>NC_142771.1:34100000-34781250 GCF_988280905.1 Pimephales promelas | reverse complement strand
CGTACTATGCGAGTAGGTACTATATTTAAATAAGAACGTACTTCACGACCGTTAAAAAAGTACGTTCTATATAGTCTGAATACGGAAGTATGAATGAGTCCGGACGCACTACATGCGCCAAGTTGTTGTCGCGTGACATTTGCTGTCACAAGAATGCGAAAATTTGAAGAGCCCATTCCAGTGACTGCACCAACTTCGCACTGTTTTTAGTTCTGCTTTCCGTTTTCATCTGCGTTTTTACGTCGTCCGAGCCGACAATCAAGAGGAGGCGTCGGTCAGCTGCTCGCAGATCGCACCTTTTGCGGAATTTCTCAAATAGCATTTATTTACCTAATAAATTTTACCTCATAAAACACACACACAGACACAACCCTTATAAACAATGACATGTTGATTTTTGGCAAGGAAAAAGCCATTTATTTGCTTGTGATATTACCATCGATAAATAAACATGAATAAATCAATAGAGATACGCTTGTGTGTCTGTGTTTATCTCCTAACGTTACAGCCGCGTCTCCGGTTTCCGCCATTTTCAAATATAACGACAACTCGTCTCCCGTGGCATCATGGGATAGTAAAGTGTCCATCGTATGCGCACTTCAGAATATCGGCCGAAGTAGTAGGTCATCCGGGTACATTTCGCCTACTGTTTTTCCAATTCTATGATTTCGGAAACATACTACTCGGCTAGCTTGCTGTTTTTCGCATTCTATATTAGGGCTGCGTATTGACACAAATTTCACAATTCGATTCGATTTCGATTCACAAGCTTGCAATTCGATTCGATTTCGATTCAATATCGATTATTTTGGATATCAGTTACAATAAATGGCCATTTTTCTCAAGGAAATCAAATCTCTTAACTAATGCTGTGAACTATGGGAGTCAGTTGTAGCCTACTAGGCTTCATTAGCCTAATATGAAGGTAATAATGAACTGTTTTGTAGCTATACAAACGAGACTTCCTTAGATTTCCACAACGCATGCGCGAGAACTGAACTGAAGTAGTGTAAGCAGATCGCAATTCTCGCGCATGCGTTGTGGAAATCTAAGGAAGTCTCGTTTCAGGCCAACAAGGAAGAAAAGGAATAGTCGAATAAACTCGTTATTTTTGTTTGTTTTTTCGCACAAAAAGTATTCTCGTTGCTTGATAAACTTATAGTTGAGCCACTGTAGTCACATAGGATATTTAAACATTTTCTTCATTGACTTTCTGGGCCGTCAAGAGCCAGTCCCTTAGGCAGCCTATGTAGCAGTGATCCACCTCTCAAATTTAATCAAAAATATCTTCATTTGTGTTCCGAAGATGAACAAAGGTCTTACAGGGTTGGTACAGCATGGGGGTGAGTAATTAATGACTTAATTTTCATTTTTGGGTGAACTAACCCTTTAATATCGAGAAATCGATATTTATTACCCAGCCCTATTCTATATAGTAGGGAAGTATTCGATTTCGGACGCAGCCAAGGACTAAGAAAGCAGACAGTCAAACATATCATACCAGGGCCTCGGACATTGACGTCCATGCAGTCGCTGTCAAACTCTCCCTGCGGAGGTGTGAGAGCCATGGATGGTGGCATACGGATATCTGCCGCTGCCAAGTGATGCTGTGTCCACTGTCTGCTGTCAACTGCATCCTCACCATCTGACAGAATGCTGGGCTCTTCCACCTGCTCATGAAAAAGCGGATATTATTAAGGCTGTTCATTCACAAATGTTTCACTGATGTAGATCAAAAGAGGAATGATAAATGATCAATCACCTTGAGTCTTTTAGCCTCAGGGCAGTCTGTGTCTATCCACTGGTCACTGTGATCAGCCAATAGAGACTCTTCCACTGTTTTTGGCATGTGTCTGCAAAGAGTCATAAATGCGAATTAGAGTCTATGAAAGGGATATTTTGATGAAGTAGCTTTGATACTGCATGAGCTACTCACTTCATGCCCAGGGAGTCTTGGCCCACAGGCTCTCTGCGGTTCTTGTTACTGCTCGTTTCCTTCTTGAGGAAGAAGCCCTCGGGGAACCAAAGTGTGCTGTGCTCACGTTTGCGGCGGGCAATCAACATGCCCGCCATCAAGATTACCAACAAGAACAGAGAAGCCACCCCTACTAGCAGTAGCTTACCCCAGTCAGGAATCTTATCATGATCTTCCCTTGGTACAACTGAAAGAGAATTGGTACATTAGCCAGTAGCCAGCTGGACCAATGAGGCCTATGTTAAGTTGGTGTAAGTGTAGATACTTACTGCGTACTTCTTTGAGGGGGTATGGGAAATGCAACATCTCACGAGCCTGCAGAGCACCCAGATATTCAGCGGCGCTGTTAGCATTGCGGAAGCAGTCATCCGAGCCCTGGGAGCATAGCCGGTTGTCTATCTCCAAGTGTACAACGGACCTTCAGAGGAGCACAAGAGTATTTGTAAAGGTACACTCAAAATTTTTCAGGCAAAGAAGGTCCATTTTCAATATTTTAACGATGCATGAAGGACCACTCAAGCCAAGTTCACACTACAGGATTTTACGTCCGATCTGCAAATCGTTGAGCTCGCCGACAGGTCAGGGTGTTATCGCGTGCAAATCGCGGGGGATGAACGCTTGCCAATCTGTTAGTATGAAAGAGCCAACAACGCAGACGCGTCGCCGAGCCCAGAAAATTATCTAGCCTGCTAGATATCCAGAGCCGTCGCGCGACTCAACCTCAGTGATGTCATGAGTACAGCCAATCATAGCAACGCATGGGTTGAGGACACCAGGTAAATCTGAGTTTTTTTTGCATTTTTTTCTCAGAGCAGATCGTCGTGCTAACAGTGTGCAGCACTAGTTTCTGTCTGACGTCCATATTCACGTGTTGTGTTCTCTTCTTCGCTGGGTATTGGCACAATATTTATTTATTTATTGCGTGTTTTTTCGTGACAAAACGTGGTTTGTAGACAAGATAGAATCGTTGGGTGACAACTCGTTATTTATTTGATTATTTTCAGGATTTAGAGCGTACCATAGTACTGAAACAGCTCTCATTAGAGTCAAAAATGATTTGCTCTTATCATCCGATCGTGGTTGTATCTCTATGTAGTAGGGCTGGGGTAAACGATTATTAACTAAACGATTAGTTGGGCGATTATTTTATCGATTAGTCGACTAGTCTAATGACTAATTGGACGACTAATACAAAGAATATTTTTTCTGCTGCTCAATTAATAAAAAAACCCCAATATCTCAAATAAATACTAGCATACTGAATCAAGATACAATAAGCTGGCTAACGTTAGTCTAATGTTATGTATTTGAACACCATCATTATAACTGTACAACCGCCAAAACCGTGTTATTAAAATATTTTTTACAAACATTTTTTATCATAGAGAATGTTTAAATATTAATATCAGCTGAAGAGGGAAACGGAGGCGGAGTTAGTGGTGCGATCGGAGGCTGCTACTACTGGAGATGAATCGGGAGAGGTTTGTGCTCCTACTGATCAGAGCGCGTGCTGACACGGAGTAAAGCCTTGTTTATACTCGACACGTCCGCACGGCAAAAATGACGCGTTGGGTGCGCAAGACCAGGAAGACTGTGGCTGGCTGTGTGTACGCCTTTTTTTTGTAACGGCGCCGCGTCCGGGAACGACTTCAAGCCGAATTTGCCCGAGCTTGTACGTCTCACCACATCGGCACCCAGTTTGCGCGTCTAAATTGCAATTTTTTTTCTTAAGGGTTTGTTTACTGTGTGTGATTAATTTAATGGATAGCACATTCACTTCTAGTTGTCTTCGTCCTCTATTCTGCAATGTTTCGGTCTCCCACGTGAGTGTGGCAAGCTGTACCGCCGGGAACATGCAAAAAAATAAATAAATAAAGAAGCGTCAACGCAAAAATATGACGTCGACGCAATTTTGACGTCGAATCATCGACGTCATCAACGCGCCGCTACAGCACTACTATGTAGTGCGTTGTCAACTCGTGTAGTGCGTTACCTCCTGTTGCGGATCAATCACGTTGTGTCGTGTGGTGTGAACGGCTAAACAACTGGAACACTCCCGATTTCACTGAGAGCAAGTCATGTAGCGTGAACCGCACAGTTCGTTTTAAAATCATGTAGTGTGAACAAGGCTTTACTTCCAAAATCAAAATTTGAATTCAAAATTCATGATATCATGGGGTCCTGCAAAATTTCGCTGTACAAGGGCAAATAAAATCGCTCCGTTTACTATAGCAAGCCCAACTTACCCAATGACCTCCTGCTGAGGATGAAGTTCTCGTTTAATGCGCGTCTCACGGCCCGTGTAGGGTCGGATCATGTACTCTCCGTTCTGATCGATGCGGAAACGCAATGTGGTGTGTAGGATTGCACTTAGTTTCTGCAGGAAAGCAGTTTGTGTCTTCAGCAGCTCATCTGGAGGCAGTAGGACTACAACAACCAGCACATCTTCCGCAAGATCTTCAGGAATCTTCCCTGCACAATCCAGTCCATCCCAGCCACACTCTTCAGTATTGCAGCCTTGATCACAGAGCCCATCCGCGTAATGGTCGGTACAGTACATCTCATAGATGGGGCTGAATGAAGAGAGACCGTATTAGAGAAAGACCATCATAAACGGCCCTACGATTCAGGACACAAATAGTACAGGACTTACTTGCAGACTTTCTCTTTGTTCTTGCAGTCAAAGTTATCGTACAGGCAATCTGCGTTGTTGCAGAACTCGTCACACTGGCTGTTGTTGAAGAGCCGCCAGCAGCGAGGGTCTGTGCAGCGTGCCCAAGGGTTCGCAGCAAGAGAGCAGTCACCTCCGTCCCAGCGGCAGGCGAACGAGTTGCATTCTTTGTCACACACACCGTCATTGGCCTTGCCGTGACAGTCGGCAATAGGGCACTGAGGAGTAAGAGGTGCCAGAAGCCTGGCTTCCTGTTCGCATCGTTTGCCTGACCAGCCATTGATGCACTGGCAGCGGAAAAATGGGAAGCCGATTTCCTCTATACACAAGCCTCCGTTTCGACAGGGCTTGGAGGAGCAGCCCTCACTGCTGCGGTGTTGACACTGTGGCCCGCCAAATCCCTGAATACAGGTGCAACGTGCACCTCGTGAGGTAAGGGTACAGCTGCCACCGTTGTAGCAAGGCAGCTCTTTGCAGTTCATGCTCCTCTCACAGTTAGCGCCTGCATACCCCTGAGAAAGAGACCATGAGGAGTTAAAGGAGTAGTTCACTTTTTTAAAAAAACTTTTGCTGAATTTTTTTTTTTTTACTCACCCCCATGTCATCCAAGATGTCCATGTCTTTCTTTCTTCAGTCGAAAAGAAATTAAGGTTTTTGATGAAAACATTCCAGGATTTTTCTCCTTATAATGAACTTCAATGGGAACCAAACGATCCAAATGAGAGTTTCAGTGCAGCTTCAAAGGGCTTTAAACGACACCAGGCGATGAATAAGGGTCTTATCAAGCGAAACGATCGCTCGTTTTATAAATAAATAACAAAGTTTAAGTTTTATAAGATCAAACGCTCGCCTTGCTCTGTTCTGTGATGCGCGTTCGTGACTCTCCTGTTCGAACTCGTTCAACAAAATGAACAAATCTTTTTCCGAATCAATTCGTTCGTTTCTTTTGCCGAATCATTTAAAGCCCTTTGAACAAGTTTGCAGTTTGTACTGAACCTTGAACCGTTTGGTTCCCACTGAAGTCCATTATATGGAGAAAAATCCTGGAATGTTTTCATCAAAAACCTTAATTTCTTTTCGACTGATGAAAGAAAGACGTGGACATCTTAAAATGACATTGTGGGTGAGTAAATTATTAGCAAAAGTTTTTTTCAAAAGTGAACTACTCCTTTAGGTAGTTGATGTTGAATTTTAATACCAGTACAGTACAGATCATAATGCTATAAGGCTTAGATACTCACAAGCTGACAGGTGCAAGTGTATCCCAACGGTGAGCTGCCGGTCAAAGAGCACACTCCTCCGTTCATACAGGGCTGAGACTCGCACACACTGAATCTATTCTGACACCCTCGTCCTGAAGACAAAATTAAGTTTGTATTTAGACACAATCTTACATGTGTACCTCACAGACTCATTTTTCTCAGTTTTCAGACATCCCTCACCTGTGAAACCTGGCTTGCACACACACTGGTAATCGTTGGGCAACTGTATGCAGTCCAAGCTGTTGGAGGGGTTGCAGGGATTGGAAAGGCACTCGTTGATGTCTCCCTCACAGCGTTCTCCAGTGAAGCCTGGAGGGCAGTTACATCTGTACCCTCCAACCCTGTCCACACATGTGCCGTTATTTTGACACTTGGGTATCCCTCGGGGCCATGAGGGAATTGCGCAGTCATCCTCATTTATCTCACAGAGGACACCTAAGAAAATGTCATTATGAAAATATTAGAGTGACAATATTCCAACCTATAGTATACTACCATTTAAAAGCTTGCAGACAGCAAGATTTTTTCTTAAAAATTAAAAAAAGGAAAGAATACTGTTTTTAAAACGCCTTGATAATTGATAATTACTAGATCAGAAAATCATCATATTTTAATGAATACTTAAAGGAGTAGTTCACTTTTTAAAAACACGTTTGCTGATAATTTACTCACCCCCACGTCATCCAAGATGTCCATGTCTTTCTTTCTTCGGTCGAAAAGAAATTAAGGTTTTTGATGAAAACATTTCAGGATTTTCTCCATATAATTGACTTTAATGGGAACCAAACGGTTCAAGGTCCAAATGAGAGTTTCAGTGCAAACTGTTCAAAGGGCTTTAAACGACACCAGACGACGAATAAGGGTCTTATCTAGGACCCTTCGAGTCATGACTTGAAAAAAGATTTGTTCATTTTGTACAGGAGAGTCACGAACGCTCATCACAGAACAGAGCAAGGTGAGCATTTGAGCTTATAAAACTTAACTTTGTTATTTATTTTTTAAATGAGCCATCGTTTCGCTTGATAAGACCCTTATTCATCGTCTGGAATCGTTTAAAGCCCTTTGAAGCTGCACTGAAACTCTCATTTGGACTTTGAACCGTTTGGTTCCCATTGAAGTCCATTATATGGAGAAAAATCCTGGAATGTTTTCATCAAAAACCTTCATTTCTTTTCGGCTGAAGAAAGAAAGACATGGACATCTTGGATGACATGGGGGTGAGTAAATTATCAGCAAAAGTTTTTTAAAAGGGTAACTACTCCTTTAAGGATCATGTGATACTGAAGACTGGAGTAATGATGCTAAAAATTCAGCTTAGATCACAGGAAAAAATTTGACTCTAAAATATTAAAACAGAAAAGTTTTTTACATTGTAATAACAATATTACTGATTTACTCTATTTTTTTTTTTAATCAAATACATACAGAGACTTCTTTCAAAAACATTAAAACATCTTACTGACCCCAAACTTTTGACGGTAGTTTATATTTCGATTTTCGCACTTGAGGACTAGTTTTCACCATAGTTTTAGAATTGTGAACTTACCCAGAGTTCCAGGAGGGCAGGAGCAGATGTAATGTCCCACCAGGTCAATGCAGGTTCCTCCATTTTGACATGGGTGAGACTGACACTCATTGACCTCTCTCTCGCAGTTGCTCCCCTCATAACCAGGCATACACTGGAGTAAAAACAGGTCAGTTCAACTTCTGTTCTGAAATATCTTCAGTTCTTCATATTCTGTAGTTAACTAGTCCTTGTACTAGTATGAATGACTATTTTGTTCTAGTTGCTAAGATGACTTACATCACAGGTGAATCCTCCCATGTAGCTCCTGCAGGTGGCGCCATTGAGGCAAGGTTTGTCCTCACAGTGGTCAAACTGGGACTCACAGTAACTGCCTGTGTAGTCTGCGGGACATTTGCAGTAGTGTGTGTTGCCAGTATTGACACAGTGTCCACCATAGTGGCAAAGCTCATCTGTCTGGAGATCTGTGCAAGAAAGAGTGTGTGGACCATTAACAAGGAGAAGGTCATGGTGAAATTGAATCCATAAAAAAAAAATATTCGCATCTATTTCTATATACCTCTCTGTCTGGCTGCAGCCTCACAGGACATTCCTGGGATGTCACAATAACGACCTGACCAGCCATTCACACAGTCACATGTGAACGAGGCATCTTTCTGTCTGCAGCGACCACCATTCTTGCATGGGTTAGAAGGTCTGCACCAATCAACTGGATACTAAAAGGGAGATAAAAAAAACAAAAATCATTTTAATCTGTAATTTATTTTCATTGGTTCCATTCAATTCTTGATTTTAATCTTTATTATTTGTTTTATTCTAATGTTTATTATTTTAAAGGAGTAGTTCACTTTTAAAAAAACTTTTGCTGATAATTTACTCACCCCCATGTCATCCAAGATGTCCATGTCTTTCTTTCTTCAGTCGAAATAAAAATTAAGGTTTTTGATGAAAACATTCCAGGATTTTTCTCCATATAATGGACTTCAATGGGAACCAAACGGTTCAAGGTCCAAATGACAGTTTCAGTACAAACTGTTCAAAGGGCTTTAAACGACTCCAGACGATGAATAAGGGTCTTATCAAGCGAAACGATCGCTCGTTTAATAACTAAATAAAGTTTTATAAGCTCAAATCCTCACCTTGCTCTGTTCTGGGATGCGCGTTCGTGACTCTCCTGCTCGAGCTCGTTTATCAAAATGAACGAATCTTTTTCCGAGTTAATTCGTTCATTTCGTTCGTTGAATAAGCCAAATGACAAAAGCCAACGATAAATGAGTTTGAACAGGGGAGTCACGAACGCGCATCACAAAACAGAGCAAGGCGACCATTTGAGCTTATAAAACTTAAACTTTGTTATTTATTTATTAAATGAGCGATCGTTTCACTTGATAAGACCCTTATTCATCGTCTGGAATCGTTTAAAGCCCTTTGAACAGTTTGACGTTTGCACTGAAACTCTAATTTGGACCTTGAACCGTTTGGTTCCCATTGAAGTCCATTACATGGAGAAAAATCCTGGAATGTTTTCATCAAAAACCTTAATTTCTTTTCGACTGAAGAAAGAAAGACGTGGACATCTTGGATGACATGGGGGTGAGTAAATTATCAGCAAAGTTTTTTTAAAAGTGAACTAATCCTTTAAGTAATATAAAAATGTTGTTTTTTCAAGCAAAATGTTGGACTAATACCTGGCAACGGGGGCCAGTGTAACCTTTCGGACATGAGCAGCGATACGACTCCAGGGCATCTTGACAAACTCCTCCATTAAGGCACGGTTGAGAGTTACACTCGTTCACCTCGTACTGGCAGTAATCTCCAGTGAATCCCGAGCGGCAAGTGCACTTGAAGCCGTTGATCCCGTCAGTGCAGGTTCCTCCATTAAAACAGGAGCTAAAACAAAAGAGGAGATGATTTGTTGATAAGCTACAACAGCGTTTCTTTTATAAGCTATGAGCATCTTCATGGTCTCACCTTTCAGTGCAGTCTGCTATGTTGATCTCGCAGAAAAGGCCCGTGAAACCTGGTTTGCAGGTACACGTGTAGCTGTTGACGTAGTCGGTGCAAGTGCCTCCGTTCTTGCAGGGACCGCTCTGACACTCGTTCACCTCGGCAGCACAGCGTGCCCCGGTGAAGCCTGGCAGACAGCTGCAACGGTACGAGTTCACTCCATCCGTACAGGATCCTCCATTCAGACAGGGGTCTGGCAAAATTTGAGAACACCATTAGACCACGCCAAAGAAAGATTTGACTGTTTTATTTGCAGGATCTGCAATAAAAACCTGGTTTATGTTCCATTTGACTCACTTGGTGAACAGTCATTGATATCAGTTTCACAGTTGGGGCCAGTGTAGCCAGCGCGGCAGGAGCACACGTAGCCACCCAAAGTATTTGTACAGGTCCCGCGGTTCTTACATGGGTTAGAGGTGCATTCATTTATGTCGTTGTTACACAACTGACCTGTGGTGTGAAGGACACTCAGAGTTAAGGCATGCTTCAGGAAACTCAATTCTTATAGGCTTGAATGTGTTTAGAAACTTACCCTGCCACCCAGGTTGGCAGTTACACTGGTAGCCCAGGTAGTCGGGTGTGTTCACGCAGGAAGCGTGGTTGGCACAAGGGTTGGGAGAGCAAGGTGTGAGCAGTTCTGCACAGGTGGGACCACTGTAAGGTGGCTCACAGAGACAGGTGAAGCTGGCCACTCCATCCACACAGGTGCCTTGATTTAGACACGGGCTGGAGGCGCACTCGTTGATGTTCACCTGACATAAGTTACCTGAGAATGGGAGTGAAAGACGGCCGTCAGTGGCTATCGGCAAAAGCAGTGCAATTCTCAAGAACTGGAATTCCCTTATTAGGGGAACATTACACCCTTTTCAGCAGTAGAGTAGGGAGGGCAGTTTGTTCTTCCCGGTACAACAATGTGTAATAAAATCTCTTTTTGTTGTTGTTATTGTAATACACATACTGAGCTAATGTAACATATCCCACCTCTAAAACCCTGCCGACACTTGCAGGTGAAACCATTGAGCTGGTCGAAACAGGTGCCTGCATTCTGGCAGGGGCTGGGTAAACAATCGTTTCGGTCTAGGTCACAGTTCTTACCCACCCATCCAGGCTCACAGTCGCACCGATAGCTGCAGGAGCAATACAAACAAGAGTCACAGTCAAAACATGTCCCCATTTATTTACTTCCTGCTGGGTTTGGAGTTTGTAATGGAGCCGTACCCATTGGGGTCATCCCTGCAGGTCCCGTGCAAACATGGGCTGCTGGCACACTCATCCACTTGTGAGTAGCAGAATGGGTCGTGGAAACCTTCGGGGCACTGGCAGTGGAAGCCGTTCTCATCATCTACGCAGGTCCCTCCGTTGCGACAAGGGTTCGACTGGCACTCATCAATCTCGTCTTTACATTGAGGTCCTGAAGGGGATGGAAGTTCTTCAGTGAGGTTTCAGTAGCACTTTATTTTACAGTGTCCTTGTTACCTATTCTCTGTGTACTTACTATAGTAAATTATACATAATTACAAGCAAATAACCTTAACCGTGTAGTGAGCATGTTGTTCATTAAAGGAGTAGTTCACTTTTAAAAAAACCTTTTGCTGATAATTTACTCACCCCCATGTCGTCCAAGATGTCCATGTCTTTCTTTCCTCAGTCGAAAAGAAATTAAAGTTTTTGATGAAAACATTCCTGGATTTTTCTCCATATAATGGACTTCAAGGTTCAAGGTCCAAATGACACTTTCAGTGCAAACTGTTCAAAGGGCTTTAAACGATTCCAGACGATGAATAAGGGTCTTATCAAGCGAAACGATCACTCATTTAATAAATAAATAAATAACACAGTTTAAGTTTTATAAGCTCAAATGCTCGCCTTGCTCTGTTTTGTGGCGCACGTTTGTGACTCACCTATTTGAAATCGTTCATCAAAATGAACAAATCTTTTTCCAAGTCATTTGGTTCATTCAACGAACGAATTGATTCGGAAAAAGATTTGTTCATTTTGATAAACAGGAGAGTCACGAACGCGCATCACAGAGCAGAGCAAGGCGAGCATTTGAGCTTATAAAACTTATACTTTGTTATTTATTTATTAAATGAGCGATCGTTTCGCTTGATAAGACCCTTATTCATCATCTGGAATCGTTTAAAGCCCTTTGAACAGTTTGCAGTTTGCACTGAAACTGTCTTTTGGACCTTGAACCATTTGGTTTCCAATGAAGTCCATTATATGGAGAAAAATGCTGGAATGTTTATCAAAAACGTTTATTTCTTTTCGGCTGAAGAAAGAAAGACATGGACATCTTGGATGACATGCGGGTGAGTAAATTATCAGCAAAAGTTTTTTCAAAAGTGAACTACTCATTTAACCGAGTTTTCTCTTCTGTTTCTCACTTGATTCGCAAATTCAAGGGGGCTGTTTAAGTTGTACAAGAAGTGGGGGAAGATCTCTCCCTGTCTCACCGGTAAAGCCAGGTTTGCAGACACATTCATAGCGGTTTATGCCATCTTTGCAAATCCCGTAGTCACATGGGTTGCTAGCACAGTCGTCGAAGTTGATTTCACAGTTGGTACCTGTGTGGGAAGCCAAAACCTTCTTTAACATGAAACAGAAAACTGACTATAGCTAATCCAGTTGATTTAGTAACACATCATCCCTCACCTGAGGTGCCATGTTGACACTGGCAGATATACTTGTTGACTCGGTCCACACATTTGCCGCCATTCTGGCAGGGGTTGCTGTGGCACTCGTTGAGCTGGTTCTCGCAGCGGTAGCCAGTGTAGCCAGGATCACAATTACAAGTGTAACTGGCAATGCCATCTATGCAAGTGCCATGGTGGCACGGGTCGGGCTTGCAGTTATCGATGTTGCTCTCGCACAGCCTTCCCTCAAATCCTGAGGACAAAGAGGAGGAGTGAATAAGTCTGTAAGCCCAACATCTCAAGGGCTGAGTGAGGTGGTGAGAACGGAGACGTATCGGATTTATATGGTCACAGGTGCTCTACAGGGGCCTGCGTTTGTGGTTCGAGTCTGTCAAGAACAATTTCCGCTCTGCAAGCTAGGTGAGACGAAATAGCATAGTATTTCCATATTCCCACTGTCCGTTGATGACCACTGTAGCTCACAATCTCTGCATGAATGATTTAATGCCCTTTATTTGTGTTTTTGTCTGGGGTGTAAATACTTCCTTGGTACTCTTTATCCTCCTTATCCAGCACTGCCCTCCTGTCTCGATACGTTTTTTCTCTCTTTTCTGTCTGCTACCTCCGTTTCCTTCTTTCTCTCTCTCTGGTGAAAGGTTCTACAGTTTGGAGTCTCTGTTCCCGTGGTTTCCATGCCGACAGGCTGTCAAGGCAGTAGCCTTGTGAGGAGCAGGGCAGGGCTGGGCTGCGGTAGTGAGAGAGCCCTTCACGGGCCTCACAGACCTGCTTTTGTCCCCTCGAGTAGCAGGACAATACCCTGCGTCCCAGCTAACGGGACAGCTCAGCAGAGGGGAACTGGAGCACGGCGAATACCAAACAGCAGGCTGTTTCAGACAATACACAAACTCCACGTCTGTGCTTTCTAAAAGCCAAAAGACACATGCGGTATGTACTGTATCAAAAGCATTCACATTCAAGCTCATGCTAGTTTTATGGACAAACTAAAAGCAGAAAACAGTCATTCCTACAGGCACAACTATGTGGAGGAACTTTACGTCACTGTGTTGGTATGCATTGTGGGTAACAGATGAACAGATGTTGGGGTGATGACCGAGCATAACTCTCAACGTCAGCAGCTGCTGGCCTCGGTGACCCTGTGACATTGGGGTCTGCAGGGCAGGGGAGGGGGATTTGAGGCTTTTCGTCAGCACGCCCAGCAGTACGATCACAGAGACATGAAGTGAAGCATTTGACCCTGAGATCACTACAAGCAGGTGTATGAATGTAGTCAGCGTTGATGATTTTGACTTTGAACCCTGAAGGGATCCCCAAAACTCTCAATCATACACACATCTTCATTCATCAGCTTACCTTCAGCACAGCGGCACTCATACCCATTGGGTCGGTCAATGCACTTGGCTCCATTTTGGCAGGGAGTGCTGGCGCACTCATCAATGTCGATCTGACACATGGTGCCAGTAAACCCTGGGACAGGCAAACATAGAGGTTAGAGGTCAGTCTGAGGCAGCAGAGGTGAGTTCCACACACAGACCGGGTCATTCGGTTCAGCTTTGGGGGCAGTAGAGCTCGGTCTAGCTATAGATCTCTGCACCTTGGCTTATTCAAGCTTATTGAGTTTTCATTGGAGGTTCACTTCAAGTTTTGGACGAATCTCCGTTTGAATTTATGATGTTAGTGGTGTGTGTTATTAATAACATATGCACTGTGGCTTGACACTCTTCAAGATGATTTATAACCAGAATTAATGGAGCCTTAAAATATGTCCAGATCCTGCATTCTATGAATCCATCCAACTGTCACAATCTGGAATGGACTGCGTTAAAATATGTTTTTCTTATCATATTCTTGAGTTGACCTGCGCATTATAGTCTTAGTATGTGAAAAAAAGAGAACTTTGTTGGAATATTAAATCAGTAAATCCCATTTTTTGCCATGATTAGGAAAATATTAGGGCTGGGTAATAAATATCGATTTCTCGATATTAATCGATTCTCATTTTTACGAACCGATATCGATTCTTAAATCTCAAGAATCGATTAGTCATCCTGTTTCATTTGAATGAATGGAACATTATATTGCGGCTGCGCGCATCCAAAAAAATCGCATTAATCTTTGTCCTTTGTTACTATTGATATGAAACAAAGTCTCAAATTTCAAATTACGTCCATTTTCTTTAGAAATTCAAAAACATAAATAACGTTTTGGCGCTTTGGCGTGAGATCGCTCTGGAGCAGCTCAAGAGAAGCAGCAGCGCTGATCTCTCTTCCGGCTTAATAATACCAGTCACAGTGCGAAATAAACATGAATGAGCATCTGAAAGTGTGTTTAAAGATAGAGTACAACTTATCGAAATCCGTATCGGATTTATATTTCAACCGTGGAAAGACGTCAGTTAAACAGCTTGTAATCAATGTCATGTATCGTCATATTTACCTCAGAAAACCCACATAAACTCGTTAGTCAGCTAGAAAAAATAACTCTAGAGAGGAGCATTTAGCTAAATATATACACCATATTACATATGCATTATAATCTTAATGTTCTTCAATATTTAATGCATATTTGAAGTTTTGATGACAGGCACCATTTAAATGTTTATATTTCATATATTTTTCTTATTATAAAAATAAATAAAAGTGTAATTTAAGTGTTTGTAGCTACAAAACAGTTCATTATTACCTTCATATTAGGCTAATGAAGCCTCGTAGGCTACAACTAGACTCATACATAGTTCACAGCATTAGTTAAGAGATTTGATTTCCTTAAGAAAATTTGCCATTTATTGTAACTGATATCCAAAATAATCGATATTGAATTGAATCGGAATCAAAATCGAATCGAAAATTGCAAGCTTGTGAATCGAAATCGAATTGTGAAATTTGTGTCAATACCCAGCCCTAGAAAATATGCATTTGTGAGAGGGCAGTGGGATTTAAACACTGACTGATATCCCTTGTCTGGGAAAACGTTCCAATAAATACGAAAGAAATGGCTGGGGGCCCCATGAGAAATGTTCATTTCTGCATCTTTAGAGGGTGTTGTGTTGATTAACAGTGTTATGATGGGATCTATGTTGATGCCTAGGGCAGAAGGTTAGAAGGGGGAGATGCTAGAATTGTTTTCTTCAAGGCCAGTGGCCCTCCCCCTTTCCTTGCACAAACGCTACCGGCTCAATAGCTAAATGGGGGGTGCGGGGTTGTCTGCCCCAGATGTAAATTGCGGACATGGAAAAGAATCTCATTAGCAGGGCTGCTGTTCCCCCCACCACCTCAATGTAGAGAGAGACGGGTGAGACTGCAGTCCCTTCTCTATGAACAAGTTGCGAAGGGGGGGGGGGGGGGGGGGTGCTTGTGTAGAGGGGCCACAATGGTGTCTTTGTTTGGGCACGCAGTTGCATAGCGCTAAAGACTGCACTCTAATGAGTAATTACGCAAAAACTCTATCAGGCTAGGGGGCGAAGCTGAGTCTAACCTGATATTACATGAATTGAAGTGAATCTTGCATACATACTGTTGAGTTGAGTTGGTGATGCTGGGAAAATGACATGTTCCATACCTGGCTGACAGGTGCAGGTGAAGCCATTGACCATGTCTCGGCAGATGCCGTCGTTTACACAGGGGTTGCTCTCGCATTCGTCAACGTCCACCTCGCAGTACTTCCCCTGATAGCCTGAAGGAGAGAAAACACAGTTCCAACCCTCAATGCATTGAAGACAAGTCTCGAACGGCAGTTTCTCACAACACAGGGGCCCACAGACGCATTGAGATGTTCTGCTCCACTGCACCCTACAGCAAGTTCATGTCTCGGAGGAAATGGAGAATTGCTTCGTCTATGCAAACTGAGGCCCCTGCTTTGACTAGAAGCACCACACCCTACTGTCCGCAGGATGCCCTGTGGTCATCTCTCCATTGAGAACACGCATGTTCTATAATCAGCAGAGTGCCGCTCTTGTGTGTCGCCCCATTCAGGTGAAGCAGAGTGTGGGCCGGGGCCAGAGCATTGACGGCGGCATGGAATCAGAAAGAATTGGCCCCTCCACGTGAGCCAGGGCCAAGTTGGCGATGATCAGGAGGGTGGGGAAGAAGAGGTGTCTGTGGAAATGAAAGGGGTACGAGCAGAAGTGGGGGGAGGGGACGAGAGTGCTGGGAAAAAGTTTGCTCTCTCTCTATGAGCGTAGGGCGAAGAACGGAGCACAGAGGGGCCCCATTGTTCCAGTCCATTCCCACCACTCAATATCTCATTATAATTCACTGCACACTCCTCCCCCTCTCTCCCAGATTGCCCAATACACCCCGCTCCCAGCACCGATTTGTATGGCTCCCCAAAAAAACCCAAAGATGCATGTTGCGCAGGATACAAGTTTTACTGAACATGTGAAAGCCCACACTGATCTGTGGTTTCTGCGACTTACCCATGAGGACAGAGTTCTTCTATTTCAATTATATCACCTTATTACATAACAAACCCTCCTCTTCTGAACTTTGCATGTTTTCCAAAGTAGGTCTATATAGAAGCTAAGGTCAAGTGCACTGACATACCAGGCATACAGATGCATGTGAACTCGCCGATGCGGTCCAGGCAGGTGGCGTCGTTCTGGCAGGGCATGGACAGACACTCATTGATATCAATCTCACAGCGAGGGCCGGTGTAGCCCCGTCCACACTGGCACTGGAACGAACCCTCTGTGTTTACACACTTCCCAAAATGCTCGCAGGGGTTGGCACCTGGCACAAGAGAGAAAAAGAGGAGTCAGTTAACATTTACGCTTTCCTGGGAGAGACCGAGAGGGAACCATTCAACATGTTGCGCATTTACCGATAGAACATTCATCCATGTCTTGGTTGCAGGCTCCGCCGACAAAGCCAGCCGGGCAGGTGCAGATGGCACGGCCGTTCAGAGGGTTAGTGTCGCACACGGCCCCCTCGTTACAGGGGTTACTGACACAAGCATCATCCAGATGACAGAGCAGACCTGTAGGGACAGCAGATTCTCACTAATTGGATTGAGGACAACAAGCAAGACCTAAAAACAAGGAGGGATGATAAAGACAGTCGTACCAGTTTTGCCCACCGGGCACTCGCAGAAGAAGGAGGCCACGCGGTCATGACATGTGGCGCCGTTGAAACACACAGCTGTGGCACAGTCATCGATGTTCTCGCTGCAGTCTTCCCCCGTCCAGCCGTTGACACATACACATGTGTGCCCTCCAATGGTGTTGAAGCATGTACCGCCATTGTGACAAGCATTGGGCTGCATGAGACACTCGTTGACATCCTCAGCACAATACTGGCCTACGGACGGAATGACGAGTTATTTTAAGTTATGTGAACTTGAAAGTGAACAGTAAACGTGGGGAGTGGGGAAAAAAAGTGTACATTTACCTGTCCACTCAGGTAGGCACTGACAATTATATGTGTTGACACCATCTACACAGATCCCACCATTCATGCACTTGTGTCCAGGGCAGTCATCCACGTTCTCCTCGCAGTTGTGTCCCCTGAAGCCTGGGCGGAGAAATGAAATACGACACAGGAAGGAAGAAGGGGGGGTAAATGTGGGAATAATAATGCCTGGTCTATTCCTCACTTGCCTAACACACCTAATAACTTTCACTTACTCCTGCTCCACAACCATTGATAAATTGATGAGCAGAGTAAAGTGAGCAGTAAAAAGGTCCAGTGGGTGTTGAGTGTTTACATATTCTCACGGCGGTTCCCACAGCGGCAAAGCCAGGGCCTGACGGAGATCTGCTCTGGAGGGCCATACTCCCTGTCGTGTTTGCTTGTTTTATAATCTCTCACGGTTTCAATGACTTCCTCTCTGGTAAGAGACATTTCCTGCTTGCTCCCCAGAGGGGAGCAGAAAGGCAATAAAGTAAATTCCTGACCAGCAGCCCACGTGCTTTCTCTCTGTTCTGCTCACTCTCTTTCTCTTCTGTATCTTTCTCTCACCCGGTCTGAGCTATTTATAGCAAGCATGAGGTATCACTGCTTGGAAAGTCCAGACGCTTTGGGAAACCCCAATTCCAAGGGTTGGGCAGGAGTATGGGAACATGATAAAGGGTGTGTGTTTTGTACCTGGCAAGCAAGCACATTCGTAGGTGTGGTCACCGGTCTGATGGCAGGTGCCCCCGTTGAGACACTGTGAGGGGGCGCAGGGCTGGGTGGGGACCTCGCACGTGCGTCCACTGTACCCAGCAAGGCATTCGCAACGGAATGAGCCATGGGCGTTCACGCAGATTCCACCATTAAGGCATTTTCCGGGTTTGCGGCACTCATCGACGTCATTGCGGCAGTTTTTTCCCTGATACCCCGGTGGGCACGAGCAGTTGTAGTGATTGTTCCAATTAGTACAACGGGCACCATTGGCACAGGGATTTGTGGCACATGCATCAATCAGGGAACAATCCTGATCTGCAGACACAAGAAGCTTCATTCACAAACAGCCCTAAAATTCCCACAAATTGCACCATGAAGACACCCTCAAGCTTACCTCTGAAACCTCGCTGGCACACACAGGTGTACTGTGGGATTCCATTAGCAACCTGGCTCTTGCAAGCTGCTCCGTTTAGACAAGGCGAGCGATGACATGGGTCCAGATGCTGACAGAGTAAACCAATATAACCAGGCCGGCATCTGTCGAGGGGCACACATTTAGAACATGAGCACCTGAGTGTAAAAGCATTTCAGTGGGATCTCAGAAACTTTGATCAAAAGGCCAGGCCGAGTATCTTTCCAAACTCATGCACAGAAAACATAAATAGTAAATATACCAAGCTTACTGTAAAACAAGGTTAGGGAGCAGGTGATTACCCAACACACACGCACACATGCACACACATGTTGTGTTTCCCATGTTTTATGGGGACTTTCCATAGACTTAATGACTTTTTATACTGTACATGTTAGAGCCAGACCGATATATCGGCAGGCCGATATTATCGGCCGATATTAGGCATTTTCCAAACTATCGGTATCGGCAGTTATAATGGCAGATAAATGAATATTTCAAAAATAAAATAAAAATGGATGAAACACGCTTGAACCATGTCATGCTGGATTGTATAAGTTTGTCCACCAGAGGGCACTCTATACCATCCCGGGCCTGTTGGCAACACTCGTTTATAACGCGCAACACATTCTAGCTAACCACAAAGCTAGCTAATGCCACTATCATCAATGGAATTTAATGAGCTTTGTTAATTAATTAATGAGCTTTGGTTCCTCCACTGTTCTGTTGCGACAATAAAAGAAACCAGTTTCTTTTTAAAATGCATTATCATATTATTTTAATTAAAACCCACCCATAATTAACTACAAATAACTAATGTTAGGGAAATCTGTTAATGTTTTGTTGTGCGTTCCTGAAAAAAATAAAATAAAAAATATCGGCCGATATATCGGAATATTGTATTTTAAAACCAACAAATATTTGTATCGGCCTTCAGAATCCTTTATCGGTCGGGCTCTGGTACATGTACGTTATTTTCCCTAACCCTATCCCTGAACACAGTCCTCATGGAAAACTTTAAACATTTTTAAATTTTCAAAAAAAAAATGTCCCCACAAGATAAATTACTGGTATTACTATTCTTGTAAGGACTTTTGGCCCCCAAAACATGGGGTTTACCAGGAACCTCCCACCCCACACAGAGAAAAACACTAAATTTTATGCTATCCCCCAGATGTTGCATATATGTCCGACTTGACTATAACAGCAGAGCACACTTTGCACATTCTTTGGTATTCCAATACAGAAAGCATGCTTCTCTCCATGCCAGGTTGCATTCCAGGATTATTACTGATTTTCCAATTTCTTCGCTGCATTCACACGGCTGTGAGTCAAAGAACTATCTGTGTTCACCCATGAGACCTTGCAAACCGTATACAGTGTTCCATGTGTTACCTCACAATGGAGACCACTCAAAAGACAGGAGACAACAAAACATAGATGATATGTTGGTAAAGCCACTTTGTGGCAGTTGAATACAGTGTTTTCCGCTCTAATTCTATGCTTTTCAGTACAGGGAGGTTATCTTGATGGACAATTGAGTGGGACCTGAAACTGAACAGGTAAGATAAAATAAACAACTTCTTCCTAAAAAAAAAAAAGCCGTCTCGATCATGGGCTCTGGGGCCTTTGGTAAGCTAGGCATGAGAAGCCAGTGTGTGTTGGGTTGTGTAACCCTACACCCACACAGGGAGCCCCGCCACAGGATGAACTCCCACATCAAAAAGACCGTTTGAAGCTGATGACAAGCACTGGGATGGTCTGTTCTCTGTGTGTCCCCCCCTCAGGCCCGCTCTCTGTTTCCACTGTAAAACAACCCCTGGGCAGTGACAACAATGGCTTTTCCTCCTTTTTCTGTTATAGGATGACCACTTTTTACACTGAGCTATCTGTCCCTTTGTTTTTTCTTCTTCTTTTGTGGCTGGTGTCTCCTCCCCCACCCAAATTTGAAGCAGTTTCTTTCTGACCTTGGAGAGGGTCTTTAAAAAAGCGCTTGGCATATAGGGGGTGCTGTTTTTGACTTCTGCTGGACCACAGAGGGAGCCTGCTAGCCTTTCATGATCTATACTTTCCATTCTACCATTTCGTCAAATTTAGAGATTATTCAAACTCTGGTGAAAACTGTTTTTTACCCAGCAAGACAATAGAGGATGACGCCACAGTGTTCTGCTCATTGGAAGACACACCTACAGAAATGTTGCATATGGGAGTAATAAAATATTCTGGAACTGGACCCAAAAAACATACATAAGGGAGCCAAGACTAAGTTGCTGGCATCAAAAATCCCAAGTCTTATGATTAACGAGACTTACATCTGATACATACCGGATATGTTAAGGCTAAAATTTCAATGCTTGACGGAGAAGAAGAAGAGGAAAATGTTAACTCTCTTCACTTGCTCAGTTCCTTGGTGAAGTCTGCATATTAATAACAATACTGTTGACTTAACAACACGAGAGTGTATTTGCTGGCCATGGTTGGTTGTTTTTGATCATAAAGTCTGAAAATTTGAAGCAAAGAGGCCAACTGGACCAAACCTAGTGGTGACTATCAAAACCAAAATGATTCATGCCTGTTATTACAATTTTTCCAATACAGCTGGCTTCGTGAAATGCCGTAAGTTGAGACTGTGTGTCTGTGGGGAGTTTCTTCTCAACTCTAAATGCAAAACAAGGAGGAAACAGATCAGCAATAAGTAAGAAACAATTCTTCATGAATACCCAGGGCTACTCCTCCATCTCCTGAAGCCCCCAATGCGGCACACTGATTTTCCCTATGAACCCTTCGCATGCTGGGAGGTCAAATGTCAGAGGTCGGCAGTCTGATTGTGATGATAATGTCAGGCAGTGCAGTGGGGGCAGGTTGGGGGTGTCTGGTAGGGAAAGAATGTTTTTTGGAGGGTGGGATGGGGGAAAGAGTCCGGTACGGAGAGTCATGTCCTGTCATATTTCCTGTAATCCCTTGTCTCCTGCTCTGAAAACACTCACACTCTTTCTGAATCCCAGATCCCTGTTGCTGTGGCAACCTCACAGACGACCGAGCAAGCCTGACACCCCCCAAATCACCCCCTACCCTTCATCCCCTTGGCTATTTGTCATGGCTTGGCTGGGTTTATTTAGAGGCAAATTAACTATGTCTGGAATCTTTGGGGTAAAAAAAAAATGCGGCACAAAAAGAGTTGAGGAGAACCGCATCAAGGTTCAACTAGCATGCAGTCTGGCACTCAAGCCCTTATAAAAATGGCCATTCTGTATGATAGGCCTTTGAAGAATGCAGAGACGGCCTACTTTACAACCTGTTGTTTGCCTGTCTTTGGCTCTACGAAGCAGTTTCGAGTGCATGTGTTCATGAGCAGTAAGGAATTTGTGGTACTGGGGTACATCTAACTTAGCAATTTTTACATTTACAAAAATAGTGGTCAGCAAATAGTTAAACAAAAGAGATTTTTTTTGGACCAATCACAATGGCCAGGATGACTGAGGAATTGCTTGTGGGATTTCAAAGAGTTACTGGACTATGAGGAATTGTGGATGTGTTGACAAGAGCTATTTCCAAACACAAAGAGAGGGAGCCTCTGGCCTTACAAAACATGATAACATGCATGCGTGTGTGAGTTTTGGAAAGCATTCCCTCTGTGTGCTGGAGTTTCATCCTTATTGCATTGTGAAAACCTTGGTGAAAGTGTGTGAGAATGTGTAGATATTGGTCAAGTAGCAGCAGGGGGAGGTTAGGATATTTGTCCTCACAGTGTTCTGCAGCCAAAACACACATTCTTTTGTCTAGGCCTTGGCTGTGCCTATCATTCATCCGAAAACATACAGCCAAGAGTCCTATCAGAGCTTTCACAGTGAAAAAAAAAATAACTCATTGTAAAGGGCATTCAATCTGGCAAGAACTCCACTGTGAGAGAGAATTTTCTACAAAGAAGATTTTGGACAATTTTGAGCGTTGTACGGATGGAAATTGGTCGTTTTGGTGTAAGCCAGGTGTGGGATGTTACTCAGCATGACCGTTGATTTAAAATGTACCAAGAGTAGACTCTAAGGCCCCTAAGGAATAGAGTAGACATGGGTGAGATAGGAAGAGGGCAGAAACAGTAATCCTCCAATGTCACAACATCACTGATGGCTCACGCCAGCTGCAAATAGCACCAAACAACTGTTCACATCTGTCAGCACTGCTTTGGCTTTCCGCTTCTCTCTGCTTCTTTAAAGGATTACACCCAAAACAATGGCACAATTCGGTCTGTGAATCTCCAAACAGATGTGCACACACACACACACACACAAATGCAAGCTGTTAGATCACATGCACAAGCATAATGTTGGCAGTTGGACAGGTTAACAATTAAGCAATGACTCTTGATGCAGTCAAACACCACCACAAATACCTCACATGCACACTTAAACACGCTGTGTGACTTACAATTTCCTCTCCTAGGATGCTGAGAAACCACAAGACATATCAGACTGAGAAAACAATGGAAAGGGCTTTATTCATGTATACATATAGTATAGGGGTACGTGTACCTATGGACCATATCACAAGAATTACATGGGAGATGGGACCTAACAGCATTTTGGACTCTCAAGGTGTAACTTGCATGTATACAGGGGCTTTTTGGATGCTGCCGGAATGATTTATGTGTGTGAAGCTCGGCATCTCTGCTCACTTTTGAAACTCAATGCCGTATTTCCTGAACTCAGGGGTCATTGTGGCAGTGTCACCTGACACTATTCTCTTTAGCACAATACCATACAATCATCTAAGGTCATAGTACCTGTGGAAGAGAAGCACAAACACACCACGTCTCTCTGAAAGTGCTTCATCTGGTCAGTCATGGTCCAGGAAGCACCAAGCATGAGAGAGTTCCCAACAGAATTTCAATCTCCAAGGTACTTGAAGCCATCCTTCCCACCCTGAGGTGAAAGACAATTACCAAGCACTTCTCACGGCCAACTCTTTCCTTAGTAGGAAGTCAGTTGAGTGTAGGTCACCTGCTATTAATGTCACTGAAACTAAACCCGGTTTTGTTTGCTTTGAAAACTGATGAAGCAACTTTCGGGTATCGAAATTCCAAAAGTCCCCTGAAAAATGTCTGTGGCGGGGTTTGGCATATAGCTGCTCCATTCCTTTGTAAAGAGCCCACACCAACACCACACTGCCAACTAGAGCCTTACCCCTCCCCCAACTGCCCCCTCCCAGTTCCCCATCTTCTCAAAGAGGAACCAAAGTGGGGGTAGGGCAGCATTTTGTGGGCCAAATAAAAGAGCTAAAGTAGTCAGAACCCTATTGTTTGGAGACGGGGGAGCAGTGGCCCAAACAGCCAGGCTTTCAGGCCTGTGCTCAAACGAACCAACAGGCCTCTGCTGTAGCCTGGCAACAGTAACCCATAGCTGAGGAGAGAGCTGAAAGAGTGGGGGTTTGTGAGGGCAGAACTTTCACAGGAACTGAACCTTCCATATAAACTTTCTATTATCACTGAAAGTAGAGAATTTCAAAAATTTGAATAATTTCTTTTCCAATTTTCATGTGGATCATATGGATTTGAACCAATTCTCCTGCTGCATTGCATTGGCCACATAATTATTAAACTGTGAGATTATTAAAAATAAACTGACGGGAAGTAGACTAAAACAAAAATATGGTCCTTCAAGACTCAACACAGATCTTATAAAACTATAAGTTCACACAAACACTACTCTAGGGCAAAATATGTTCATCAAACATTTGGTGTATACATTTATGTCAATGCTCACAAAAGAAAAAAAAAATACAGAATTTCTGGTATTGCTAACAAGCCAACCACAACCGCATTGCATGCACCCCAGACTCGAGGTCTTCCAAAGCATTCTTTGGTGTACTTCACCACAAAACCCCACCCCAGCACCTAAACCGATCCAGATCTCTTGGAACTCAAAGAGAAGCAGACTTTTCTTACCGATTATGCCGATCTAAAGACGTGACGTGATTCGACAATCTGAGAAATGGAAGACATTTTGCATTCCACAACCGCAAAACTAAATCTCTACATAACTCCAAAATTACTTTTAGCTATTACCTTGTGTGTCCTCTAATATGCATTAAGCAAATAAGAAGTTTACAATCCCCCATTTTGTGCATCAAGTAAGTACATCCTGTAAAATGCTGCCAACCACTCTAATCTATCTCATAAATCACGAAATATGCTGATAGCTAGTTGGGATGAAAACTCCCAGTTCATCTCTACATCATATTTAGAAACATTTTGGAAAGCTTTAATCAGAAAACAGCTTCAGAGTGTCTGATAAGAGTGGGAGAGAACACTCAGGTAGAGGCCAAAGAATGCCTCTTATCTCCAACTCGGTCACCCGTAAACTTCTCAGATCCTTGGTCTTATCTTCCACATCAATAAACACACAAACAAACTAAAACTTTCCTCCTTAGATTATCAATTATGCCTACTTCTGCAGTACATTGTGTGAGTGAATGATTGTCTCAGATGTTTGAATCCAGGATTCATGGGTGGTTAAATTGATTATGTCTCTGTACCCCAGTAGGTGAACCATTCTCTCTGAAGGGTCAAATAAGGAGTTAGAAAAAGAGAGAGGGCAAGAGCACATCATAAGCTGTCCTCTGCTGTCTTGATAGACAGGATGTGAGTAAAGTAGAGGGGTCAGGAGTCAGCACTTCCTGTGACAGGGCCTGGGAACAAGGACTCCCTGCTTGCGGCATCAAACCATATAGACCTTAGTCACTTCATTCACCCTACAGTCAAACCCAATTACACTCCAACCCCATCAAATCAGTAGGGTTCTCTTCTCAATCTGGTTCCTTTCAAGTCGATGTCTAAATCTATTCCGCAAACAGACATTACCTTACACATAATTTTGACAGTTTTGCTCAAAACATCCTGAATAGGCTAGAGGTAACGGCGGCAATGAAGGCAGTGGCGGCAGAGCAGGAATCTTACAAAGCATTCCACACTAATCCACTATATATTAAGGGAAAGCAACTTTATCTCTTGAGTGCCAAACTCAATATAAACAAACAGTGTTCCAGCCTTTGCGATATAAACATAACTATCGGTATACACGGTTCTACAAATAAATCAACAGAGGCCTTGGATATCAACTGTAGTTGTTAATCATTCCCTTTTGTAAAACTTTTTGCACAATCCAGTTGTTAGTTCACAGAAGGCCTGTGATAGCAGAGCCTACTTCATGTCTAACTATCCTCATACATCATGTCTTAAGAGGCAGAGAGCTTCCATGGGTCAGTAAAATGCAACACTCACAATTTATAGACTCACTCCGCAACTGGGGTCAAGGCGACACCATCAATAACGGACAGAGCCCCACTGTAACCACATCCTTTTTCAGCAAATGAGTGGGGAAAACGCAAACATTGATGTCTCTTTTCTCTGCTCTGTGGCTCACACACTTTCATCTCCACTGTTTGTTCCCATAGAGTGACAGTGGCCTGGGTTTGCTGAGCCTGCAGAGACAATGGAAAACCTCCACATCACTTCGCTGCGTGTGTGTGAGCATGTGTTAGGAGGCCCGTGGGCCGCCGGCTCCTCTCCTCCATAGGCCCGTCTGTCTCGGCATGGGGCGGCAGGCCGCTCAATGGCAGCACCTGGCCCTCCGCTCCCCCTTTGTAAGGGTCTGACTTCACTGGATTACCATCACAACATCCACCAGCTGTCCCTCCACACCCCATCACAACCCCCTCTCCAACACACATCCCCACCCCCGCCTTATTCTTCCAGCTGGACCCTCTCTCTGAATGACACACTCGCAATCTGCCTAATTATCTCTTTGCTTCAGTCGAGACTATCCCACACCGTGGTTGCACTTGCTTGCATGCTCTCCACCCTGGGGGGGATGAGATTAGAGGCACGATGACACTTTAACAGAGCTTCCTGACTCTTCACCTTCAGTGACATTCCTGGACTCTTCACAACAAGTGCGCTGTCGTTACATGCCTTGCATTTCCTATAGAAGAGGGATTGAAAGAGCGACCGACCATAGCAGGACCAGAATTTAAGAACCAGATTCACAGACCAGTATCTCTTGTATACTCCAAACTTCATCCTTGGTGTCACCACCATCGAGTTTGGCAAATACATAAACAAATTGTACAGGGATTATATGATATGCTTTACATATCTTGGGGCGGCAGTGGCTCAGTGGTACATGTAGGTTGTCTACAAATCCGGAAGGTTGGTGGTTCAATCCCCGGTTCCACCTGACCAAGTGTCGAGGTGTCCATGAGCAAGACACCTAACCCTAGCTGCTACCGACGAGCCTGATGGCGCCTTGCATGGCCATTGGGTCTGTGAAGCGTTATATAAATGCAGTCCATTTACCATTTACCTTCTGTACCTTCCAGATGTTAACTCTCCAGCTCATAAAAGTAGCCCAAGAAGCATTGGACTGTGGCCCATTGTAAAGAAGCACTCATTGGAGAGAGTTAGAGAAGGATTACTCCTGTAATCTGTCATGGACTGCACCAGCCACTGAAGCTCTCGGCGCAGGGGACCATGAAATGACATAGGATACAAACAAGTACTAGGGCTCAGTATGTCTAAACCAGACACTAGTTAAACAACAGTCAACATAATTGAGCTGGTGACAATTACAGTCCTAAGGGGCATATTCGCATAATATTACAGTCACTAGAGAGCTCTAACAACAAGGATCCTAAACTAAATAGGACAATTAACTTCCTCCAGGCACAGAAGCTCTCGTGGTAAGGAAGGAAAACATCATGGGGAGGAACAGGTGGAAGATTTGTTGCCAAGGTTTTTCTCAGAGACCAGATTTCAACACAGCTTGGTGTTCTTGTGAAACTCTGCGGTCCCAACCAGTACTCCTTACTACGTCTAGTTCAACCTTTGCCTCTGTTTGCTAAAGGTGCCATTATCCACTCGTTTCTCTGTTGTTCTCTTACTCTCATATGCCCTTTCTTCTCTAGTCCTCCTCCTTCTACTCTCTCTGGTCTCTCCAGCGGTGCTGGGTTACAGGTTGGTATCTGGAGGAATAAAGGTCCCTTTCTGTTGTTTTAGATCTCTGATTTCATCAGGATCTCCAGGGAGGGGGTTGGAGTGGGTCTACTGTCCCCATAGCTTAAGGACTGGTCGGACCACTCTCTTGTGGCTGGCCATTCCAGATGGTTGTGTTACTGGGCTGTATGGCATGACATTTACAGTCCTCTTTAAAAAAAAAAGAAATACTTTTCACTTGAAAAATAGTACCACCTGCTGACACAAACGCAATAGATTGTGAGTGAACTGCTCTTCACACACATACAATAACACTAAACTCTTAAAAAAAATATAAAATGTGTCATAACTGTCAACAAAATGTCTAGTTTAAAACAAAAAAACTGTGTAGATGGGTAGAGCAAGAATGACAACAGAACAAAGCACTATTTAACATCATTACACATTTACTAACACGCTGTGTTAATAACTTAGCCTGAGGTGTGCTGGGTAATGATTAATACGGAGACACTGACACAAAAGGCATTTTAGTGCCACCTTGCCATATTTATCTAATTCCAGAGTTTTATGAGAATTATAAATACACACCAAGTTTCAAGAAACAAATGAATTGGTAAAGGCTTCGGCGTACCTCAACAATCATCAATCAGTTAGGACATACTGTAACTCCCAGTTTGCTCACCCATATCCAACCACCCTTTGGTGTGAGTTTGCATTGAAATATCAGGTTTAAAGTACAATGAGGCTTCATCCAGGTTACCTGGCCAGTGGGCAGGCAATAACTACTTGCCTAAGGGTGTGAGATTCTTTGGTTAATGGTGGAGTGATTGAAGTAGGTTGATTATTCCCTTGAGGGCACACAACAAGAGCACCTTACAGATATTTAAATAACCAAATTATTCTTTCAAGCTACATAAATGATAATAAGTTAGTGCAGTGGGGGCAGTTTTACTTGGTTGTGTTATATTTGTTTTAAGGAAAGGTAGAGGAGTGAACAAATACCATTAAGTAATAAACATCACTGAAGAAGATAATGCAAAGTTTCATTTTCAGATAAAGAATGACCCGCCCCCCCCCAACCCACCCCGCTTCTTACAACCAATGATTTGTAGAGATACACATACAAAACAAAAGTATTGATTTTTAGTTTAACACCCAATTGATTTGGCCGTCACATAAAATCAATGAGAGTGGTTCCCACGTACCAGTGCCTCCTGGGAAAAAAAACAAAACACTAATCACCATGAATGGAAGCTCGAGTGCACAGACACAGTTTTCCAAATCAGGCGGGAAACATAAAACAACAGCCCCAGGCTTTCATGTGATAACAATCACTTTGTATTAGCATAAACAATGAAGACAGCCTGTGTGAAGGAACGCTACGTATTTTGGAAAACTACTTGGCATGAGCAAAAACAGCTCCCATAGATTCACTATCAGAAGTTCAATCATATATTTTATGTGACTGATATCTTGTGGACAGGTGTAGAAAGCATTTATTGTTAGCACAAATTGATAGGGTCCAACTTGAATTAAAGGATTAGTTCACTTTTAAAAAACTTTTGCTGATAATTTACTGACCCCCATGTCATCCAAGAAGTCCATGTCTTTCGATGAAAACATTCCAGGATTTTTCTCCGTATAATGGACTTCAATGGGAACCAAACGGTTCAAGGTCCAAAAGACAGTTTCAGTGCAAACTGTTCAAAATGCTTTAAACAATTCCAGACGATGAATACGGGTCTGATCTAGCGAAACGATCGCTCATTTAAAACATAAAAAAACAAAGTTTAAGTTTTATAAGCTCAAATGCTTGCCTTGCTCTGTTCTGTGATGCGCGTTCGTGACTCTCCTGTTCAAACTGGTTCATCAATTTTTCGAGTCATTTGGTTCATTCAACGAACGAAATGAACGAATTGACTTGGAAAAAGATTCGTTCATTTTGATGAACGAGTTCGAACAGGAGAGTCACGAACGCTCATCACAGAACAGAGCAAGGCGAGCATTTGTGCTTATAAAACTTAAACGTTGTTATTTATGTTTGAAATGAGCGATCGTTTCGCTTGATAAGACCCTTATTCATCGTCTGGAATCGTTTAAAGTCCTTTGAACAGTTTGGAGTTTGTACTGAAACTGTCTTTTGGATCTTGAACCGTTTGGTTCCCAATTAAGTGCATTATATGGAGAAAAATCCTGAAATGTTTTCATCAAAAACCGACTGAAGAAAGAAAGACATGGACATCTTGGATAAAATGGGGGTGAGTAAATTGTCAGCAAAAGTTTTTTTTAAAAGTGAACTACTCCTTTAACTGGGAGTCATAGAATCTATCTAGATTATTTTCCTTAGTAAAACTCATAGGACAGACCAAAAACACACCGCTTACATGTACAAGACAATACAACATTTCTCTGTGTTTTGCTACACTCCAGTTCCCTTTTCCACACTGTGCCATAGTGATTGAAACTATGCAAAACTGATAACCAAGGCTGAATAACAGCAATAGCCAATAATGTCATCCAGAACCACCTGTTTAGAACAGTCAACACACCACTGAGGATGTTATGCATTTATCAATCAATTTTGAGTTTCAACTAAACTTAAAAACAATAGTGTATCGAACAAAATTGTATTTGCAATATAAAAATGGCAACTGTAAGCTTACAAGCATCTTGAATCGACACACATTCCTCCATTTTCGCACGGCCTGTATGTCTCCACGCAGCGCGATCCTGTGGAAAGAGAGGGCACAATGAGGCAGAGACTACTTCAAATTCAACCATAAAAGCAAAAAATAATCAACAACCTTGAAATATGACATATTCCATTTCATTTTTTTTTTTAAATTGAAACACATACAACAGGCATATTACAGACGGCCCCTCGTTAGCTGTAGGTTTATTTACTCTTTGGTAAATAATATACATTGAGTCTTATCTATGAGAGTGCCGCGAGATAACATCCAGATTATTTCACTCTCTCCCGCTTTGTTCGAATCGAATAACAATAGAATTTAGCACGTGAACTCTTATCGAATACGAAAAGCGATATGAGGCGTATTGTTTCCGATAATACTTCGTTAAAGTACTATTATCGATATATTAGCTATGATGTATCCTATTGGTAACTAGCTGTTATCTTGCCGAAAGACAAGCGCATGCATCTGTTGTAGTCTCTTTCATTCCAGAATTTGCATTTTATTTTATTTTATGTGTATCTACTTTACGTATATCGACTAACCGAATGAACTCACAAGAACAAGATAAAATGGTATTCCAACTCAAGCAAACAAAGGTAGCAGAATTTTCTGGTAAGAAACTGGATAAAACAAAGTTTTTATTTATTTATTTATTTTGCTCATCACCTTCATGAAAAAATATATATAATTGAATAATTGTTATTTGTAAAGATCGTAAACAAAAAAGCACAAGTTTCAAGTAGACGAGAACTTACACAAAACTCAACAAGCATATTTTCCTTCAAGTCTTTTTGACCAAATCAGTTACGTAAAATATAAAATTCAGATATAATCTACTGCAGTGATTTAACAGTAGGCTATACCTTGATGACAATCTCAATTACTATGCACGTTGCTTATCACCAGTGCAGCGAAGCGGACATTCACTGTTATTTTCTCACGGTTCGCTATTCAGACAAGGATACAGACCAAACTAACGCAATGCCCTCTAAAATGACTTATATTGTGTAGTAGAAGAACTAAACTTGTAAAAGTTACACGACAACAAGCAATTTAGCCAATGCAACATTCATCACCAACAAAGAGAAAGTCCTCGTGTGGTCTGAACTCTTTAAATCCCATCATCATTGAATACTCGTGCATAATGTTCTGCAATGATCTTCACAACAATTCGGCGCGTAACGTTACTAGAAAGTGCAATATCGCAAAATCTTAATTTTTTGCATTGAAATTTATTCCGAACCAGTGTTGGACTGAAACAAAAACGTAACGTTATATGAGATCTATCAATTATAGCACATCCTGCATCAAACATCTGTGAGCAAAGCAGCAAATGATTCTGAACCTCATATATGAAAATGAATAAATCTAAGACAGCAGATCGGTTTGTTTTAAGTTCTTTCGTCGATTCTAATGTAACAGGTTATGCGTCCACACATGTCCTAAAACACTGCCCTTACAAAAAAAGGGAGAAAATAATCAGTCATCCTACCTTCGCTAATTTGGACAAGATATAAAATTGACAGAAATATCCAAAGACTGTTATTCCCCATTTCTGTGGAAACTCGATCCTACTCCTTTTTTGAAATGTTAGCAATAATACATCCTTTAAAAAATGACACGGTGATTGAAGTTCCAAGGAATCACATTAAGATGAAGCAGCGTCATAAAGTTAACTGGAGTGAATTTCATAGAAATTGAGCGTTTTCGATATAGTCCAATTCCGTATTTCCCTCTGCAGCTCGGACTCGGCTGCCGTGCGTCTCGATACACACCTCCAGGAACTTTTGAAAAAGTTTCTCCACTTCACTCACTTCGAATCAGAGTCCACCGCCAGGCTTTGTATCACTCCGCCCCCATCCCAAGCGATCCCAAGCCTCCGCTCACTCAAGTGTGTTGTTCGCCCTTCCGCCGGAATAAATAGCGCGGATTCGTCAAACTTAAAGGCTTCGAGATGAACCTGAATGTCTTCCCTCCGAAAAATAAGTATGTAGAAGTTTAAAACTTAAACGATATTTAAAAGAAACGGTCGTTCTTGGTATATCACACACAACTACAGGTTAACTAATTCAATTATAAAAGGTAAGGTGCATTAAACACCGTTGTGATGCTAGTAACGTTAAACGTTAAGGAGGAGGGACAAAATAGGGAACACGATTTCATTCCTTATTAATAACCACAATCAGCCTAAACTGCCCAGTATAATGTTAAAGTATAACACTTTAAGAAACAGAAATAACAAAATAAACGGTGGCTTTAAGAAATAATAGCCTGGCAAGGCAACCATGCTAATGAGAGCTAATCAGACTCACAGCTAAGCATATAGCAACAGTCTAACCTTACAAAACGAATCAAGTTCAGCATGAAACAAAAATATTTTTTTTATATGTTTTATTAGTTCTGGAGATTTGGTAATCTGCCTATTTGATTCACCATTGTAGTCTCCCATATAGGGCAACGTGTGTTGTTTGTGTGTAACTTGCTCTTGATTTTGGGCTAAAGAATATGAATTGTGTTAGATGGAAATGAGAGCAGACGTGGCCCTCCCTCATTTCTCGCAAAGCAGCATGGATGTTCAGTGAAGCTTCTTCAGTACACCCTGCCCTGGTGTACTCATTTTCTGCAACATATAGAGACTCAGTTGTTCTGTGGCACATAGCAGAGCTGGTTGCTTATAGAGACAATGGCAGTCATTTGAATGAGAAAAGGGGTACTGCATTATGACACAGTTTCTCTCTGCAGGGGGTGCAGGAGGGGGGAGGTGGCAAAACACTAACATTTAGGGATGTGGTTTGTCCCCCATCTATCATTGAATAAATTAGTGCAAGCAATGTGGATGGAATCTAACAAGCTCACAACAAAAGTTTGTTTGAAAGAATGACATCCTTTTGGGTTGTGCAGAAAGTTAGTTTGGCCTAGAACTGCAAAACTCAATTCAGAGATTCATACAATGATTGTTTTTTCTGAATCCTCCAGCAAAGACATTTAGCCTAAAATCATAACAGTTGTGGTAATTATTATGTCATGTCTGTATACTTGTAGTTCAGCACCATATCAGGTACTGGCCTATATTAGTTGTTTATTTATTTATCAGTGTTGGTTGATATTGGATATAGCTGTGCTGCATGCCATGCGTGTTTCCCACATAGAATAAGATTTGCTATAATCTCACGCTCAATTGAAGTAAATCTTTAAAAAAAACACCTATAATTTAATATTAAATGTGACCTTTGTCAAATCTGAGAGTGTATTATATTTAATTGGATTTTCAATTAATCATAATATTTAAAATTGTCGGTTTATTAACTGTCAGCTAGAGTTTTGATATTGGTGGACCTGTAATGGCCAAGAAATAGATATATGACTATGCTGTATATCATATACAATTTGTCTTCAAACAGAGAAATTGGATTCTTTAATTGCATCAATTCACTAGAAACCATAACTTTAGAAACCATAACTTTTCTAAGGACAAATGCTAGCCTTGTAATATATTGTGAGGCGCGTTTGCAACGTCACGTAATACGTAATTACGTTCAAAAGGTCACGGGCGACGTAGCCGGAAGTACAGAATCCAACATCGTTGTTTTACCTTTTAATTCCTTTTTTGTAAACGGCGTTTGAGTTATTTTTCACGTTCAACCTATGCGTTCAACTTGTAAACACTCTGACTCTGTACTTCTGGCTACGTCGCCCGTGACCTTTTGAACGTAATTACGTATTACGTGACGTTGCAAACGCGCCTCACAGAATGGAGAAAGGCTAGCATTTGTCCTTAGAAAAGTTACATTTTTGGAATAAGCTTTGAAATAACCGATCGTTTCGCATGATAAGACCCTTATTCATCGTCTGGTGTCGTTTAAAGACATTTGAAGCTGCATCTGAAACTGTTATTAACTGTCGTTTGGACCTTGAACCGTTTGGTTCCCATTGAAGTCCATTATAAGGAGAAAAATCCTGGAATGTTTTCATCAAAAACCTTAATTTCTTTTCGACTGAGGAAAGAAAGACATGGACATCTTGGATGACATGGGGGTGAGTAAATTATCAGCAAAAGTCTTTTCAAAAGTGAACTAATCCTTTAATAGATGCTCAAAATGTTTACACATTGCACCTTTAATTCATTCAAATTGGTTTTCATCACTTTTCACTCAACTATTTTTAATCAAACACTCTCCTAGTGTATTTATATTCCTTTGAGTGTGCACTTCAGATTATCAGGGCTCTCTTCTGGTTTCGCTAGATAATTGGAGAATGTTAAGCAACAGTTGTCTGATGTAGCTTCTTCTTTTCCGAGATGTCATTTTGAATGCTGGAGTACAAACAGGAGGCGTTGTTTTGGGACGCTGTTTTGTTTATTGTTTTGTTGTGTGCGAGGTTAATTCATGCACACGCTGTAGTGAAGGGGAGGCAATATTTTTTGTCTGTCTGTCACACTGCGGTTACGGCTGGCAGATGATTTGGCAAAGATCCATATTATGGCTCTGTTGTTACAGTGCTCTGATGACAGAGAGAGAGGGGAATCTGAGTTCGTTTCAGTTCAAATACGAGAGAAAAACATGATGGTTAATGGTTTTCTAGAGCAGCAGTGAAAATTTGTTTAAGGAACCTGTTGAAGCACATTACACCGTTAAATTTCAAAGCATTGTGTTTATCAGATGACAATCTTTAGTCTCATTAAGCTTGGCATGAAATGTTTCATATGTGCACCTCAGGCAATTAAAGTGTTAAGATTATAATAAAACATGAGTTTTAAAGAGGATTTTAAAAAAAAGAGCATTTTGTATTTAACGTTTTGAGAAAATTATTGTTATATGACACTACATTTTATGTGTTGATTTATGTGTGAAACTGCAGAGGTTTGTATGTTTTTAGAAACTCAAGTGAAAATGAAGGGAAAGAAAGGTGATGAGATTCTCGCAGAGCTCTGAGGGGTTCCAACATCAGACAAACAACTAGGTGACGGACGCTGGGATTTACTGCCCCGTTTACTGCTGGGGAAGGTAAAACATTCAGCACATGGGTGCACAGAGAAATGGTCGTTTGCCTAGTTTCTGATTAGTTAAACATCCCATTGATGTGGTATTTCCAAACGAGTAATTCCATGTTCACGGCAATCATTTACCCAGCTGTACAGACTCTTGCCTAACTATAGTGATGTGCATCAAACATCACCACATATTTGAGTGCTATTGTGACGTAATGCTTTGTAAGCCAGTCTGCTTTTTTTTTTTTTTTTGTTCTTATACTGTTTTCTGTTCTTTGTGTGGGTTGAATGGAACTGTGTTTGCTAAATGAAAGTGGGATGGTGAATCTGCTTTTTGAAGGTGGACCACCCTGTGGGAAGTCAAACGTCCCTGTTCCTCTCTCTTCACCCACTTAACCCCCCACACCAGACATCTCAGGGGACATTGCTGATGATAACTGCACACTGATACAGATAAGTCTAAAAACAATTGGGGTAACAAGCTGTGGAGGAAGGGATTGAAAACTGCAAAACTGCATTTGAATTTATCAAAGTGGGAAGGATGCAAGTGAAGCAGAATGGCCCCCGACTGAGCCTGGGTTCTCCCAAGGTTTTTTTTTCTCCATTGAGTCATCTGATGGAGTTTTAGGACACCATCGGGTCACTTGATGGAGTTTTTCGGTTCCTTGCCAACCACTGGCTTGCCCAGTTGGGGATATTCAAATTAAATGACCCATCTTGGATGTCTTTTTTTCCATGAATAAACAAACACTGTTAAGTTGTTTTGTTTGATACTGTGAAGCAGCTTTGATTCAATCTGTATTGTGAAAAGCGCTTTATAATTATATTTGACTTGACTTGACTTGACTTTCATCATTAATTTCAAAACTCACCCATCCTGTTTAACGATTTGGTTGGTTAGAATTGGCCATTGAAAATCTAGTAATTTCAGTTTTAGTTTTCTTAAACGCTCCGCTCATCTTCCGTTGTTTTGTCAAACAGGTAGTCCCACCCCAACCTAATGCCATTGATGAAGCTTGCATTGCTTTGTCAGACTTCTCTAACAAATAGAAAGTGAGTTTTTGCACATGGTGGTGGAAATTGCTTCCTTAAATCATGTAAAATAAGTCTCTGATGTCCTCAGAGTGTCCATGTGAACTTTTAGCTTTCAAGAAGAGGGTGGAGTTTCAATCAAGAGCTCTCTGGCTGTTTCAACAAAACAGGACAATCTCCCTTTAAAAAATAAAACTCTTCAGGGCTCAGATGTTGGGAGTAAATGAAAACTGTTCACTCTTAATTCCAACAATAAAACACCTGAGTTGCTTACGAGACATTCTTGTCACTACAGCTTCTCCAACCTGGAGAAAATGGCGGACAGTGTACAGCTTTCTACGGCCGGGTCTTTGCATAATATCAGTCCTTTAAAACATTTTTTTATTATTATATAGGCACCTGACCAATAGATAGTATGTTCGAGTCCTGTGTGGGACAACTTGAGAATTGTGTCGAACTTTAAAGGGGTAGTTCACTTTGAAATAAATATTGGTATGTTTTATCTTACCTCAAGGGCATCCAAGATGTGGGTGTCTTTGTTTCCACAGTAGTTTCAAATTTGAATATTTTTAGGTCAAACCGTTCTTGTGTGTCAGTCATATAATGGAGGTCTATGGTCACCACCTCAAAGAGCATGCACGGAGAAGTCCAAATTAAACATGATTTAATGACTCTTAAATGTAAGTACACATTGATGGCCTAAGACACGAAACGAGCGGTTTGTGTTAGAAAACGAACAGTTTTTATATCGTTTTTACCTCGAGGTACTCGAGAGCGAGAGTGCTTCTCTCTGCGCAAGCGCCGGAAAGCCCCGGAAGTGATCTCTCGCGTGTGTGTGTGTGTGTGTGTGTTTACACAGAGATTTCAGAAGTGTTATCCTTCTCTGTGAAGATCTAAACAGATTTAGATAAACAGGAAATTGCAATGGAAGACGATTTCGATATATCAAGAGATCATTTCTGGCGCTTGCGCAGACCAAAGTGCCCGTGCCTTCAGATCACTTGGACGTGGCTGTGGTTACAAGAAGTAAAAACGATATAAATACTGTTCGTTTTCTCACACAAACCGCTCGTTTCATGTCTTAGGGCATCAATGTGTACTTACATTTACAAGTCATTAAATCATGTTTAATTTGGAATTCTCTGTGCATGCTCTTTGAGGTGGTGACCATAGACCTCCATTATATGACTGACAGACAAGAACGGTTTGACCTAAAAATATCAAAATTGAAAATACTGTGGAAACAAAGACACCTATTCCTTGAATGCCCCTGAGGTAAGATAAAACATACCAAAAATTAATTTCAAAGTGAACTATCCCTTTAAGGGGGTGGTGATAGTGCAGTGTATAAGATGCATGCCTTTGATGTGAGAGACCCGAGTTCGAATCCACTGTGAGACACCAATGTGTCCCTGAGCAAGACATTTAACCCCTAGTTGCTCCAGAGGCGTGCGACCTCTGACAAATAAAGCAATTGTAAGTCATTTTGGATAAAAGCGTCAGCTAAATAATACATGTAAATGTAATATAGCCTTGCAAGATTTGGGTATTCAAGATAAGTAATATGCAAATGTTTATGTATTTTTACTAGTATGCAATGTGACCTCAGTGTTTGTATAACACGCATGAAACAAGTGCTAGAATATTTGCGTTGCAAAGCTGTTTGTGGCATCAGGTTTTTAGTGACCACTACAAAGTATACTTAGCCCTGAGTGGTAAAAGACTGCGTGAACTGTGACTGTTTAAATGTTACCTACCCTTTTAGCGAGAGGAGAACTATTTGTGCTTGGCCTTTAAGTGCTAGCAAGCTATGAGTCCTGAAAAGACAATAATGATTTTACCACCCTAGTGCAGTGTGATTTATGTGGGAAAACTCCACTGAGCGCCTGCAGAGAGTGTGGAGAGGCTTTAGAGCCCCCACCACAAACCCGTCATGGCCAATCAGCAATGGAGACCCCTACTAAGAAACGTCATGGCCAATCAGAGAGTTACTTTTGTGATCACTGTCTTTATCATCTTGGCTTGCGCTCGCTCCATGATCAAAGTACGGTGATTGTTTTGAGTGTTGCATTGTTCAGCAACTGATTTGAGTATTGTTTATAGACATTTCGTTTTAGACATCTCTGTTTGTATTTTCTTGGCTTATGAGAAGCCGTAGTGAAGTTTTGGACCAGTGATGTCATCATTTTCTGCCCATAATCGTCTCCGGGTCTTTCCTCCATAGTCAGATTTTCTCACACCTACATTCTGCCTTGTCTTTGTTCCTTGCTTGATAAGAAATACATTCTGTAGTTCTGGTGCGTTTGGAAAATTAGGGTCATCTCCCAGTTACACCTCTGCATTTCCCAAGCTGATATATGAAATCTCAAAAGTCAAAAATACAAAACATTATTTTTTTAACCCTGCATCTGAGAAAGCCTCAGACCACAGACCCCATAGCATTATATTTTCTCATATTGAGAACGGCCTTTTTTTGCGTTTTCCCCTCAAAATTAACATACAAAACCCATTACACATGCATTGCTTGAAAAATAGATCAATTCGCTGTTCTACACTGTAAAAATGAATATGCTTTATCTAATCAATAAAATTGTGGCAACAGATTACAAGCAATATTATTAATTAAATTGAACAAATTAGAATTGAGTAATAATGAATCAATTTATTCCTTAAAAGTTAACGGTAACGCTTTAGATTACAGCCTGGAAAGTACTGTTTAATTAAGAGGAATTAACAGTGTAATTGTTAACTTTCTGTAATTATAGTGTACCTATAAAGTATTTACATGTAAATATAAGTGAATAATATGTAAAGTTTGGGTAATAAAGGGGTAACAACCAGGATAATTTAAAAAATATATATATATATACTGTAAGTATTATAGAACTAAGGGGTAATTTGGGAGCAATTTAGCGAGAACATTCACTGCATACCTTTTTGTACCAATTTTGTATCAATACATACTATATAGGCTTTTTAAAAATGACAGGATACATCTATGCATTTATATAAAAAAAATTGATAGAAAAAGTGCAGATGTTTATTATTGGGCTAACATGTTTCAAGGCAAGAAAAGCTAAGACTATTGCAATGTTATGTATGTTCTTGCTAAATTTCTCCCAAATGTAAGATTTATGATATATCATAAATAGTAGAATAGTTCTATAATATTTACAGTATAAATATATACTTTTTTAATTCTCCTGGTTGTTACCCCTTTATTCCCCAAACTTAAAATATTGTTCCTTTATACTTATATTGTAAGTACGTTATAGGTACACTATAATTACTGAAAGTTACGCTGTAAAATCGCTTTAATTACGCGGTACTTTCCGGGCTGTAATCTAAAGCGTCAACAAGTTAACCACTTAAAATGAGTAAAGTTTACACAAAAAAAATAAACAAAAATATCTGAAAAACAGACAGACGTCAAAGATTAATTAAGAACTCTTCATATTATATTGGCAACATTGAAGACACCTGATGTTAACAAGCAGAATCACTGAAGCAGAAACCTAACAAACACCGATCACCATAATGGCGACTTTTTTTTGTAAGTTTTACTCATTTTAAATGGTTTACTTTTAAGGAATTAATTTGAATAATTATTACTCAATTCACATTTTTTTAATTGAATTAATAATATTGCTTGTAACCTGTTGCCCCAATTTTTTTGATTAGATAAAGCGCATTCATTTTTACAGTGGCTGAAAAAAGTTTGGGAAATAAATCAAATTTTTATTATGACCTAAAACAGCTTGGTGAGCAGTCTCCTACCACATTCCCCCACTTTCCTCTGTCTCATTTCTCTCTCATCTTCACACACACACAGTTTAACATGCATTACACAAAGAGGTTGTTATCCCGTGCAAACAACTGAACGATAGATCACTTGCTGGCATTGGGAGACAAGGTGTTTGATTTTCACACCAACTCGCTAAATTATTATTAAGTTGTGTGAAACTGTGCATGTGTGGGAGCGAAGGAATGTTTGTGTTTAGGGATCAAGGGTTCATTTATTTTTTGGCGCACTTCCCACTCAATTTCATGTTCTGCTTTTTCTCCTGCCTGATTGTGCTGCATCAAGGCAGATGTGATTTGTGTCCAGTTGGTGGGTTTAATTGCTGGTCTCAGGGGTCCAAACCCAGAAAATCCAAGCCATGAGAAAGTACAACTCTGTCCCAATCTCCAGTGCAAACTGCCCGGTCCCTTTTAACAAGTCATCAGCCCATCAGAATCTGTTCACAGTGTCGTTTACTGACGTCTGTGTTTGTGTGCAGGAACTAGTTGAGTGTGCAAAAGCTGGCTGCTCGGTGTCAGGAACTATATTTCAGATGAGGCCTGGACGAGAGCCAGCTGGTGGAATTCTGAATGCCATTGCTGTGTTTTCGTGTGAAATAAGTGCTTAAGTCCGTTGTGGACAGCTGCAGGACAGTGCCCCCTCCACGTCTGCCTCCTCCCTAGGGCTGTAAATCTGACTCGAGGACAGGAGGTACTGGCGACTTGTTGAAAAGGGCTCCTAAGAGGGTCCTGAGGTTTAGTGCTCGGGGTCAGGGGCTGTGTTAAAGGCCCTGGAGCTGAAGCTCAAATGCCGATACACTGATAACCCATCGCATGCCTGAGGCTACAATGTTGCTCGTCTTTCTGTTCTTCCCTCCAGAGGTGGTTCTACTAAAACCACACCTACAAGTGCCACTGGGGTTGCTCTGCGGTGCTTGGGCTGATCTCCGCCGTGGCGTCTGTGCATGGAGTCTGATGGAATGTCTGGTCATTTAGTCAGTCGTCACAAAAGAGGGCGCATTTGACTAATCTGACAAATAATCACTAAACAAATAAGTGATGGAATGTCTCGTTCCCTTGGCACTGGTTAAAAGGTCTTTGAAGGATGTTAAGAGTGGCATATGTTCAACCTAAAATGTCAGAAAGAGACATATTGAGAAAAATGGCCGAATTACAACTTCAATTGATCCTGCATTTGCCTCTGAAAAAAAAGAGAGAAGAAAAAGAGTTTGAGGCAACCCTAGGCCTCTGTTAGACTCCGTCCCTCCCGAGTCAATTGTTCCTCAAGCCTGGTGTCAACCCTGCGCCATCAATCACCCTCTTTCAGAGGAGGAGAGACAGGCTAGGGACACGCCCCTCAGGACAGGGGGGTTGTAGTTCTCATGCCCTCCCCGTCCCTCGCACAGCCCCACATCCTCACGGTCGCAACTCCGACAGCTGGTCTGGTCATTAGAGGTAGGCCGGGACCTGTGGGCCCCCGAACAGCAACGACAGCTGCCAGCCCACTGTCCCCCGGCACCCAAACACACACACACTCACTCACTCACTCACTCACTCGCCCCCGCTCCAGACTATGATATGTATTATATCTCTAATCTATTGTCATTCTTTTTAGCATCTTTAGGGTGGCCAGGGCTTATGTACTTAACTCACTTAAGTCACTTACATATGCCTCTTTAGTATAGCAAAATCTGTGTTTGAATTTTCACATTTGGTAGTAGTCAACCAGCTTATTAAGTGCAAGCTGTTATCATTGCAGTGTGATTGCTGTACATAATTGTAATTTGTGTCAAAATACTATGCTAATTTAAAAGTATCTAGATCTCAGACCTAAACCAGACCAGATCTTTTTTCTTAGAACAAAATAAAAAGTACAGTTCAACAGAATCCCATTTTCAACCTCTCCTTATTTCACACATTTAGGACTTTATATCAATTCTATAGAGGGTGCGCGTGACGCGACCGTCGGCTGGAGTGCCTGCAGTTATGGTGACGAAAAGAGCGTCAAATACGCGTCTATCGCGTCTAGTTTGAACATTCGCTCGGGTTCAAATTTTTCAACTTGCGCGGAAGACATTTGCGGCAAACGCGTCGCCCAATTCGGTGCGAATGATGCGTCTATTCGCGTCTTTGCATTGACTTTGTGGGTATCGCGCAAATAATAAAATTCACATTCGGTGTGAACACACCATTACTCACAGTAAGTGGCAAAAAGACTGAGCGGCTGTATTTGTTTTCAGCGTGAATGGTGGAAAAAACAAGATTAGACAAAAAAATCAAAGGTATATTTTTACAGATTGCTATAGAAAGAGGAGCAAATGGATCACTGCAATTCACAGAAACAACTGGACTCCGGTCAGCGAAAAGTGGATTTGCAGCTATCAATATGATGAATGTAGGTGTAAAATATATCCATATATTTTGTATTTTTATATATATTAACAACTCATCAATTAAATATTTATCATCGCATATTCTGCATTATTGGATGTTTTTTTAATAAACACTGACCAAAAAAAAAACCCAATAAAGTTTTAGGCATGAACGATGATGATACAGTATCTATAGACTATAACACTGATATATATGAAGTGATCACCCAGATTTTGTTCCAGCGGGAAAGTGACGTCAATGCATTCCCTCTATTTCTAATTTTAATCTTAATCTCACAATTTTTACTTCCATAAATTTGTGACCACTTTAATAAGCATCCGTGCATCATAAATAATCTGCACACACACTCCTTCGACAGGTTGTCGCAGTTAAAAGTGATTTAGGTTGATGACGCACCTATCTGTCTGTCATTTTCGCTTTGTCTGTTTACAACATGCATCTCTTTTCACTTTAATCCACCTGCATTAGCTTAATCATAGCCTTTGTGTGATTGCCCACAAAAGGCAATGGACAGGTAATTGAAAACAAAATCTCAGCATAAGCGTCAAGTGTAACTCCATTATGATTATCTGTTAAAAGTGGGAATGCAAGGCAAACAAGAAGGAAAGGCAAAGAGTTCACGCACAGATTGATAATCTTAAAATGATTGAGTGGTTCAGTGTGTTTACGTGTGTATCTTTGTGCGTGTAAGTGACGAAGGAAAAGAGAAAAGAAAAGTGGTAGTTGAGATTACGCCACACTCCCTCAGGCTCTTGTTACTCATGCACTACTGGCAGATCTCTGGTTCCCACGCCTCCTCACAGAGGTGAGTGAAACTACACCCTCAACCTCACCTGTACGTGCCTGCCTCAGCACAGCCCTTTACCTTCAGCCAAAGCATGATCTGTTTTTTTTGTTTTTTTCCTAGAAACGTAAAGGAGACTGAGAAGGTGACAAATTGGCATGAATACAGCAATAACATCAGCCAGAAGATCTCTTACAAAAAAAAATGGTGTATAATTATTACAAACATGGCACATTCACTGGAAGACCTCCCCAGCAGAGATATTTCAGTTAAGTCTGATATAAACAGACCAGACAGAGGGGTGTAATTTTCATATGCAGTTTTTTTGGCACTTATTTCTTTGATGTGTGTACCTATTGCACTATGTTTCTTCTTATGTGGGTCCTGACAGTAATTGCAAAAACACACTGTGCACCTTGTTGCTAATACCAGCCCTGAGCATAAAATGAATCACCTTGTTTGTTGTTTAAATCTGCATTGTAGTTATCAGCTTATAGTTTTAAAAGGTACCACAACCATCCTCCTCTTCATTACCACTGAGCATAGACTACATCAGATGTTATCACACACTGTGGTGCAGCTGCTGTTTCACTTCAACAGAGTGGAAGTTCCTGACTGACTGGCCACTTGGCCCGGATTTACCGAGCCCAAGACGGGATTAATTCCAGAAAGAGAGAGAGAATGAAAAACGGAAGTGCAGAGGGTGGCAAGCAGTTTATTCACGGATTCCATTGGCCCTTTGGCTTTAAATCATATTCAACTGACCCAGGCCTATTGTTGAGGAAGGAAACTGCCTAAGCAGTTTTGAGAGCTGAAGAATGGAATAGCGTGTAACAGGAGTGGAGTGCTGGCAGTAATGAAATAGCTTGCATACCTTATGCTTTAAGGATAACCGTCTTTAACAGAAGAATATTGTGGAGGATCTTTCACTCAGCTCCACCAATATACCACTCTTGCCAAAACAAGCCATACGGGATTTACTCATCGAAGCATAGTTGCCTTAGCCTAGTTTGTCCTCATAATAGGGGGCCTTGAGTATGTTTAGACTCGCCGTTGGATCTATGTTGGAGACATAGGCTTATTGGAATGCATTTCTCCATATTTGGGATCTGCGGGTCAAGTGCGTGATCGAAGTTTGCTAGGTTTTTTTTTTCTCCAGCAACAGGAGGGATGAAGGAGCAGACATTCCACGTTGGCCCGAGGGCAGGGTGGGGGAGGCTCTAAGACCACTTTTATTAAAATATATTGAAGGAAAAATCAGCATGACCGAGTTCTCTCTAGAGGCTTAAGTGTATAGTCATGAACCTAACATCCTCCCTCTCGTTCGTTCTCAGTGTTGATCCCTTCAACTCCCTGTTTGTGCAGCTTCACTGATTTAGAAAGTCCAGTAATTGTAGTCCCAGGATCTCCAATCTGTTTCAAGCACACTGTTTTAAGTCCTCACTCTTTCAAGCCTTCATTTCCTTACTCATTATGTTCTTTTCTCCATGAATACAATAGCCCACTGCCTCAGGTGAGGGTTATTGCACAGGGTGTGGTTCACAGTTCACAACTGAGGAATCACATTCCACTGACCATCTACAATACCTAATCACTGATATCCTGGTCCTCCTCTTTGTCAGGGTGATTAAATAACCCTGCCTTTGGCCGCCCTGACCTTCATGACCTGGTCTGCGTGCGTCCGTAGACACTAATTAGAGACCTGATAATGCAAGAGAAAGCAGCTTTTCACCATAGCTCTCAGATCTCCGTTCAACCAACTCGACAAAACCAAAACAAATTAACGTTTCTGACAGGGCATCAGTCCATGCACTTTAGATTTCAGTCAGACCAAAACATTGGTATTTGTTTTTAAATGTTGTGTAAATGCTCCCATCTGACTCAATCCCGCCTTTGGAGACGGCTTATTGTAGGGAAATGAACATTCAATTCACGGGCTACATTTCTGTTGGACATTCCTGTAGTCAGCGTGAATGAATGTGTTTGGGATGCTCTGAATCGCCGTATACGATAGCGTGCTCTGGGTCTTGCCAATGTTCAGCAACTTTGCACAGCCATTTTAAAGGAGTGGACCAACATTTCACAATAGCCTAAGGCTATGTTTACGCGGAAACGATGCTGAAGAGAAAACGCAAAGTGGCGTTGCGTTATCACTTTTTATTCTGCGTTTAGACGAGCGTTTTGGGTGGGAAATCCGCGTGCATATGGTGACGTAAAACTGTGTGAAATTCACTGTAGTGTGCACTCCAGGCGGCTAGGTGGCGATGTGGAGCACTGCCACACAACAACACCAACTCCGCGGGCCTGCGTACAACCTTCACTGTCAAGCAGACTTTTGCGTTTTTACCCTTTACATGAAAACGCGGCGGTGGAGCGTTTTTAAGATTTCCACTCTGGAGGGTGGTTTCACTTTTTTGCATTTTTAAGCCCCAAAAACGCCGTCGCCATGTAAACGAAAGGCACATCCGATAAAATATTTTTACATTTTCACCCGTGAGCGTTTTCGTGTAAACAGGGCCTAAGGCACACCTGTGGAATAATCATGCTGTCTAATAACCTGAGGTGGATGGATTATCTTGGCAATGGTGAAGTGCTCACTAACACAGATTTAGACAGATTTCTGAACAATATTTGAGAGAAGTAGGCCTTTTGTGTGTAGAAAAAGTCTTAGATCTTTGTGTTCAGCCAACCCGATCTCACGAGAATTCGTACGAATTTTACGAGGTGGCTAATTCATAACAATTCGTATGACCTCACTACGTTTTTGCTAAATCGTACATATTTTACGAATTGGCCAATTCGTATGAATTCGTACGAATGACCTACCCCTGACCCCGCCCCTAAACCTACCTATCACATGGGTTTGGACAAATCGTACGAATTCGTATGAGTGAGGTCGTATGAATGAGTACGAATTAGCCAGTGTTGTAGTACTCGAGACTCGGACTCGTCTCGGTCTCGAGACCATATTTTAATGGTCTTGGTCTTGTCATGGACTCGTGTCCATTTGGACTCGGAATTGACTCGTACTCGAACATTTTTTTTTTAGGACTCGGAATTATTCCCGAGTCCACTCGAGTTCAATTAAAAATCTTTTTCATGATTATTAATGTATGTTAATAAAATATTTCTTTAAATTGATTGACACGCCCAGAGATTGGCGATTTTCTAGTGCGCAACTGCGCATGACAAATTGTAATAAAATTACTTTTAACACCACCTACTATGTGGCCTTTTTACCCTAAACTGATCTTATTTTTTAAACTCTAAGTAAATTCAGTAAAAAAAAAAAAGGATTTCTCTAAGTAAATAAAAGTAAATTAGGTAATCAACCCTCACTGGTCTCGGTCTCGACTCGGACTCGACCGTCTCTGGTCTCGGACTCGACTCGGACTCGACTCTCTATGGACTCGGTCTTGACTCGGACTCGACTCTCTCTGGTCTCGGTCTCGACTCGGACTCGAGTGAGGTGGTCTCGACTACAACACTGGAATTAGCCACTTTTTAATTCGCACGAATTGGTCGTGATAATAGCGTAGGTTCAGCTCATGAAGATGAGGCAAAATCAAAAGTGTTGCGTTTATAATTTTGTTCAGTGTATTATTAGTCTGTTTTTTTGTGTGAAATTAGACTAACAGACGTGGATATTGTGGTTCTAGTCCGTCTTCATACACTATGTATTATTAAGGCGACAGTTGGCCTCGACACTGTGCATTTGTTCTAGAAAACAGAGGTGATGTGCAACATCAAGCTTTTAAACTTTGCACTCCTCCATTTTGTTTCACAAAAAAAAAAAAAAGATTTTGTTTCGAAGATTATGTCAGTTTTTTTTGACCCTACAATAAAAGCTTTTGTATTCAATGGGAGAGTGAAAGTCAGACAGGTTTTGGAATAACACAAGCGTGAGTAAATAGGTGAGTAATTGTCATTTTTGGGTGAACTATCTCTTTAATACTTATAATTTTAGAAAAGTAGTTTTTGTTCAGTGTGGGTGCATAATGAGAAGGAATGTTGCCCACTGAAGGGAATCTCGACCATCCACAGTACTGTTTGATTTGTCAGAGCTCTGAAGTGGGAAAGCAATGGGGCGATCCTGACATTCCAGGACTCTGTCGTGTCGTCTCCTGGTCTCTAATTTGGGAGCAGCTGTCGTCTCTGCAAGACCTCAGCCATCAAAGCCCAGCTAAAAGGGGTGGGGAGAAGGCGCAGAGGTCAGGCCCACTGAAAAGCCAATTCCCTAGCACTCTTTCCAGTCTCTGGCAGCTCATGCCAAGTACACCTGCACCAGGTTAAGCATCATGGAGATTACAGGGTGACTATGAAGTTGTTGCAGGCCATAATACAGTGGCAGGTAAAGCAGATGGCCACTTAGGAGAAAAACTCGCCTATTGAGAATCAAAGTCTTGCTGTCCCTTCAGACTGAGATTATTTGGTGTCCTCTCAGAAGAGTTTTTCTGAATTACTCCATTTACTCCCAATATTGGATTCTTTCCATTTCAGTGCTTGAAATCATAGTAGGCAAAGCAACAAATATTGTGTTGTTTTAAAATGCAAAGAAATGGGCACATTTCTATTTTCACCATGAAATTAAAACATTTCAGTATAGCTTCAAACTGAACGCTATAATAGTGATCCCTTTACATGATTGTAGGTACCCGTGAGAGTGCAGTTTCTCACACTCTGGTGGGCTTGTTGAGACACACATACCCTTGAGGATTCCAGATGTGGTCTGGTTTTTGTTTCATGAAAACCGTTAATTACTCAATTAAGTCTTCTACGGGCCGTAATTATTGGGATTCAAACTGTGTTCCAGGTCAGGTGCTTAGTGATTGATTTATCTCTCCCTGTCTGCTCTCTCACTCCTCCTCTCACATGCCCTCTACGGGTCATGTTTGCGTAACTGTTGTGACAGTTAAACATTGTTTTGCTTTCTGGAAACCACAAAAGTGGTTTTTGAACGTAATGCTTTTGTCAGGGCTTTATAGTTTCAGATTGCATGCATTGTGAAATTGACCAAAAATAGGATCAAGTCCAGCAGTGATGTTTTCTTGTGGTGATATTTCAACAGACGGTACCAATTCAGCTCCTTCCTTATTACCATTGGACAAAGAGAGGAAGAAGTAGTAAATTCCTTATCCCAACTATAAGATCGACCCTAGGGCTCAGGCTGGAAAAAAAAGTGGGACTCAGGCCCCAAGGGGATGTGGTGGTTGTGGGTGGGGGACTGCTAATCAAAGATAAGGGGTCATCTGTATCCTTTTACATATTTGGGAATCCCCACCCACTGTTTGCAGGTTGAATAGGTTTGGGCCATTATATAGGTCCACTTTGGTGAGGTGCCTTAACACACATACACACTTATTAAAGTCTAAAGTCAAAATTTTCACTGTACTATATTACGTTAATCACATTCGCAAAGCTCAACTATTTAACTAAACTATATCAGTGAGTTTTATTTAGACAATTTTGCAGCTTATAATTAATAATAAATGTATATTTATTTTGAAGTTGACTTAAGTTTTATTTCTAGAAAGTTGCATCAATCCTGATTGTGACTGTGAAATACAAACCTCATTTAAAATATGTTGTAGAATAAAACTAGTTTGACCTCAACTAACACTGACAGTTTGTTCTTCTTCTTTTCTTGATTAGTAATATTTTTCGCCCTATTCCAGGAAAGTGGAAATAAGCCATTCTGGTTTTTTTAACCCTCCCCAACCACATAACAGAGAGATCACTTGTTTTCACAATAAAATCAATTCCTGGGTTTTTATTTCATTTCAATTAGAGCCCGACCGATAAAGGATTCTGAAGGCCGATACCGATACAAATATTTGATAAAATCCGATATTCCGATATATCGGCCGATATTTTTTATTTTATTTTTTTCAGGAACGCACAACAAAACATTAACAGATTTCCCTAACATTAGTTATTTGTAGTTATGTATGAGTTTTAATTAAAATAGTATGATAATGCATTTTAAAAAGAAATTTGTTTCTTTTATTGTCGCAACAGAACAGAGGAGGAGCCAAAGCTCATTAATTAATTAACAAAGCTCATTAAATTCCACTGATGATAGTGGCATTAGCTAGCTTTGTGGTTAGCTAGAATGTGTTGCGCGTTATAAACGAGTGTTGCCAACAGGCCAGGGACGGTGTAGAGTGCCCTCTGGTGGACAAACTTATACAACTCCAACATGACATGGTTGAAGAGTGTTTCATCCATTTTTATTTTATTTTTGAAATATTCATTTATCGGCCATTATAACTGCCGATACTGATAGTTTGTAAAACGCCTAATATCGGCCGATAATATCGGCCTGCGATATATCGGTCTGGCTCTAATTTCAACATTGACGAACCCGGCCCAAAGTTCACTCAGGTTCTCCTCCAGTTTGTGGAACCATTGGTGTTTTAGCCTAGATGTAAACATATTTATATTGTGTGTGTGTGTGTTTTTTAATTTAATTTAATTGTCTGTTACTGTTTGTGTTATGGATCATGTGTGTCCTTAAAGGCACCCAAAAATGAAAATGAAGTCATTAATTACTCACCCCCATGCTGTTACAACCCCGTAAGACCTTCGTTCGTCTTCGGAACACAAATAAAGATATTTTTGATTGAATCTGAGAGCTAGATCAGTCCTACATAGACTGCCTAAGGGACTGGCTCTTGACAGCCCATAAAGTCATTAAAGAAAAGGTTTAAATATTCAATGTGCCTACAGCGGCTCAATTATAAGTTTATCAAGCGACGAGAATACTTTTTGTGCGAAAAAAACATAAATAACGACTTTATTCCACTATTCCATTACTTCCTCATGGGCGCATGCGCGAGAACTGAGACGAGGACGTTCTCCTTCGTCTACTTCTTGTTACCGGCACCGCTTAGGAGTTTTACCGCCACCTACCGTATAAGATGATGATCCATATATAAGGCGCTCCGGATTATAAGGAACACTGTAGTTTTTTGAGAAGATTAAAGGCTTTTAAGTGCACAGCGTGCATCTTCCTCTGCTTGTAAACAGAAAGTTTTGCGCTTCCAGCTATATCAGCACATCATCTTATACGGTAGGGGGCAGTAAAACTCCTAAGCGGTGAGCAGCCGGTAACAAGAAGTAGACGAATGAGAACGTCCTCGTCTCAGTTCTCGCGCATGCGCCCATAAGGAAGTAATGGAATAGTGGAATAAAGTCGTTATTTATGTTTTTTTCGCACAAAAAGTAGTCTCCTCGCTTGATAAACTTATAATTGAGCCGCTGTAGGCACATGGAATATTTAAACCTTTTCTTTAATGACTTTATGGGCCGTCAAGAGCCAGTCCCTTAGGCAGTCTACACTCTAAAAAATGCTGGGTTGTTTTAACCCAACTTTGGGTCAAATATGGACTAACCCAGCCGTTGGGTTAAATTTTTACATTACATTTTTAACCCAACATTTCGGGTTTGTCCATATTTGACCCAAAATTGGGTTAAAACAACCCAGCATTTTTTAGAGTGTATGTAGGACTGATCCAGCTCTCAGATTCAATCAAAAATATCTTTATTTGTGTTCCGAAGATGAACGAAGGTCTTACGGGGTTGGAACAGCATGGGGGTGAGTAATTAATGACTTAATTTTAAATAAAATTTGACTTAATCATTTTTGGGTGAACTAACCCTTTAATACAGCTTCGATGATTAATAGTATCAGTTCCCATTCCTCATTTTATTATCCTTAAATATTCAGTTTTATTTGGCAATATGACTTTTACGGAAGTAAAATGGGTTACAAACATGTTGCCTTCAAAGCCTTTTTTCCCTGTGGATGGTCCTTATATGGATGATCATGGCTGGGTTTTCTCCTAATAGTACTGTCAGTTGAAACACAGCTGGAGGGCAGGAGAATCATTGTGGAAACACTCAGCATCTGTGGTTGTTCACTTTGAACATCAACCTCACTCTGCTTTTGCCACAAGTACGCATTGTGACTTTGGGATTCTTTGAAATCAATCGTAAATAAATTTGGGGATTTCATGTAATAATAATAAAAAAGTTTTAAAAGATTTGAACTTTTTAATGGTCAGAGGCATTCAGCTATTAAATGACTGATGAAATGAAGCTGATTAAGCACATGTATTTATTAGATGTTTTCACTTTAGAGGCTAGAGAAGACAGCTGGAGAACTAAAGGTCAATCACAGGTTAAGATATGAAGTGTTATGTGTTTTGAGAAGTTGGTGGTAAGGTTGTTTTGATTAGTTGTACATGGTAAACGACTTGAAGAAGAATCGTTAGTGTTCTTCTTTCTTCTTCTTCTTGTTCTGCTTTTGAGTCTTTGAAAGCCAATAGAACGGCTTGCGGGAAAGTTATAAAATGTGGCACACAGATAGTCTCAACTAGCCTAGTTAAAACCAGACCATTCTCAGTCGTAACTGTGTTATGGTCTGGCAAAGTGTCATAGACCAATCATTTCCAGAAGGGCGTCACAGACGGACGTCGCGGGTAGACCTAAAACCAATCAGAGCGATGAAGGAGATGATGTATGCAGAGCGGCGGAGTGTTGTTCTTTGCTCGGTTTTTAACAAAAAGGAAACGTTAAAATCGCTTAAAACAGACGCGAGCTGATTCGCACGAGGTGATGTTCGACGGCGGCATCCATCTTTGTAATGTAGGCTACAAAATCTGCTTCAAAATCCCACTGCTGTCATCATCGTGTAAAGCCCGCCCCAACGTTTCTACTTGGTGCCGCGATTTCGAAGGATTGGAAATGGGCTTGAAAATCTAAATTTGCTGTAAGTTGTCTGGGTTTTCCCAGGCTAAGTCTCAACATTAGCTATAGCGATTTTGGAGTCTCTAACTCAATTGCTCTAGCGCCACCAACTGTCCACCAATTTTCACTCATGTTAAAGGGGTCATGAACTGGCTTTTTAAATTTTATTATATCGGCGTATCGAGGTCAACTTATGACTTTCGCTTGGTTTTTACATTAAAAAACATCAAAATGAATAAGTAATAGGATATTTTCTACCCTAGATTTGAGCCCAGCTCAAAAACGCTCGGTTTTTATGGGCGTCTCGCATTGAAGACTTGGAAGTAAACGCCCACTGTGAGTGGATAACGGTTTTGCATATTATAATGAGTTTCACTCTCGATCCGGTTTGTCATCACGAGGTAGGCATCTATGTTATTTAGCTATGCGTGTAATGCGTGAATCGGTGGGCGGGGCTAAATCGGCCGTGTTGAAGTAGGCGTTGATCTTCTTCTGCGGGGGTGATGTTTTATCCTCTTTGACGTCATAGTTCCCCACTTTTAAAAACGAGTCGTTTGCTGAGCCTGGTGTCAATAAAAGCTTTTATTGGACTAACAAGGACGTTTTCAGTTCTGAAACTTACAGGATATTCTTATAATATGATGACCTCTTAGATGTCAAAAGCTCAAGGAAAATTTGATTTCTCAGATCATCAACCCCTTTAATGCTAATAACATTTGAACAGTATGGGTTACAAACCCCCCCCCCCCCCCCCCATTTTCCCATCTCATGCTCAAGACAATTCAATTGTACCCCATTACATAATTTTTCCATCATGAAAATGTTCCCGCCATTTTGAATTTTCCAAAGAACATTCTTTTCCGAACTCTACAAAGGAAGATATATTATTTCTGTGCATACAGACTTTCATTCCATGGACAAAAACAGTTTCATTTACTTGTAATTTTTCAGTGAAGTGCTTGTAGTAAGAAAGTTCAGTCATATGGAATATATTAAAACTCTTGAAGCACACCATTTATACTGTGCTTCAAGTAGTCATAACTTTACATTGATCTCTTTGTTTTTTTGCTTAATCCCCCTTAATCGGGCCTCTTGCCTCCATCTCTGATGGGTTGTCCTCTTCATACAGAGGATTGTTTACAGTGCTAACAGCTTTTTTCAAGAGGCATAGCACTTATGTCAAGAGCTTCTGATGACACAAACACATGGGTTGTGTGGACACGTATGAGTTTCGATGCTTGAATAATAGCCTGGCACCTACAACATGCTGCAACAATGCATCTTCTGTTCCATGACTCAAAATCCCAAACTTAGATGATCCTCCTCCCAGTCTTGTCATGAGCTATAACTAACTGCCAATACCAGTTTTCTGTATTTAACTTGTTTTTCTGTCATGCAGACTTTGCTTGGATGCTGTCAAAGCACTGTACCGTGGTCTCGAAAAATTAGTAGCAGGATGAGGTTGAAAGAGGAGCAGATGTCAGGCTCTGTGTTTATTTGCGTTTCAAGAGGGGGGTGTTAGTGTGGGAAAGCTCCTCTCTACGGTTGGGATCAATGTGGGAGAGATAAGCTCATGATGTGGCCTTGGTCAAGCATGGATGAAAACTGTTTTGGTGTGTGAACTTCCTCCCATGTTGTAATTTCAACACAACATGAGTCTCAGCAAGGTCACTATATGAGAACTCTGTTTTTTTCCCCCTCTCCCCGTGTGCCTGGGATGCTCTCTCTGTGCATACTACACCAAAAGCCTTTGGGAATTTAACTGGGTCCTGATCTAAATTTTCCCATTAGGTCTGCGGGTTTAGCGTGGGAATTGAAAGCAGAGATGAGTTGATGTGGGACACAAGGCATATAGCAAGGCTGTGATTTAGAAAATGCCTCAGAGGCGCATCCATAGTAGGTGAGATATTAAATCAAAATGACAGAACAGACGGATTTGTAATCTCTTTCGACACCCCTGTGTTTTCTAAATCCTTGATGCACATTGCCTGATAAGAGCTTTGCGAGAAAGGTAAACTGACTCTATCTGATCCTGTCAGCATCTTCCCATTTTGACTTTGCTATCATGTCTATTTCCACACTGTTTTCCTTTAACAAACTACAGTAAAAATACAGTAAAATTTTGAAATATTATTACAATTGAATAAAATGGTTTTCTCTTTTAATGCATTTAAAAATGTAATTTATTCATGCGCAAAGCTGAATTTTCAGCATTATTACTCAAAGAATCCTGAAAAAAATAGAACAATTTCCACAAAAATGTTAAGCGGCACAACTTTTAATATTGATAAATGATAAAATAATTATAAATGTAACCTGAGCATCAAATCATCATATTCAAGTTATTTCTGAAGGATCATGTGAGTAATGAGTAATGATGCTGATACAGCTTTGATCACAGGAACAAATGACATTTTAAACCCATTTTAGAAAACAGTTATTTTAAATTTATAGTAAAATTATTTTGCAATTTTACTGTTTTTACTGTATTTTCAGCCCGTTCTCATCCCAAGGCGTCATCTAACTGACGCTTTTGTTTTGACCATGCGTCAACTTCCTATGCACATGGCACCCAGACACGCCTCCTAGTGGTCTAACCCTAACCCTACCCCAGACCTAAACCTACCCGCGTCATCTAACTGACGCTAAAGGTTGCCATGTGCGTCGGATTTAGACGTATGGTCAAAAGCGTCAGTTAGATGACGCCCTAGGATGAGAATGCGTTGGTATTTTTGATTCAATCAATGCAGCCTTGGTGATCATAAGATGCTTCTTTCACAAAAATAATAATAATAAAGTTATACTGTTATCAAACTGTTGACAGGTACTGTATGTCGTAAAATTTGTCATTTAAGGATGAGCAATGTCTTCATAGCAGCTCAAATTTATCTTAGTGGCCCACAGTGTAACACATAAAATGTAAAGTGCCAACCTTTGGGAATTCAACTCTCTCAGTTCCTCTCATATGGTAGCTGACAGTCCGGACCGAGCATATATCACTTGTTTCTGTATAGGCAAGCAAGCACAAGCGTGAAGCTATTTTTTTTTATTTTCTTGATTCATTATACAGCTTGAAGAGAGAACCCAAGGCAAATTGTGTGTCATTTAAATCAGGCTGTGTGATATTTGACTTTTCTGATGTTTTAAACCACCAGTGATCTGAAATCCTCATTTACCTACAATAGAAACGGCACTGCAAAAACCCAAGCCCAAGCAAGGCCTTGTGTTGATATCAGCAATGTTTTGTCTGGAAAAGGTATAAGAGCATATTGAACAAAAAGAGGTCATGAACTGCTTTTATTTCATGTGAAGACTAAATATTAAGAGTTTTACACATTTCCGGGCTAATTGTGATCATCATTTGAACAAACCTAATATTTGTTAAGAATATAAAAACTTCACTTGTGTAATTGTTTGATTAACAGTTTTACAAAAAAAAAAACTAAGCTGGTAGTGGTATTTATTTTTAGTTGTTGATTATTACATCTATATAAAACCCTGTTGTTCATTTTTTTTTTAAATTCATGTTTTCATAATGTACCAAGAACCATTATCTGAGAGAATTTTATTTAATATGTACTGGAAAATGGACATTATATTTTAAATAAACCCAAATTAAATTGGATCTGATCAAATCTAAATACGATAAAATCAATAGCGTATGATTTAGATGAATAGGTGCTCCTATTGCCTAAACAAGCATGAAGACTGCTTCCCAGAAATTCCCTAATATCAGACTGATCTCATGAAATGGCGTGTGTATGACACGCCAATTCGTATTTCCATTTTTGGTGTGCTATCAACACGCATAATCGCTTTTCAGCATGTTTATTAACGCCGTTGACTTAACGTTACATTACTGTAAATATAAGACCTACCCCAACCCCGTCCCTAAACCTACCCGTCACTTATGAGTCTTCCCCTACCATCCTAGGAAAAAAAATATCGCTCCCCAGATGTAGATCTACATTTCGCTCGGACATTTTACGGCTTAGACGTACACGCAAACAGCTAGCTAAAAAAATATTGTTGGTTTAACTTAAAAAATGAACCTGGTTGCCTTAAAATTTTAAGTTCATTGAAATGGAAAAATTGAGTTAATACAATGAAGGAGATTGATTTAATCATCATAAACTTAAAATATTATTTCATCTGAACCACATAAATTAAGTTGATTTGTCAAAAGAAAAAATGTTGTGATTACAAATCATGAACATATTTATTTTTTTACAGTGTATAGATAACATGCCACTTGACTTTAAAGTGGTGTGTATGTTTACGCAAAAGTCATGATGTCATGTTGTCATTGTAAAGGTATTCATAAACCAGTAAGTGATATTGGGCCATTGTTGCCCTATGATGAAGAAGTCTTCAGGCGGCAAAAAATTGCACAGCTCCCAGCATGAGAAACGTGGTTTTCTCACGGTGCCCATGTTACTCCGAGATAAACATTGAGCACTCATTCAGAGAGATATAAAACCCCAATCTGGCCTCATATGAGAAAGGGACACAAAAGATTGGAGCGGGGTGGACTAAAAAGAAGAAACTGCTCCAATGTGGCATGTAACTGTAAACAGAACTAGAGCTCTTTGGTGCACCCTGTGTGGTCTCCGTCTTCCTTCTCAGCAGTACAGCTCTACTGCGAGCTTGTGTGAGGAAAGGGGAGAGGTCCAATAAACAGGCCTTTTTGATGCAGGCACAACCCTCTGCCAAATCCTCCTTTTGTCTCGGCACAGACAGGACAGCCATCTCGCAGTCTCTTCTGAATCCATTCCTCTTAGCTGCATTTTTTTTCAAGCCCTGCTGCGCACAACCTGCAGAACAGAGACAGAGAAGAGAGCTTTCTTTATCCATATATCTTTCAGTCTACTTTGTGTGTACATATTTTGAAGACACATTTTTACCCAGAATTTTGTTAAAACTGACAAAAACTGCCTTTTTGGCAACATCTGGGGTCTCCTCATCTAAAACATATAGTATTTATAATCCCGATGGAATGTCCCCATGTAGACAGCCAAGTAAACGTGTGTTTGTGTGTGTGTACTTACAGGTTTTCTTTGTCTTGTGCTGAAACAACGTACAAGCATCCACCCATTATGAGTATTGTGTCCAACCAAAGCACATGATGTCTATCTATCTCGGGCCCAGTTGTTTCACAATGTTTCATAAACCTGGTTCTAACAGGTCTGTAAAACTAATCAAAGTTGACCAAGCATTCCTCTCCAGTTGAAACGATTGTAAATATAAAATGAGGATAAGAAAATCTTTGTTGAGTAAAGCAGTGTTCCATGAAGACATTTTTACTTGAAAGCTCCTTCTTGCAAAATTTGATTTAAAGCTCCAATTACATATCATAAATTTTCTCTTCGTATTTTAGCTCAGGGCCTATTTTTGAGGGCCAAGGATATTGAAAAGACTTTTTACATGTTCTGTTCCACTTGTTTGCCATCTCATATGAGCTATGGTTTGGCTCAGGCTCTTGGTATATCAGACCAACTGGCTCAGGTGCAAGTGCACAATATATCTTTTTGCTCTCACTAAAAGGAAAAGTACATGCTTCCCATTATTAAAGCTTCCCAATTTTAACATTGAGCTCATTTTTTTTGTACATTTGGAGTGCTGTCAGTACAAACAAAAACGACAAAAATCGGTGTTGCCTACACCGTGTTATCGTCTTTTTAAAATTCGCACCCTGTTGACTTCAATGGGGAATGTTCTAAACCTGCGTTATGCCGAGTTCAGACTGCATGATTTTAGCCACGATTTTGGCTCGCCGACAGGTTTTGAGAAATCGCCGACAAATGCCCGAAATCACAGGCAAATCGGCGCTCGTTCACGCGAGTGACAATCACGCAGTGTGAATGAACAAAGACGCGAACTGAGAGAATCACCGACGATTCAAAATCCTGCTGTGTGAAAAGTGTTTTGACTGAAAACTACATCGGCGATCACCGGCAGCCAGTGAGAGAGCAAGCTACAGAGCAGCAGGGAGTTCGGGGAGGAGTTATAGATCACATATCAACATGATATGGCATTGTTTCAACAAAAAAAGCTTCTTCTCGGTCTATTTGGACACAATAAATGGAAGAAAAATTAGTAGAAATTTGGCAGGAGCACTCGTGTCTGTTTCACCAGCTGTACCACAACCGGGTCGAAAAAAAAAGTCTCACGTGAGAACTCCGGTCTTGCACGTGTGGTGTCGCGCGTTGTTTCCTTTTCACATCTCACGCGTGTTGTGAAATGTAGTTTGCGTGCAGCGTGCTATAGACAGAGTCTGTCGGCGATTTTTCTAAAGTCATGCAGTGTGAAACCTTCTGTCGCCGATCCATCGTCCAGTGTGAACACAGCAGCGACTGAATGCTGGCCAAGATAGTCATGCAGTGTGAAAAGAGCAGCGACCTGACTACTTTGAAAATCGTGCAGTCTGAAAGAGCCATTAGCCTCTTAACATCCTTGATTTGTCATTACGAGTGCACAGCCATGTGAGCGGTGTTATTAAGAGTGACCACGGTCAATCTGACTGCAGTAGATGTGAAAGATATTAAAGGGTTGATGAACTGAGAAATCAAATTTTCCTTGAGCTTTTGAAATCTAAGAGGTCATCATATTATAAGAATAGGTTTCAGAACTGAAAAAGTCCTTGTTAGTCCAATAAAAGCTTTTATTGACACCAGGCTCAGCAAACGACTCGTTTTTCAAAGTGGGGAACTATGACGTCAAAGAGGTTAAAACCCCACCCCCGCAGAAGAAGATCAACGCCTACTTCAACACGGCCGGTTTAGCCCCGCTCACCGATTCACGCATTACACGCATAGCTAAATAACATAGATGCCTACCTCGTGATGACAAACCGGATCGTTCTACCGAGCAATACAGAATATTGTGCAGTTCCTGGTTGTGAAAGAAGACAGTCGCTGCATAAGCTTCCTCTGGATTCCAGGACTGCATGGATAAACTTTATTTTTGATGACGTTCCAGCTGATGTGGGTAAAACATTGTCCATCTGTTCGCTCCATTTCACTGAGGATTGTTTTGTTAACAATTTGCAGACCAATTAAGTGTAAAGAACGGTGCTGTGCCGTCTATATTGGATCTGACAGGAATTGTGCAACACACGGACTCTGGGTCGAACATGTATGGGCGAATCATTCCGGTTGCCATTTTACAACATTGGACGTTTTCGAAACAATTTCCCCCAAGTGCATCGACGGGTGAGTTGAAACTCATTATAATATGCAAAACTGTTATCCACTCACAGCAGTGGGCGTTTACTTCCAAGTCTTCAGTGCGAGACGCCCATAAAAACCGAGCGTTTTTCAGCTAGGCTCAAAACTAGGGTAGAAAATAGCCTATTACTCATTCATTTTGATGTTTTTGGATGCAAAAACCAAGTTGACCTCAGACAACAATATAATAAAATTTAAAAGCCAGTTCATGACCCATTTAATAAAAATGATGTTAATTCAGCCAGCTCCTCTTTTCGGTCAAAGCCCACAGTAGTCGATTGTCAAGTTTGTGATCGCGATCATTAGTGAATATCATATCAAACCAACCACTGTGTGGTGTTCTGAGAATATCAGCTCAAATGGATAGTTCAAGAACCGAAGATGGTTTGAGATGATATTCACTAATGATCGCGATCACAAACTCGACAATCGACTACTGTGGGCTTCAACCGGAAACAGGAAGCAAATAGAGGTATGTGAGCTGGCTGAATTAACATCATTTTTATCATTATCTTTCACATCTACTGCAGTCAGATTGACTGTGGTCACTCTTAATAACACCACTCACATGGCTGTGCACTCGTAATGACAAATCAAGAATGTTAAGAGGCTAAAAGCAGGTTTAGAACATGCCCCATTGAAGTCAACAGGGTGCGAATTTTAAAAAGACGATAACACGGTGTAGGCAACACCGATTTTTGTCGTTTTTGTCTATACTGACAGCACTCCAAATGTACAAAAAAATTAGCTCAATGTTAAAATTGACTGGAGTTCTCCTTTAACAGTTTAAAAACAGTCATACTATAGTCATATCAGAGCAGACACTGAATATCTCTAGTAACTACACCTGTCCCCCATGCGGTCGCAATGAACTTCTTTGCACCAAGCTGGAATGGCTCTCTGAGAATAGGATTTAAAAGCAGAGATTTTCTTTAGTTTTTGTTCTCTCCCACTTGGCAGAAAGGGGGTTGGAGAGCTTCCAGTTGTCAAGGGGACTGTGATTATCACCATCAAATGCCATTTTGTTGAGTTGTTATTTCAAGTTAAGCCTAGTTCCTCTGGTTCTCTCTGTCCCTCCTAATTTGTGGAGCTAGCTTGAGGAAACTCTAAACTGAGCTTGGGATCAGATGCACTCCGCTTGCTTATTTCCCACAGTTGGGAGAAGGCGGCACAGGCCAGATATTTGACACTAATCATTCATTAATAGCGTAATGCAGCTCCTGGCCAAACCAATGAGACTGAGCCTGTGACAGCTGCTGGTATGTCTAAGCGAGAGATTCCAAGAATACACAAAAACACTGAGACAAAGAATAGAGTCTATTGTGAAGCCTCTTTTCTTTTTCAGAGCCTGCATTTCGTTCCATGTGATAGTTTCAAGATGGCGAGAGAAATATGGGAAGCCAACCAGGATGATAAAACTATCAGATCAAATTCATGGAGACAGACACTCTCTTTCCTGCAGAGTGGGAAAGAATGAGATGTTGAAGGCATCATCATTTTTTTCCAGCAGAGATTGATTTAAGACACTGTTGTGTGTTTTGTATTTAGGATTTAGATTGACATCAGGTTTTAATGTTTAGAAAGGAACTTTTTGTAAAGGGAGACTTACTCCTTGGGGTTTATTTTTTGGGAGATTTTACGCAGAAACTAATGCCCTGTTTACACGAAGGGAAAACGCAGATATTTCCGTGTGGTTTGGCCTCTCGTTTACACGAAAACCCAGTTTTTATCACAGAAAACGATTATTTCTAAAAACTCCGGCCAAAGAGGAAATTTCTGAAAATGCCGGTTATGTGTTGTTGTGTCAACTGGGAGAAACGGGGTTTTAGGTTCTCTCTTGTCGATTCTAAGGATTCTGATTGGCTTGCGTGGTTTTATCCTTCTCCCTACACTGCCGCCCATAGGTTTGGCATAGTTATGATGGCGCTCGGCTGCGTATTTATGCGGGTGTGAACCAGTTCTGTGAACTACGAACACAGATAGAGTCCGCCTGCTGCAGAGAATTTCAACAATGGCAATTTCTCCTGAACGAAATCTCTGAATCAGACGAGCACACGGATGTTTGTGTTGTGATAGTTTCGCCTGACTGAACATCCAGGTATCATGCAGTAATTCACCATATAGAAATAAATACAAACGAGGCCCAGATAGCAAACTGACATTGAATCAACGTGGAAATATGACATCGAAACAACGTTGATCTGACATTGTTTTGCTCATCGAATTAACGTTGAACCAACGTCAGACGCGTCATTCTGTCAAAACTAACGGAAAATCCACTTGAAATCAACGCGTTGTTTCAACGTTATGAAAGCAAACCAATTTTCGATTTCATTTAGCTTTGAAGAATGCCGCGTCTGACGTTGGTTCAACGTTAATTCGATGAGCAAATCAACGTTGTTTCAATGTCATGAGAGACGTCGTTTCCACGTTGATTCAATGTCAGTTTGCTGTCTGGGGGAGTAATTCACTAATGACTTTGCCAATGTAACGTTAACAGGATTTGTTGTTGTGGGAAGAAGGAGGCAGGAACCGGCGAACATTTAAGCATTTTAATAGTAAAATGAACAAATACAAAACGAAAGTATAAGCCAGCAGCTCCTCATTGGCGACTGCTGTAACGTTACTCACAATAGAAACAAAACACAACATAAAATCAGGCCTGTTTCTCTCTCTCGATCTGCCGTCGTCGCTCCTAATTTTATGCTTTCGCTCCTCTGTTAGAGATACGAGACTGGCGCGTGGTGTCTTTCATTATAACTCACGCCACTGGACTCGCGCCGTCCTCTTACGTCCCTCGCCCTCGATCGTCCTGCTCGCCACAGCCAACTAACTAGAAATTTTGTGAAATGAATTTCAAACTCTGGTGACAGCTAACATTAGCCTTGTAGACGGAAGAGTTATTTCTCTGTTTGCGCTGTTCCGTATTAGTGGGTGTGGCTTGCGGAGCTGTGCAATGTGGTGCATTGTGGGATTTGGTGTCTTACATACAAATGCGCCCATCGGTTATTTTCTCTTTTCTCGGTCAAGAGGGCACCAAATTCAAAAAGTCTTTTACATTTCGACTACATATATGATCCACTTTTTTTAAATAAAGACTAATGTTGAAATGGCTGAAATGCTCCTTTAATATCAAGAATACTTGAAAATAGCAATGCGCCTGCGAGGGCTCAAGATTTTGCCTTTTATCTGGTCATCAAGCAAGATTCGGCAACAAACTGGGGTTTTCAACTAAAACCTTAAGCCCGGAACACACCAAGCCGACGGTTGGCCGTCTGGCAGATTTTGGGCGTCGGCCAACTAAGTTTCCTCTGTGTGATACGCACAGTTCCGTGCCGTTGGCTGAAAAAAGTCCTTGTCGGCTTTGTTTCGTCGGGCCGTTGAGGAAAAAAAGAACTCTGATTGTGTGTTTAGGTTAGTGAAAGAGTCATTGCATGAGAATAAACGCAAAACGGTAAAGATGGAAGGCTGTTCTTATGTTACGTCTTCTTAACTGAGTGTTCCTTGGCGAATATTTCAATATTAACATGAGCGGAGTGGAATAAAGAAAGTGTTTAGCAGGATTGATATTCAAAACGGTAAGGACGCCCTGCTTTGTTTACGTTATGTGTATCTGCAGCCGGCAGCGGCGGTTTTCCTTTTTGAATGACGAAAATATAGACTAAGGGTGTATTCACACCAGGAAAGTCCGATAGTTCACTTGCTTTGGTCCGGACCAAATAATTATTATTTTTTTTTTTTTGGTACGGTTCGCTTTCACACTGCTCTTTTTGCAAGTGAACCAAAATTTGTAAACCAAACCACACGTGTGCTAAGGTCGTCCATTCATTGGACAAGGATTCTCAAGGGAAATCAGGAAGTGCAAAAAAGGCTCAGCATGGAGATATTTCCATATATTTCATACTGCAATATTTGTTCTTTTACTAATTTTGTGTTAATTCTGTACAAACGCAATATGAAGAAACTAATGAGTATCATATGTAATCTATACGAAGTTGTAATTCGGATTTTGAGAAGACGACGAGTGTAACGTTTGAGTGGCTCTATAAACGCGGGGAAATACGACAACTCTCGTCTCTCGTGCATCTTTTCATTCGACCACCTTCTGTTTTTTTTTTATCTCTGGGCAACATCTCAACTTTGCGTTACAAGTGGCACTGCACAGAAGACGGAGAAGGTATAAAGTTTTCATTCATAGAGAGGGGCTATGTTCACTCATTCAAATAATGAGATTCTTATTGTGTACTAACAAGTGCTGTCAATGTTAACGCTTGCGATTAAGTTTGTCCAGTTTAACGTAAATTAACGCGTCATCATCCTTGTATTGTAACTATCCTTATATTAATAATAATTATAATTCATTATATTTATATATAGAATTTTTTTCGGCACTCGCTTTAAGGGGGAAACTCGTCAACCACCACCAAAAGGTGGTGAACTGCAAATGCTTTATGAACTGCAAATGATTTTTTTTTTGCATCTTTGCGCGATTAGACAATCACACACGACGCGCAGAAAGACGCGCAATATTCTCTTTCGATGCAGTGCTTTCTTGCAATTGGGTTGGTTCATGTTCACACCGTAAACGAACCGTACCAGAGTTCGTTTGGAACCGTACCGAGACAACCTCTTCAGCTGGGTCGCGGTTCGGTTGTTTGGTCCGCACCCGAGTTCGATTGCTGTATTCACACCTGCCCAAAAGGTCCGCACCAAGGGGGCAAACGAACTAGAGTTCGATTCAATCGAACCAAACAAGGCAGGTGTGAATACACCCTAATATATCTGCAGAAATAGACAGTTGGCTCATTAAACGCAGGCGCAGAACGCACATTCTAGCTGACAGTCGCCGGTAGTTCTCTCGGTGTGTTCAAGTGCAGCTTTTTACCTCGACGAGAGGCGACAACACAGTTGGCTTTAATCAGCGCTAGTTCGTTGGCGTCTGCTTGGTGTGTTCCGGGCTTTACAGAGACATATCCAGGGTTAAGAGCTGTGTTATCCAGCCACCAGTTAGCACATATCCACAATCCGTCTGTGATCTCACACTAGAAATAACAATGAACCACCATTTTGAGTTCTGATAGGACTTTGTGTTATTGGAGAGTTCAGAGCACAGCAGTTATTTAATCGTCGACTGAACCCAAGATCTTTCGTGGTTAAGTCATGTCTGGCCTGTGACGTACTAATCTCAGAGGTTTATGACACTGTGAAGGATTTTTGCCAGCATAGTCTTCTAAAAAAGTGTCAGGAATTTCAAGGTTCTGTTATGACTGACAACAACTTGGATTACTTTAACATTTGAAAAAACATACACACCCGTAAAGATATGACTTCTATAACAATTTTTTTTCCTCATTAATAGCTTTCGTAAACATCTGGGGTTAAAAGTCAACTCTAAGGCACGCTAGATTTTTTTTCCATGGGTAGTGAATGGAAAAAATGCATGGCCTTTGGCACCTCTTCCCTCTTCACTCCAGCCTCTTGAGATAGGGATGCAATAAGGCCTGATTTGACTTGAGGGTTGTGGGCTTGCATGGACTGTGAAAGTCCATTTATAAAAAGATTGGTTTAAATAAGCAGTGGAAAAGAGAGCAGCACTTTCCCACAGTTTTACAGAAAGCCAGCATGACCGGTCCTGAGGCCTGTACACTGCAATCCCCCTGCGGACACACTGTGAAAGCACTCGAGCATGGAGCCATTGCCTGCTCCATTTACCCTGACTGAGAGTAAGTGTGTGTGTGTTTGAGGAGGGGGACTCCTGCTCCCATCCGAAAGCGAGAAGGATCGTTGAACATGCATGCTTTACATATTCAGTGTAGTAATCATAGCTTCACTAAGAATGACCATACGAGTGGCGGACGATCTTTTTGAGGGATTCCACTCCCAGGATGGAAAAGAACAAAGAACATGCGGAAAGTGCAAAGCTGCTGCTACACTCCCGCCACCTGTTACTGACCAGAACATGCGTGAAAATGAACTTGGCCTGAAACGCAGGGATCACTTACAACTAAAAGCCTCCCTGAAATCTCTCAAACTCTCGGCCGTGCCGTTTCCCCCCCACTCCTTTAGCCGTTTTTTTTTGTACGGCTATCTGATATCAGCTACAGTGCGCCATTTGTCTTTTACGTTAACATTGTTCTTTTAAGTTTTCCTTCTCCGTCTTGGTGACTGACATGTGGGAATTGAGTTTTTGAAGAGGACTTATTGTAGATTAAAATACACATTTAACAGTGACCCACAGCAATTTACCTCAAAGCATGAACAGCATCAGGCCTCGTTCAGATGGCGGATCGCATTTCAAAAGTTCATGTCTCGTTCTGCATACACCTGTAGCTTTCATGTTTTACCCACCGCAATCTCTTGCTTTGTGGCTCAACTTCTCATTTAGACATCTCAAATGCACATTTAGTTGAGCAACTCCCAAGACAAATCACTTCTTTGCTGGAGAGCACAAAGCAATGGGTTCATCGAGCATTCTTTAAGAACTAAATGCAAAACAGTCCTCATAGGCAACATGTTGGCACGCATTATTTAATCAGTTCTGGGCAGCTGTTCTGCAGCATGACGTCCGTTCAGTTTCCATTCAGCATGCTATGGGAACTACAGTCCACTTAATGTACAGCAAAGGTGAACGTTACTCGTTCCTTTAAAGGAGTAGTTCACTTTTAAAAAGACTTTTGCTGATAATTTACTCACCCCCACGTCATCCAAGATGTCCATGTCTTTCTTTCTTCAGTCGAAAAGAAATTAAGGTTTTTGATGAAAACATTCCAGGATTTTCTCCATATAATGGACTTCAATGGGAACCAAACGATTCAAGGTCCAAATGAGAGTTTCAGTGCAAACTGTTCAAAGGGCTTTAAACGACACCAGACGATGAATAATGGTCTTATCGAGCGAAACGATTGGTCATTTCAAAAATAAATAAAAATCTACGTTTTGCTCCGCTCTGTGATGAGCGTTCGTGACTCTCCTGTTCAAACTCGTTCATCAAAATAAACGAATCTTTTTTCGAGTCATGACTTGAAGGGTCCTAGATAAGACCCTTATTCATCGTCTGGTGTCGTTTAATACCCTTTGAACAGTTTGCACTGAAACTCTCATTTGGACCTTGAACCGTTTGGTTCCCATTGAAGTCCATTATATGGAGAAAATCCTGGAATGTTTTCATCAAAAACCTTAATTTCTTTTCGACTGAAGAAAGAAAGAGGACATCTTGGATGACATGGGGGTGAGTAAATTATCAGCAAAAGTTTTTTTAAAAGTGAACTACTCATTTAACTGTAGACTTTGGTTGTGCTCCAGGACTATCTCTGTAGTCATGTGTTTTTGAACGGCCTCATTACAGATTTGCTGTGTGCGGTGTGGCCTGCTGGTTCAGTTTCCTGCAGTTTAGTGTGTGAGCTTGTTTCTTTACACTGACATGTTGCATCAATCTAGTGCCTATAAGGAATCATATCTTAAACCATGTTTCCTGACTTTCTCCTTCTAAGCGGGAAAAACCCTCAGATGGAATTTTTTTCCTCCTTTCAAATCTTCTCTGCTTCCCACAGACGCCCCCAGCTTGATGACTTTGACTTCCCACATTTAAGGATGGCTAAAAAAAGCATCTTCAAATTGCAACCAGAAGTTACATTTAACCCCCTTTCTCGTTTACGAGGCCGATGGGGCTCTAAACACTGGGAACTGGTGCTCTCATAGGCCTATTTAAGCCTCCTTAGAGTGTGAGAAATCATGGAATTGTAACTTCACCTCTAATAACAGTAAAATATTAATCAGGAAGCCAGAAATGGGAATAGTGTTTGAGATTCTCAAAGCAAAAACAAACAATTGTGACAGCTAAAGAGCGAGTTTTCTAGTGGAGGAGAATTGTGGCCCATGTCAATGCAGGGGTCAGAGGCAACCTCCCACAGGACCTCACTGAAGGATTAAGTGAGCCTGTTTAATGAGATCACTTCCTGTGGAACATTAAGCAGTGGTGAGAACGCCACCAGCAATATGGAGCAGCACAGGAGGCTGTCAAGGGGATGTGAACTTCCCACACTCATTACCTATACCATTTTGAAATAATGCAATTCATTAGATAAAATCATTTAATCAATAAAAGAAATTCTAAATTCTTAAATTCTGTCATCATTTACTTATGTTGTTGCAATCTTTCATTAATTTTCGAAACACAAACGAAGATATTTTAATATAAGAGATTTCTATCCCTCAGCTCACAGTAGTGCCTACCACATTGTTGCTTCAAAAAGTTCATAAAGAAATCTTAAAATTGAATCTATAGGAATTAAGCGTTTAAATCCAAATTTTCGAAAAAAAAAATTCATCAAATGCTTTATATAATGAACAGATTTAATTTAGGCTTTATTCACATTCCTCAATGCACACATCAGTTGTGTGGAAGTTCAAGAATATTTGCTTGACGTGTGCGAGAACCAATGAGGTTCATTCTTGTGTTACGCAGCACGTTTGAACTTCTGTAAGAACCAATGAGGTTCATTCTCGTGTTACGCAGCACGTTTGACCTTCTGTAAGAACCAATGAGGTTCATTCTCGTGTTACGCAGCACGTTTGACCTTCTGCGAGAACCAATGAGGTTCATTCTCGTGTTACGCAGCATGTTTGACCTTCTGCGAGAACCAATGAGGTTCATTCTTGTGTTACGCAGCACGTTTGAACTTTCAAAAGAACCAATGAGGTTCATTCTTGTGTTACGCAGCACGTTTGAACTTCTGTAAGAACCAATGAGGTTCATTCTTGTGTTACGCAGCACGATTGAACTTTCAAAAGAACCAATGAGGTTCATTCTTGTGTTACGCAGCACGTTTGAATTTTCAAAAGAACCAATGAGGTTCATTCTCGTGTTACGCAGCACGTTTGACCTTCTGCGAGAACCAATGAGGTTCATTCTTGTGTTACGCAGCACGTTTGAACTTCTGTAAGAACCAATGAGGTTCATTCTCGTGTTACGCAGCACGTTTGACCTTCTGTAAGAACCAATGAGGTTCATTCTCGTGTTACGCAGCACGTTTGACCTTCTGCGAGAACCAATGAGGTTCATTCTCGTGTTACGCAGCACGTTTGACCTTCTGCGAGAACCAATGAGGTTCATTCTTGTGTTACGCAGCACGTTTGAACTTCTGTAAGAACCAATGAGGTTCATTCTTGTGTTACGCAGCACGATTGAACTTTCAAAAGAACCAATGAGGTTCATTCTTGTGTTACGCAGCACGTTTGAACTTCTGTAAGAACCAATGAGGTTCATTCTTGTGTTACGCAGCACGATTGAACTTTCAAAAGAACCAATGAGGTTCATTCTTGTGTTACGCAGCACGTTTGAATTTTCAAAAGAACCAATGAGGTTCATTCTCGTGTTACGCAGCACGTTTGACCTTCTGCGAGAACCAATGAGGTTCATTCTTGTGTTACGCAGCACGTTTGAACTTCTGTAAGAACCAATGAGGTTCATTCTCGTGTTACGCAGCACGTTTGAACTTTCAAAAGAACCAATGAGGTTCATTCTCGTGTTACGCAGCACGTTTGACCTTCTGCGAGAACCAATGAGGTTCATTCTTGTGTTACGCAGCACGTTTGAACTTCTGTAAGAACCAATGAGGTTCATTCTCGTGTTACGCAGCACGTTTGAACTTTCAAAAGAACCAATGAGGTTCATTCTCGTGTTACGCAGCACGTTTGAACTTTCAAAAGAACCAATGAGGTTCATTCTTGTGTTACGCAGCATGTTTGAACTTCTGCATGAACCAATGAGGTTCATTCTTGTGTTACGCAGCACGTTTGAACTTCTGTAAGAACCAATGAGGTTCATTCTCGTGTTACGCAGCACGATTGAACTTTCAAAAGAACCAATGAGGTTCATTCTCATGTTATGCAGCACGTTTGAGCTTCTGCGAGAACCAATGAGGTTCATTCTCGTTTTACGCAGCACGTTTGAGCTTCTGCGAGAATCAATGAAGTTCATTCTCGTTTTACGCAGCACGTTTGAGTTTCAGCAAAAACCAATGAGGGTTGTTCTTGCGCGTCAAGCAAGCACAGCTGATCTTCTGTTTACGTTCGCTGATCAATGTTTATATGTGAATAAAAGCCTAAATTAAAACGTAAAAATTTAATTTAATTAATTTAATTTTAATTAAAAAACAATATGTTCATCACATTAAATGATTTTGACTCTAACCCCCCCAAAGAAAATTTGCACCAAACCACTCAAATCATATGGATTAGTTATACGATCTCTTTATGAACTTTTTGATGTGACAAATTGGTAGTTGGGTGTCAATGGAAGGACAGAAATCTTTCAGATATCTTTTAAAATGTTTTAATTTGTGTCTGGAAGTCTTACATGTTTGTAACAACATAAGGCGCATTTTTGGCTGAACTAACCCTTTAAGGAATTGCATTAATCCCATCCATCCATCCGTCCTTCATTTAAACTTGTTTTTTAAAAAGTAGTTATATGATGTCATTTGAATTTGAATTCAACATTTGAATTCTTTCTCACATTCAAATTTGAATTACAATTCTGCAGCCTGCTTGCCATCACAATTAAAATTCAGGAATTGAAATATAGTTTAAAAAAGGAATCCTCTAATCAATTCCTTATAGATTTGAAAAACACTAAGACTCACAGATTTGTTAAAAGCCGGTATTACGCAGCCAAATCATTTTTAAGTGAGAATAGAAGCGTTGAAGAAGTTTGCTGATACAGCTGATGATTACAGTTCAAAGGTTTGTGTTCAACATTGCGGCTTGTTCTGATTTGATGGCTAATAGACTACAAGTGGTAAATGTGTCCCATCATGTCTGCCTCTCATCTGAGCTCTCCGGGCGGCTCTTGGAACCTGATCTCTGTGAGACACTCATAACAGATTGTCACTCACAGTCTCAGCCCGGCTCTTGGAAAGCGCAACAACTTGCCTCAGTTATAATCACACTTTCACACAATTCATGGAGGCCCTTGCAGAGTAATAGGGGAAAGATGTTTGAAAGCATAAAGTTTAAACTGTTTTCTTCTCACCTGTATTGGGAAACCCACATTAGCCAACTTTAAGATGTGAGGGCATCATCTGTTATTGAATGTTATCAACCCTAACCCAACAGACAGGTGAAGCTGAATGACAACAATGCTGTTTTTGAAATCTCGGTCACTTCTCTTTTTTAGATTACCAAATCTGGATTATCAGTGCATTAAATGGGGTTACATTGCATGATGTTGACTGCTAGCCTACAGTATGTCAAGAACAACAGGTAGAAGAGTCAATGTGGGGTCACTTTATTTGAAGAGGAAGAAAACATTTTGTTTTTAAGGCTGATTTATACTTGCTATGTCATAGGCTTTTCATGTTGGTTGAAAGTGACTGAGCACTACATCGAAACTAATTTATCCATTTTAAAAAATGTAGCCTAGAGTTGCAAAGTAACACCGTTTAGGCCAATTTAGGGGTGGGTGGAATGAAATCCAATCTTTATTGAATTATTTTGTCTTTGTTATATAAAAAGATGTGCATTACAAATGAAATGAACAGTGCTTTATTTTTTTTTCAGAGTATGTGTATTTAACAGTAGTGTTCAAGTAAGAAATTAAATAAACAAATGTTAAAAAAACACTATAAATTATATACACTCTGATTCTTATCAAAGCTACATTATTAATGGAAGAGCAGTAAGAGATTTCTCTTTGCATTTTGTTGTTTAATTAACATTAATGACAGGTTTTTAGGCTGCTGTCACTTTAAGACCGAATGCATGGATCTAATACACAGATCCGGTTTTCTCCCAACTGTTTTCGTTTACTTAAGACATAAATGACTGTGTTTATGTTAACCTCATGTGTATTTTACAGTTTAAACACAATAAAATGCGAAAGATAACTTTAGTTAACTTAAATTTAGCACTCAAACACTGTTTGACAGGCTTTTAGTGTGTGTGTGTGTGTGCGCATAAATGATTTTGTGATTGTAAATAACTGCACTTTCATGTGAGTGTAACCCTAAATCTGTGATGTGTTGACTTGTATGTTGGGACAGAGGCGTCAGAACTGCAACTGATAGAACTGCATAGAATGCAGCGATGCTACAATATTTCTCCAAAAGCAGATTGTGGAGATATTTTAATCGTTCATGATCAAAAATCCTGATATTGCACACCCCTAATCTAATTCTAATTTCAGTATCAACGTCCCATTTTCAAGATTCGATCTAATCCGATCTAACTTTTGAATAACTTGGCCTTGCTGAAGATTAACATGTTTTGGTGTTTGTTCAGGAGTTTGAGAAAGGGGAGAAAAGATCAGAATTATGGTTATACACAGTATATATGGAGCTGTAAGATTATAATCAGGGTTGGGAACAGAGAACTGGTTCTTGAACCGGTTCTTTTTAATGAAAAATATACAGCACTACCAGTTTAGTCCAAACCCCTTATGAATCACAACGATTACTGAACTAATTGACTCATTTATCAGTTCTAGAGAAACAGGAACTGTTCTGTTGTAAGGCTTGTGACACTTAAATTAATGCTGTTGCCTGAGTTTACTTGTAATATATATGGTTAGATGAAAATTAACAAATGTAATGATTTAAAAAAAAATGTATATAGTTTGGGCCAATTATCAGATTGCATTTATTTTGTGTTAAGACATTTTTGTGAGAATTTTATATTTAAACGTTATGTCTGATTTACTTGGTTCAAGTGTGTAGGAAAGGATATTTACTCTTTCTCTTCTCAATTGTAATCTGAGCTTTAGAAAAAACATTGCCGATACTTTGACACGAGAGGTTTTTGTTTGAAGGGCTGAGTCATGTTCAATATACACATTTGTTTCAGAATACTGGAAATGGCAGCTTAGATGTGTGCGGGTGCTTCCTGAATGCTTTATCTCTTTATGATTTATGTAATGATATCTATTGAGCAAGCATATAAAGGCTGTTGTATCTTCAACTTGTCAAATTGAATGAAAATACATAGTTATGGTGACTGACACAGAACAATGAACCAAAAGAGAGAGAAGTCAATGCTCAGACCGCATTCTCCTGAAGATTCTTCATCTAAAATGGAAACTGACATCCTTGTAAAATGTAATCTGTTGAGACCGTTGTGTAGACTCCACACAGTCCGACCCTGTGAGACTTTTGTGAAATGGAGAGTAGATTCCTATTCCAACCTATATTACACTTTTTCACATTTTAAAACTACTACTTCAAAGTTTGTACTTAATGCAAACCTAATATGATTTCTATTAAATTACAATTTGTCATGGTTTAAATGATATTAAATGCAGATAGCTGAACGTTCGAGTACTTTTTGACCCACTTAAGTAGGATTTAAATACACATTTATATGTGATTTCAGAATTACTTCTATAGTCTTTGAAATATAAATATAATTCTTGGGGTCTCTTAAAGGGGACATATGCAAAATCCACTTTGTAGCCCTAAAATTAATTTTGTTGTATATTTGGAGTGTTTAAGTACAGAAGAGTTGAAATTATTCTCTTCAGGTGCTTCGTTTATATCTTAATATTCTGTTTTGGTCATATTTTTCAACCTGTTCAGATTTTTCATGTTATTCGTGACATTTTTTGAACAATTACGTCACAGTATTTGCAGCGGAACTGCCAAATAAGGACATTGACTACCGGCCCAACACTTCGAGCAATCCGCCATTATTATTTCTCACTCTGATTTTATAGTCCGAGCTCAATGATGCAGAAGTTACGAGAGGGCGAGTCAAAATGTTCGGTTGTTGGATGTACGTTAGTGACCTGAAGCACTTCAAGGATTCCCACTTCGCCAGTATAAAGAAGGGTTTGGCGATCGACTTCGTCTGAATGAGAGGTCAATTCCTTCTATTTTTGGAGACGACGAACAGAGCATTTCGATAAGCTGTAAATATCGTTAATAAAAATAAAGTACTTTACTTTCTTAAAACATATGGTGGTCATGGTTTAGCAGTACCTTTGTCTTTCTTTGGTTTTGTTTTGAAGTAACGTTACACTTTTTCAACTCGCTCGCTCTGGCTCGAACATGTAAGGTTTCATGGACAAGTCTTCCGTTGTTGACATTTTGAACGTTTTGAACACGTGTGAATAACGCAGTAGCTTTTGTAGCTTTGAAACTATATATTCGTATATCTCTAATCAAACTACAAAAATGGCCGAACGGGGTGGATTTGAACCGAGTGTGAACTCAGCGACCTGGAGAGCGGGCGGGGTGTGACACATCTCCTTTTTATTTAAAGGGGCCGTTTCAAAACGAGTTGCTCACAGACGCACATCAGAAAAAGGGTGGAAAAGGGGCCTGTGGAGCTATAATAATGAGGAATTCAGACCCAAGCATTGCATTATGCTTTATATAGACCACAAATGTATGATTTATATGTAAAATTGAATGATTTAAAAGCATGAAATGTACCCTTTAAAGGGATGGTTCGCCCAAAAATGAAAATCTGTCATTAATTACTCACCCTCATGTCCTTACAAACCCATAAGACTTTCGTTTATCTTTGAAGCACAAATTAAGGTCTTTTTTAATGAAATCTGAGAGCTTTCTGTCCCTCCATTGACAGTCTACGCAACTACCATTTTCAAGCCCCAGAAAGGTTGTAAAGACATCATTTAATTAATCCATGTGACGCTAGTGGTTTAACCCAAGTTTTATGATGTGATACGATGCTTTGTTTGCGCAAAAACACTAAATCATTTAAAAAAAATGTTAAACTCCAACATGCGTTGATGCAACACTGCCTGCTCTTGCATCAACATAACACTCATGTGTCGTGGTGCTCTCGTGAACATGCGTTGGAGATTAACATTTTGTAAATACAGTGGTAAATCGTTTTTTTTCCTCAAACAAAGCACTCACACTCTCAGAAAAAAAGGTACAAAAGCTGTCTCTGGGGCTGTACCTTTTCAAAAGGTACACTTTTGTACCCAAAGGCTGGATATTGGTACCTTAGTGATACATATTAGCACGTAAAATGTACATATTAGCACCTAAAATAAAATGTACATATTAGGACCTAAAATGTACATATTACGACCTAAAATGGACATATTAGCTCCTGAAATGTACATATTAACACTTAAAATGTACACATAAGCACCTAAAATGTACTTATTAGCATCTAAAATGTACATATTAACACTTAAAATAAAGTGTACATATCAGCACCTAAATTATACATATTAGGACCTAAAATGTATATATTAGCACCTAAAATGTACATATCAGCACCTAAAACGTACATATTAGGACATAAAATGGACATATTAGCTCCTGAAATGTACATATTAACACTTAAAATGTACTTATTAGCACCTAAAATGTACTTATTAGCACCTAAAATGGATATATCAGCATCTAAAATGTACATATTAGGACCTAAAATGACATATTAGCTCCTGAAATGTACATATTTACACTTAAAGTGTACATATTAGCACCTAAAATGTACGTATTAACACCTAAAATGTACATATTAGCACCTAAAATGTACATATTAACATTTAAAATGCAACAGTGACAGCTTTTTTACCTTTTTTCTGAGAGTGCACATCGCTTCAAAAAATTTGTGTTGTGTAGGCTGTCAACAGAGGTACGCTCTCAGATTTCATTAAAAAGATCTTCATTTGGTGTTCCGAAGATGAATAAAAGTCTTACTGGTTTGTAACGAAATGATGTTTAATAACAGAATTTTCATTTTTGGCTGAACAAAACTTTTAATACTAAAGGGACCCTCCCACCCCCCTTCAGTTTAAACACAGGTCCCATGTGCTCTTTTCTTTTCAGCAACTCTTGCTGAGTTTTCTTCCCATCTCTTCTCTTTAAGTGATTGACGTTGTTTATCGCATTTTGACCAACAAGCAGCAACATGTCATTTTTCTTGTTTAGGCAAATGTGAGTAGTTATCAGGTTCAAACACACCTTGAGGGAGTGGGTGCGAGGGTGCGGCAGTGGGTTCTGTCTTGAGCGCCTTTCTCTCCAACTTTAAGCTAGTTTGTCTCGCATCCTCCCTCTTCGGCCTACCAGCCAAGAACAACTCTGCTTGTCCATCTCAGGGGTTGCATTAGACGTTACCAAACTGAAGAAAAATAAACGAACTAATCCCTAAATTGTAGTGTGTGCGTGGGAGAATTCATAGCTCTCAAAATAGCTTTGTGTAAGGTTTGAGGAATGAACTGGAAATCTGGACTGTTTCACCATACAAGGTCCTGCCACCAGACCCCCTCCTCCAGTGTGACTAAACCCACAGTTAGAGCCACTTCACCGCATGTTCTCCCTGCTCTTCCAAGTCCAGTGTTTCTCTACCCTTCTCCTGGACTATATTTTCAATTTTTCATGTCTTGCACACCTGATTGAACTTGCTCAGCTCATTAGCAGAGTGCTCCATGACATGGGATATGTCCGAAAACCTAGGGAGTTTACTTGTTGCTTCTCTGCTTCATCAGGCAATGACTTTGCAGACAGCGTTTGAGAAGGAAAGTATCTCACGAAACTGATTTCGGCCCTCTGAAGTAACATAATGGTTTAGTGATCTACGGCAAAATTTCTCGCTACAACTATCAAAGTTGGAAAGTGTTTAAAAAAAATTTACATTTACACACAAAATCCCCACTAACCGCAAGTTCCGCAACATTCAGATGCCATCTTTGTTTTTTGGCTGCACAGGATTGTGGGATATCAAAGGCATCTAAGGATACAGCTATGCTGCCTTCAAAAATCGATTAAGGGTGTGTTTCCTGTATAACAACGTAACTCGCTGCTGAACTGCCATAGTACGATAGATCGTTGAAGAAATCAACTCGGTAGTCACGACCATTTCCACAAATTTGTCGTTCAACCATGTTGGTTAATGGTGGGTTAGGTTTAGGGTTAAACCTAACCCTAACCCACATGGTGGAGTGATAACTTGTTTTAATGAATCCATTTGAGATCGAATTAATTTTAGATTTTTTGCTATAAATTACAGAAATGGCATCTGAGGTCTAATGGTGCGCTCTATTATGGCCAACGAACCGACTCGGATCTCGGATATGACGTCACGTCCACACTTCAAGTGTTCTATTATGTTTTGCACGTCCGAGTCGGAGAAAAAAAAAATGGACGCCACCCGGAAAGCTTTTGTATTCTGTGATGTTCGGATTACCAAAAATGTGATTTAGCACTAACATTAAAAAAAATAAATATTATGACTACACCTGATCAAAATGCAGCCATTTGAACTTGAAAATGTTCACTTTATTTCATGTTTATCATGTTAATCTTCTGTTAGCAACGTTAGTATTTGCACTCACAAACGATTCCCATACCTACACGGGGCGCAGTAATACAAGTGATTATAATCTTCATTTAAAATACCGAAGCGGTTCAAAAACAATGAAAACAATTTATTCTTACAAGTCACACAGGGCACAGCTATCTTGAATTTCGCAAACGGTTGTCCGTCGTCCGAGAGGAGAAATCCGAGAAAAGGGGGCATGTTGCTAGGCAACGTCTGTCTTCCGATTCGGATCTCAGAGACGGATAAATAATAGAACGCACCATAATTCTAGATTTTCCTGGTTATTTTGCTTTATTTTCAGATTCAGTCATTCTTATGTAATTGAGCACTTTCGCACATATGACTCTTCAATATCAGTGCTTTAAATCTCTCGACAAACTAAAAGATGTAAATGGTATTAGTTGAAATAAAAGATATAGATTGTACTGAATATCAGCTTGGTTATTTTGCTCAAGTTAAGGATTTATTAAGTCCACATGTCATGCAATCTAGAAACTTCTAAACACAGCTTGAGAGTTTGTCGTTCCAACCACACAACTTTGCGATGCTGTTTGCGAATGCTCGTTGGAATTATGGTTTTGGGAAACGCCGACTCGTTGAACTATACTGATGTAATGCCAGTAAAAGCTGTGCTTGTAAACCTCACTCCCTTGGCCTCAAGATGCACGTGACCCACGCATCAGACCTGGTTCGAATCCCACTCAGAGCGTGTCAGTAAGGACTGGTTACACTGATAATAATGGAAATTGCGACCATAGTTGTCTGATGATGCTTTCGGGAAAACGCACCCCAGATGAAGGTATCTCAGGAGACAGGAAGTGAAGCTAAAATTGATTCCTTCTTAACCTTGGAATGCATCCTCCAAAGGCAATGTTTTCGGATGCGGACATAAATTTAGTGGGGCACTTGTGCAGTGCAAACATTCGGATGATTCATTGGATGACATTGAAACAGGTGTAGATATTTCACAAGTGATGCGATTAGGTAACAACTCCTTGCTGTGTCGATCCACCTGATTTTTCACGAAAGACTGGGTGTGGCTATTTGTTAATTGAAAGTGTCTGTCTTCCAGCTCCAATTATTTTTCACAGTACAAAACCACTCGTTCTGCTGCTTGATATTGTAAACTAGTTTTTCATACAAGACTATTTTAATGTTTTTTCTTAAGTATGAACACACTGTTGTTGTTTTTTCCGCAAATAGTTTTATCATTTCCTACTTTGTCATCACTGTAAAAATATATTTTCATGATTTGTAATCACAACATTTTTTCTTTTGTCAAATCAACTTAAATAATTTAAGTAGTTCAGATAACATAATATTTTGAGTTTCTGTTCACCTTCATTGTATTAACTCAATTTTTCCATTTCAATGAACTTGAAATTTTAAGGCAACCAGGTTACTTACTTTTTTAAGTTAAACCAACATTTTTTTTTACAGTGGTTTACAGCTTACAAAATAAGATATGGTAGCATCGTGTCAAACACCCAGACAGACACGCGCCATGTTGAAGGTTTGCACCGTTCAATCGTGTGCTGTTTTGATTGAGAACCCGTTGGTACTGTTGACTGGTGTGTGAAGCACACTCCCAGACATTGGAAAACTCACTTAACCTGATTAGTGTTTGTCAAACCTCCAGATTGTGGAACTGATTACAAAAACATACTTGTTTATAGGCCACCGTGTCTGCACAGACACAAAGCAAACAAAATGATTGTTTGCTTCGGAAACAAATCTGCTTCTCACACTCTCTTCACAGCTTCTGGCACTTTCCATTTCCATTTATACATTTTGGTCTCTTATTACATTTTGTTTTCAGAGCGGTAGAGTCACAAGCCCATGTTTTTTTATGTTCAATAGATTGAACAAATTTTTATCTGACATACAAAGCCTTAAATGTTGATTTTGGCCTGTATCCACCAATTAAATTAATTACTTTGGCATTCAGTTAAAATCAGTAAAGCTATTTTTTACTACTGTCCCACAACACTCGTACTGCATGACCCTCCTTCTAAAAAAAATTCATGAAATTACATGTCCATGTAATCCTTAAGTGGTGAAGGTTAAACAAATTGGTAAAGGTAATCTTCTTACCTTTAAAGTAAAAAGATTAACGTTTTGCACATGAAAAAGAGGGATTCATGCTTGAAGTTCCCCCTCTGAGTATAAACTTAAAGGGACACTCCATCAAAAAAAAAAAAAAATACAGATCTGTCATCACTTACTCATGTTGTTTTAAACTTTATATGACTTACTATATTTTACCCAAATTTCCTACATACTGTAAAATGCTAAAGATAATATTTTGGAGATTCGTTTTATTTTCATGTAATTTGTTTTTGTCCATAGAATCGAACCCAATATTTTTTCAAAATCTACTCGCATACAATGTCATGTTGATTAAATGATGACAGAATATTCATTTTTGAGAAAACCATCCCTTTAATATATAGTAAAGATTAATAATCAAGGTGGAGATGGGGTGTCGGAAAAACTGTCTCTGGAGTGAGGTAAGCAGCGGCTTATGTGTGCTTTTGTTGTATTTAACCCTCTGGGGACCAAGGTGTATTTGGGGTCCTTGAGATGTTCTGACATGCCCTGATATTCGTACTTTTCTCAGTTGCTTATAAACAATATTAATGGCACAGATGAAATTACACTATATTTAGCACAAACAGGGCTACCATAATATGTGAGCAACATGTATGTACATGTTTGTATTTTTAGAGGATATTGTTTATGCGTGGTAATGGAAAAAACTAAAAATGAAAGTTTCTGAAAAAAAATTGAAAGGTTTTAAAATTTATGTTGACATGTTCCAAGGTTTGGTAACAGGGTTGCAAAAATCACAAACCACATGAAATTTAAAGTTGGGGTTCTGTAAAAGTACTCTCTTATTTGATCAGAATACAGTAAAATTTCGAAATATTCTTACAATTTAAAGTAACTTTTTTTTTTCTTCTATGTGAGCATATTTTATTTATTCCTATGATGGCAAAGCTGAATTTTCAGCGGTCCAGTTTTCACTGTCATATATTGAAAACAGTTGTGATTCTCAAGATTTTCGTGCAAACCGTGATATACTTTTACTTTGATTCTTTGTTGAATAGAAAATTCAAAAGAAAAGCATTTATTTAAAATACAAAAACTCTACATGTCTTTACTTTTGATTGAATGCATCCTTGCTGAATAAAATACACTCAAATACACTCACATTTGGGTCAAATATGGACAAACTCAAATGTTGGGTTAAAAATGGAATTAAAATTTTTTATCAAATTTTGGGTTATTAACCCAAATTTGGGTTAAAACAACCCAGCATGGTTTAGAGTGTAATTAATTTAATGAAAGAAATCTTACCAATACCAAACTTTTGTAAAATAAAAAAAAAACTTATTTACCAATTTAGTTTAACCTCCTGACCTTTTTTTAAGAGTTTATCTACCCTACTTGTGGAAAGTGCCTCCTATTTCACACTCTCCATGATAAAAAGTACAACTTTCTTAAAGGGAGTCTTACTCCTTCTTTCCTAGCAGGCCCAGTTCCTCTTTCAGACGGTATTCTGGGCCATTCCTAATGACTCACTGAAGAAAGCTTTACATCATGGGCCCCGGCACTGTTAGCCGGCTGTTTAATTGCTTCTCTTGTGTGCCACTGCCAAGTTGGATCCCTACAGTGTGAAAAAAGACCCCAGAACAGCATCAGTCCCAAAGGCTTGCTTGACTGTTCTTAGCCAGTTGGGCTAATCCTGTGTTCTTGGCTTACGGGACCTTTGGAGGTTTAAAAGTGCTGGCATGTAGCGAGATCTGTCAGTCTGCAGGACTATAGGAGAGCTGTGGTAAATTCGTTTGAGAGGAACAGACCGCTGCAGAGGGAGGACGGCCTTTTGTGACTGTTTTATAGTTGGGTACCGTTGGCTGTGTGTGTGCGGGAGGTTGTTTTAAAGTTGTGACCGCGAGTCAACGAGAAGGGGTGGAAGCTGTGCGGTCGATTGTGATTACTAACTCATATCTAACAGTTTTGTGTGGCTGTAGCGCGGTTGATGTGTGATATATGATTTTAGAAGCTATGCTTGTACTTGTTTTGGCTTTATCCATAGCCCACAACCCTGGGAGAGTCTACCTCTCTCTCCAAGATTACTCAACTGTGTCAGAGCATGTCAAAGCATAAACTGCTGTAGTAATAGCCCATGGATGAGCGTAGAGCTCTGAAGTATTATTGAGCAAGCAGACTTGACTGTTTCACAACCGAGGCTGAGCCTTTGTGTGTGTGAACTTTCTGGTTTCGTTGTTGTCGCCATGCTCTCCAAACATCCTGAAAAGTGATGAGTGTGTTAAGCAGCTCGGTGTGTGCTCGGACTTGTACTTGCGTTTTGTGATGGAGGACGGATGACGGATAACGGTGAGGCCCGGCCAGTTTTTCTGGTTCCCTGTTTGGGACTCAGGCAGTCAAGCGATGGCTTGCCCTCTCCGCTCCTCCCAGAGCCTGGGAACGAGCTCACCGCTGCGCCTCTGCCTCTCCACTCACACTTGGGAGCCTTTCCCATCCATTTCATGTTTGTTATTTTCCTGTGTGGACTTGTGTGTTGCAGAGAAAGAAACGGGGGGAAAAAAAGGGCGCAGGAAGGGGGGGTGTAGTAAAAAAGATGAAGTGCTCTTATATTTCCTAAACAATATTCTGAGAAAAGGCAAAAGTATGCTGCTTTTTTTAACACAAGAATATTTGTCTCTTCTGTGGTGAAGGGAACCGACATGAAGGATTTGTTTAATGTCCCTGGAACAAACTCTGACATTGTGCTTTAGCTTTACATGCCTTGCCAGGACATGCATCGCTTTGTGATTTTGTTTTGTCACTGTCCTTAGGGTAGTTCATCATGTTTTGATTTACATTTTCAGGGAAAAGTTCAGCCATAAATGAAAGTTCTGCCATCATTTACTCGCCCTCATGTTGTTCCAAACCCGTATATGACGGTCTTTGTTCAGTGAAACACAAAAGGACACATTCTGGGTGAATGTTCTGGTACTTGAAGTTACAATTCATAGGAACCGGAGATTAAGCTTTGAAATAAAGAAGAATAAAAAAAACACATTCCTACAAGATCAGTTTAATACCTTAATCTTTTTAGTTTTTTTAGCTGTATGTTTTTACAAATAAATAAATTAGATCGACAGAGACAGACAGACAGACAGACAGACAGATAGACAGACAATAACTAAATTAATTGGAATCATTATTTACAGAAAATATTTTATCTTCTGTAATAGCTTTATATGTTCAATTTATTTAGCTGTGCTGTTAAAAATAATAAAATAGATAGACAGACAGACAGACAGACAGACAGACAGACAGACAGACGGATGGATAGTGTGATGATATAAATGATATACTGTAGATAGGTACAATGATAGATAGATAGATAGATAGATAGATAGATAGATAGATAGATAGATAGATAGATAGATAGATAGATAGATAGATAGATAGATAGATAGATAGATAGATAGATAGAATGACAGAGAACGATAGATAGAACGATAGATGGATCGAACGATAGATAGATAGATAGATAGATAGATAGATAGATAGATAGATAGATAGATAGATAGATAGATAGCTAGATAGATAGATAGATAGATAGATAGATAGAACGATAGATAGATAGATAGATAGATAGATAGATAGATAGATAGATAGATAGATAGATAGATAGATAGATAGATAGATAGATAGATAGATAGATAGATAGATAGACAGACAGACAGATAGAGTGGGGCCAAAAAGTATTTAGTCAGCCACTGATTGTGCAAGTTCTCCTACTTAGAATGATGAGAGAGGTCTGTAATTTTCATCATAGGTACACTTCAACTATGAGAGACAAAATGAAAAAAAAAATCACATTGTAGGATTTTTAAAGAGTTTATTTGTAAATTATGGTGGAAAATAAGTATTTGGTCACCCACAAACCAGCAAGATTTCTGGCTCTCACAGAGACTGTAACTTCTTCTTTAAGAAGCTCTTCTGTCCTCCACTCATTACCTGTATTATTGGCACCTGTTTGAACCCGTTACCTGTATAAAAGACACCTGTCCACAGCCTCAAACCGTCACACTCCAAACTCAACCATGGCCAAGACCAAAGAGCTGTCGAAGGACACCAGGAAGAAAATTGTAGACCTACACCAGGCTTGGAAGAGTGAATCTACAATAGGCAAGCAGCTTGGTGTGAAAAAATCAACTGTGGGAAAAATTGTAAGAAAATAGAAAACATACAAGACCACTGATAATCCGCCTCGATCTGGGGCTCCACGCAAGATCTCATCCTGTGGGATCAAAAAGATCATGAGAACGGTGAGCAAAAATCCCAGAACTACACGAAGGGACCTGATGAATGACCTGCAGAGAGCTGGGACCAAAGTAACAAGGCTACCATAAGTAACACACTACACCGAGAGGGACTCTAATCCTGCAGTGCCAGGCGTGTCGCCCTGCTTAAGCCAGTACATGTCCAGGCCCGTCTGAAGTTTGCCAGAGAGCATATGGATGATCCAGAAGAGGATTGGGAGAATCTCATGTGGTCAAAATAGAACTTTTTGGTAAAAACGCAACTTGTCATGTTTGGAGGAAGAAGAATGCAGAGTTGCATCCCAATAACACTATAACCACTGTGCAGCATGGGGGAGGAAACATCATACTTTGGGGCTGTTTTTCTGCAAAGGGGACAGGAAAACTGATCCGTGTTGAGTGAAGAATGAACAAGGCCATGTATCGTGAGATTTTAAGCCAAAACTTCCATCAGTGAGAGCCTTGAAGATGAAACGTGGCTGGATCTTCCAGCATGACAATGATCCCAAACACACCGCCCGGGCAACGAAGGAGTGGCTCCGTAAAAAGCATTTCAAGGTCCTGGAGCGGCCTAGCCAGTGTCCAGACCTCAACCCCATAGAAAATCTGAAAGTCTGTGTTGCCCTGCGACAGCCCCGAAACATCACTGCTCAAGAGGAGATCTGCATGGAGGAATGGGTCAAAACACCAGCTACAGTGTGTGCAAACCTGGTGAAGACTTACAGGAAACGTTTGACCTCTGTCATAAAGTATTGAGTTGAACTTTTGTAATTGACCAAATACTTATTTTCCACCATAATTTACAAATAAATTCTTTAAAAATCCTACAATGTGATTTCCTGGATTTTTAGTGTACCTGTTGGCTAGGTTGGCTCGACGATAGATAGATAGATAGATAGATAGACAGACAGACAGACAGACAGACAGACAGACAGTCACCTATGTTATATAGTCTAGACTTGATGAAGATTACTCATCCGGTGACAACTCTTATTCCAGTCACGGATGGGTGCGTCTCGGGACTTCTCGGCTGGCAGATTTGTCATTCAGAGGTGTGATACTGAGCTAGAAAGGATCTGTTGTCCATACTGTATGGGAACCAAAGGAGGGCTGTGTGCCTCACTGTGTGTGTGTGCTGCCCCGAGGGCTCAGTCTGGAGGTACAGTAAATGTGTTGTGTCAGCAGTGGGTTTTGTATGTTTGAGAGAGTAGGAGTGGGTCGGAGAGAGTGTGGCCTGACCCCTGACCCCCCAGATTATCCCTCAGCCTCAGGAGCCGAGAAATACAGGGCCTTCTTGCCAGTCCCTCCCCACGCCCCTCACGAAGTCACATTCCGAGGGACACTTTTCCCACCAAATCCCAAACACACAACTCTATTCTCTCCTGGCAGAAGACCAGGAAAAGTGGGTGTTCACATGAGATGGATTCTGCTTTCTGCTCATGGTACTGGTGACCCCACATTTGAGGGCACAACCCAGTTCATCCAGCCAGGCCCACGGCCAGGGAACACACTGGCTTCTGTCACACAGCTATCATCGTATGTGCTGGTCACACACATTCAACTCAGCCCGTAACTAACAGTTATTAAGATAATCTCTCACTTATATCGTTGATGAAATGATCTATCAGATATTTAAGTTGCCATTAAGTGTTTACACACTGAGATCCATAGTGTTACGTCACTGATGCTTACATATATCAGCCTGTTGTTCTTTTTAAAGGGATAGTTGACTTTGAAATTAATTTTTGGTACGTTGTAGCTTACCTCAAGGGCATCCAAAATGTAGGTGTCTTTGTTTCCGCTGTATTTTCTATTTTGATATTTTTAGGTCAAACCGTTTGTCTGTCAGTCATATAATGGAGGTCTATGGTCACCACCTAAAAGAGCATGCACAGAGAAGTCCAGATTAAACATGATTTAATGACTCGTAAATGTAACGCATTGATGGCTTAAGACACGAAACGCCGTTTAGTTGGATTCTGTATCAAATATGACCAAGGTTTTGAGGAATGTTGATTTATCTCAATCATCACTGTATTGCATCATTGGATTATATTTATATGCATTTTATGTAAGGAGTTTGCTGTTGTGTTATAAAGATCAACTTACATTAGCTATCAGAATTTCATCATCTTACTTTTTGCCTTATAAATGTCATTAACTGAACCAAATTGCTTTTTTCCATTTTTTTTTCTCTTCAAGTATGAGCTCCATATTCTCCTATTAGCTAAAAACCTATGGTAACCAAATACGAGATAAAATAATATTGAGTGTTATATTTTATACATCAAGCTTTTATGGCTATTTTTTCTCCCTCTAAAGTTTCAATAAACTGTTCCATTTTATTTAAAGATTTTTTTTTTTTACTACTGTCAGGCTTTACAGGTTTAATTCCTTTAATTTACTTGAGAGTTGAAATATTACATTTTTTCGATGTCTATTTTTAGACCGTTATCTAAACGTCAGACAAAGTTACTTGTTATGAATTTCAGATTCACTTTTTTTGGCAGTATATACTGTACGCTTTTCAGTTTAAAGCAGTAGTTCACTTTTAAAAACACTTTTGCTGATAATTTACTCACCCCCATGTCATCCAAGATGTCCATGTCTTTCTTTCTTCAGTCGAAAAGAAATTAAGGTTTTTGATGAAAACATTCCAGGATTTTTCTCCATATAATGGACTTCAATGGGAACCAGACGGTTCAAGGTCCAAAAGACAGTTTCAGTGCAAACTGTTCAAAGGGCTTTAAACGATTCCAAATGACGAATAGGTGTCTTATCAAGCGAAACGATCACTCATTGAAAAAAAATAACAAAGTTTAAGTTTTATAAGCTCAAATGGTCGCCTTGCTCTGTTCTGTAATGTACGTTTGTGACCGTCCTGTTCGAACTCATTTATCAAAATGAACACATTTTTTTTCCGTGTCATTTGCTTCATTCAACAAACGAAATGAACGAATTGACTCGGAAAAAGATTTGTTTATTTTGATGAACGAGTTCGATTCATCGTCTGGAATCATTTAAAGCCCTTTGAACAGTTTGCACTGAAACTCTCTTTTGGACCTTGAACGGTTTGGTTCCCATTGAAGTCCATTATATGGAGAAAATCCAGGAATGTTTACATAAAAAAACTTAATTTCTTTTCGACTGAAGAAAGAAAGACATGGACATCTTGAATGACATGGGGGTGAGTAAATTATCAGCAAAAGGTTTTTTTTTTTTTTAAAGTGAACTATTTAAGTATGAACTCGACAATGCCTGACATACAGTAAGTGTTGAGATTGAAAATGATTGTGGTTTTGATTGTTTGATTTACATTTCTTGGAAAATGTGAGCAAAGTTTGTGAGACTCGTCCCACTGCAGTGGTATTTTTCCCTCAGAAGCAGGAAACTGTTTGCCAGTCTAAACCAGTCTAGCACAAACAAGACATTAAAGATATCTTATTTGTGACGTTTTAATTACGGTGGGAACAAACCCACATTTTGGACATATGCAGTATTTCTACAAGAATCCCTTATTGTCATTCCTGTATTTTGGAGAGAAATGTTTTTGTTTTTGCAGGTTTTTGAGAGATAAGACTTAGTTTTAGCAGTGGCAGATGTTTGGTTTTTCTGTTGTTCTTCAACAAAGGCAGAAAATGACCTCCACAGCCAAACTGCTCTGGTCACGGCCGAACAGCTGTAAGAGTTCCCGATCCTCCAAAATAAAGGGCATAGACAGCAGTATGGATCTCTGACAGAACCACTTACATTGCCTGTAGTCCACAGAGAAGAGGACAAAATGGAAGAAAATCTAAAAAAAATTGACGTCAATGATAGAGAAGAAATCTGGATAGTGAAAAAAAGATGGAAATTTAGAGGTAATGAAGAAAGATTTAAGTGTGGGTGTGTGTGTGAATGCGTGAGGAACAGCTGCCAAACCACAGAGGCTTGTTTGCGTTCTGATTGGTCCGCGGGACAAACTGAGACAGAGAGTTCTTGGAAACAATCGAAAAAAGTATAATGAGAAATGATGGAGCTGCGAAATCAAAATGGAGGTTTCCTCTGTATTTACATATGAAGAAAATATTTTAGCGAAAACTTTAAAGCTCTGTCTGTTTTTACAGTTTCTGGGAAATATTGGAATGAGCTTCTGCATCCAGTCACAAAAAGTGACGCATTTGAGCTAAATAAGCAATGATGAGAGATAAATGGCCTTTGTACAGTCAGCTGGCATAAAGATGAGTGGTTCCCACCCTAACCAGGCCTGAAAGAGAGTCAGCGAGTGAGTGTGGAAGTAAGTTTTGAGCTCATAATCTTGGCACAGTTTCACGTAGTCTCTGGACATCTGCCCATGTAGCCACGGGAAATGTCAAAGACACACCTAAGATAATTAATGCACTCCAGAATCTAATACTTTTAATCAGTGGTATTCTTGTTTCCTATACCGAAACATCCTAAAAACAAGATACATTTACTTAAAGGATTAGTTCACTTTTTAAAAAAAACTTTTGCTGATAATTTACTCACCCCCATGTCATCCAAGATGTCCATGTCTTTCTTTCTTCAGTAGAAAAGAAATTAAGGTTTTTGATGAAAACATTCCAGGATTTTCTCCATATAATGGACTTCAATGGGAACCAAACAGTTCAAGGTCCAAATGAGAGTTTCAGTGCAGCTTCAAAGGGCTTTAAACGACTCCAGACGATGAATAAGGGTCTTATCTAGCGAAACGATCGGCCATTTAAAAATAAATAATAAAGTTTAAGTTTTATAAGCTCAATTGCTCGCCTTGTTCTGTTCTGTGATGAGCGTTCGTGACTCTCCTGTTCTTTTCTCGAGTCATGACTCGAAGGGTCCTAGATAAGACCCTTATTCATCGTCTGGTGTCGTTTAAAGCCCTTTGAAGCTGCACTGAAACTCTCATTTGGACCTTGAACCGTTTGGTTCCCAATGAAGTCCATTATATGGAGAAAATCCTTCAACTGAAGAAAGAAAGACATGGACATCTTGAATGACATGGGGGTGAGTAAATTATCAGCAAAAGTTTTTTTTTTTAAAGTGAACTAGTCCTTTAAGAGGTGTGATACTGTAGACTATATATAGTATCTTGCTGGGTGCAATAATTCAGTTTTTATCTCCATAATTGGGTAATCATTGGTATTGGCGTTTTATTTTTGTTTTATTTTTATTTATTTTATTTTTTATTTTTAATGCATGTAGATGTTTGTATGTGTATTGTGTACTGTATATATGGATTTATATGTATGTATATTTGTACACACACACACACGCACGCACACACACACACACACACACACACACACACACACACACACACACACACACATATATATATATATATATATATATATATATGAAGAGTTCAGATGCAAAAACCTCTAAATGCCATTTGAAATTTTCTTCTTTATATGATTTTTTATCAAACTTGTATATTTAAGTTCAGTAATATACAAGTTTGATAAAAATCATCATTAAAGAAGAAAATTTCAAATGGCATTTAGAGGCTTTTGCATCTGAACTCTTCATATATATATATATATATATATATATATATATAGGCATTTATTGGTTTTTATTTTTTGTTTATTATTTTTCATTTATTTATTTATTTGTTACTGATTTGCTGGCATGGGGTGGGGAGTTGCTTTGTAAAATTTGAAAATCTTTAAATAAAATAGAAAAAAAGAAATCTAACATTTATAAATTCCGTTTTAAATCAAATTGAATACATTCTTACGGAGGCGTGTTGCATTCACTTGAAGAAAAAAAATCTACTCTGTTTTTCTGAATTAACGAGTTAATTTTTCATGAGAAAAAAAAATTGCTCTGTTTTTCTGAATTAATGAGTTAATTTTTCATGAGAAAAAAATTTGCTCTGTTTTTCTGAATTAACGAGTTAATTTTTCATGAGAAATTTTTTTTTGCTCTGTTTTTCTGAATTAATGAGTTAATTTTTCATGAGAAAAAAAGTTTTTCTCTGTTTTTCTGAATTAATGAGTTAATTTTTCATGGAATTTTTTTTTTGCTCTGTTTTTCTGAATTAACGAGTTAATTCAGAAAAAACAGAGCAAAAACTTTTTTTCTCACGAAAAATTAACTCATTAATTCAGAAAAACAGAGAAAAACTTTTTTCTCATGAAAAATTAACTAATTAATTCATAAAAAACAGAGCAAAAAAATTCTCATGAAAAATTAACTCATTAATTCAGAAAAACAGAGAAAAAAAAATTTGCTCATGAAAAATTAACTCATTAATTCAGAAAAACAGAGTAGATTTTTTTCTTCAAGTAAATGCAATACTCCTCCGTATTTATCAATGTTTTTTTAAAAACAATAAAATTATCTTGTTTTAAAGATGTTGAAATACTGTATATGTAGATCAAATGATTGACTCTCGCTGAATATCTGCGATTGAGTGTTTTCCATCACAAACAGACTACACAGACAGCAGTTTATGATCTTTGTGATAAGAGAGCTGAACTGTGAAGCCAGTGTCAAGCCAGACCAGCCAAGGAATTCTGGGAAAGCTGCAAAGTTGCTAATAGTGTGAAGAGAGAAAAAAACCTACTAGCTTAAATGAGAACAGGAAACAAGCAATTCCTGGTTTTTACATTTACATGACGCTTTTATCCAAAGGGACTTACATTGCATTTCAAGGCACACATTTAAGGGTTGTGTTTTTCACATATTTAACGAAAAACTGAAAGATGACACCTAAAAGGGTGCTTTTATGACATTTGTAAAGGGAGGATGCCAAAAAAACAACAACTGAGATTCCCAAAGTAGAGGGTGGAGTTGACGAACAAGAAACTGTTATTCAACAAAGAGTAGTTGGAGATGAGGGAATGTGTTCTGGCTGGGGAGGAGAGATACATGCAGGTAAATAAAAGACAGGATGGAGTGGGAAAGGAATGATTGTCAGGGTCTGTGGTTTGGCTGTCCACCAGGAGCAATCCCCCAGGAATCGTCGTAGTGCCAATAATTACCTGGAGTAGGAAAGACGGGAGTGAGGGATGTTTCCGCCTGTTACCTGCATACACAGCTGAGCCCATGGATTAGTGCAGTCTCGTTTTTTGACACCACTCTCCTCCCTTTCCTTTCATCCTCTGATTGGCTGTAAAAGCACCAGCCAAAGGGGCTTACAAGGGGCTCAGTTTTTGTGTCCGCAATAAAATCAGAGATATCGAATGTCGTCCCAGCTGGGTGGCAGCGGTTTGCTTGTATTCGTCACCCAAGCCCGGCACAATCACGGCAGTCGAAATGAGGTCTGACTAGGTTAATAGCGGAACAGGAGATTGAGTCCTTTAATCAGACTTTCAGAGTCATCTGAACCCCTGAAAGTTTTTCAGCCCTCTTTTTAAGTTCATGGAAATCCCTGGAGAGGGAGCCGGGAAAGCGAACAACTGCAGCGTAGTAATGACATTCAACTTTTTGTTTTTATAACAGACTTGCTCGGTGTGACCTTTTGGAGCAGTAGATGAGATCTGTAGAGCGATAGCACTGAAGGACCCAACAGTGAGCTCTGAAAACATGTTTGTTTATTTCATGTTGATTTCTGTGTTCTTTAGCAGGCATGCAGAGAGACAGACAAGAGATAGCCCTGGGTGCTTTACTGCCCTGTTGTTTACACTGGCAGCTTTTGACAGGCTGTGCTCCAGCCAACGGATAACTCTATAATGTATGCCAGGTGTTCTGCTTCCCTCAAAATAATCATTTTCTTAATCAAAAAATCATTTTCTTAATCAGCATTTAACCAAAATATCTAAACATCCTAAAACAGGGCAAAAAAACAGATGTGGTATTAAGTCTTGTTTTTAATTTAATCAGGTTCATGTTTAAATTAAGCACTGGCCAGTAAGAAAAATAATTCGTCTTTTAATTGTTTTTTTCACCCCATTGGCCAACATGGCATCATGACTTTTGCGTAAACATACACACCACTTTCAAGTCAAGTGGTGTGTTATCTATACGCATTTTGAGCTACATCTGGGGAGCGATATTTTTTTTCCTAGGATGGTAGGGGAAGACTCATAAATGGTATTAACCCCAGTGACGGGTAGGTTTAGGGACGGGGTTGGGGTAGGTCATATATTTATATACAGTAATGTAACGTTAAAGGAAAGAGAAAGCTTGAATGAAAGCATGAGCAAATTATGATGTATCTGTATGTAACGGATGTAGGCCGGTAAGAGCTGGCCAGGTTAACCTCACTCCCCTGATCTCAAGAGGCGTGCTAGTGCACCCTCCTCCCACACCGGAGACCCCAGTAAGAATCCCGCTTGGAGTAGGTTGCAATGGGCCGGTAACGCTTCCTTTTACAGTACAGTACTTACAGTGTACTTACCTAGAAAGTACTGGCTAATAGAAGGTAAGTACATGGAACAGGGGTAGGTTTAGGGGTAGGTTCAGGGTTAGTACTAGTTATTACCCAGTAATTGTAGTTACTAAAATAAGTACATAGTATTTACATGGGTAACTGGACTGTAAAAGGAAGTTACCAATGGGCCTAGGGCACTGCGTGTAAACTTTACTCCCTGGCCTCAAGAGACACACTAGCGGGTCGAGTAGGACCGGTTCCCTGTAGACATACGGGCACAGGCCACAACACCACCTATACGCCTTATTCACGGCAGCGCCATCTTTGATTTTTAATGAGAATGAAAGCGAGGCTGTGAGGGATAGACTTGCATCTCTTCAATGGGCTGTACTGTTATTTAATGTGTTTTTCGGATTGTTCTGCTCATGAAACACTGGAAAAATATCTTTCAAAGAAATGTCAGTTGACAAAAAACTCCCGACAATGTAAGCTGTGGAAAATTGTAAGTAATCTAGGAGCTTTATTCAGCTTTTTACAGCGGATGCCATTGGAAACATGGTAAGTCTATCCCTCACAGCCTCACTTTCATACCTGTCATGGCGCTGCTCTGAATAAGGTCTATTGGCTTAAATATCTCCAGCAGAACTTTTAAAGTAAAACTTTGGCCTGTTTGAGAATGATGGGAACATCCTCATATATATGTACGACTGCTGCTCGTGCAGAGCTTCCGAGGCCCGGGTCTTACAGACGGCCAACTGGGAGATCTGCAATGTCCTGCCTCTGCACTGCAGGCTGAAGTTGTTTCAGACTGCGAAGGTCTGAACCAGAGATGACCCAGGCTGTGGAGAGACCAGATGTTGCAGGAATGTCTCAGACAACCAGCACGCCAAAGATAATGCTGGAAGCCTTGCTGTTCCAACTCTTGATCGTGTACGTCTCATAGAGCCAATCTATGTCTGCTCGGCAACAAATTGCTTTTATATTGTGCATGTGAAAGTTGTGACAGGACGACGAATGTTCCCATATTTCAGTCAAAACCTGTGAAAGACGTCATAACTGTTTTGAGAGACCACAATGGCCTGATATGAATAATTGTGTTGTTTAATGAGATTTGTAACTCCTGCAATCTCTCAATTAGTAAAGAGGTCCTCTTTTGAATGCAAGGATTCTCAACCCTCGTTTCCCAAATCAGACGCATCTCAACTCCACACCACTCCCCCCAACCCCCTGCACGCCGTGGCCCACATCCCGTCCAAAGATTCGGGACACACAGCGGCCCCTTCCTCCCCCTCTGGACTGCCTTCCATTTCCCTTTTGATTGTGATTGACAGATTCTTTGTCCCATTGTACTGAGCTGTCGCCTCTGATGAAGACACACACACACACACACACACAAACACAATCTTGCTCGCGCACCTTGGCCTTGTTGCGCCGGACTGAAAGGTCTGTCATCGCCGAGACGTGAACGTAGTTGTGCTATCTGTGCTGGGTAAGTTTCCAGTGGTTTAGAAAACCAAGGACATGGTTGCACGATGCCTGACGCAGGCCGGAAGAATCTCGCGCAGTCCGTCTGCAATCTGCGCCGTGCTGAGGTGGTGTTGCTGAGCGGGACAGCTGGTGGGGGAGGCGAAAGGGATGCTCAATGTTGTCTGAAGTGGTTGTCATTAACACAGCTCCTCAGGGATGGGAACCAGGTCACATTCTCTCACTCCGCACAAAGCAGTGTGTGTGTGTGAGAGGGCTGGGGGTGCCGAGGGAGGGTGGCGGACGGGGACTAGGCCATGACCTCTTTATATCCATCAACATATCATTGGCCGGGTGTGCGCTGTCCAATCTGCAATGCGTCGGAATGTACTTTTTTGCCTCTTGCTTTTGCGGTCTCTCTGCTTGCTGTCACAGTCTTTATATCTCCTGCATCTTTTACTCTTACTTTGTCTCTTTCACTTTTCCCCATTTTGTGTTGGCCTTCCTTGCATAGTGACAAATACCTTGGCTATGTGACTAAAACAGCGCACAGGGCTGGAGGGGGTCCAGTACTCTGTATAATCATAAATAAAACATTTTCCGTACAAGGAACATGTGCTCAGGGTTATACACACCTTGTCAGGGATTTTGACAGCCTAATATTTAATCCACAATTCATACTTTGCAGTCACGTGACTACCATGGATACCTGGCGGGCAACAAACACTGACAAAATGGCGACAAACAGTGGCCAGCCAGGGGAATTGCAGCCTTCAAATACTACAATCAATTAACTATTTAGACCATATGTCACCGATATCTAAAATCAAGAATAGATTAAAATACTCGGAACGTGTGATCCATACACAGTCCACGCTGATTTTTCATTGCTTTAAAGCTGGCAAAGTCTCTACTTGGAGTTTGGAGATATTTACATAAGTTATATCTTATATCATATTGTCATCGTCATGTGACCAGCAGTTGCTTCTCTTCATTGCCATTCACAAATGGGATAGTATGTTTATAGAGTGGTGGACGTTGAGGTCACGTTATAAACACTTTACTAACCCATTTGTGAATGGCAGTTATAGACCAATGGACAGTTTGCATCACACTGGCTCCCTCTACAAAAACCCAATAGGATTTTTCCATAGGCTTTTGGATTATCGCAAAAGGTGCTCTGTGAAAGACTGATGCTTACACATTTTGTCCATCAAGATAAATAGCACAGATGTAACAGATATAACACAACTTTTATGAACTTTGAAGCCTAAATGCAGTAGCCAGAAAAAGCTAAAGGTAGGCTATAAATTTTACTAAACCACAGTCCCACGAATTCAGGGTCTCCGTCAACTCTTTCAGTTTTTATTTTAAAACATTTTCTCTGAAAGTTGGACTTAGAACATTTATAAGAGCACAATTATAAGCATAACAAGGCTGTAAAAGTGGACTGAGTTAGTCCCATTAAGTCACATGTTAGCAAGCAGCTTTTTTCAAGACGAGTAACCGCTTCAAAATTCATGAGTGGGCTAACACTGATGTACACTCACCTAAAGGATTATTAGGAACACCTGTTCAATTTCTTATTAATGCAATTATCTAATCAACCAATCACATGGCAGTTGCTTCAATGCATTTAGGGGTGTGGTCCTGGTCAAGACAATCTCCTGAACTCCAAACTGAATGTCAGAATGGGAAAATTTTGAGCGTGGCATGGTTGTTGGTGCCAGACAGGCCGGTCTAAGTATTTCACAATCTGCTCAATTACTGGGATTTTCACTCACAACCATTTCTAGGGTTTACAAAGAATGGTGTGAAAAGGGAAAAACATCCAGTGTGCGGCAGTCCTGTGGGCGAAAGTGCCTTGTTGATGCTAGAGGTCAGAGGAGAATGGGCCGACTGATAGAAGAGCAACTTGACTTAAATAACCACTCATTATAACCAAGGTATGCAGCAAAGCATTTGTGAAGCCACAACACGCTCAACCTTGAGGTGGATGGGCTATAACAGCCCCCACTCATCTCCACTACGAATTGGAAAAAGAGGCTACAATTTGCAAGAGCTCACCAAAATTGGACAGTCTCAAAATTGGATGAGTCTTGATTTCTGTTGAGACATTCAGATGGTAGAGTCAGAATTTGGCGTAAACAGAAGGAGAACATGGATCCATCATGCCTTGTTACCACTGTGCAGCTGGTGGTGGTGGTGTAATGGTGTGGGGGATGTTTTCTTGGCACACTTTAGGCCCCTTAGTACCAATTGGGCATCATTTAAATGCCACAGCCTACCTGAGCATTGTTTCTGACCATGTCCATCCCTTTATCGTCACCATGTGCACATCAACTGATGGCTACTTCCAGCAGGATAATGCACCATGGGGCCCTATTTTAACGATCTGAAACGCAAGTATCAAGCGCGAAGCGCAAGTAACTTTGTGGGCGGGTCTTGGGCCCTGTTGCTATTTTACCAACGGGATCAATTACTTTTGCGCCGACGCAAGTTTAAAAGGGGTTGGTCTGAAGTAGCTTCATTATTCAAAGGCGTGGTTTGGGCATAACGGAAACAAACCAATCAGAGCGTCATATCACATTCCCTTTAAGAGCGTGATCAACGAGGTGCGCTTGTTCCATGGCACAATTCTACTGTATTATAACGGCACATTTACCAGACGCGCTTCAGCATCGGTTCACAGCCGAGGAGATCGATGTTCTTGTCAGGGCCGTAAAAGAAAGAGAAGGGACATTGGGGATGGGACAAACCCACTCAAATTAGCTTCGGGTTAACATGCATATAATAATTTGAGTAAATGTGTAAGCTTTATGCCTATTTTTCCCATCGTCATGGACACAACAATGATTTCCCTCGTGTTTAAATATTTTTTCCTTATAACATTTGCAAACAAGTAAAATGCATCTGTGTAGATGAGAGAATCATCTACAGTTTATGCATGTTGTTCACACTCTGTATTATGGCCAATGCGCGTTTAAAATATAATCTGAATGTACGCGCAACGCGCCACTGACTTTAGACAATTTTTTTTCTGGTCATTGGCGCAATTGCTTTCTGGAACTGCAAAATAGCACCAGGGATAGTTTGCGCCTAAACACGCCTCCTTTTTTGCGGCAACCTGCCCAGGGATCGCAAGTCCATTCCCTAGTTTACTGATGTGCGTCTGTGGAGGGAAAAGTCCGCTTTGCACAGGTTCAAAATAGGAATGACACATGCGTCAGTGTATAAAGTCATTTGCGTCAGGTGCAAAAATAGGGCCCCATGTCTCAAAGCTCGAATCATTTCAAATTGGTTTCTTCATGACAGTGAGTTCACTGTACTAAAATGGCCCCCACAGTCACCAGATCTCAACCCAATAGAGCATCTTTGGGATGTGGTGGAACGGGAGCTTCGTGCCCTGGATGTGCATCCCACAAATCTCCATCCATTGCAAGATGCTATCCTATCAATATGGGCCAACATTTCTAAAGAATGCTTTCAGGCACCTTGTTGAATCAATGCCATGTAGAATTAAGGCAGTTCTGAATGTGAAGTCAAACACAGTATTAGTATGGTGTTCCTAATAATCCTTTAGGTGAGTGTATTTTATGTTGTATAAAAATATTTAAAATGTCTTAAGCTTGTGTTCACCACAGACCTTGTTTCAGCCATTTAACCACAATCATATTACAAAAACCCATTGACTTTGGGACAATGAAGCCAAAATTGCTAAAATGCTAACTCACTTCCGTGTTTTGGCCTACAAAGTGATGTCTTGCACCACTCTATTGGATGTGTGCTTCTGAATCCCCCCTGGAAGTTGATGTTCATCCAAGTACTTTTTGTCAACTGTTGAAAACTGTGAATTCGGACACATACTACTCTTTTTACATTTTGTTTTTTGCCTACTTTATAGTAGTTTCTCTTCTCAGTAAGAATGAATCATCAATGCCATCCCATTTTGAAGGATCCGAGGAATGCGGCCTTCATTTCTCATCCTTCATTTGACGTCATACGTAGGATGCATCAAGTAAACAAACCAATCACCCACAATTCTTAACACACATTCCAAATCAGTAACTTTATATTCAGTCATCATAAATAGGCCTATATTTAATATAAAGTGTTTATATTAAAGTAACTTTAATAGTATTTTTTTGTACTTGACCGCGGGGCAGAAAACCTAATTACAAACGCACTTACTAGATGCGCACTTACCAGACCGTCTCATTCTAGCGTTCGGTGCTGAGAAGAAGTTTAGCATAGGAGCCTTGGATGGATTGGACCAGAAAGGAGGACACAGATCTAATTAGGATACAGCTTCCCAATCCCAACTGAGAAGCGCCGTAATGACAGCACATCTGTGTGCTATTTCTTCTTTACTCTGCTAATGTACTCTGTCGCCCTCTGCTGGTTAAAATGAGAATGTCTGGCAGTCTGTCATTGGCTAATGTTGAGCATCCCACAGAGTAATGTGGTTAAGGCAGTTTCACTCTGTTGAGTGGTGTATTCAGTGTTGAGGTTTTTCTCAATCAAAGGAGCAGAATTAAGGTAAATGAATCTGGCACTGGATAAAAGTAAAAGCAGTTTGAACATGAAAGACGACAAGTGAAAACTACGCTTTAATACGCTTCCAGCCTTGAGCAAAACGATCACATTACATTGTTATTTAGGTTCAAAATCAGCACATCTTTAAATAAAGCTTTAAGACCTCCTAAATGTTCAAGTTAATTCAAATAAAAAACATAGACTTAGCTTATAAAAGGAGAAAAACAGATTTTAAACATAAGACAGAGACATTTCCATGTACGTCATTAGTACAAATGAAGGCAGCTATGTGATTATTTTTCACTTGATTGTGAACATGGTCTGTTTATTTTTTACAGACTAAAATGCTTCATAATTCACAATCATGGAATAACATAACCCACCTAATACATCTGTTGTTACGAAGTTGTTCTGATGAATAGAGTTGCTAAAACAAGCATGTGCATGTTTTTTTTTTATGTGTTTCAATGTGGAATACTCATATGAGGTATTGTATTATCCTGCTTGTTGCATTGAGTTGTGTCCTATTCTTCTGTAAACTGAGGGAAGTGTGAGTGTGTGCGTCTCACTGCTGCCCTCTTCAGTCAGGAGAAATGGTGCGTCTGCGCAGACAGTTGCATGTCAGGCATTTGAGGATGCTCATGGTAATGTGCATAAGCGAGCCAAAGTTAAAGAGCAGGTTGTAAAATGTGTGCACTGAAAGTCCTCCGGTCTCATCCGCGTATTTCATGGCCACAATGGGCGTGTAGAGGTTGTTGGTCAGATTCCGGAATCGAGGTCGGCTGGATTCAATCACTTTCTTGGTGCACTGGAACAGAAAATGACCAAAAATGCATGGAGAATTAAAAGAATGCAAAGCTTTAATGGGCGGAGCTAATGGTTTTCAATGCAATGAATTCGCCAAACGGTGGCACACACTTTAGCGATGTCATCAGGCCTTTGTCCCAATGCCTCAAAGATATCGATGGATGATGGAATGTACACATCCTTGAAGTATCTGACCGTGTCTGCGTCTGCTCCTGGATACTCCATCTTGGCCACTTCTTCCATCATCTTGGTTTCAAACTCTGTATGCACTGGGCCTGGCTCGATCATAGACAGTCTGGGAGTACAGAGGGAATGTTACAGTACATTGCAACTTGAACAAAAGAAAAAAAAGAAACAAAAGGTCTAAAGGCGCCACGCGATACCTTGCTACAAACCTGGTTTAGTTAAATGGTTGGAGTCATCTGTATGACAGATAATTGTATTTTCTGCATTCTCGTTTTCTGCCTCGTTTTAGCAAAAGTATCTATTTTGCTGCTCATGGTGTTTCTGCTACTGCTGTTAAAATAACCACGTCATCTGCAGCTCTTTTCGTCTTTAGCGGGAGAGAGATGCAATGCGTACAGAGCGGAAAGGACTTGAATGAAGCTTGTTTGGCTCCATATAAAAATATTATGAAGATGTAGAGTGAAAAATCTGTGGTTCGCCATTTAAATACCAAAGCTTTAAAGGGATAGTTCACCCCAAAAAATTCATTTGCTGTTAATTTAATGACCCTCAGGCCATTCAAAATGCTGTTGGCTTTTTTCTTTTTAAGCTGAAAACGTGGTCCTTGGTAATTAATTTTGGTTTCAGCTAAAAGTCTTCTTTACATTTCAACTGAAGAAAAAAATACACCAACATCTTGGATGGCCTGAGGGTGAGGGCATTTTCATTTCGGCTGAACTATCCCTTTAAGAGAGTAGTTCACTTTAAAAAAAAAAAAAAAACTTTTGCTGATAATTTACTCACCCCCATGTCATCCAAGATGTCCATGTCTTTCTTTCTTCAGTCGAAAAGAAATGAAAACATTCCAGGATTTTCCTCCATATAATGGACTTCAATGGGAACCAAACAGTTCAAGGTCCAAATGAGAGTTTTAGTGCAGCTTCAAAGGGCTTTAAACGACACCAGACGATGAATAAGGGTCTCATCAGGCGAAATGATCAGTCATTTAAAAAATAAATAAAAAAATTTAAGTTTTATAAGCACAAATGCTCGCCTTGCTCTGTTCTGTGATGAGCGTTCGTGACTCTCCAGTTCAAACTCGTTCATCAAAATGAACAAATCCTTTTTCGAGTCATGACTCGAAGGGTCCTTGATAAGACCCTTATTCATCATCTGGTGTCGTTTAAAGCCCTTTGAAGCTGCATTGAAACTCATTTGGACCTTGAACCGTTTGGTTCCCATTGAAGTCCATTATATGGAGAAAAATCCTGGAATGTTTTCATCAAAAACCTTAATTTTTTTTCGACTGAAGAAAGAAAGACATGGACATCTTGGATGACATGGGGTGAGCAAATTATAAGCAAAAGTTTTTTTAAAGTGAACTACTCCTTTAAGGCAAGGCATTTCACTCGGCGGCCATCTTTGAAAGGCCTCTTGGGAAGCTATTTTAGCCATGCTCCTATCTCTTTGAATGGGGAAACATCAAATTCTCTAAAGCTGTTCACCAAACTTAAGATTAAATTTTATAATAGAAATCACCAATGCAATTTGAAAACTGTTTCATCAATTTTGTTTCTAAACACTCAAATAATGACAAAAAAAACCTACATTTTTCAGGCTGGACCAGCTAATGTGCATGTGCAATCAACCATAAGGACAACTTACATCACACTGACAGACGGCAACGGACACTTCGCCGGGTTTTGTCGGATCAGTGTGCTGTTGAACAAGCTGAATCGGATTTAGAAAATCTGAAAAGTGACGTGCTGTAATCTGGTGACTGTCAGCTTTGGCCTGCTTCTGTCGGTGGATACCGGTAAGCACCCATCTTAGAACACTGTTTCTTTTGCAACTGGAGCTGACTTTTTCCAATTAGTGATTGGCTCTTTTATTTAGAAGCCGGGACTTATTCCTACATATTGGCCGTTGCACTTTGTCCCTTTCATAGTAATATGATTGCATTGCCTTTGCATATCTAAAGTCTTGTTTTCTTCGCGTTTTTAATGCAGAGAATTCAGACTTAAAGGAGTAGTTCACTTTAAAAAAAAAAAACTTTTGCTGATAATTTACTCACCCCCATGTCATCCAAGATGTCCATCTATAGTCGAAAAGAATAAAGGTTTTTGATGAAAACATTCCAGGGTTTTTCTCCATATAATGGACTTCAATGGGAACCAAACGGTTCAAGGTCCAAATGAGAGTTTCAGTGCAGGTTGAAAGGGCTTTAAACAACACCAGATGATGAATAAGGGTCTTATCAAGCGAAACTATCGCTCATTTAAAAAAAACCCCCCAAAGTTTAAGTTTTACAAGCTCAAATGGTCGCCTTGCTCTGTTCTGTGATGCGCGTTTGTGAGTCTCCTGTTCGAACTTCTTCATCAAAATGAACAAATCTTTTTTTGAGTCAATTCGATCATTTTGTTCGTTGAATGAACCAAATGACACGAAAAAAGATTTGTTCATTTTGATGAACGAGTTCGAACAGGAGAGTCACGAACGCTCATCACAGAACAGAGCAAGGCGACTATTTGAGCTTATAAAACTTAAACTTTGATATTTATTTTTGAAATAACCGTTCGTTTCGCTTGATAAGACCCTTATTCATCATCTGGAGTCGTTTAAAGCCCTTTGAACAGTTTGCAGTTTGCACTGAATCTGTCTTTTGGACCTTGAACCGTTTGGTTCCCATTGAAGTCCATTATATGGAGAAAAATGCTGGAATGTTTTCATCAAAAACCTTAATTTATTTTCGACTGAAGAAAGAAAGACGTGGACATCTTGGATGACATGGGGGTGAGTAAATTATCAGCAAAAGTTTTTTTAAAAGTGAACTACTCCTTTAATGTCAATAGGCCCTCAACCATACTTCAAATCACTTACTTGACATTAAACTTCAGCAGCTGCACAGCCATACTCTCACAGAAGCCCTCTATGGCGAACTTAGAAGCCGTGTACACATCATTGAAGACCACACCTGCAAGATTAGATCAATAGAGATATATTCAGTGATAATGTCATTGGTCTGCTAATGTGTCTCAAACCATGTGTGGCATTTCTTCCGTCATAATGCTAAGTGCAGAACTCTGAATGGCTTTATTGTTGATCTGACTGCCAAGCATTCAGCTGTGTGACACAGAAGGTTTCAGTCAGGCTTGGTGTGTCCGTTTTACCCTGCAGGCCCATTACACTGCTCATGACGATAATGTGGCCGTCTCGCCTCTTCTTCATGTCTGGCATGACCTCTTTTATCATGCGCACCGTTCCGAAGAAGTTGGTCTCGAACACTTTCTTCATCTCGTCCATACTGATGCTCTCCACTGGTCCCAGCAAACCCACTCCTGCATTATTAACTGGAAAATCAGAAAGGGAACACGGATGGTTATGGACTAGTATTGTGAATCATTCAACCCATGCTTATTATAGTTTCTAGCAAACTCATGTCTGTGGTCATTTTAGTACTCTATCTAATAGGCAGGAAAACAAATCTGTTCAGTTTGTATAACGCCAATCCATGCCTAAACCAAATCCTATTAAAGTTAATGCGTCTAAGTCTGAACAGTCCAATAGGATTTGGTGCACGTTTTTTTTTTAGTAGTCATGTGACGCGTTTATACAACAGGTGTTTTGTCAAGAATAGCAACAGGTAGTGAACCCTTCATAAGGTAGTGCACTTAAAGGAGTAGTTCACTTTTAACCCTCAGGTGCTCTTCGGTCATTTCTGACTGAAAAATTTTCTGTTTTGCATTTCTAAAAATCACAGCTTCATTGGAATGTTATGAAACTTGGTGACTTTTATGGCATTGGGTATGTGAATACAAAAAAAAAAAAAATTAAGTCATGATCCGAGCATGCTAAGTGGTCGTAAAAAAATAGTCACACTTGTGGTCTTCGGTCAGAAATGACCGACCCATAGGAAATGAATGGGAAATTGACAAAAACACAAAAAATCACTATTTTTTTATTTTTATTATTATTTTTTTTTAATAAAAAATCGTTTTTGAGATTGTTTCAACTATATATTCAAATCCACCAAAAAAAAAAAAAAATGTGTTCATAAACATCTGGGGAATTCACATGATTCTCCATAGAGAGCTGTACATGCCATCTACTGGTTGCACCATGATTCTACGCTTTTCTCTATACTGTAACCAGATTTTCTTTCATGTTTTGTAAAAAATGTCAAGCATTACTTTTTAAATCATTATGTTTCAATATTTTTTGCCGTGCTTTAAAGAAGTACACTTGTTTTAATGTGTTGACTAACATACTAAAGCACATGCTTTAGTATGTTAGTACTAAAGCATGTAGTACTAACATACTTTCATGCTGGGTTGGCTCCGCCCCCTTTCCAAGATGGCTGCATGTCCTTCTGTCTGCTCTTTGCCTGTCCATTTTTAGCTCTTTTAAAGGTTTTTAAAACACCTTTCACTGAAATAATCCAGACAGTGCCTTCATTTAACCTACCCTGTTGTATTTGTGAGCTTGTGAGCTCTTGGCCTATTATTTGGTTTGAGGCCTATCTTCATACTACAACCCAAGGATCTTCTGCAGTGTGGCTTGTCTTCAGCCTAGATCTGTGACGGTTTCTTAAAACAGGATTTGCAGCAAGATAACAACACAGCTGCATTGTTGTTCGCCTCCAGCAAACACTAAAGCCTATGGGATCTGGCTACAGAGGTTCTCGGCCTATTCCACCTGGTCTGAGGCCTACCTATTTGTTTTCAAGAGGATCTTGGCCAACTCCACCTACTCCATCACACATCAGGCTTGTCTCCTGCACGCATCGAAGTCTGTGCTACACTACTAAAGAATCATGTATTACTTTATAAAAATCCTACTGGTTCTCTGGATTTTGTCATTCACCCTTTTGCTGCATGTACAGTACCAGGACCCCGGGCCTGTTGGTAAACGCACTCTAGGATCTCCTACAGCATTGCACTGTCGGGGAACATTAGACTTCATTCGTCAATCAAGAAATGTCACATCCTATTGGATTACTAAATCTGTTGGACTTTCTGTCACCCAGGTATTTCGAACCCTTCCATATTTTTCAATTGTGCTTCTGCAGGAACTGTTTGACTCTAACTTGTTACTAGCTCTGCCCTTTGTTCTGGTGTTGCTTTTAGACGTATGTTAATTATTCTCATGTTATTTATCTCTGGTAATGTTCGTCCAAATCCTGGCCCAGCTAACTCAGTTACTGCCCAGCTGTCATTTGGTGAATTTTGTGACCGTAAATCATTGGGTTTTTTACATGTAAATATCTGCAGTCTGCTGAATTCTAAGCATTTTGACACTTTAAAAACATCGGTGCACACAGCTAATCCTGATGTTCTTGCTGTCTCTGAAACCTGGCGTAAAAAAGGGAACTCTAATCTTGACATATGCATACCAGGCTATAATGTGTTTCGTCAGGATAGGGTTACCAGGGGTGGTGGTGTAGCTATGCATGTTAAAGATCATCTGCAATGTACTGTTGTTCTTTCTAAGTCAGTTCCTAAACAACTTGAACTAGAGGTACTAAAGCTTCGGCTTTCAACTACTTTCTCAATCTCTGTTGCTGTTTGCTATAGAGCACCTTCAGCTCCAGCTTCTGCACTCACAGCCTTTAGTCAACTCTTAGCTCCTTATAGATCCTCTGAGTTTGTCCTGATGGGTGATCTGAACTGGGACATGTTCAATCCCCCAAATACAGTTTTGCAACAGCTTGATGCTCTAAACCTTACTCAGATGATATCAGAGCCCACCAGACCTAATTATAAATCTCCCGCATCATCCACTCTGATTGACCTTATTTTGACTAACAATCCATCTAATTATCAAACAGGAGTGTTCAGTCAAATAAGTGATCATTGCGCTATTGCATGTATACGGTCTGGCCGTTCATTCAACTTTTCTTTCAACTTGACACAATCTATCATTCAGCCATCCGTTTTGCCACTAATGCACCCTATCACACTCATCACTGCGACCTGTATAAACTGGTGGGTTGGCCCTCCCTTCATACCCGACGGCTCCATCATTGGTTTCTCTTCATATATAAGACAATTCTGGGCAAGGCACCTCTCTATTTGTCATCCCTACTTCATGCCGCTCATAACACCTATCACACAAGATCAAGTAATTTGATTAAATTTAGTATCCCCCCTACTTCTACTACCTTTGGACATAATGCCTTCCGCTTTGCATCAGTACACGACTGGAACATACTACAAAATACCCTGAAACTTACATCTCTGATCCCAATCTCCACCTTTAAGCAAAACCTCGAAAATTACATAGTTGACTCTTGTTCCTGCTGACAATCATGAACCATATTTACACACTTATTTAAGCACTCTATTCGTTTTCTTTTCCCTCTTTGTTGTCTTTTTTCTTTTTATTTAGCTGCTTGTTCTAAGTGTTATGTGTTTGACTATGTACAGCTGTACATTATGTTCTTATTTTTTCCTGTAGCCTCTTGGCCAGGTCATGTTTGTAAATGAGAAGTGGTTCTCAAACATTTTACCTGGATAAATAAAGGTTAAAAAAAAAAAAAAAACATGCAAAGTGCTTGATTATAATTTTAACTAATAATGTGTAATTCAATATTACTTTTAAAGTTTATATAATGTAATATAATTGATCATTACAAACATATTTAAATACGTGACATATAAGTTTCAATAGAAATTATATTTCAAGTATATTTTAGTTTACTGCTTGCTCGTGCATTCGGCAATACACTTTAACCACATCACTGTAAAAAAATATATTTTCATGATTTGTAATCACAACATTTTTTATTTTGTCAAATCAACTTAAATAATTTAAGTAGTTCAGATAACATAATATTTTGAGTTTCTGACTCCTCGATTTTTCCATTTCAATGAACTTAAAATTTTAAGGCAACCAGGTTACTTCATTTTTAAGTTAAACCAACAATATTTTTTTACAGTGTAGAAGTATAAATTACAAGATGTACTAAATTAAAAAAGCAAGTTCAGCTAAATGCTTATAATATAAATTCAAACTATAATACACTTTCACTTATTTGCGATTAACACATGCCCGATACACAATATTACTCAAAATAACCACTCGTTTTAAAAGTACGTTTAGGATGTAGAAGACCATGAAGCATGTTTGCAAACAGTTTGATGTTAGCAGGCCAAGGAAAGTTGGCTTGCTAACTTGCTAATTTTTTTACAGTAGACTTTTCGCTCTTTTCACAACCCCAAATCTGATCCTGCTGCATATAAATTACAGTTACTGAACTTACTGAACAGCCCATGTAATATATATATATATATATATATATATGAAGAGTTCAGATGCAAAAGCCTCTAAGTGCCATTTGAAATTTTCTTCTAGAATGATCATTTTTATCAAGCTTGTATATTTAAGTTCAGTAATTTCACTTAAATGGCAATGATAATTACCCATTAATTGTCATTTAAGTGAAATTACTGAACTTAAATATACAAGTTTGATAAAAATCATCATTAAAGAAGAAAATTTCAAATGGCATTTAGAGGCTTTTCCATCTGAACTCTTCATATATATATATATATATATAAATTGGATCTCCCCTGCAGTGTGAACAAAGCCAATGAGGTCAAAGGCATCCCGCACTCACTGAGAATATCGATGTGGCGGTCCTTTACACTGTCAATACACTGCTTGACCGAGTCATCACTACACACATCCAATGCCAGCAGTGTCAGGGTCTTGCCATACGCGTCACCCGCTGCTTCCACCAGCTGGTCCTTCTTTTTCAGGTTTCTCATAGTGGCAATAACTTCAAGACAAAATGACAGGAAACAAGCATGTCATTAACAAAACAGTAATCACTCGAAAGTTCAAACCTTGTATCTACAACTAAGAGGATTTGGATGCTTTGTTCTGAAATCAGCACAGGAGATTGCAGTTAGATTGAATTTGGTCTAATTCATGATATGCTGCTGACCCAAACAAACACTCAGTGTAACCAGTGGTGTGTGTTGCTTAATTTAAAACCGTGGCTGAAAGATAAGCTGAAGAGATTAACATTCTAATGCACTTTGCACTTTGAACGCAACGCATGAGTGACACTGACCTACATCAAGCGCCCATCCCAGATTTTCCGAACATTTTTCATCTGAAATAATCAGTTTTATCAGTTTTTGAAAAAACTATCCAGTCCACTCTGATGTCAGTGATCAGCTGTGCTGGCAAGTTCTTCATGAAAAGCAAAGCAAATGTTTTTTTTTTTTTTTTTTTTTTTTACCACCTTTCCATATTTTAGGTTGATTTGATTTTGATTTTGAAATGATTAGTTTTGTTCTGTGCACACTAAATTCTTTTAATGGACCCACTCTCGATATTTATTTATCAAAAACTATAATAAAGAAATGCACTACCATTTAAAAGTTTGGGGTCAGTTTAATCGTTTTTTTATTATTATTAATACTTTTCAGCAAGGCTGTTTTAAATTGATCAAAAATTACAGTAAAGGCTTTTCTTAAAAAAAATATATATATTTCAAATAAGCGATAATTTCATATTAGAATGATTTCTGAAGAATCGTGTGAATCTGATGATACTTAAACATTCCGATTTGATCACAGAAAAAATATATATTTCAAATTCTATTAATAATATTAGACAATATGACAATTTTACTGTATTTTTTTGATCAAATACGAGACTTCTTTCAAAAACGTTAAAAAAATCTAATCGATCCTAAACTTCTAAAAGGTAATTTTCGTGAATACATGATGACCCGTTGTTAAAGTCAAGGAGAACTCCAGGAGAAAAAAGGAGAACTCCAGTCAATTTTAACATCGAACTCATTTTTTTGTACATTTGGAGTGCTGTCAGTACAGACAAAAACAATCGTCTTTTTAAAATTCGCACCCTGTTGACTTCAATGGGGCATGTTCTAAACCTGCTTTCAGCCTCTTAACATCCTTGATTTGTCATTACGAGTGCACAGCCATGTGAGTGGTGTTAATAAGAGTGACCACGGTCAATCTGACTGCAGTAGACGTGAAAGATATGAATAAAAATGATGTTAATTCAGCCAGCTCACATACCTGTATTTGCTTCCTGTTTTCGGTCGAAGCCCACAGTAGTCGATTGTCAATCTCTTGCGCGCGATCATAAGTGAATATCATCTCAAACCTCCTCCGTGTGTTCAACATCTGATTCGGATGAACTATCCATTTGAGCTGATATTCTCAGAACACCACACAGTGGATGATTTGATATGATATTCACCAATGATCGCGATCACAAACTCGACAATCGACTACTGTGGGCTTCGACCGAAAACAGGAAGCAAATAGAGGTATGTGAGCTGGCTGAATTAACATCATTTTTATTAATATCTTTCACATCTACTGCAGTCAGATTGACCGTGGTCACTCTTAATAACACCACTCACATGGCTGTGCACTCGTAATGACTAATCAAGGATGTTAAGAGGCTAAAACAGGTTTAGAACATGCCCCATTGAAGTCAACAGGGTGCGAATTTTAAAAAGACGATAACACGGTGTAGGCAACAACGATTGTTTTTGTCTGTACTGACAGCACTCCAAATGTACAAAAAAATGAGCTCAATGTTAAAATTGACCAGAATTCACCTTTAATATAGTGCTTTGATTGTTTCAAACATCTTCACGATAATAAACAGGAAAATAACAATCAATAATGCCAACTTCAAATCAAATATGAAATAAATTATAATTCTGCTATCATTATTCATCTCAAATCAGTTCAGTGTTTATTCAGTTCAGTTCAATAACCGTGTAAAGTTCATCAAATGAGTTCAATTCAGCTACAAAGGCCTCTTTATTGCCCATAAACGCAATAGAAGAATGAACTGGTGTAACATAATTTTCTAAATTGAAGTATATATATATATATATATATATATATATATATATATATATATATATATTGTTTCTTTAAAAAAGTCCCTTTCTATATTTTCAGTTTCTTTTTCTCACTTTCTTGTATTGATGAATAAATAAAAACAGACGATATTCAACTTCAACGTGCTTACTTTTCGCGTTGACAATGATATATCTTATTTTTGCTCTCTTTCTCTGTGGCACTAGCACATCTTCAGTAGCCTACATTGAGGTTTGATTTGCTGATCAAATCCTGTCTGATTTACAGATCAAGCCTTTGTAGCTTTTTTAAGCGTTGTTCATTCAGTCTGTCAACATCCCTGATCAGTCAAAGCCCAGCTGCTGTTGAAAAGTGCCAGTAAACATGCGGAGACGAGAGAACATAATGCATCTGTAGGGTGATGATGATGGAGAGACACAGCTGCTGGGAAATCTGCATTCCTGTCTTCTCAAACTAGATTTCACTTGTATATAAAGAATAAGCTGTACTTGATGAGAGGAGAACTTTAATTCTTACGACACACAAGGCATGCGGAGCCAAACTAGGCCACGATATAAATGTGTTTACGCGAACAACCGCCTCATTGTTAAAGCTGTTGTTTTAAGACTTGAGGCCGATTAAACATTCTTGAATGAGCCACCCTCAATTATAATTGGATTATTCTTTTTTTTTTTTTGGCTTCTTTGAAGTTGGCATACATCACAGCTCCTCATTATAACCAGAACCAATTGGAAAAGGATTTTATTTTTGTTTCGGAAAATAATCCACTGTTGCAATGCTCTTAGAATGGGAACAAAGTTCAAATGGAATTCATTTAAAAGATGAAAAAGAATGAAAGATGGTTTGCTTTTCAACTTTCTTAAAAGCCTCCCTTACGTTTGTAGCGATACTGTAAGAGAGGTCCACCAATCTTAAAATACACTCGCTGTTTGGATTTAAATAGGCAAATGCTTAAGAGACTGGATCAGTTCTTGTGTAGCGTTCATGTAGGAAAACACGTCAGATCACAATACTTCCATCAAGAGGTGCATACATTTTTGGACAAGATCTTGTATTGTCGATGCAAGAGTCCAGCACTCTGTAAAGTCTCCTCCAGCACATGCCAAAGACTTCAAGTTCCTCCCAACCATTCTTACACAATTTGAGCCTGATGAATCATTGTCATCCTCGAATATGGCCATGATGCGTCTTCCTACATGGGTGTTTAGAGGAGTGGTTCACTTTTAAAAAAAAGTCTTTCTTGTCTGTCTTTCTTCAGTCGAAAAGAAATTAAGGTTTTTGATGAAAACATTCCTGGATTTTTCTCCATATAATGGACTTCAATGGGAACCAAACGGTTCAAGGTCCAAAAGACAGTTTCAGTGCAAACGTCAAACTGTTCAAAGGGCTTTAAACGATTCCAGACGATGAATAAGGGTCTTATCAAGCGAAACGATCGCTCATTTGAAAAAAAAAAATAACAAAGTTTAAGTTTTATAAGCTCAAATGGTCGCCTTGCTCTGTTCTGTGATGCACGTTCGTGACTCTCCTGTTTGAAAATGAACGAATCTTTTCCAGAGTCAATTTGTTCATTTCGTTTGTTGAATGAAACAAATGATACAAAAAAAGATTTGTTCATTTTGATGAACACGTTCGAACAGGAGAGTCACGAACGTGCATCAAAGAAACAGAGCAAGGCGAGCATTTGAGCTTATAAAACTTAAACTTTGTTTTTTTTTTTGTTTAAAATGAGCGATCGTTTCGCTTGATAAGACCCTTATTCATCGTCTGGAATCGTTTAAAGCCATTTGAACAGTTTGCACTGAAACTGTCTTTTGGACATTGAACCGTTTGGTTCCCATTGAAGTCCATTATATGGAGAAAAATGCTGGAATGTTTTCATCAAAAACCAAAAGAAAGAATGACATTGACATCTTGGATGACATGGGGGTGAGTAAATTATCAGCAAATGTTTTTTTTAAAAGTGAACTACTCCTTTAAGAAATGAAAAGCTACACACTCCATCAATTAGAATTAGAAGAACTGATGCCAAACATATAACATGATAGAAACACAATAATCAATTCACTAATGATCCAGTCATAGACTCTCAAGCATTTGCCTACACATTTTATTTATAGCGACTTTTATTTTTTGTTTTGAGCGGGCAGTGAATTTAAAAATGTTTTCAAGTCACAAATACATTTATATATAAATTTAACCAAATTAATTAAAATGTAAAGTAGAAGCACTCAATCAATGTTTGCAGTAGTCTAAGCATCATAAGTATGTAAATAAATTAAACGGATAGTTCCAAACCTATATGAGTTTATAAACAAAGATATTTTGAAGTAACTAAACAGTCGATGGACCCCATTGACTTCATTGAATGAACTGTTTGGTTAACAACATTCTTCAAAATACCAATTTTTTTTTTGTTTAGCAGAAGAACTAAATAATCTATTAACTATCCCTTTAATGTGCTACTACTACACATGTCATTATAGGGCAGGCTTCATCTCTCAATCCACTGAAAAAGTTTGAGGGCCTCCAGTGCAAACCATTTGATTGACATTAATGAGTCTCTGTATGCAGTCAAGTAGGAGATAACAAATGTCCAATGGTTTTGCCCTGCTCAAAGTGCAGATGAAGTCTTCAGAAGACCCTCGCTTTAGAGCCCTCAACTTGTACAGGTCTCAAACTTTGTCCCTCTCCCAACACTCATTCCAGTGTGTGGACTATTGGCGCATTAGACACGGCACTAAACCAGGGCAGCGGTCTACAATTCACAGCCATAAAGAGAGCTTTGTACTGGAGAAGTCACTTGAAAGAGAACTGGCAGTCTCTTTATGATCTCCGCCTGGCAAGCGGTATCCTCGCGGAGCCGTACCCTGGAAACTGCGCTTTCACATGATAATAAAGACCCTTTGGGTTCAGCTAAAGAAAAGTGAATGTATAATCTTGCGGTTCGAATGAAGAGACAAACTAATGCGAAAATGTACAGCGCGTTATGTCATAAAAAATACCCCAACAGCTGCGTTTACAAAGTAAGACAGGCTATCGGCTAGAAGCGCGTGAACTTATAATACCTACAACTTCTGAAACAAGTTTAAACGAAAAGTCGAAAGCCCGAAACGTTCTATAGAGGTGTGAACGCTGAATTAGAACGCGTTTACCATGGTAACGCTTGTTTTCGTCTCTGGCCAGCAGCACGGCGATCCTCAGTCCGATCCCAGAGGAGCAGCCGGTGATCAGCACCACTTTCTGCTCGCCACCGCCACTCGCCATGGCAACTCCTGTCAGTCTCAGCTGGATCAGGGGACTCCGACAAACTTAAAGCGGATAACGCAACCCGGCGCTCATGTGAGCGGGTTATGCGGTCACATGGCAGACAGAAAATCGTTAACGCGCATCAGCGTTTACTGTAGCCTACTGCTTTGAAAAACAAACAGATTAACGCAGTGAGACGCATCCTGGGCTGTGGGCGCAAAGGGGAGAGAGAGGTGTGTGTTTGGGGAGGGGACGGGTGTCTGAGCCTAGGAAAATACACTCAATCAACAATCAATTACAAGAAAACACATTTAATTAGTTTAATTTAAGTTCATCTGAAAAGTTAAACTTTTATTTTGGATGCGATTAATCGTTTGACAGCCCAATATATATATATATTGGGCTGTCAAACGATTAATCGATTGTATCTATATACAGTATATACATGAAAATATTTCTTAAATATATACAATGTGTGTGTGTGTGTATTTATATAAAATAATTATACACAGTGCATCCACATATATTATGTAAACACAAACTTTTATTTTGGATGCGATTAATTGCGATTAATCGTTTGACAGCCCTAATATATATATATTTAAAATCCTTATATAATATTATATTATGTAACACTTTATTTTAAGGTGACATTATTACATGTAGCCTACTTATAGTAGTAGCCTAACAGTAGCCTACATTATGTTGGCCTATATTTATAGCCTACTGTAACTTAATGGTAGCACTTTTTTTAAGGTGACATGGGCCTACTTACATGTTAGGCTACTAAATGTTCTTAATAGAAACAGTAACTTATGCATAATTAATTTACAAGTAACTAGGCCTAGCCCTAAACCAAACCCTATTAACCGTAACTCTAGTAAAAGGCTACATGTAGTTTATTAAAATTACTCAGTCCTTATTTGAGTAAGTAGCCTACAGTACACTACGTCCCCTTAAAATAAAGTTTAAACTTACATTAGGCTATATTATATTATTATCCAGCAAACTTACATAAGTTTTGGAAAATGAGTGGAGGGATATATTCATCATTTTTTTTGTTTGTTTGTTATTTATGGTTATAATTAAAGTGAATTTGGTTGATTGTTCTCGTGACTCAGTTTATTAAGCGTATTTGTTTGAAATTGCACTCTAGTGGTCTATTTTGACACAGAGGATGACTGTTTTGGTTTTAGTTTCATTTTAATGTGAATTATGAAAATATGACCATTGGCATTTTCTACACTCATGAGTAAATTTACACTGGTCTGTACTGCCACCTGCTGGTAAAACCTCTTACAACACATGTACTTTAACACTTTAATAAACGTTAAAAAACGACTAGAATGGTTGGCCATAATTGAACTGATGCCACAACTTAGGGACATAGTAAAAAAAATAAACAAAAAAAAAATATGATGCTCTACAGTTGGTGGTCAATGAGTTGCTCTGTTCATCGTGAATGTGTTGTTCTGGATGGTTTCGGCTGTTGTGAGGCGATTGCTATTGAGTTGTTGTATACCTGTAGGAAATTGACCGGTTAGAAACGATAAATTGCAGATAATCGTTAGAGGTTTGACGATCCCCTCTATTACTTTTTGTATAATTTTATTCCGTCATGATCAGTGGATGGTTTGTTTTTGCATCCTTTAACAATATCTATTATTTCTTCTTCATCAACTGCTGTCATAAATATTGATGGGATTTCTTTCTATTAAGTTATCATATCTACTTTCTAATGTTTGTGGAACTGGGATTTGTTTAGCTAAGTTTGGTCCCACGTTTGCAAAAAAAAAATAAAAAAAATACTGAAGTCATTAACCACATCCTCCGTGTTGTTTATATTTTTATCATTATCAATGAAGTGTTGGGGATAAGTAGCCTATTTTTAATAATATTATTTAAAAAGTTCCACATACCTTTGATATTGTTTTTATTATCTAATAGTTTTGTGTAATATTCTTTCTTACAAGTCGGTCCTGAATATTCGGTTAGGGTGAAATCAGTCTAAGTGAGGAAATAAATAAATCTTGTTCTGGATGTTTTGGCAGCTTATATGCAGCTTTAGGGTAGAGTGCTCCCATACCAGACTGTGAGAATACTCTTGTATTATTATCCATATGATGTCATCCCCAACCTTTTAAATTTTTGTATACAGTACTGTGCAAAAGGCTTAGGCACCTTAGTATTATTTTCAACCCCCCAAAATGGCTGCAGTGTGTCTGTTGGAAATATCGGTTTACATTTCCAAACATTAAGTTTGCCAATTATTGTAATAATCCAGTGAGATTTTTGTATGCACGAGGAGCCTGACAACAGCCGTTGCTCCACACGGAGATCTGATCTCATCATCATTGAGTCTGTCTGTGAATAAACAGAAAAAAACAGTGACAGAATAAATCAAGAAGAACTGTGGCAACATCGCCAAGACACTTGAAGAAACCTAAATCCAAATACTGTACTGTGAAAAGTGTTTGAGGAAAGATTTTATTTATCAATTAACTTCTATTAACTAATAATTTTATTCAATATTGTGTCTAAACCAGCTTTTGTCCAGTTACACTTGCACATAGTTTTTCAGAGGTGTCCTCTTGATATACTTAAATACTCACTGATATGCCAAAGTCTTTTGCTCAGCACTGTGTATCTTAAAGGCGGTCTATGTTAGAATTTGTATATATTCATCATTTGTAATGTCAATGTATGAATTGCTTGTAACGAAACTTAAAAAACGAGACCTTCCCTAACTTATAGGTTGTCTATGAAAGCCTTTAGACTGATTTGTATGTGAAGGATGTGGGACGTTTCTGCTGGGACATCGTAAGGATGTGACATTTCCACACGCCTCTCTTCTGTACTCTGTCGTTTAACCCTTAAAGACCTACGCTGTAAAAAAATATTGATGGTTTAACTTAAAACAGTAAGTAACCTGGTTGCCTTAAAGTTCAACTGGAAAAAGTGAGTTGAATACAATGAAGGAGATTAATTTAACCATCAGAAACTCAAAATTGTATGTCATCTGAACTAAATAAATTATTTAAGTTGATTTGACAAAAGAAAAAATGTTGTGATTACTACACTGTAAAAAAATATTGTTGGTTTAACTTAAAAAAGTAAGTAACCTGGGTTGCCTTAAAATTTTAAGTTGATTGAACTGGAAAAAGTGAGTTAATACAATGAAGTAGATTAATTTAACCATCAGAAACTCAAAATAATAAGTTATCTCAACTAAATAAATTATTATAAAGTTGATTTGACAAAAGAAAATATGTTGTGGTAACAAGTCTTGAAAATATTTTTTACAGAGCACCTGCGCGCCGCCTGATCTTTTCTTTGTTTTTCTAACAAAGAAAGAGCCATATATCATTTTAACAGGAGAATTTGAAGTTTCAATCTATCTCATTTAAATAATCCAATTTTACATTTATTTTGTCTTAGAATGGATGAATTTACCAGATTTAAGAAAAACGGCAGCATATTTTTAGTGATTTTTATTTTTTTACTCAACTCTAACAAATCCTCCTGAAGTTTGGATTTTTTTGCTTTATAAAGCTGTACTTGGATATTCTACATTTCTATATGTAATTTTGACCACATGTAACAATCCCTAAGCAAGTTATAGTATAGGCGATTTTCCGTGAAAAGCCGTTTTTTTATTTTTTATTTTATTTTTTTATTTTAGTTTTTGTCAGTTTTTTATTTACTGACAATTTACTGTAGATGTGTCCAAAAAAGAAGTAAAATAAATAGAAACATTGTGATAGAACACTGAAGCAAACCTTTATATATAAACACACACACACACACACACACACTTACATACATAGCCTATATTAACTTTCACACCTCAGTTCAAATTTCCAAAGAAAGATGCTAATGGGTCGTGCGAAAGACCAAAAACTATTTTTATTGGTTGAGTAGATGATAGTTTCAACCAATCTGGACATGAGGGTGGGACTAAGCATTAACGGTCATTCATGATTGGCTCAGAGGAACAAACCGCATGGGTTTCTTTGACGAATCAATGCTGATCAAAACTTGATGACGCAATCACATTCACTAACTTCTGAATGTCCAAACGCGATTAACCCGATATCACAGAAAAGCCGGGAATCTCCTCTTTATTGGACATTTTAAAGCATACGGATCAGAGTAGCGGTTCAAAAGAACAACCGCTATTTTTTTGCCGCCTGCAGCCGTATAGGTTTTTAAGGGTTAAGAAAGATTCATTCAATCTGTAGTCTCACATAGTTTATAGTCTCAAATATACTTTAAACCTTATCTAACTATCACAACAGTGTAATTTCACCTGTAAAATGACCATATAACAGGGTAACTTTCATTATCTTATCTGTCGAAATGATGCTGGTGAATTGCAATGCTCGTGCAAACATATCCACATTGCTATCAGATGCTTTCTTAACCGATGTTTTCTCACTGTCATTTATTTTTATTTTATTTTTTTAGAAGAAGAAAGCATGTTTACATACAGTATTCGGGCTCTAAATCATGTCCTCTTGCACACTAAGTTGCTGGCTGCAGTTCACCTAATGGCCACCGGTGTCGCTAATAGCAAAGTTTCTGAATTCTACATATAGCCCCTTTAAAGGAGAATTAGACACTAGAGTTTAGTTGTTTGTACCCTTACGATGACCAGTGGTGACCTCTCCACTGTAGTCACATGGATGTGTTTGTGTTCAAATGTTTTTCCGAGGTAAATAAAAGATATTGATCCAGGCCATTCTTGGAAAATCACAATCACTGTAGGAGTCTAGTCTGGTTTCATCTGTGCCTATGTTTTAAAAGTGCATATATTTGAAATGTGCTACACATTTCAAAGACAAAAGAAGTAAATATGAAATTAGACATAAAGATGTACTCAAGTCGTCCTTCTTAAGTGGGTGAAAAAGCACTCGAAATTATACTCTAATGCATTTTCATTTAATTGCAATGAACATTCAGATAAGTGCCTGGAAATTTTACCTTCAGTTTGCACTTTTTTTTATTATTTCTCATTTTATTTCTAAAAGTATGATAAAGTGCACTACTTTTTTCACAAGGGTTGTGAAGTTCACCCATCAATGCTTGAATAGAACAATCCGCAGTAATAACCAGTGAAAATGACACCTTCTTATCCATCATAAAAAAAGGAAATGCTAAACTGTAAGCGGTAACACTTTTCAATAAGGTTCATTAGTTAATTTACTAAGATTAACCTGTTAACTGTCACCCCCCCTTTTTTGAATAGACATGAAAATGCACATTTCGAACTTAAATGGTTGTAATTCAAGAATGCTTTGGAATATAGACATATGATTGGTCTTGTTTTAAAGAAGACATTTGGCAGATTTTTGTAGAAGTGAAATAAATTAAGAAAGTGAAACAGAAAAAAAGTTATAGAAGTTTGAGTTTATGGAAATGTACAATGTAAAAATATTAATGATTCATATTTTACATAAAATATATATTTTCAAAACCTGGGCTACTCTAAAATGGCAGAAAGATCAAAGCCAAAAATCTGAACAAGTTGTGTTTCAAATTTTAGGTTGATATCTCAAAAAATGAGCTTTCAGTAAGATTTTGTTTGAGCGCAGTACCAAACTTTTTCACTAGGGCACAATCAGACTCCATTACTGCCCATATAAGGGCGCCTGCATTTCCATTCATGTTTTGAGTGATATGAACCATTATTTTCACAATTTTCATATAATTTCTGAAGTAGAGATCCTATTCAGAAGTAGCATGGGAAGTTTGGCAGATTTTGATATGAATTGAACCTCTAAGAAACGCATACAAAGAACACGCATGTAAGTCATAGTTAGCTGCCACGTCACAAATGGTGAATTTATTATTTTTTTCTTGATATTTCAAACTTTTCAGACCTTTTTTTTCCAAAATAATTGAATGGATTCTATCTTTTGAACTTTTGGCATGAAAACAAACTGAGATATCTACCATTTTTTTCATGATTTTTCATGTTTACTGCTATTTTAAAATAATGGGCTGAACACGCCTTATGAGTATGAAAATATTCTTGTTTTATATTGATAAATTATGGCTCCTCTGTAATATATTTTGAAAATCAGTCACCAAATATGGAAACTAGAGATTGTAAGCTTTCAAATGATATATAGTTTGTCAATATTATTTAAGGTATTTACTAAGATATTGTTTTAAAAATATAGTGGCAAACGTCCCACCTGTGGGACGGTGACAGTTAAGCTAACAATGAATAATCCATTTTTAGTTACATTATGAGTTAATCTTTGTTAATATTAACAAACACAACCTTTGATTTTAATAATGTATTAGTAAATGCTGAAATTGATATTAACTTAGATTAATAAATGCTGAAGATTATTGTTCATTCTTAACCTGTTAAGCTGCAACCCCAATTAAAAAAAATCCCCAAACTGAAACAGATACACTTCATGAATCCTTTTTCTGTTTTGAATCAAGCTAAGGCAAGCAGAGAACACTGGCTGGTTATGTATTTTCTCAAATATGTATATTGGATAATTCTTAACCCCCAAAAAAGCTATGGACTGCAGCTTTAACTGATGTTACAACCTTATTGTAAAGTGTTACACTTTAGCTTCAAGGTTAAAGCCTCTAACACAATGATTACATGTCACAGGTATAGTGAAAATGTAATTTTTTGAAAACTGCGTTAAGAATTTCTTTGGCAAGGGTATTAGATGTGGGTCAAGTTGAATTTTGGACTTCACTGAGAGGTGTCAAAGTGCGGATGACAAGAACAAATGCCGAGGTCACACATGTTTGGTCTTGTTGGCTATGTTGCGTCCACTCCTGCGAGGCTGCAGGTTTCAAAAAGTAAAATGCTCAGCTTGAACGAGTCACACACACAGGGCCGCTCTGCAGTTGGCGATCAGATTAGATCAGCTTTGAGTTGAGTTTGATGCTTTGCATATTTGCTCTGTGGATGCTTGGTTTGTTTACAGAATGATCGGATACGCCACAGGCCTCACTGTTTGTAGTTATTGATTTCTGTCAGGCCTTTTAAAGTTTCTTCCTGAGGGCAGGCATAGTTTTCCCAGCATGGATTCCTGGCCTGCTCTATTCCTCTCAGGTTCAGCCGTCATCCTATACTGATGGAGTTTCACACTGGACACAAGTTTAGCCTTGCAGTCAGAATGCAGCCACAAAACCCACATGTCATCATGACAAAAGAGAATGGAGAGGTTCAGCGAAAGGAGAAATAGATCAGGATTCACATTTTAGATCACACATCTATCTATCTATCTATCTATCTATCTATCTATCTATCTATCTATCTATCTATCTATCTATCTATCTATCTATCTATCTATCTATCTATCTATCTATCTATCTATCTATCTATCTATCTATCTATCGTTCTATCGTTCTATCTATCGTTCTATCATTATATGTTTATCTATCTATCTATCTATCTATCTATCTATCTATCTATCTATCTATCTATCTATCTATCTATCTATCTATCTATCTATCTATCTATCTATCTATCTATCTATCTATCTATCTATCTATCATTCTATCTATCTATCTATGGTTCCATCTATCATTCTATCTGTCAGTCTGTCTATCTATCTATCTATCTATCTATCTATCTATCTATCTATCTATCTATCTATCTATCTATCTATCTATCTATCTATCTATCTATCTATCTATCTATCTATCTATCTATCTATCTATCTATCTATCTATCTATCTATCTATCTATCTACCTATTGTTCTATCTATCGTTCTATCTATTGTTCTATCATTATATGTTGTTCTATCCATCCATCCATCCATCCATCCATCCATCCATCCATCCATCCATCCATCCATCCATCCATCCATCCATCCATCCATCCATCCATCCATCCATCCAATCTATCTATCTATCTATCTATCTATCTATCTATCTATCTATCTATCTATCTATCTATCTATCTATCTATCTATCTATCTATCTATCTATCTATCTATCTATCTATCTATCTATCTATCTATCTATCTATCTATCTATCTATCTATCTATCTATCTATCTATCTATCTATCTATCTATCTATCTATCTATCTATCTATCTATCTATCTATCTATCTATCTATCTATCTATCTATCTATCTATCTATCTATCTATCTATCTATCTATCTATCTATCTATCTATCTATCTATCTATCGTCTGTTTTTTCTGTTCTAAATGTTTATTGCAATAGAATAATAATAATAAAAAATATCATAAATGAGATGAAGTTTGATACTGTACTGTGATTACACACTACATCCAACCGTGTAGTTCATCCAACACTGCATATTTCGAGGTTGCAGCCCATCATCATGGGTTTTATCGGTGTGTGTGTGTGTGTGTGTGGGGCGAAAAAATTCCAAAAAATATGAAAAAAATTCCAAAAGATAATTTAGCTCTTAATATCTCCCTGCTCCGATTTAACCAGTTGCATCTAAATTTGGATAAGGGAAATGGATAGATGTGAGGAGGGCTGTGTCTTTCCCCAGCTTTAGGAGAAAGTAGACAGGTGTGTTTGTGTGTGTTGGGTAGAAGTGCTGGAGAGGGAGTTTTAGCCTCTAAGCAATCACTTTGGCATCTTACCGAGGTTTAGAGAGGGATAAAGAGAAAAGGAGAGTGTGTGTTGAATAAATAAACAGCAGTACAGGCCTCTGCTTGCTGTCTTCACAGACACTTTCTTTCTGTCTACTTTCATGTGCATATTTCTTTCTTCCACGTCAGCTTCTCTGCATGCAGAATGTACATTTAGAATACATTATTTTTTACTTCGTTTGACTGTTACAGCATTTGGATATGACCTTTGACTTTTCATCTACTACCTAGCCTATGACTTTTGTTTGCTCAGTGTGGATGGGTTCCCATAGACCAGAGAAGGAGGAACCAGTGATTTCCTCGGCTCACTTTAGGAAGATGTGTCAGTCTAGTGACAGACTTTTAATTTAGCAAATCTAGAGGCCCAGGTTTAAAGATCTTGACCAAATGTATAATTATCTTATATCTTAAACCTAGATGCTGAATTTGACAGCTAGGGCATCTTTATTGTGTGGAAAATAGCATGTTTAACATAATTATAAGGTTTCATATAATACAGTATATATATTTTTGTTTAAGGGGACAAAACCTTAAAGTTAAGGTTTAGCAGCATAATGGTGAGTAGATGATGACAGAATTTTCACTTTATAGCACATGATCTGTGGAATTGAATTGGACTGACCAACTTTTTACAGTCCTGTTACCCATGTACATACTATGTACCTATTATAGTAATTACAATTACTGGGTAATAACAAGGTATTAACCTTAAACCTACCCCTTACCCGTGTACTTGCCTTATATTAGCCAGTACTTTCTAGGTAAGTACACTGTAAGTACACGTAAGTACTGTACTGTAAATTAAAGAAAATTAAGTATTCAATGGGAAGAGTAGGAAGAAGAGCAGGTTCGTCCTTTAGCGTAACGGTCTGAACGCAGAGTGAAGAGCTGCCAGTTAAACAACTGGGGTAACTTGACTTGTCCCCTTTGGTGATCCGATCCTCCTTCCATGAATTGAAGGGATTATGTTGGCGTGATCAGAGTCCAAGAATAACCGGGTTATGAGGTGATGTGATGATGTAGAAATGAATGATCTCAGTGTGAAGAGATCTGTAGTTGAAGATCCACGGTGGAGTGCAGGACCCTTCCCTTATAGAGTCCATCTAGCGCCTCCACTGCCAAATGAGACTTGCAAGAGATTAGTGGGAGTTTTTGTTGTTGAGAAAACTCATGAGACAAAGTTCCCAGCTGCCCCTGAGTCTAATAGAGCTGATGTGGATATACTATTGCCCTCTAGTGACAGGACTACAGGTACTCTAATACAATAGTAATAGTAATACTACGAGGAGGTGGTCCTGTGGGACAAGAATGGCCCGCTTGACCGTTCTGGTTCCTCAAAAGTCAGATGAGTATATCCGAGCTGCATAGGTTCAGTTTGAGATGGGGTGACTGGATATTGTGTGCTGGGTGGTACAGTTCTGATTGGACAACGTGAATGAATCAGATTGGCGATCTGAATAGTTAGCTATTAGTTAGTTAATAGTTAGTTAGAGAAAGTAAGGCAAAAGTCTTGTAACAGTTTCCACAAAAAGTAACTTAGTAACAAAATTAGCAAACAGATCCAGCCCGTTCTCATCCTTTAACGTCATATAGAACGCTATTTGCAAAAACGGCGCTATACTACACACATGGCACCCTTTATCGTTAATATAACACGCAAACCCAAGACGTCATAAATCCTTTAGCGTGAATATGACACGCACACCCTACCCCACTCCTAAACTTAGCCCTCACAGCTCGTGTTGTATTAACGATAACGGGTGCCATGTGCGTAGTAGAGCGCCGTTTTTGCATATAGCGTTCTATATGACGTTAAAGGATGAGAATGCGTTGACAGATCTCATGAAATGGCGTATGTATGACACGGCAATTTGTATTTCCCTTTTTGCCGTGCTATCAACACGCATAATCGCTTTTCAGCGTGTTTATGAACGCCGTTGACTTAACGTTACATTACTGTATATATCAGCGCAGTCTCATCCCAAAAAGTCATATAACTGACGTTTTGGGACGTCTTTTGACCATACGTCAATATTCGCCTTTTTAGGGCCCCCTTAAACGTCGGTAGATGAGGTTATGGGATCCTAACTCTACCCCAGACCTAAACCTAACCCTAAACCTAACCCATCACCTAACTGACGTTAAAGGTAAAGCGTCAGTTGTATGACGGCCCGGGATCGCCATCTAGCGACGTTTAAGGGGGCCCTAAAAAGGCGAATATTGACGTATAGTCAAAAGACGTCCCAAAACGTCAGTTATATGACTTTTTGGGATGAGAATGTGTTGTATATATAAATATATGACCTACCCCAACCCCTTCCCTACACCTACCCGTCACTGGGGTTAATAGCATTTTTGAGTCTTCCCCTACCATCATAGGGAAAAAAATATCGTTCCCCAGATGTAGAACTACGTTTTGCCTTCGTTTCGCTCGTTTCGACATACACACGGAATCGCTCGGACATTTAACGGCGTAGACATACACGCATACACGCGGATAGCTCAAAATGCGTATAGATAACACGCCACTTGACTTGAAAGTGGCATGTATGTTTACGCAAAAGTCATGATGTCATGTTGAAATTTGTTACATTTTTAGGGAGTAACGCAATATTGTAACGCATTAGGCCGTGTGTCCACCAAAGCGTTTTTAGCCAGCTGAAAACGCTAGACGCTCTGCTGAAGACGCCGTGCATGAGAGCGTTTTGGTAGCACAGCGTTTTTTCCGTTGAGACGTTTCGTTGCTATGATACAGAATATCCGCAGCAGTTTGAATGTTGACAGTTGGTCGGTGCGGTGTTAGTCCCGCCCCTCCTCCACTGTGATTGGACGGCTGGGTAAAAAGTGACAGTGATGAGCGCTGCGTTTTATCCAAAGTTGAACATTTTTCAACTCCCAGCGACCAGTAAAAATGCTGGGCGCTCGGCGCTTCAGCATGAAAAAAAAAAAACCGCTCAGCGCCTCGGTACGCTCATGGCGTTTAAAAAACGCGGCGCTCCCATTGAAAACAGTTGAAAACATACGCCAGGTGCGTGGAAAAACGCTTTGGTGGACACACGGCCTTAGAATCAGAATCGCTTTGTCACATCACTAACAGCACACATTCATTTTAAAAGTCACTTGCTATTGTGTTAGAATATTAAATATGTGACGTGAAGGCCAATTATACAACCCTTACTCGGAATTTGTCCTATTTAACCCATTCAAGTTATAGTGCACACACACCCGGAGCAGTGGGCAGCCATTTACTCCGGCAACCAGGGAGTGATTGGGGGTTGGGTGCCTTGTTCAAGGACACCTCAGTTGTGGCTATTGAGAATAGAAGAGAGTGCGGCTTTGAAAATTGATCCCGCAACCTTATGGATTACAAGTCTAACTCTCTAACCCTTAGGACACGACTGTCCATGCCTAATATATACTTTTCACAGCTGGTTTTCTAACCAATTAATTGTTCTTAAAATGAGAAATAGTTCTTATGCGTCCATTTTATATAAAAGCACACGAGATTCCAGGCATCTTCTCTCTGGGCAGCTGGAGGCGTGTTAGAGAGACATTCACAAGAATGTTTGCTGCAGGTCAAGAGTGGTGCTTTCTGCTCTTTTGTTTGCTGTCTGCTGAGGAGGTGTGGAATGCAAACTTCACAAAAGCAGGGGAAAGAAAAGGGAAGGACAACGAGAAAGAAAAAGAATATGTGCCTTTTAAATTACGGGAGGCGAACTCACAGAGAGGGACAGAAGAAAGAGAGAGAATGTAGGAAATGAGCACACAGACGAGGAGAAACGAAACACGAGACGGAAAACACATCACTGCATTTGAGTGTTCATTGATTTAGCGTCTCATTAAAAAATCTATCCTGCATGCTAATTATTTTGGGCACCACCACACTGCTAATTATCAAAATAAACACCACAGTGAGAACTCCACTCTCAAACGAAATGAGCAATCCGGACCAAAACAGAGGTGGAAAAATCTGTTGTGTTGTGACGCCAGGCATTTTCCACATTAAGAATGAGTCATGCTTCATTAAAGGAAGTCTGGTCCTCCGCTTCCTTAAGATTTTTTACTCTTCTTTAAGTGGAATGAAGTGTTTTAATGGGGTCAAAGCAATTACACAGAGGAGCTGTGACTGTTTTTTCCCCTGCATTGAGCATTTTGTGGCTTGGGTGCTTGAAGTGTCGGAAAATAAAACTAATGAAATCAAAGATGTTTAATAGAGCAATTTCAGGTGTTTTCTGGGCTTGCAAGTCATTTTTAGGATTCTCATCAAATCTAGAGTTTCCTCAGCACAGTCCAGACCACCTCCACACACATACACACACACTTCATCCTAAAGATGACCCCTCAATAACTGTGACATTTTTTTTCTTCTCAGACACTTGGCGAATGATTGCGAGAAAGTCTGTGTGGGAATTTACCCAGGACTTACTGTAAGAAGGACACCGATTGGCTCTTTTAAAACAGATTACGTCATGATAGGTTATTATTCAAACAATTAAGGGATAAAATACAGTAAGCTGATCACTGTTGTTGAATTATTACAGTTTTTATCAACTGCTTACACACAAAATCCTTACTTGTCACACAGTTTCTGAAACCTGATCTGCAAAACCTTACATCAATTCTTGGCCTTCGACTCAGTTTTAAATTTCATAAAACACTTTTTGCAAACCACAACACACAATTCTCTATGTAACACAAACAAATCTAAGCGGAATTATCTTGATTTCCTTTTTCAAACACAACCTGTCAAAATGCCAACCAATCATGGCTTTAGAATAGGCTGAGTTTTTTGTTATAGGTTTTTCAGACTGTGTAATATTGTATTCACAACCTGTATGTATATCCAAAATATAATATTAGGGCAAAGGTGTTTGCAACGAAAGACAAACGTTTGCTTTTGATATGTGTTTGTGATATTTTGAATGCAGTCCTTCATTTTGCAAGAGATGTAAGGCATTTTGCATTTTGTGTGTATTTCTTGGATTTGGGTGTAAAGTTTTGAAAAAAAAAAAAAAGGCAACGTTTTGAAAATGTGTGTCAGCAGTTGAAATAACTGTAGTACCCCAATGTGAGGCAGAGACTGCCTACCAAATTAATGGATGAAATGTAAATTTGATTATTTTATCATATGACAAGAATGTTTACAATAAGTTTGCAGAATGCCTTGACTGACCAATCAGAATCGATTATTTCAGGTAGCCAGAAAATACAGGATGACAGCCTTATTTGTGATTTAATCTGATATGCTGAAGGGAATCTGCTCTGAATTATATATTACCATGTGTTTGTGATTTAATTATACTATATATATATATACTATATATATATATATATATATGTATGTATATATATAATCTTTGAATTATTGTAATAAAAGAGTACAAGAGTGACTTGTTAATGATGACAGCACAACTTTGTCTCATTGTTTTACCAAACAGAATTCATTTACTGCAGCACCGGCAGTCGACGGTGGGCGTGCTGCACTCGCCACAGGGTTTTACAGAGTAAAGTTGTCCACAGACTACAGTATGTTTTAGCTTACCTCAAGGACATCCAAGATGTAGGTGTCTTTGTTTCCGCAGTATTTTCAATTTTGATATTTTTAGGTCAAACCGTTCTTGTCTATCAGTCATATAATGGAGGTCTATGGTCACCACCTCAAAGAGCATGCACAGAGAAGTCCAAAATAAACATGATTTAATGACCCGTAAATGTAAGTACACATTGATGGCCATATCGTTTGCGCAGCCTGAAGCGCCTGTGTCCTCAGATCACTCGGACGTGGCTGTGGTTACAAGAGGTAAAAACGATATAAGTACTGTTGGTTTTCTCACACAAACCGCTCGTTTCGTGTCTTAGGCCATCAATGTGTACTTACATTTACGAGTCATTAAATCATGTTTAATTTGGACTTCTCTGTGCATGCTCTTTGAGGTGGTGACCATAGACCTCCATTATATGACTGACAGACAAGAACGGTTTGACCTAAAAATATCAAAATTGAAAATACTGTGGAAACAAAGACACCTACATCTTGGATCACCTTGTGGTAAGCTACAACATACCAACAATTAATTTCAAAGTGAACTATCCCTTTAAATGGCCTTTTTCATTAATATTACTGTATATTATCTGTAAATACAGTTTTTTTTTTTAAAATATACATTTAAGATTTGAAGTACAATACAAGTGCACTATAAATATAATTAAGCACACTTCCTTTTTCACACGTGTAGTTTTGATGTCGTCTTGATTTATGTTTTAGAGTAAAGTTAGACATTGTGAAAATGTATAACAGGATTATATTATACGGGTGAAAAGACTCCCATTGAGAAACGATTAATATCAAAGACATTTTTTCTCCTCAAAATCCCTCAAATTATGTTTTGGCAGCAGTGGAAACTCTTTATTACACTGAAATATCAGATGCATATTTGACTCTTTTGAACAGATTGCTGTCCTGTCCCGGCACGCTCCACCTTTGTGAAGCATAAAAGAAAGCAGTTGTTATTCCCAGATGTTCAGGTCAACCTTCACTTTCTCTTTCTGTGGTTAATGGGATTAATTCTGTGGGAATAGTAGCCTCTATGGCGTCTCACCTGCATCATTCTTCTCTTATCTGAGGTCTCCAATCTGTACCATCTGGACTCATGGAGACTCCGTAAAAGCACTTTACTCAAGTGCCTGTCAGAAATATGTCACTGATATGACCTCAAGATGGAGAAGTGCAGTCAATGCAGACTCTTTATCACACTCTTGGTGGTTTCTCTTCAAGGAAATCTAATGGTTTCATTCACTGCCAGCTCTTATATCTGCTGTAGGTTTCTGATCTGTTACACGAGACTTGTGTCGAGTCACAGATGTGCTTTAATGTAACGATGTGGTGCGCCATATGTTTCATGAACACCCAGGGTAGACAAAAGAGGCTGTCGCATTTCCATGATTCATGCAAACAGAGAAAGTGCCAAATGCAACATGAAGCCTATAAACACAATATAAATGCACAGCTCTGTTTGTGAAATTAGAGGACCACAGGCCTTTAGTGCATGAATTATGTGTTGATCAACACTCTTACTCTCAGCAAGGTCCTTTCACAACTTAATCATTAGCATATGGCTTGAAGAGACATTGGTTTTGATGATTTTCAGCTTAGACAATTACTCGTTTGAGTAGTGCATTTATAACGGAAATTTCAAAGTCATTGCTGCAAATTTTAGAAGTGTTTGTAAGACTAAACTGAAGATGTTTGTTTGGGTGTTGTATATTGAATATGTGAAGTGATTCTCAGAGATGAGTGGGAGTGGGTATGAAAAAGTGTGAAATGAAGCTTGTTTTATAGATTTCTTTTAAAACCAAAAGGAATGAAAAAGGGCGAAGTGATATATCATTATTGAATGTGTCCGTTTTTGAAAAAGAAGTACACTTTCGCATAATTCTAAAAAGTGAAACAATAGGTAAACTGAATGTATATTTTTAGACACTTAAAGGGATAGTTTACTTTGAAATACATTTTTGATATGTTTTAGCTTACCTCATTCTTTGTTTCCACAGTATTTTCAATTTTGACATTTTTCAGTCAAACCGTTCTTGTCTGTCAGTCAAGCGATCACTTCCGGCGTAACATTGAACTGATTCAGTTCGGTTCAGTTGGACATTGCACAACTGATTCAGATCACTTGGACGTGGCTGTGATTACACGAGGTAAAAACGATATAAAAACATTGTACTTACATTTACGAGTCATTAAATCATGTTTAATTTTGACTTCTCTGTGCATGCTCTTTGAGGTGGTGACCATATACCTCCATTATATGACTGACAGACAAGAACGGTTTGACTGAAAAATGTCAAAATTAAAAATACTGGAAACAAAGACACCTACATCTTGGATGCCCTTGAGGTAAGATAAAACATATCAAAAATTAATTTCAAAGTGAACTATACCTTTAATGACATGTTAATTACAATTAAAGCAAAAAAGTGTATTAGTTTGAATTTATATAAAATAGTTTGAGTGCTTTTTTGTCTTTACATGTAATTTCATATTTACTTATATTGTCTTTGGAATGTGGGTAAAGTGTACCACTGAATATACTGAAAAACATATCTATCTATCTATCTATCTATCTATCTATCTATCTATCTATCTATCTATCTATCTGTCTGTCTGTCTGTCTGTCTGTCTGTCTGTCTGTCTGTCTGTCTGTCTGTCTGTCTGTCTGTCTGTCTGTCTGTCTGTCTGTCTGTCTGTCTATCTATCTATCTATCGTTCTATCTATCGTTCTATCTATCTATCTATCTATCTATCTATCTATCTATCTATCTATCTATCTATCTATCTATCTATCTATCTATCTATCTATCTATCTATCTATCTATCTATCTATCTATCCATCGTTCTATCTATCGTTCTATCTATCATTCTATCGTTCTATCTATCCATCTGCCATAATTATATATTTAATTAATTGAATTTAATATATTTAAACTTAGTTGCAACTTTGTCATTACAAATCGCCCCTTTGGAATTATAAGGTTCCATCTGACATTTTTGTCAAAATTGAGTAATTCACATATTCTTATTCTGTGATAATTTATTTACATTATGTGATGTGTTTTGTACATTTAGGGTCCCTGTTATTTTCATGTTTGAAAGAAACTTGTTCCCCATACACATTTTCCTAAATGGAATGCAAAAACTTTGAAGCTCAATATCTCAAAACTGTTCGGAACGCAGATAGAAGAACCATATAATTCCAAGGGGACGAACTGAGTAGCACATACCTTTAAATAGACACATGAGCTTTGAGCAACATGAGAGTAAAGATGATGATGATGATAGACGTAAAGCAAATTATCGGCGACTTGATTGGACAGACCAAATTTAGACATGTGAATATGTGCTTTCTGTCACTTGGCAAACCTTTTGTGCATCAACAGTTATCTTGGAAGTTAAGAGGCATACTTGTTTGGAAATTCCCTTCAAAATTGCATCCACTTAGTGGAAAGAATCTGTGGTGGGATGTGCATCAGTTTGAAATGGCATGATGCTTCTGTGATATTTGGTCTGAGAGTATCCGTCTTGAATTGTCCATCTGAATCCGTCTGACTGAAACTCACTGCGACAATTGGGAATTTCTCACTTTCTGCTTAAACGTCCAACTTCATTCTTAGTAACTATCTGCTAAAACCGCAAGGAATGCGGGTCTGACTTATGAGAGCCTGACTAAACTGAGGTGAAAGTGTGTGTGAGGGTATAGAGTTTACGCAAAGGATCAGTTGGGATCTATATCTGAATATCTATAGTGGCTCTTATGTCTTTGTTCCCTTTGTGCACTTCCCAAAATCATCCCATGTTTATCTTCACACCCACAGGGCTGATTATTAATGAATCTTTTGTGTGGCATGCAGACTTTTCATTTTTAAAATCAGAGCCAATCAGAAGCCATGCATTGTGATGTATGTCAGTGTTATTGGGTAAGTTACAAAATATTAATTACTATGTACTAATTAGATATTTAACTATGTAATTACTTATTACTCTCTAAAAGTATTGGATTACTTATTACTAGGGCTGTCAAACGATTAATCGCGATTAATCACATCCAAAATAAAAGTTTGTGTTTACCTAATATATGTGGGTGCACTGTGTATATTTATTTTGTATATATATATATGTTTTTCTTATTTTCTTATATATGTTTTTCTTATTAATTAGTAGCTACTAATTAGATATTTAACTATGTAATTACTTATTACTCTCCAAAAGTATTGGATTACTTATTACTAGGGCTGTCGAACGATTAATCGCGATTAATCACATCCAAAATAAAAGTTTGTGTTTACCTAATATATGTGGGTGCACTGTGTATATTTATTTTGTATATATATATATATATATATATATATATATATATATATATATATATATGTTTTTCTTATTTTCTTATATATGTTTTTCTTATTAATTAGTAGCTACTAATTAGATATTTAACTATGTAATTACTTATTACTCTCCAAAAGTATTGGATTACTTATTACTAGGGCTGTCAAACGATTAATCGCGATTAATCACATCCAAAATAAAAGTTTGTGTTTACCTAATATATGTGGGTGCACTGTGTATATTTATTTTGTATATATATATGTTTTTCTTATATATGTTTTTCTTATTAATTAGTAGCTACTAATTAGATATTTAACTATGTAATTACTTATTACTCTCCAAAAGTATTGGATTACTTATTACTAGGGCTGTCAAACGATTAATCACGATTAATCACATCCAAAATAAAAGTTTGTGTTTCCATAATATATGTGGGTGCACTGTGTATATTTATTTTGTATATATATATATATATATATATACATATATATATATATATATAAATACACACACATGCATATATATTTAAGAAAAAAAATATGATTTATATATAAAATATTGATATTTATAGAGAATATAAATTATATATAAATCTATATACAGTATACATGAAAATATTTCCTATATATACAGTACAAGCATGTGTGTGTGTTTATATATATATAAAATAATTATACACAGTGCACCCACATATATTTATGGAAATAAATATTTTTATTTTATCAGAGAGAGACATGAAAAGTGATCTGATTTCCTGTGGAAAGACAAATATGTACAAGGCCATGCTGTGATGGAGGACACAACTGAGAGAGGATAAAGAAAAGAGAGCTTGTTATGTTTCATAGTGTGTCCCACTTGATTTCTGGGTTTTTCTCCCAAGGAGGAAAGCTGTCAGACGAAGAGCATCACTTTTCTTACTCTCTTGTACTCTTGAGTGCTGGCTCATCCACAAAGGTTTGTCATATAGCCTGGGTTATGGTGATGTCAGCTCCATTAATTAGAGGAATCTATCTCGTAAAGGCTTGTCAGTCTGCGAGTCCAAACCAAATCCGCAGCAGAATATTTGGCCGAAGTGCCTCAGCGACCCTGCAAATATAAGGCAATATAAAAGTATTGTGTCAAAGAAGGAATTCACATTAATTATTTTTTTTCACACTACTGTGTGGAATTGTGATATGTTGAGGAGAGTTGAGTAATGGATATGTAGCCTAATCAAACACTATATAATCTAATGATATGCCAGGATAATCTTGTGAGGCATCATGGAGTCATGATCTTGTTGCAGTAGATGGGGGGTGCATTGTTGGTCTGAGGTGTTCAAGGTGTTCAAGTTCCTGTATTACTAAATGAAGTTCAAGGCTTGGACACAACTATGTGTAAAATCTAATTAGTAAGTCTTACTAAAAAAAAAGCATGCAAACCGATCCCTTAAAGGGATAGTTCACCCAAAAATAAAAATTATTATGATATACTCACCTTCCAGCCATCCAAGGTGTATATCTTCTTTCAGACGAACACGCTCACCCTGTCTCTTCCAAGCTTTTTAATGAATGAGGGGTGAGATTTTGAAGCCCCCAAAAATACATCCATCCATCATAAAAAAGATTCCATACTGCTGCAGGGTTGTAAAAGGCCTTCTGAAGTGAATCAATGCGAAGGATTTTTGTAAGAAAAATGAATATTTAAAACTTTATTAGCTATGATAACTTCCGACAGGCGGCCGTACGCAGCGATTTGCGGTGGAAGAGTGACCTCTGACCCGACGCGTGATGCAATGACAAACAGAGGATAGAGCAAAACAAAACACGGGTCACAAGTTAGAAGCCTAAAACAAGAACTGTCGGAGGAGTTCGATATAAGAGAATAGGAGCTTGAGTTCGCTGCGCAGCACTATTTGTTTAAACAGAGAGAGGCGTCTAAGCTTACGATACTCGTACATCCTACGTCATGCATCGCGAATTGGTACGATTTTTGCTAAATCATACATATTTTACGAGTTGGCCAATTTGTATGAATTCGTACGAATGACCTACCCCTGACCCCACCCCTAAACCTACATCACATGGGTTTAGACAAATCGTACGAATTCGTACAAGTGAGATCGTATGAATTAGCACGAATTAGCCACTTTTTAATCACTCGTACGAATACATACGAATTGGTCGTGAGATAGCGTTGGGGTTACTCTTGTAAAATTGAAAAAAAAAATTGAATTGTTGCGTTTCGCAAAAAGTGTTATTTTGAACAACTTTTGGATTTTACAGTGTGGCATTTCTCCTGCGAGTTTCATCTAACAGAAATGTGTCAAACTTGCCGACGTACAATTTATTTTGTTGCTTTTTTTTTTCTGTTGTGCACTGTAAACCCTAACGGTCAAAATAATTAATTGGTTTGAGTAGGACAAACTTAAATTCAACGAATTAGTTCAGTCAAATTCATTTTTATGAGCATTTAGCACTTTCTTTTCCTTTCAAGTTCACAGAACTGATATATTTTAAGTAAACTGAACTGTTTCATTGTTTTGAGTTTTCTGAAATTATTTATTTTAATTTAGACGAACTTAAGTTTAACTGATCTATTTCCCAGCATGCTTTGCCGATGGCACTCGGAAGAGAGTGTAATTGCTAAAATTAAGTGCAATATAATGTTGTTGTTTTTTGTGTAAGATTAATGTTAAGTGTGAGATTTAGTAGTGATTAATGTTTTGTTATGCTAATTTAGAAGAATTTCTGTTAATGTTGGCTTTAGGATAGTTACCATCATGATGACAAGTGGTGCATTCAAGTTGATTTGAGAGCAAATTATATTATTATGCTCATACAGCAAGTGCTTGTGCTTTTAAGTGCTTATAACAAACTGTTTCTAATATGTTAGCATTTACGTCAGCAGATTAGCTATTAAAGCTAACTAAGTTTATACTATTAAAAGTGTTTTGAGTTCTGCCAACTTATTTGGGTTTACAGTGTACTTCATTTAAGTTATAGCAACTAATTAGTACTATTAGCTTTATTTACCCAAGTTATCTTAACAATAAGTTATTGAGTTACTTGGAAACAAATCAAATATTTTTTTATACTTAAATTGTTTGAGTTAATAAACGTTTTTAACGATTTAAGGCAAACGGTTTCCTCAAACGGTTTGCGTTGAACTAACTCATCAGGTTTTACAGTGTGTATTAATCTTATTTGTTCTTTTGAATATCTGAGTAAAATAGGTCTTTATTCACTGCTGGGGAAAGCAACATTAAACAACACAAACATTAAAACTGGCTAAAATTAGCCTTTTAAAGATAGTTTGATCAGCAGAAAAGGGTCCAAAACCTCTCTAAAACCAGTAAAACTAGACTAGGACCTGTAAATCAGTTAAATATATATTTTTCTGTTACTTTAAAACTTCACTGTATTAGGCCTACATTAGGTTGTATATGGTATAAACACATCACATCCAATTTCTGACACGTGTCCGATGGGGGCCCCGTTAAACATCGGGGTCTGGAGATAAACGCATCATTGGAGGGAGAGGAGGGGACGTGGGAGAGTTTGGAAAGGAGTGAGAGGACAGAGGAGGCAGAAACTGAATGAGAGGGACAGAGCTTAGCGGTCTTGGAGGAGAGGAGGATACTCAGAGAAAAAAAAAAGCCTCTCCATCTTGTTGCAACTACAGACCGGAGCACTTGTCACTCTCTTTCTCTCTTCGCTTATGGCTTGTGGGCTTTCTCAGTCGTAATCTCCTCCTGGTGTTGATAAAGCGCGTGAGTGGAGGAGGTAACGGCTCCTGAACATGAGGCGGCTGAAGGACACTGCGGTCTGCGCGATTGTACCGCTTCTTCTCTCTCTGTGTACCACAACGACGCAAACAGGTAAACCAGCCCACGTAAAAACTTAAAACAATAGTTTTTAGCCTTTTCATAATACTTTTAAACCTTGGGACATGGCATACTTGGCTATCTCCTGTGCACTTGACTTGTTACAGATGCGGAGTCAATATGTTTTAGAAAAGTTGTGCAGAATGTAGTTATCGTGTGAATTTGCCCGCATCGCTTAGATTTTCTTTTCCTTAATCATTTCATAACGAGCTTGTGGGGGAAGCTTGAGATAAATGTTGAATATTCATTGTTCCGCCGGTTTGAACTTGTTCATCGAGTTTCAGGATGACTGACAGCCGCTAAAGTTTCCCAAAAGAAGCTGATCTCCAACATACTCCATTTACTCATAGTATAGACTGCCTATTGTTTTTTGCGTGATGTATTCTGTGCTTTGCAGCTGTCTTAAGAATTAAAACACAGAATAGGCTACAGTAAAAAAAAAAAAAAAAAAAAAAAATTAGCCCACGCTTTCCAATAGTATTTTAATTATTTTTCTTAAAATGAAAAGTTTTTTTTTTTTTTTTACAAATTAAAAACCAAAAACAGACCCCCTCATGAGTCATGACCCTACTCAACTCCACCCTAATTTTTCTCCCCCTAACAATTTAGCATTAGTTACTAGTCTCACATCAACACTGTCTGCACAATCTTAGTGCCGCAGAAGTACACTGGGAAGTTGTCCTTGTCTGATCAGATTTGACATTTTTTTTATTTTTAACTCATTTTAGTTAGCTATATATCAAATTAAACTCACAAACTTGCTGATTCAGATGATACTAGTTTTGTCCTATACATCCTTGTGGACAAAGACGCAATTCAACTGTCACCTTAGGAAGGTAGTCACGTGTATATGACCCATCTTATAGCTTTAAACTGATGATGTAACAATTCACAACACTGTCGACTGTCCTGTTTTTTTCTATTAAACCAATTAATTACCTTTTCATCCCTTTTAGTAGCCTGTGCTCTATTAGGGTAATATCATTAATCAGGTGTAGTCACATAGTTGGAATAGTGAAGGATGGAAATTCTCCAGCGGACTGTCATGTCATGTTTGAGTTTACTTGTGACCCATGTCGGTTTGCTGTGAAACAGTTTAACGTTGGCTTGAGACACAGGTGAATGAGTGCTTACTGACCTACTCCAGTAGATTAAAATTCCTTTTGGGCGGTTGGCCAACTGTGCTATTGTACAAATGTAGTATATGTGAACACCATAACCCCAAACCAGGCTGCATAAGATGTGGGCAATTTCAATTGAAGAATGGTTTTGTATTATCTAGTAACTTATACAAGTAAATGAATCTACTAATTTTGCAGAAAAAAAAAATCTAATTGCAATGTCATGGTGGTCTAAAATATTACACAATACATGCTGCTGTTATGTTTAGCGTAGAAAGGTCAGTGGCATGTTTATAGTGATTACATATACAGTATAAAGCATATAATCACTGCTTTTTCTAAACGTACTGAGGCTCATATGTCCCTTTAAGTGAGGGGTGGTGCAACCTGTATTGACATAAACAGAAAGCATGCAAATAAAGAAAATAAAACTTAAACAAAGAAACATAATGCAAAAAAAAATCTAAAATTTGTATTAAATTTACTGATTTGATCATGTGACTGTTTTACAGACAGTCTAATGTTCTTGCTTTCTTTGAATCTCAAGATGTTCTTGATCACCTCAAATCATGCTGGAGAACAAGATCATCAGGTTTTAAACAAGCATGCAGCTTGAGTGTAGCTGGAGGATATAGATGAATGGGCAGATGTTTTAATTGCAATCAATATCCCTTAAAGGTAGGGTAGCCAATTTTCGGAGAGGCTAGCAATAGTGAGCTAGCTTTGAAAGCATAAGTTCCCACCCTCCCTACAGAGCTTCTCCAAATCCACACTAGTTATGGTGTGAACGCAGCATAAGCGGGTTGTTTTGGTTCAATAGGAACTGTAATATATATATATATATATATATATATATACACTCACTTAAAGGATTAGGAACACCATTCTAATACTGTGTTTGACCCCCTTTTGCCTTCAGAACTGCCTTAATTCTATTGATTCAACAAGGTGCTGAAAGCATTCTTTAGAAATCTTGGCCCATATTGATAGGATAGCATCTTGCAGTTGATGGAGATTTGTGGGATGCACATCCAGGGCACGAAGCTCCCGTTCCACCACATCCCAAAGATGCTCTATTGGGTTGAGATCTGGTGACTGTGGGGGCCATTTTAGTACAGTCAACTCACTGTCATGTTCAAGAAACCAATTTGAAATGATTCGAGCTTTGTGACATGGTGCATTATCCTGCTGGAAGTAGCCATCAGAGGATGGGGACATGGTGTCCATAAAGGGATGGACATGGTCAAAAACAATGCTCAGGTAGGCCGTGGCATTTAAACGACGCCCAATAGGCACTAAGGGACCTAAAGTGTGCCAAGAAAACATCTCCCACACCATTACACCACCACCACCAGCTGCACAGTGGTAACAAGGCATGATGGATACATGTTCTTATTCTGTTTACGCCAAATTCTGACTCTACCATCTGAACGTCTCAACAGAAATCGAGACTCATCAGACCAGGCAACATTTTTCCAGTCTTCAACTGTCCAATTTTGGTGAGCTCTTGCAAATTGCAGCCTCTTTTTCCTATTTGTAGTGGAGATGAGTGGTACCCGGTGGGGTCTTCTGCTGTTGTAGCCCATCCGCCTCAAGGTTGTGTGTGTTGTGGCTTCACAAATGCTTTGCTGCATACCTCGGTTGTAACGAGTGGTTATTTCAGTCAAAGTTGCTCTTCTATCAACTAAATGCCCTCCGAAACGTATTCGAAACAGATTTGAATCTGATCGCTCATACCACTTCAGGAGGTGGCCTAGGCCGCATTCCAGATGAAACTTTATGAAACTTTATCTCAGATAAGTCAGACTTGATCTCAGAATGAAAGGCAGTTTCAGAGATGTAAGGAGACGCGAGATACACAGCCGTAGTGGTCTCACTCCTGTCTGGTGCAACAGTGGATCCTGAAATGACGAAGCAGGATATGGTTAGTTGAGTCAGCTGTTAGGTATTTGCCTGATCACCCTGAGGAGGTCTGGTGTGAGTTTCATGTGTTTAACCATAGGACTTTGGAGCCACAGTGTGTTGTCATGTCTGACATGGAGAACAAAGAGCAAGTTTGTGATTCTTCTGTCTCTCTTCCTCCCCATATTTATATCCCATCTATCTGTCCCATCTTCTTCAAAGGCCTTGAGTTCTAAGAGGACTATTTCCGATGTTGCATCGTCTCTTTATGGTTATCATGTGTTACCATATGCCTGCTCGTGCCTCCCGCTCTGCCGCCCCCGTTCCTCACCTTTCACACGGCCTGTTTGGGAACTCATACATGTTCCTTTTGATCCCACTGAACAAACAAATACATGAAACAGTATGGATGAATATGTTTAAAGACAAGAGGCCAATGAGTATGGGAGTTTCCATTCAAAAGAGCCCTTTCTTTCTCTAAACAGACATGCCTTCCTGCTGCTGATGAACTTGGGCCAATGGTGCTGCTGTGCAAAATGTGTCATCCATCCAATAACAATACAAACATCTGGCTAACATAAGCAGAGCTCCTTATTTCTATATGGCCATATACTGTATTTTTCATCAAAGGCCTTATGATCCTTACTGAGGAGGGATGTCCTTATGTACATCATGATACTCATGTAAACATCTCCTCTCCTGCTGTTTTCCACCAAAGTTCCCAATTCAGTTCACTTTGTGGCCATATTCATAATTACCCTAGGCAGCTATTCATGCATATTCTTGATGTGGAAAGATAAAATTAAACAAATCTGACAACAATTGTACAGTAAAATCACTCATGAGATCACAGCAATAGCAAACAACAACCATCCAATCAATTCCCTATAAACAAAATCGAGTCCCATCTAAGATTATTTTTCTTGTTCAAAAAGCCGTTTCACTCATCACAATATTCATCACAATAAAGGAAAATAGTTTCATGCAGCCTTTAATCGTAACGGGACTACAGTCATATTTAACTTTGTGATTTCTCCCATTCATATATGTTTGAGTGGCCTGTCTCTGCTACATTGTCTCAGTTTCACGATAGTGTTTGATCCGATTCTGAAATTGTGAAATTTTCACATTTCAATTACATAGACAAATATTGTAATCAAAGTGATTGCCATTTGCTCAATCAATCTTGAAGTCACACCATTGGTTGAGTCAAGCCCAAAATATGGGGTGGTGATGGTGCAGTGGATAAGACACATGCCTTTGGTGTGAGAGACCTGGGTTCGAATCCACTGTGCGACACCAATGTGTCCCTGAGCAAGACACTTAACCCCTTATTACTCCAGAGGCGTGCGACCTCTGACATATATAGCAATTGTAAGTTGCTTTGGATAAAAGCGTCAGCTAAATGTAAATGTAAAATATACTTTACGCGCACAGTTGTCCGTATAGCGCTTCAAAGCATACTCCATTTATAGTATATTTGAGACAGTCAATGGCTAGTTATCCAAATATAAATTCCCCCATGAAATACCCCATGTTTTTTTTTTTTTTTTGATGATTCGGATGATTTTGATATCTAAATTAACAGAGGGGATAGGTGGATGCTGTTTTGCACAAAATTGAACCAATTAAATTAAAGGATGATCATGAGTAATATGTAGAGCCAGACCGATATATCGGCCGGCCGATATTATCGGCCGATATTAGGCATTTTCCATTATATCGGTATCGGCAGTTATAATGGCCGATAAATGAATATTTCAAAAATAAAATAAAAACGGATGAAACATGCTTCAATCATCTCTCCTTGGCCTGTTCTATTGAAAATGTATGTTTTACAATTTGCAGTATGATGTTATCTATTGCTAAATTATGGCTCATCATAGACTAGCTAGCCACAAACCTAGCTAATGCCACTATCATCAGTGGAAGACCGCTGACGTTAACATTAATGAGCTTGGAAACCACAATGAACTTTTTCTGCCTAAATAAAGTAATGATTACTGTATTTATAACTAGCATATCTCTAGTTACAGTCCCTGCATTGTAAAATGTATGTTAGACTTGCGAGGAGTGAACATTTAGACATAGAGAAAAAGTATCAAACGTATCTTGTGCAGAAAAGTTAGCTTTTCTTTTACAATGTGTGTGAAATCCAACAATATTTAATAAAAAATAAATAAATATCGGAATATCGAATTTTAAAACCCAAAAATATCTGTATCGGTACCGGCCTTCAAAATCCTTTTTCGGTCGGGCTCTAGTAATATGTACTATTATTTTGACTGTGCTATGAATCTATACTAGACCTTACTCGCAAACTGGGGAGCAGTAGCCTGCCTTCATCTCGTCGGTATCAAGAGAAGATAAGCTTGATTGGTGTGGACCCACATCAAATAATAGCATTAAGTAAAGATCCATCCTTACTGCCAGCTGTAACTTATTCGGATATTTATAACTATCTCGTTCACACAGTATCCATACAAACTACAGTTTGCCTCAACAAGGCAACATAATGAACGACAATCGTCTCATTCGTGGAGGTGGAAAAACAAGTTCTTTGTGACATGCAAGATTTGTTGCGTAGTAGAGCGCCGTTTTTGCATATAGCGTTCTATATGACGTTAAAGGATGAGAATGCGTTGGGATGTCTGATATTTACACAATGCACACATACACTGCATATCTAATCTGCCGCCTTTTCAGACAGTTACGTATCTAAATGTTTCCCGGCTTGAGCGTTAAAAGCAGACGATTGGCTGTCCAGCGGGAGGGGCGGGGCATTTGCATACAACCGCCATCTTTGGTGTTACGGGGTTTTCCCTATACCTTTGTAGGATTGAGGAAGTTGCATGTCTCTATATAAATAGTCTCTGATAATACCGACGCTACCTCGCTTGTCAATTGACAGACTGACAGTTCCCGATGTCAACAATATGGCCGCCGCAAACATTGATGACACAGATCGAATAACATCTATACTGTATATAAACTGTCATATTCTTCATTTCTGGAAATTCCGAACTTGAGGCCCCTCTTCTCGGATAGCATGCATATTTTATACTAAATCTGATTATATGTAGTGCATTTTTAGTAGTGCATTGCATAGCATTTTTCTGTTAGTCAGAGTGATATGACCAAGTTGAACCAGTTACTAAATATGCGTGGGGAAATCTTTCCACTTCCGATCTTGTGGAAACTGGATTTTGTCCACAAAAATCTGCTAAACAACGGTAATGTGACCACTCCTTTACTTACAACCAGTGTTGTAGTCAAGACCACCTCACTCGAGTCCGAGTCGACACCAAGACCAGAGAGAGTCGAGTCCGAGTCAAGACCGAGTCCATAGAGAGTCGAGTCCGAGACCAGAGACGGTCGAGTCCGAGTCGAGACCGAGACCAGTGAGGGTTGATTACCTAATTTACTTTTATTTACTTAGAGAAATCTTTTTTTTTTTTTTTTTTACTGAATTTACTTAGAGTTTAAAAAATGTGATCAGTTTAGGGTAAAAAGGCCACATAGTAGGTGGTGTTAAAAGTAATTTTATTACAATTTGTCATGCGCAGTTGCGCACTAGAAAATAACCAATCACTGGGCGTGTCAATCAATTTAAAGAAATATTTTATTAACATACATTAATAATCATGAAAAATATTTTTAATTGAACTCGAGTGGACTCGGGAATAATTCCGAGTCCTAAAAAAAAATGTTCGAGTACGAGTCAATTCCGAGTCCAAATGGTCACGAGTTCATGACAAGACCAAGACCATTAAAATATGGTCTCGAGACCGAGTCCGAGACGAGTCCAAATCTCGAGTACTACAACACTGCTTACAACTCTTCATTATCCACAGTAACTGCCTAATGGAAAGCTTTGTCTGATGTGCGCCTGCGTATCTTAGACTTTGTGTGTTTTAATGTGTAAACTGGGGTGGCAGTGTTCAGTCAGGGATATACTGTAGAGATGCAGGTGTTTCCTTTGTGGTCCCACATACAGTGGGCCCGACTGGAAGTCTCGCAGTGAGCAAATATCACAGAACCAACTTTACAGTCAAAGGAATGTGAGACTGGTGTGTAATGATGCTCAGCTCCCTGGCACAATAGTGTCATCCACTCAGCATTTCCCAGACTCTAAGTGCGTTGGATACGGTATCCCACAGTGCTCCACAGCGCCGTCTCTAAGCCCACATGCTGTTCTCCCACTGCCATCAAAAATTCAACACATAGAGAAATAGAAGATTCGGCAAGGGTTCTTTTATTTTCAGCTGGGGATCTGGTTGCATGTTGCGCAAAATTAAATGGTATTAAACAATCTTGTTCCGTCCAAACCCACCGTGTGGGTTTAGTGGAGCGTGACTCTAAAAGGGGAAGAGTTCGCTGCTGTGGTGGGGGAGATTCCAGGTTTTTCAACAGCATCCAGCCACCAGTCTGAACAACTTCCAAACATTAGCGATAACATGAAACAGACCCGGACTCAAATCTCAATCACGTTTATGCTTCAAGCACACAAACGTTTTTGTTGAGCAGTTTGTCCATCTGTTTCTTTTAGCGTTAGTCCATTGGAGAGATATCAGTTGATTATTTCCACGCATTGAACCACCATCCTACGCTTTCTTGGAGAAGTTTGAACAAACAAAACAGTATGTTGAAAGATAAACGATGTGAAATAGGACCCAACACCACACAAAAGGAAATTTGAGATTTTTTTGCCTTTGTCTAATGTGGAAAGAGTGTTAAAGTGTGTGACCGTGGCTGGGACAGCGTTTCTTGAGTGCCTTTGGGGCGTGTCTGAGCTGTTTTGTTCCATCTCTCCTCGCTTCAATGCTCCTCGTCTATAGGGTTTGGCTCCAGCCTCCAGGCCTCTTGAGGTCAGGGGTCAGGACCAGTAATTCAATTATATCCAACCTCAGAAGGGTGATGAATGTTGTTTGTCACAGATGTAGACTCGTACACAAATCCATCCGGCTCCGCTTGTATGTAAAATTACAATAGTGTTTCATATCAAGTTAAACTTTGTGGACTTCTGGAGTCATTATCACAGTGTGATAAATATTCCTGTGGTCTTGAATCAATGTGGGAGGATAAACACTGACTGACGAAGGCATAATTTGTTGGTAACCACCACTTTATGTACGTAACCACCACTTTATGCCAGGGTCAATACTGTCCCAACCACTTTATGGTTCATCTCAATTGATTCAAATATCGTTTGTGGATGTACCTAATACAAAAGAAGCATCACTAGTTGACTGTCAGAGTATTCGTTTTGTTTGTTTGTTAAATAAGAAGTGTTCTGGCGTTGGAATGTGTTGTTTTTGAAATCTAGCTGAGTATGGCAACTGTGCTCTCTTAGGCCCTGTTTACACAAGAACGCTCACGGGTGAAAACATAAAAATATTTTATCGGATCTGCATTGCATGTACATGGCGACAGGGTTTTGGGGGCTTAAAAACGTGAAACCACCCTCCAGAGTGGAAATCTCCTCAAAACGCTCTACCGCCGCCGGTAAAAACGCAAAAGTCTGCTTGACAGTGAAGGTTGTACGCAGGCACGTGGACTTGGTGTTGTTGTGTGGCAGTGCTCCACATTGCCACCTAGCCGCCTGGAGTGCATACTACATTGAATTTCACACACTTTCTCTTTGCGATTTCACTTTTTTCATTTTAAATAATGTGTAATGTTGCTGTTGGTGCATGAATAGTATCCGCAAAGTTGCAGCGCTGAAAGTTCGAAGTAAGCAGAGATATCGTCTTTTTAAAATCAGGAAGTTTAATACCTACAAAAACGACTCGATTGGGACTACAGCTGGGTTTAATACGTCACTAACCCATACATTTACATCAACCCTCCCTCCGGAATATGCAAAAAAGAGCAAGGCCATATTTCTGCGGCTCGTCGAGTGTGTTATGTTCATCCAGCTGTCAGGTCTTCTGTGTTCCGGCTTCCCACGGACATTGTAGTTCGTCAACAATGGATACAATTTATGTTTGATTATGTTCCTGAAAATTACAATAGTAATTTAGCTCTCTGTGCTGCGCATTTTATGAAAGACGGCTTCCAGAATATCCACGAATTCAATGCCGGATTCAACAAGCAGACTGATCTCATGAAGTAGCGTGTGTATGACACGCCAATTCGTATTTCCATTTTTGGCATGCTATCAAGACGCATAATCGCTTTTCAGCGTGTTTATGAACGCCGTTGACTTAACGTTATTACTGTATATATTAATATATGACTTACCTCAACCCCGTCCCTAAACCTACCCGTCACTGGGGTTAATGGCATTTATGTCTGTTCCCTTACCATCCTAGGAAAGAAAAAGATCGCTCCCCAGATGTAGATCTACATTTTGCTTCGTTTCGCGCGGACATTTGACGGCGTGTACAGACACGTGGAATCACTCGGACGTTAATGGCGTAGACATACACGCATACACGCGGATAGGTGCGGATAGCTCAAAATGTGTAGAGATAACACGCCACTTGACTCAAAATTGGCGTGTATGTTTACGCAAAAGTCATGATGTCATGTTGCAACAAGAAACTGTTACTAAAACATGAAGCAGTTCCAACTTTAAAACCAGAGGCAGCAGTTGTTGGGCCTGTAAGTAAGAATAATTTAAAATGTATTTCAGACGTAATGTTTTAGTTTTATAAAATGCCAGCGCTGGCTTTATAGCCACTTAGTTATGCTATTTTGTGTCTACGACAATCGCGTACAAACATTTTTGTCCTGAATTTGTATATGTACTAATTTTGTAAATGTGTTTTTCATGTATGATCATTTGTGTCACTTTATGACGTACTTTTTCGATTTGATCAAGAACGTAAAACCATGCCAACGCTATTTGTGTATATAGCCAGTTAGTTCGATGCTATTTAGTGTAAGACAAACGCGTATAAAGTTATTGGCCATGTAATTGCAGCAAATAAGTAAAGTAAAAATTATAGGCTTTGTAATCTCAGCAAACTTCAGTTGCAGTTATCAGTGTATGGTTTTAACACAGTTGTCATGTAGGCTACACCTAAATAAAACGATACACTGAGTAAACTAAGTTTTGTGAATATATAAACAGTTGTTCATTATATCAATAAAACAATAACTTTAAAAAAACATTTATTCAGTTATATTAAATGTTTAATCAAGAGAAAACCGTATCTCAAAACAAGCTAACTAGCAGCAGTAGCATTTTCAAGTAACAACGTATCGTTATTATAAATTCTTATAATAATAGTAGAATAGAATAGAATAATGATAATTTTTTTTAAAATTACTATTCAGTTTTGTATGAGCCGTGTTTCGGGAGGTTCTGCTTGACTCTCTTCATCGCTGCTTTCTGGATCTGATTCTGGCTCAAACTGATACTGCAGTGTCGACACCATTATTCACATTGACCGGAGCACATGAAACATTTAAACATGAAACATGTTTCCGGACAATGTGCACTACACAGTTTAGCCAATCACAACACACCGGCCCAAACTAACCAATCTGAGCCCACTGCCTGTTTCTGAGGGGGTGATTTCAGGATGTGAACCTGGATGTCGTTCAAATGACAGAGGGGAAAGCGGCTTACAATATTTGAAAAATAAGACTTTTTTAAAAAGAAAAACCACAAATACATGTTAAATTCCACCCCATACAATCATGCAAAGAAAAAAAAACAGTACCCCCCCCCCCCCCTTTAAAACTTAAAAGTTATGCCTCTGCTGACTAAAAGGGAGTTCCCTTATAGTTCCATTATAGTCCATTTTATGGCTAATCATATAATCAGGACTCCCATCCCAAGTGAACTTCTTTTAGTAAATAAAGATGCAGGATAATACTGTATGAGAACTGTGGAGACAGAAGGAGAACAAGGCTGATGCTCTAAGCATGTTCATGGCGAGTGTAGCCAGTGTAAACCACCATGTGTTATGCACCCGGTTCAGTCACAGTTTACTGAGATATATTGGAACAGTAATCGTATACTGTTCTAAAAATAGTAGTTTCAATGTTTGAGTTGGTCTGTTTTGATGTTTTTCTGACCCCTTTTTGGAAACCCCCTGCAAGTGGGATGCAATATGACAACTATCCTATTCTTATAGTGTAAAGAATATACTTTTATAGAATATACTTAATGTAATATAAACAATATAATGTTTTCAGAAACATGGCAATGAAATATAGTTGAAAATTTAGATTAAATGCAACTGGCTGAACTTTTATTTTTGACCCACTTTAGTAGGACTTAAGTTCATATGAAATTGCACAATGATTTTTGAGATATGGTTAAAGTGCAAAGCTGAATGAAATGACAAGCATTCATGATAAACTAAAATATATTTGAATATAGTTTATTTTGAAACTTAAATGTGACGTTGCAATTTAGAACATTTAAAACTTAACTTTAAAATGAAAAGTCTGTCGTAATTTACTCACCCTTGTGTTGTTCCAAACCTGTATTAGTTCTTCTGTTGAACACATGGAAGAAGATATTTTAAAGAATGTCGGTAACCAGACAGTTCACGGACCCCGTTGACTTCCGTTGACTATGGACGTCAATGGAGCATTCTTTAAAATATCTTCTTTTGTACCACAGAAGATAGAAAGTCATAGAGGGTTGGATTGACATGAGAGTGAGTAAATGTTTAATGTTGGGTGAAGTATCCCTAGATACTCAGACAAATGTGTTTGTGGAGTGAGCAGGTTCAATTATCAAGCATTCAAAGTTCAACGTTTTGTGTTCAATTAGCATAAATCCTGAATTCGTTCAGTAGTTATTTGAGGTGATGCAGCCAGGAAAGCAGTTTCTACTGAATAAACTCAGCAGATGAAGCATTTTCATACGTGCCAGACGGCCACACCCAGGCAGGTGTCGGTGACAGCTACAGGTAGATCTGTGAGAGCAGCACTTGGCTGAAGCGTACAGGTGAATAAAACAGACAGGTAGCACCGCCTTGGGCTTCACAACCTCTGATGAATGTGATTTGGCTCAGGTTTGGCTCTTGGCGGACATTCAGAGCATCAGCATGTTACTTCTGGATCGGCTTCGGATATCCAACATGGCGTCCAGCCACCTGCCCCAGGCCCCTTCATGATGATAGGGGAGGAGGAACATTCCCTAGACCTCAGGAGATCTTAGTCTATTTTGTAGGAGATTTGTTAACCAGGGTTTATTTTTGGGCTACTGATGCCCTTGCTTGTAAAAACAATGACTTTGTATCCATTTAAGGTTATTTGTAGACATAATAGTCTGGTTTCACATGGAATATCTCAAACATTGCTATTCTTACTTCACTGAATATTTGATTTAGTTTGAGATGTTATTGGTTTAATGTCATAAATGTTGATGCACCATTAAGTTGTATTTCCTTAAAGGAGTAGTTCACTTTAAAAAAAAAAACATTTGCTGATAATTTACTCACCCCCATGTCATCCAAGATGTCCATGTCTTTCTTTCTTCAGTCAAAAAGAAATTAAGGTTGGATTTTTCTCCATATAATGAACTTCAATGGGAACCAAACGGTTCAAGGTCCAAATGAGAGTTTCAGTGCAAACTGCAAACTGTTCAAAGGACTTTAAACGATTCCAGACGATGAATAAGGGTCTTATCAAGCGAAACATTCGGTCATTTTAAAAATAAATACAAAAGTTTAAGTTTTATAAGCACACATGCTCGCCTTGCTTGACTCTCCTGTTCGAACTCGTTCATCAAAATGAACAATTTTCTTCGAGTCATTTGGTTCATTTAGCGAATGAAATGAACGAAATTACTCAAAATGAACGAGTTCGAACAGGAGAGTCATGAACGCGCATCACAGAACAGAGCAAGGCGACCATTTGAGCTTATAAAACTTAAACTTTGTTATTTATGTTTTATATGAGCGATCGTTTTGCTTGATAAGACCCTTATTCATCATCTGGAATCGTTTAAAGCCCTTTGAACAGTTAGTTTGCACTGAAACTGTCTTTTGGACCTTGAACCGTTTGGTTTCCCATGCAATATCTCAAACATTGCTATTCTTACTTCACTGAATATTTGATTTAGTTTGAGATGTTATTGGTTTAATGTCATAAATGTTGATGCACCATTCAGTTGTATTTCCTTAAGTAGTAACATGACGGTGTGTGTATGGGATGCTTTGTTTTGAGAGCATCCATGAGTTGGTGAGTATCTTGGGAATGTGTTGAATAATTCTCACTCAGAGGAGGCATTTCTCCTCCTGTTCCCAAAACAATGGTCCACTGTTATTACTGTCATGCAAATTTCCCTGAGGTCAGAGGGCAGATATTTAACAGTGCTGTGTTTTAAACATTCCCTCTAGATTTCCGTCTCAGCGTTAAGTGGGTATATTCCTGTATATATTCCATCATCTAACCCTAAACTTACCCATCACAGAAAACGTTCTGCATTTTTACATTTTCAAAAAAAAATCACATTGTTTGAATTATAAGCTGGTTTACTAATGGGCACCAACATTTTTCCCCAATGATTTAATATATTGCCATCTTTGTGGGGACATTTTGTCGTCATAATGTAGGGTTTACACAAATACACACATACTGCATTATTGTATTTTAAAAAAAATATATAAAAAAAATATAAAATATATATTTCATACTGATCAAGGCTGTGATTATTTAATAAAAAAATATGGTAAAAAAAAAACAGGATTTATACATTTGTGTATGTATTTCACAGGGCTTGTCAGGGCCATTTCCTTGATTTGTTTTGACATCACAATTGACTGGTTTTGGATTAAACTGCAGTCAGAATTGTGGTTTTGGGACAGATGTGACTGAGATGTCGAGTCAAGATGTCTGATGCTTGCTAGGCCGAGTCCTGTGATAATTGGGCCTATTTGACGCAGATTACATGGCTGCTCAGACATATAAACAACACCAGTGACTTACTGACCTGTTTCTGCATGCGCTTGTGTGTATGTGTCTACAAATGTAACATGTGTATTTAAAAGAGAGCATAATAGTTTATAGAAAGGACAAAAAAAAAAAACCATCAGCCCCCTCAATTGGTTGTGTTTTCCCAATCATCCATCACGCGGATAGATTAATTGAACTGTCAAATACATTTCACGTCAGACTGGTAACCTTAAAGGGATACTCAAAATAGGCAATAGGCTCATTTTACAACTCCCCCAGAGTTAAACAGTCGAGTTTTACCGTTTTCGAATCCATTCAGCCGATTTCCTGATATTTAGAAGAATATACTATGGAAGTCAATGGGAGAAACTGTCTGGTTACTGATATTCTTCTAAATATCAGAAAACTTTTCAAAAACGGTAAAACCCAACTGTTTAACTCTGGGGGAGTTGTAAAATGAGCCTATTTCCAAAAAAGTTGGGTGGCACTTTTATGGGTGTTTGAGAGACAATGGGCATTGAGCCGAAAACGGTTTATTTGCAAAGTCTTTGTAATGTAATAAATGGAAGATATATTGACTTAGCCCTGTTTGAAAATGAGTACCTGATGTTTTCCATTGTGTTTGTGTTTCAGCACTGCCTTTTTACAAGTCTGTTGCCATGCTTTGGGCCAAACCAGTATAAAGGCATCTGCTAAACAAATGAATAATGTCATAAAATGCAGTACTTTTTATCAGGCAGGCAGTTGGTTGGCATGGATAAACTCTTCCCACATGTTTAATTAACAGAGGATAGAAAGGAGGGGCATGGAAACAGGAGGGCAATTTAAATTTAGTGTTGCATCTGACACACATGCCAAGGTGTGTCGTGGTTAGGCAAACCTCAAGCCCTTAGGCAAAACATCAACAGCAGTTATTTATAAATGCCAAAATGCATGTCTTATAGCTTTCCTGTGAATGCGTTTCAATTGATCGTAAACATTGGACAGTGGAAGTCAGGGAGACCTTTTTTTTTTTAAAGAGGTGCTGGCAGGTGTCAGTTGTCAGGTGTGTGTTTAACTATCTCAGACTAGACTGTGTCATAACGCTATCCCATAATGACACCCCATCGATATCCAGCTGTGGCCCTTGATTTGAACGTGACTGCGTCTTGAAGCTTCCAAGTAGATCGGCGCACTTTGAGCTGGCTGCATATTAGCAAACTTACGCCAGCCAAACTCTCAGCTTGTTGTTCGTTCTTGCTGTGACCTATAGGGGATTTGGCTAAGTGAATAATACAGCTGCAGGGCCATCAGGCTCTATCCGTTGCTTCAAATTCCTTGCAGTGTTTCTTTACACACACACACACACACACACACACACACACACACGTATCATTGAAGCTTGTTAGCCTAGTCATAGAACCCCAGAACTAAATCAACACTGAACTGACTTTAGCCGAAATACAGCATTTTCCTTTTATCACTGTAAAGATGCTTTGAAACAATCTGTATTGAATAAAGCGCTATATAAATAGAGTTGACTTGTATTGCACTTTAAATCTTAAAAAGTGTATTTCAAAAAACTGTCCTTTGCATATAATATAATATTGAAATAAAATGCCAATTTAGAGTACACTTTTCTGACTACTGTGTTTCTTAACACCCTTAAAGTACAGGACACTTTTAAAAATACACTTTGTAATAATGTCAAATTAAAAGTTTTTGGACCAAATTTACAAACCAGCGCAAACACTCTTTTTGGCATTAAAAAACCACGGTCAGGATTTACGAAAGACACACAGTGAAAAATTAGCACTGAAAAGGCGTGGACATAGTTTTTTATAGTTATTTTTGTGGCTGACCTTATTAAATATGTGTTTGGGAGTTTCCCAGTTTCAGATGCTAAATTTATGGGAGGAGACTATTATTTAAATGAATCATGCTAGTGATTCTACTTGATTTGCTAAACATGCTAGATTTACTTGGGTTTGCGCTAGTCAATGTACCGTTATTTGCGCCATTAAGCTTTAATCCACTTCACTTGCTAAATTTTGTTGTTCATTATGGAAATGATCCCATTGATCCCTTTAATTTGTACGTCAGTAGATCACGTGCAGAACTCAACTCTCCTCTAATTTGCTCAGTTTAGTAAATCTGGCCCTGATATTTTAAAGGGGCTATATGTAGAATTGAGAAACCATTGTGATTAGCGACACCTGTGGTTATTAAGTGAACTGCAGCCGGCAACTTATTGCACGTGCTCGCCCTTGTGTGCACAGAACACATAACATGCAAGAAACTGAACGTGATTAAAGGCTCTGATAAACTCACGACGGAGTTTTTTTTTGTTCTTCACTTTGAAGTAAAAAGAAGTTGAAAATACCTTTGCAGAGATAAACTTTTAAAAATGCATGTTTGAACTGTGTTAACTGAAAGCAACTTGCACTGACATATCTTCAAATATGTCAGTGCCATTGTACACCAGTAATGTTTTTTTTTTTTTCCTACAGCATGTTTATAAAAGCTACTAAATGTCATAAATGAACTAAGGCCTAATCTAAGCCCTGTCTGTAAAACCAGGCCAAAGTATACTAAAGGATACTTCTTTTTCACAAGGGTGGTCTATGGTGGCCTAAAAATGTTTTAATTTTCTCTCATTTTTTATACAGCTAATCTGATCGATGTATTACGGGTACTGGAGCTGTCTGAAGACATGGAGGGAGTGTCAGTAGAGGCTGGTCTGTGCACTGAGAGAAAGGACACGTCAGAAACAGACATGGCTTACAGAATAGACAAAAAGATTCAACTCAGCGCCCCAACTAAACAGTTCTTTCCAGGTATGGACTTTTTGAAATGTACTTTCACAAATTCTCAAGCATTTGAGGCCATTGCTTTCTTTTCTGAAGTGTGAATTGTGTTATATGTGGACAATGCTTTGCTGTTTTATTTAATAGATTCTGCTTTCCCTGAGAACTTCTCTCTGATGACCACGGTGAAGGCTAAGAAGAACACTCAGTTCTTCCTGCTGTCTTTGTATGATGAGCAGGGAGTCCAACAGCTGGGGCTGGAGATGGGCCGATCGCCTGTATTCCTCTATGAAGACCACAAAGGCCAGCCGGCTCCAGATCTCTACCCCATTTTTAAGAAAATCAATCTGGCTGATGGGAAGTGAGTGCTTTCATGCAGTCTTATGGCACTTTTCCTTTACCAGTACCAGCTCGCCTCGCCTCGGCTCGCTTTTCGCTCTGTTTTCCGGTTGTCATAGCGACACCTTTCGTTCCTCGTTTCCCCATCAAGCTCTCGCTGGATCCTCTCTTCGGCAACCAAACAAAGGAGAGTCTGCACCTCCTCGTTTGACCACGGTGTATTCTTCCAAGTTGCCATAATAATAGTAGTTCGTTTAGTAACTATCTCTGGCCAAACTATTTAAACATGGTGGGTTATTCTGGCGTGTGCAATGATGACGCAGTGAATGGTGATGATTCTCTCTGACCAATCAGCAGTCGGCATTGTTCACGTCACATTTTAGTATCGCCTTAACTCGCCTCAGAACCTCGGCGGAGGTAATACAAAAAAAGTACCCGAAAGCAGGAACAGGTACAACTTTTACATAGTGGAAAACCAAACAAAGGCGAGCTGAATCGATGGTACTGTGCAGTGGAAAAGCGCCATTAATAGCCCCGGAGTGCCCTGAAGTTTTCTTTCTTTAAAAAATAATGAGCGATGACCCTTTTTTACTTCCATAATGTAATATACTCTATTTCTTAGTGAAACAGAATAAATGTTGGACTTGATTTTTCTATTTTTCTGAATGTTATTGTGCCAAAATAATGCCTGAATACCTAATACCAATAATAATATATGGGCTATTGGTAGAGTTATACTATAATTTATAGACCATTTCACAAGATGTAAACAATACTGGTCCAGAAGCACTTCCTGTTTCAGTCTTTTAACACTACATAAAAGCTGGGATAAAATACAACCAACAGAACATTTAAAACTGAATCAAAAAGTTGAACAAACATCGGTAACACTTTAAAATAATGGTCAGTAGTTAACAAGTAGCTATGCAGGAAGTAATAGGTAGTACTGCATTAACACCGAAGTTAATACTATTAACTAATATGGAAGCAATATTAACTAAGCATTAAGTAATAGGTAATTAGTACAAAGGTAGTTCCTTGGTAGGTATTTGATTGTTACTAAAGAAATATATCCTCATTGAGAACTACTTGTGAACTAAGAAATAATAACCAATTAATTACTAATCACAAAAGTAACATGTCTAAAAAGTGAACAATTGTGGGGGTTTTATACTCTTAACATGGTCATAACATTTCAGAAGCACATGCCTCAAATGGGTTCTTTGTGGAAACCAGTTTATGAAGTTTATATATCCTCCCAAATACATTAGCTAGGTTGAGATTGTGACCACTACTCTTGCCAGGATGGACGCATGTTCTCTGTTTATTTAAAACTTAAACATAAAATAATCCTAATAAAGACAGTTTTTAAAAATAAACCTTAAATAATTAGGAAGTGATGCTGACACTCTCATGATTGGATTAGTTCACTATTATGAGCTCTATTGAATGTCAGTCACATACAGTATATCTCAGACTCCAAAGACCTATAACTTTATGTTCCAGTAGCTGCCTGAGGAGGACTTCTCTTTAGGACATGAATATAAACATTGATGTTCACTTGTCAAAAACAATTTGTATCTTTAATGAAGAAATTGGCAGCATTTATGTTACGATAAGCAGAAAAACCACATCTTCCAGATTACAGTGTTTGTTAGAATATTAGTGCCTCACAGAACCTGTACAGTATGTGTCAAATATAAAATTAAATTACTTGTATCATTTGTGAAAAACATGTTAACTCCTCACTAACTACTTAAGCGTTACCTTGTCATCCCGCAGGAACTACTAGTGATGTGGCCCATTATTTTAAAGTGAAAAACATGTTAACTCCTAACTAACTACAAGCGTTACCTTGTGTAAACATTGCGGGATGACGAGGTAACGCTTGTAGTTAGTTAGGAGTTAACATGTCATCCCGCAGGAACTACTAGTGATGTGGCCCATTATTTTAAAGTGAAAAACATGTTAACTCCTAACTAACTACAAGCGTTACCTCGTCATCCCGCAATGTTTACACAAGGTAACGCTTGTAGTTAGTTAGGAGTTAACATGTTTTTCACTTTAAAATAATGGGCCACATCACTAGTAGTTCCTGCAGGATAACAAGGTAACGCTTAAGTAGTTAGTGAGGAGTTAACATGTTTTTCACAAATGATACAAGTAATTTAATTTTATATTTGACACATACTGTACAGGTTCTGTGAGGCACTAATATTCTAACAAACACTGTAATCTGGAAGATGTGGTTTTTCTGCTTATCGTAACATAAATGCAGCCAATTTCTTCATTAAAGATGCTAATTGTTTTTGACAAGTGAACATCAATGTTTATATTCATGTCCTAAAGAGAAGTCCTCCTCAGGCAGCTACTGGAACATAAAGTTATAGGTCTTTGGAGTCTGAGATATACTGTATGTGACTGACATTCAATAGAGCTCATAATAGTGAACTAATCCAATCATGAGAGTGTCAGCATCACTTCCTAATTATTTAAGGTTTATTTTTAAAAACTGTCTTTATTAGGATTATTTTATGTTTAAGTTTTAAATAAACAGAGAACATGCGTCCATCCTGGCAAGAGTAGTGGTCACAATCTCAACCTAGCTAATGTATTTGGGGGGATATATAAACTTCATAAACTGGTTTCCACAAAGAACCCATTTGAGGCACGTGCTTCTGAAATGTTATGACCATGTTAAGAGTATAAAACCCCCACAATTGTTCACTTTTTAGACATGTTACTTTTGTGATTAGTAATTAATTGGTTATTAATTCTTAGTTCACAAGTAGTTCTCAATGAGGATATATTTCTTTAGTAACAATCAAATAGGAACTACCTTTGTACTAATTACCTATTACTTAATGCTTAGTTAATATTGCTTCCATATTAGTTAATAGTATTAACTTCGGTGTTAATGCAGTACTACCTATTACTTCCTGCAGAGCTACTTGTTAACTACTGACCATTATTTTAAAGTGTTACCCAAACATCTTTAAGATGTTTTCTTTACATGTGAACTAAAGAAAACAGTTACAAACTGAAACAGGAAGTGTTTCTGGACCAGTGTTGTTTACATCTTGTGAAATGGTCTATAACAGTATATAATATTAAACAGTAGCCCATGCGGCCTTAGTCAGCAGAAAAGGAAAATAACTTTTTTTTTTTCAAATTGTGGTTAACGATTTCAAGATCACATTTCTGTGGAACAGCGTGTATTTGGAAATCTTCACAGTAAAACCGTGAGCATGCATTCATGAACTAAATCAGATTTATTAACCTTACTTAGATTGAATTTCACACAAGCAAATGTGTAAATTAAATGGGGATTGAGTGTGTACAAAACATTCACAGACCTTATTTAGCATCTAGTATTGATATTCAACTCAAATGGTCAGATTATATGTAATTGCAGATGACACCGGATATTAATTGCGTGATCGGTGAGTAAACTGTCATTCTTATTTGTCCGAACGTATTAGTTTTTATTTATATCACAAATTCAATGTGTTCTTAATTTTCTAACTACCTTTGAATATGTTCGAGTGATTTGATCACAAAATGTTTTGGACTGCATGTAGGCCTGTATCTAGTGCTGTGCACTTTTATCAGATCAGCTGAGATGGATGTTAATACAAGTTGTAAACAGAGGAAAGGGAACTCTTAAAGGATAACTCCGACGCAAAATGAACCTTTGGTCTATTAAAACATCGGTACCTAGTCAACCATTCTCTGAGATTTGTTTTCATGATAATCGAATGTAAAGTGTTTTATCTCTCAAAGCTGTTAGCGTATATGCTAGTATATGGGGGCATATAATAAGTAAAGACAAATCGCTAGTTTACACCACTAAAAAGGCTCAAAATAGCCTTACACTAACACAGTAACATAATGAGGGTCCCTACATGCAAAACGAAGCATTGAGAACTTTGTAAGTGTACAGACCGTTTAATAAGACGGTATTTTATAAAGACAGTCCACTTCGAGTATGCAGGCAGGAGCCATCTTGGAAAACAGTCTTGACTAGTCGAACCACGAACGACGTGCTAAGTGAGCTGAACTGTATGAAGTTTAGCGAACTTCTGAACTGTATGAACGGCGTTTGTGGTTCGACTTGTCGAGACTGTTTTCCAAAGATGGCTGCTGCCTGTATACACGAAGTGCACTGTCTTTATAAAATATCGTCTTGTTAAACGGTCTGTACACTTACAAAGTTCTCAATGCTTCGTTTTGCATGTATGGACCCTCATTATGTTATTGTGTTAGTGTGGGGCTATTTTGAGCCTTTTTAGTGGTGTAAACTAGCGATTTCTCTTTACTTGTTATATGCCCCCATATACTAGCATATACGCTAACAGTTTTTAGAGATAAAACTCTTTACATTCGATTATCATGAAAACAAATCTCAGAGAACGGTCGACTAGGTACCAATGTTCTATTAGTCCAAAGGTTCATTTTGCGCCGGAGTAGTGGTATAAACTAGTGATTTCTCTTTACTTATTATATGCCCCCATATACTAGCATATACGCTAACAGTTTTTAGAGATAAAACTCTTTACATTCGATTATCATGGAAACAAATCTCAGAGAACGGTCGACTAGGTACCAATGTTTTATTAGACCAAAGGTTCATTTTGCGTTCAGTCTTGCATTCATTAATAAATTATTACTAGTAGACATATTCCAACATATGGCTCTCCTTTAAAAAATGGCTCTTGCAAACAAAATAAATGTTTCACCTTGTTTTCAACACTGTGCCAATATATAGAGTGTTCTTTCACATTCACACGACCCATAATCCACCTCTAATAGCCATGCTCCTGGAAGATCAGTTAATATCATTTATCTGGGTTAGCACTGTGATAAAGCTCTGCTGTTGTTGATACGATTAACCCTGCTGTCGTCTCTTCTCAGATGGCATCGGATAGCCTACGGCGTTGAGGGCAAATCTGTTACTCTCTACCTGGACTGTAAGAAGGTGCAGACGCTGGAATTAATGCGCGGAGACAACCCTGTGGTCAGCACTGACGGAATTGTTGTTTTCGGGACACGGTTACTAGACGAAGAAGTTTTTGAGGTACGAACCATTAGAAATCCTGGTTGTAAATGTTTTCACATGCACACAAATAGCCAGGTTAGGGCAAGTTAAAGGAATAGTTGATACATCATGTACTCACCCTCATGTCATTCCAAACTCTTAAGACCTTTCGTTCATCTTCAAAACACAAATTAAGATATTTTAAATGATATCCCGTGATATTTCTGTCTCTCATTTGAAAGTCTACTCAACTACCACTTTAATGCTTCAAAAAGTCCATAAAGAGAATAATCCATATAGCTAATTTTTCTAAGACTTCAATACAATCGCTTTATTTGGGGAACAGATTGAACTTATTCTTTTATTCACATGTAAACATTGACAATATCCCCGCAATCAAGCATGGAAGAGAGAAGTCCTACTTTTGAGGATAATAAAATATATTTTTTGACTACTTTTATTTAAAGCACCATGATAACCATAATGCATGTAAATGATTTACTTTTATAATGTTTGCAATTATTATTCTAAATGATAATTCATTACATTCTTATTAAATTAATGTAAAAAGATCATTTAATTTAATAAATCCAACAAATACTACAATGATGTAAAATACTTTGAAATGTAAATAATATGTATTTATTTCTTTACTTATTTTTTACATGACATTTTTTTTTAATTCAAATATAATTTATACCGGGGCTGAGGTGAAATATGCATGGAAGCTTGTTTCCGCCATTGAATAAAAAATATAATAAATAATTGTGAATTTTTATCTCACAATTCTGACTTTTTTTCTCACAATTCTGACATTTTTTCTCACAATTGCGAGTTTATATCTCACAATTCTGACTTTATTTCTCAGAATTGCGTGATATAAAGTCGCAATTGCGAGTTATAAAGTCAGAATTGTGTGTTATAAAGTCAGAATTGCGAGATATAAAGTCAGAATTGCGAGATATAAAGTCAGAATTGTGTGATATAAAGTCGCAATTCTGAGAAAAAAAGACAGAAGTGTGACTTTTTTTCTCACAATTGCGATCTCGCAATTCTGACTTTATAACTCGCAATTCTGACTTCATATCTCGCAATTCTGACTTTATATCACGCAATTCTGACTTTATATCACGCAATTCTGACTCTATATCTCACAATTCTGACTTTCCATCTCGCAATTCTGAGAAACAATGTCAGAATTGCGAGAAGTAAACTCACAATTGTGAGAAAAAAAGTCAGAATTGTGAGATAAAAAGTCGCAATAACCTTTTATATTTTTCATTCAGTGGCGGAAACAAGCTTCCATAAATATGCCCAGAGATGTTCTGGACAAATTTTGTGAGATCGCAATAACAGGCTCTTTCTTTCTCATTCTTTACTCTATTTTCATATTCCTTCAACCCTCCTGTCATCAACGTCTTTATAAATGCTGCAGTATATGCTCATCATACTCCCATGTGAAACAAACAGCAAACAAGATATCTCTCTTGAGAGTTGACGGGAAGTCTCGGATCAGTATAATTTAAGTTCATCCAAAATTCATGTTTATTCACTCTGCTTTGCTTTAATGGAATAAGCAGTGGCAGTCTGTTTGTGTTACGTTTAATTGAACAGATTGGAATTGAGTGGGTCAGAGGTAGTTGTCTGGGCTGCTAACATTGAGGTCTTGGCTCCTCAGTGCAAGGAATAAACAGATGCTGTTCAGGCTTGTTTCCACTGCTAGAGAATACCTGGAAGTACCACCCTGCTCACTTGATAAATCTACACTGTGTAACTCTTTTAGTTTATTCTTAGCTAAAAACACTTAGTTCTTTCAAAAATATATGTGCTCATTAATGTATATTTACGTCGTTCAAGTAATAAAGTATTCTCGTGAGAGTATAATATGCCATTGAAAATACATACGGGTAAGGGGTTCTAATGTCGGTCGCCATGTTGACCCTCCATCTTGAAAGTACATTACCCAAAGAGGGACATACCCATTAATTCAAGCTTCGCCTTTCGCGTTTATGTTCGAGTTTACACTCATTCACAAGGTCGAACTGGAAGCCATGTTAATCTTGGACTACATTGGCCACCGTAGCAGTTAAAATGAAATCGGAATTGAGAGCAACAGAAACTAATATTCGCTGGATGGTCATATACCTTTTCACCGCTAGATGGGGGTAAAAATCACACAGTGTAGCTTTAATTAGTGCTGTCTGAATGAGCACAAATATTTTTTACATGACCCCTCCCTTTTTGTTCTTTGTCTATTTTTGGGGCTATTTCAGAGATAATGTAATGCGTTTAAATGTGTTGTTGAAGAGTTTGTATTTCTGGATCTAAATTTTGGGATTTAGATGTTATAGGAAGAAGGAGACAGGAACCAGCGATCATTTAAAGAATTTAATAACAAAACAAAACAAATACAAATTGAAAGTAAAAGACATAATAAAACATGAACAGCACAACATAAATGCAGGCCTGTTCCTCTCTCGATCTCCACTGTCGTCGCTCCTCCTTTTATGCCTCCGCTCCTCTGTGAGAGATACGAGACCGGTGTATCGCGTAGGTGTCGCTCATCAGTAATCACGGCACCGGCCTCGCGCCGTTCTCTCATGGCCTGCTCGCCACACCCAACATCAGCACAACTTAAAATGGTACTTCACTGCTGTAATAAACTAGGCTGGCTATACAGTAGAAGAAAAAAATTCAAGTCTTTGCTACTCGTCTAAAAAAAGGCCAAATAGGTAGGAAAACTTCGACACCCATAATGCACTGGGCATATTGTCGTCCAAGGCCACTTCTGGATACACTTGACCAGAGTCAAATGCCGCCTTGCTTTAGTAAGAAATACGTCTTCATAAACTTTTAGTCATAATGGTGTCTACTTGAATTGTTCCCGTGTGCAAGAATTCAAAGAGTAAACGTTTAGCGCGAGTAAGTTACTTAACTTTACCCCTTCAAATCATCCCATGCAATGCTTTTGTGTGTTGAAGCATTATTTGTATTTAACAAAACCCCACCCATAGAAACACAATTCCTATTCCATTCCATACTTGCAAGAATCAAGCTCAAAACAATGTCTAATTGTTAACAAATTAAGAGCAAGGAATTATCTTAAGAGCGTCCTTCACTATATTTGCATCAAAAACCTGAAAATTTCTTTTTCCAATGTTTGCATAATATCTTATAAATTATAATGTATCTGGACAATTTTTAAAGGGACTGTCCTTCGCTGTTTGCAATTTCCCACATTCTTGTGTAAGTGGTTAGTTAAAAAAATAACATCTGTAACCAGTATGGTTAAAACCAAATTAATAAATTAAAAATGTATTTAAAAAAATGACCAAATTACGATCAGTCTATTTTTTCATTAAACATTACCTATTATGCGTTTTACATTTTTAACTTTCTTTATTGTGTAGTCAGTGCTTATAAATCAGTGCTTTATAAATGAGTAATTGCCTAATCAATAATAGCAATTAAAATACAACACACAACGACAACTATAAGAGCTTCATTCACTAGTTTATGCACGGCCCGTAACTACTGCCTATAGTGTATTTTTCTGTCACGTATATCGATACTTTGAGATCGAACATCATGCAGTTGATCGGTGATATTCTTTCGCACAAATTATGTTATTGTCTATTCCATTATATCATCACAATAAAAAAATGAAAAATTCCAGACCAAGGCATACACAAAAAAGTGGCGAGGCCTGGTTATGTTAGAAGTGTTATGATATAGTAGGGGTGTGATATTTTCCGAAAACATGCTTTAAATGTCACAGAGCATTACTGACAGACTGGTAAGAGAGGTGCTGCAATAATGTAAACTTGTGGAAAAGTAATGTTTCTTTTTAACATTTCAGCATTAAAATCTATTTTAGTCGACCTCAAAAACAAAATAAAAACTTAAAGGGCTAGTTCACCCTAGTTCATTCTTTCATTAATACTGTAATTCACCCTCATGTCGTTCCAAACCCAAAGACTTTGGTTCATCTCTGGAACACAAATCAAGATCTTTTTGATAAAATTGGGGAGCTTTCAAGCCCTCCATTGACAGCTGCGCAATTACCACTTTGATGCTTCAAAAAGTTCATAAAGAGATCATAAAGCTAATCCATGTGAATTAAGTGGTTTAGTCCACATTTTCTGAAGAGAATTGATTGCTTTATATGATTGAATTTAGGCTTTATTGCAAGAACCACTGAGGTTCATTCTTGTGAACTTTAAGGGATACTCCACTTTTTTTTGGAAATAGGCTCATTTTACAACTCCCCCAGAGTTAAACAGTTGAGTTTTACCGTTTCCGAATCCATTCAGACAATTTTCTGATATTTAGAAGAATATCAGTAACCAAACAGTTTCTGGTCTCATTGACTTCCATAGTAGGAAAAATATATACTATGGAAGTCAATGAGACCAGAAACTGTCTGGTTACCGATATTCTTCTGAATATCAGAAAATTGGCTGAATTGATTCGAAAACGGTAAAACTCAACTGTTTAACTCCGGGGGAGTGGTAAAATGAGCCTATTTCCAAAAAAAGTGGAGTATCCCTTTAAATCTTTACTGACCTTAAATATACAAGCTTGATAAAAATTGATCATTCTAGAAGAAAATTTCAAATGCCACTTTTGCATTTTGCATCTGAACTTCTCATATACTGTATATATATATATATATATATAATTCCCAGTTTTATGTGAACGATTAGGAGGATGATTTTCAGATCATTGTGAAGAAAAAACCCTACACTGTAAAAAATATTGATGGTTTAACTTAAAAAAGTAAGTAACGTGCGTTGCCTTAAAATTTTAAAGGGCACCTATTATGCCCCTTTTTACAAGATGTAATATTGGTCTCTGGTGTCCCCAGAATGTATTTGTGAAGTTTCAGCTCAAAATACCCCACAGTTAATTTATTATAACCATTTGAAAATGTCATTTTGGGGCCTGCTTAAAAATGAGCGGTTTCAGGGGGTATTCCACCTTAAATGCAAATGAGCTGCATATCCCCGCCCTGCCATTGGATGAGGGCGTAACTTGATACCTATGGCAGGCAGTCGGTACTGAGAGAGTGAAGAGACGCGCCGTATTGAATGTCATTCAGAGTACGTTTGAATCGGAATATTTAAATAGTATGAAGAGACTCCGGCAGAATAAACAAATGAGAATGGACCAGTACGTCTCGGTATGGTTATTTGATACTTTTATGTACTTTAGAGTTGTAATCGCGTCCCATTTGAAATGATGGATGTCCAACACACACACACACAGACACTAGCGCAATTTTTTGAAACTACATATACATTCTGTGATAAAGTTTGCAACGTACGAGCGAAATTACATTTATGCGAGGGACCTGTGGCGTCATGTTTAGCTACTTGTCATAGGTGCTTCTGTGGCAAATGTGAGAAGATGGCTAACTTACAGAACACCAACATATATGCAGTTTTTAATACAATATCTTTAAAAATATATATATTTATAAACGTGTGGTTACACACTATACAAACAAGGTTTTAAATTATATACACAGACATCCTATGACGGCAATAACTTTAGACGCATTTGTTATTGAATTGGCTGACATTGACTGAAAAGACTATTTGCTCAAAAATCATAAAATACACGTACTGTTACTGGAGGTGACGGTGGATCGCAAACAGTAGACGACAATCCACACTTGAGGATTAACTTTTAAGCCACAACAACAGGATTAACCCACGAGTCCACGACAGAACATAAATTTACGTTTCCAAGAGACATTACCGGCTGTCGTCGTTGAAACAATGAAGGATGGTGTGTACAGATCACCGAGGGCGGGGTCTAGGCCACAGCCACACTGTCAATCAACCCCCTGTCTCCCGTTCTACGTCACAAAGACCTTGATCTCAGAACAGCTCGTTCTGAGGCAGTGCATATGATTTATTGAGATTGTAAAAAAACTACTGGATGGATTTTTATCATTCTAGGGTGGTTTTGCTCACACACTGCCAACACACATTTATGTTCAAACACCATGTAAAAGTGAATTTTCCATAATAGGTGCCCTTTAAGTTGATTGAACTGGAAAAAGTGAGTTAATACAATGAAGGAGATTAATTTAATCATCAGAAACTCAAAATTATATGTTATTTGAACTAAATAAATTATTTAAGTTGATTTGGCAAAAGAAAAAATGTTGTGATTACTAAACTGTAAAAAAATATTGTTGGTTTAACTTAAAAAAGTAAGTAACCTGATTGCCTTAAAATTTTAAGTTGATTGAACTGGAAAAAAATGAGTTAATACAATGAAGGAGAATAATTTAATCATCAGAAACTCAAAATAATAAGTTATGTCAACTAAATAAATTATTATAAAGTTGATTTGACAAAAGAAAATATGTTGTGATAACAAAATACAAACATGTACATACATGTTACTCGTATATTATGGTAGCCCTGTTTCTGCTAAATATAGTGTAATTTCATCTGTGCCATTAACATGTTTATAAGCAACTGAAAAAAGTACAAATGTCAGCACATGTCAGAACATCTCAAGGACCCAAAAAACACCTTGGTCCTCCGAGGGTTAAACAATATTAATTCATTTTATTTATGGGCGCCTTTTAAGATACGCAAGGACACCTTACAAACAGTAAAATAAAGTACCAATGAATATAAACATGAATACAAATTTTAATAAAATACACCTCAATCAGAATAAGCTAATCTAAAAAATGAGTTGTAATCCTTTAAATGTGCATAGTATAGCTTTGTTAAGTTCATTTTTTCCAATGTGTTGATTCCGTATCCACCAGGAAAAACCCTTTAGTCATTAGATCTTCATGTTAAACCTAAAGCTAACCAGATGTGATGATGACTTAGAGCATAGTCTGAAGCCAGTCATTGACTGACTAACTGACTGAGCAATGAAGCCAGACAGTCAGTCATGTTTGCAGCATAACATCTCCAGTTGTGCCATGATTAAGAGTCTCTACCACCTCTCGTGCTGTTAAAGAACAGAACAGTCCAATCCTATCCAGTAACACTTAATTTTACAGTGTCCTTGTTGCACGTTACTGTAGTATACGTATGCATAGATGCAACTAACCCTAAACCAAACCCTATGGGCTATGTGCACGCATAAGTTCTGCATTTGACGCAAGGATGCTCGTCCATTTCCGGTTGTGGAGATTAAAGCGGAGGAGAACGGGATTATGGCAGAGTCTTCAAAATTCACTGTCCTCCCGTCTTTGAAACGAAACGTACATACGTTTAGATGTAATTTTATATATAGTTATGTTTATTTAATAAAATTTCAAAAAGAAGCATAAACACAACGAGGGGTGTCTGTTTTATCTGTTTTTGTGACTAATGTTTCTTTAGTATAACCATGGAGTATAAAATTCAATATAAATTCTCGGTATTGCATTGGACTCCTTGCATTGCATCCTTACACCTTCACCGGAAATACTGCCGTGCATAGAGCCCATTCCTCACCCTTACATTTAGTTAATTATTATTTCTCAGAGCTTTACACTGTAACAGGGACACTTTAAAATAAAGTGTAACCTCTAATTGTAAAAAAATTGTAAAAGTGTAACCTGTAATCTGTCCTTGTCGTGCTGAACCACCGTGATAAGTCATGACTAATTGTCCTCGTATATATCTTTCTCGTGGTCCAATGGAGCTGCATCTGGGTCATAGGGTCAGGGTTAACTGGGTGAGGCTGGTACTGGAGTGTGTGCAAGTTTAACCTGATCTGAGGCCAGTTCCCAGGCCCTGGATTCAATGGGAATCCAGAGGGCTTATGTTCCGGTCCAAATCTCTCAGCGTGGGAGAGCTGCTCGGGAGCCTGGGGACTATGGTCAGGGCTAATGCGCCTATTGCTTCCAGATCTTTACAAATTGCTCAAGTCCTCGGGAAGTCTTGGAGAACTACAGTAAACTAGAACACATACACACAAGCAGTCTGGTTCACTGATCATAAATGGTTGTTTTGAATACATGCAGAAATGTGTTAACTGGCTTGTTGAGTCCTTGAGTTGTCAAGTATGTCTTACAAGAAGACCTTAATTTCAGCCGACAGATAAACTGGTGGGATCTGTGGAGTTTAATTAGTTGGCTAGGTATACTGATTTATTTTTCTTTGAAGATCCAGCATATGTCAGATTAATGTGAGAAATGCTGCGGTCTGGCTGTACTCTACTGCCGAGTGAGTTTGTGCGCATCTTGGGTATTGCCAGTTTTTGACTTCTTGTTCTTCCACCCACTGATGTTCTGGCAGAACCCCAGCGATGAGTCACAGATTCTCCATTGGCCTTATGATGAAAGATCTCTTTATTGTGGATTTCTGTGCTAAAGTCTAAACAATTTAGTTGAATTATGGGTTCCTTTCAGTAGGGGGCGTTCTCTCCTATGGTTGTGCATTTTGTATTTACAGTAAAAAAAGAAATGGGTCTTAAAGATATCTTCATTGAATTTTTCTCCAAACATTTTAAATGTGTTTCTCACTTAGCAACTTCACACTCACTGGTGTCTGTGAGAATGTGTGTGCAGTACATTTATTTTGTTACTTACATATAGACCATTTCACAAGATGTAAACAACACTGGCAGAAGCACTTCCTGTTTCAGTTTGTAACTGTTTTCTTTATTTCACATGTAAAGAAAACATCTTAAAGATGTTTGTTTAACTTTTTGATTCAGTTTTAAATGTTCTGTTGGTTGTATTTTATCCCAGCTTTTATGTAGTGTTAAAAAACTGAAACAGGAAGTGCTTCTGGACCAGTGTTGTGTACATCTTGTGAAATGGTCTATACTGTTACTGGTCATCTAATCAGATTTCAGAGTGTCATTTAATACAAAACAAAATACGATACACAAACTTGCTAATTTTTTTATTCCCTCAGAACACACGGCTACTTTTGAATGGCTGTCATTGGAGAAAGATGCATTTTGCAGCCAGGTGGTCATTTTTATTTTAGATGGTTTTGGAGAAATTAGAATTCATTGTAAAATAATGTATTTGAACTCTTTGCAAATAGTATGCAGTATAAGGGCCAAAGGGTCAATTCTATAGTTTTTATGTTTTAATCTCCAGGATCAATTCATTGTGCAGTGTGTTTGGTTTCATACAGTATATGGTTTGCCTATATGACTCTCTTTGTGTTTATATAACATTCAGATGAATAAGTTTGAACATTCACTGAAACTCCATGACTAATGTGGCGAAAAATGGCTCTGTTAGAGCCCTATCATACACCTGACGCAATGCAGCGCAGAGTGTTTTTTGCTAGTTTCAGCCCGACGCAGTTATTATTTTCACGTCCAGTGCCACGTTGTTTAAAGTCCCCGTGAACCGGAAGTTGCAAACGGTTTTTCTCCAGTTAAAGATTACTAAGGTAAAACATTTTTTTAATATATATTCACTTGCACGGATTAATTGTTCACCACAAGACTAGTAATATGCGCTAACAAAGTAAATAGGTTCAATTTTGATTTCACAGGGACTTTAAATAGCAGCGCCCATTTGTGCTCCCATGGGTGTTTCTTTGATATTTAAAGAGCATTTTAGTAATGTGTGCCTTTAGGCGGGTCTACAACACACGTCCACTCTGCTTATTATACATGCAGCTACACAAACATGCCAGATATTAAAATGTTTGACAAAAAATATTTTGCAGCACTGGGTATCACTATTGGTCATTTCTATTTTAAACCAAATATTAAATATTTAGCTACTTATAAAAAACAGCCTCGATTGATATACATTTTTTAATGCGCATTTTTAGAATTTATGTGCATTGTGGCGTTTCCATTCAGTTTTTGTTTAAATACGATATCCCAAAAAAGGGTGGATGGAAACATAGCTACTGATGAGCAATGTTAAGGCCTATTCACACCGGGACGTATTTCGTGCGCGATATTTGCCGACGTTTAACGCCTCATGACTAAACAAAGGGCTCCAATGTGAATGTGCACACCGATGCGGAAAACGTCATGCGTAAAAGCGTAATTTTTTTTTAAACGTCTCGGGTTTGTTTTTTTAGTTTGACGCGCCGCGTCAAAAACTGTCCCACCAATGATATTGGCGCTTTTGCTCACGTGTTTAGAGCTTCTGAAGTTACAGTATAACACAACTTGGGGGCGCTCAAACACAAAACGGTCTTGCCGAGCACACATACGTAACGGCGAAGAAGATCTAGGCCAAGTAGCGTCGCCGTCTACACCATAGATATCCCTAATAAAGTCTAGATGTCTTACAGCGGAGTTTCTATCGTCATCACCATCTTGTCACAGGCAAGCTGATGTAAGGTGAGTGATCAGCACGAGCACAAATACTCATTGAAATCTTGACGGATTTACAAACGATTTGGTTTCTTACAAACGTTATTAACCTGGCTATAATTATGGATGATTATTTATTTATACACTTATTATTCATAAGTATGCTGTGTCATAACTACATTTCTGACGTTTATAATAAGATTCAAGATCTTTATTTGTCCCTGAGGGGCGATTAGTTTTGCAACAGTAGCCAAATAAATTAACATGCATTACACGACAACATCAACAACAGTTAAAACTTAAAAAGTAAAAAAAAAACATTTAACATTTAAATACAAGTATTGTCAATGTGCAGACAAACCAAACCGTTTGAAAATCGGAAGAAAATTGAGCAAGTTATGGTTATTTAAAAAGTACATGAACCATTAAAACACAATGTTACGACTGAGTGAGCTGCCTGTGACAAGATGGCCGCCAGGTGCAGGCGTCGACATCATTGGCCAGCAGCGTGGATGAGATATCTAGCCTTTATTGCGGATATCTATGGTCTACACTGCCAGGAAGAAATAAGACGAGTAAGATGCAAGGCAAGATGAATGTAAAGCTGCTGGTCTCGTTGGTGTCGGAACATAAAGCACTAAATGACAAACGCGACAGGGACTACAAAAATCTTGATAAAAGAAAACTGTTATGGAGTGTACTGCAGAGCAAATGGGCGCCATCTAATGTCAGGGAATGAATTTGCATGTTTACTCGGCTCATCGTCAGCGAAAATCACTTTTTTTGTGAAAATCACAAAAATTGCGTTGAAAAACGCTGGCGAATAACGTGCCCAGATATTCGCCCCGGTGTGTACGGCCCTTTAGACTGCTGAGGCAAACCAGCCAGAAAATTGTTCCAATGATTTACTAATACGTCAGCACATTTTACTAATCCTTTCCCTCGTTTTATCGTGTACACTATATAACAATTTGTTCCATTGATTTACTAAACCGTGGCTTGTATGAAGTAGTAAAAATTAATTTCCTTGTTTTAATTCAATCAAAATGAAGGAACAAATTAGTTCAGTGTGGACACAATTTACTAAAATGAGGAAATTAATTAATTAAATGGGATGAAATTCTTACTTCGTGGCCATTATTTACTAAAACGAGAGAAAAACTTGTTTTTATTCGAATGCCATGTGCCGGGCTTCATTTTTTGAGTGTGGCTTGGGTAATAGTTAATGACTTACTACACCACTGCATTATAGAAGACTGGGCCTGGGCCTGTCTTCATAAAATTGATAACTAAAAGGAGTCCAAGAGGGAAATGCGAAAAAGCGTGAGAAGATATTTGTTTTTAAATGAAGAAATATTGTTCTTCCTGTTGCATAAACTCTTGTTTGCAGTGCACCTCCAAAAATGTAATGCAAATAAAATACATTCAACCAGTTTTACTCTTATTTCATCAGTGTTACACTAGTTGTTTTTCATCTTAAATGAGTTTTCTGCTTTGCATCAGCATGTTCTCCGGTTATACAGTGTTTTCTTTCTCTTTGATCACCAGAATTACACCAGTACATGTGAATATTACCCCATCAATGAGAGTGCTATATGTGTGTTACAGGGCGAGATCCAGCAGCTCCTGCTCGTGGATGATCCTCAGGCTGCGGCCGACTACTGCCAAGATTACATTCCCGATTGCGACAGCCCTTTGCCTTACAGAACCCAGAGCCTGGATCCTGAAGAGGTTAGTGATTTCTCTGTGAGTGTGGCCTCATCTTTTCTTGTTATTAAATGACATAACTGTTTTCCCCCCTTTACCATCACACAGACTCCTCATGTTTTAGCATTTAAGTATCATGTGTAAAAAGAAGAAGAGACACTTGAGCAACCAGCCTCACCATTTTCCACAGAATTCCCACATTTTATGAAGACATAATTTGTTCCAGCTTGGCCAAAAATGTCTTCCTCTCTCTGGAAGAGCCCTGTCAAAACTTCCTTTGAGTGGTTGAGCTGACTTGGCTTCTCAATTCCACATTTACATTTATCTGTTTGCACTTTTTACTGTTCTGGCTTCTGGGCTCGGCTCCCAGCGCACTCATCTCTGCCAGCCAATGAACAGCACAGGCATGCGTATGAATTAAAATGCTTGTCGCCTAGTTCAGATGCACTAGTGCACTGTTAGCTCTAGGAACCTTTTTCTTTTGGTACAACCAATATAATAGAGATATTTTTGTGTATTTGTATAACTGCAAATTTTTTTTGTTTTTAGGGCATGACAGATTTTACGACAGTAGTAGAAGACAATACCGTTTCCCAACTTGTAGGGGGACCCCGAGAGCAAAATTTCAAAAGTAACATACAGTAATGCTGCTTTAAAAACTCATTCTCAATTGATGGACTTTCAAATATATTCTGATTAAATGATACAATATTGTGTATATATACTAGTATACACATTCCTGTTCAAAAGTTTGGGGGCAGAAAGATTTCATTTATTATATAAATAAATAAATAAATAAATAAAAAATTCAGCAAGCATGCAAACGTAACATTACAGACATTTATAATGTCACAAAAATGTATGTTTCAAAAAAATGCTTAATTAAAGAATCTTGAAAAAGAATAGTGTGAAAAAAACAAATCCAAAATAATAAGAAATGTTTCATGAGCATCAAATCATCTTATTAGAATGATTTCTATCCACACATTTCCTACGCCCCATGAGGCCTTGCGTCAAAAGTGTGCGCGACTTCCGGTTGGAAGTAAACAAAGCGCGATTTGACATGCTTGATACTCGTTCATTAAACAGTTGACAGTCATTCGAGTTATAGCGATCCAAACTAGCTAACGATGTGGGAACACGACCTCAACGAAATTAAAAAGGGTGAAATAACAGTACCTTTACCCTCCGCAGTAGTTGATTGGGAGTATTATAATAACATTATTAATAATCAATACTCATCAAGGCATGGTGACAGACAGTTAGCGAGCTGACAAACAATTAAAATAAAAAATACACACTTATTAATTGTGCTTTGGAGATTATTCAAAATTATAAATTAATGTGCTGCTTGAATACATTAACTAGCACATTATTTGGTATTCTGTCAACACAGGCTTTGATCCTGAGTAACATACAGTAGCGAAAAGCCAATCACATGCTGATAGAGTTTATAGAATATTAAGAATTTAAACTAATGTACACAGGAAGATTCGTCGTCTTTTGGGAGGTGATGAAAACTACAGTCGTTGGCAGGATCAGAGACGGGCTCTGGCAGGATCACTCTGATTTCGTTTTCAGCTTATGTTCAAAACAATCACGTTTAAGCCACTAAACTAGTTTAGTCCGATTATACATACAACCGCGAACAGCACATGTTGTCCATGAACTCCGTAACACCATCTCTCATAAAGATTTGCGTCTTTAAATAGTAAAATAATTCTCCGAAAAACAGCTAGCCTCTTCGCTAACTAACACACAAAATACCATTGGAATGCTACTTCCGCCGCGTCACCGGAAGTTTCACCCACTTTATTTTTTACAGGAGCGCCCCTCGGAAACTTGTGGATAGGATCATATGATGTGAGGGAACATTGTGCTTTATACGTTTTTCATCGTCAAAGTTCAAACCAAACTTTGGTCTCAGGCCGACAAAGTTTATTTCCTGTCTGGCTAGCGCGCTTCCCATTTGCATTAGGTCAGTAGGAGGAGAGTAGACGGTCTTTTGTGTCTGTTCAAACACATTCATCCAGATCAGCGTTTACACAACGAAAGCAATCCGGTCAAGTGTGTTTTTTTACTATCTCTGAAAGTGGTCAAGCTCAACATGTTTTAGACGCCATTTTAACCTGTATTTAGCATTGATCCAATCGACCAAAACGGCAGCTTATCTTAATACCAGCTACAAACGGCTGAGTCATGACATTTTCTTATGGAACTGAAGGCTTTGGTGATTGCCTCAAAAATTTCTGTATTCTCTTGATTAAAGATGGCAGATTTCAGATCGCATACTTATTGGGGTTCTGTGCCAGACTAGCAACTGTTATTGAGATGAATGAGAGTGCTAACAGATAGCTATCTAAAAGATCTAATGTGAACAGCACCATCTTTTAAATCAACAGGGTCTTCTTAGACTCCCCCATACTTGTTTTCATGAAGTGATATTTTTTTGGTGGACATTGTGAGCATGTTTTTTCGATTTCGATGATTTGTGTTTGTTGTGAACGTGCACGTGCGGGTGAGTCAGCCCATCGAGTAATCATGTCAGTGGGTTAGCATTTCACTGCGGCCTTCTGGGAGGAACGCTTAAGGTCATCGTACATTAATTTCTCCTCGCAACTCCCACGCCCAGTTTTGTGCGAGTGTGCTGAATGTAAATGTCTGCGTATGTCTCTCTCCAAGTTGGCTCCAGGGAAAGTGTGTCTATCGGCAGCCGTTCAAAGGCAGAGCCAGTTGGCTTTCAGTTCCCACAACAGCTGAGAGACCAGGGACTAATGGCGGGATTCATCAGCGTCGCTCACATTACTGACCTATCACCAGAGCTCACACTGATCCGATTCCATCCTGCCCGACTTGGCACCTCAACACCTCGCTTTGGTTCTCACATTATTCATATAATCTCCCCCCGACAGGCCTCATCAAGCCCATTCAGTCAGAGCCTCTCATAATAGCCTGTAAGCAGCTCAACTCTGACCCCTTGAATTGTGGGCTGATAATGTAGCGCATGTCTGAATTGAGAACCAGTTGAACTTTGACCCAATTTGCAAAGAGAACAATATACATCGTCTAGCGGAATCAGTCAGACGCCATGATTTTAGATGAAATTATACTGAGATTGCCAGTGATGTACAGTATGTTGTGTTGTCCTACTGTGAGAATGTCTTGAACCATTTTAATTCTGCCCATCTATCCCCAACCTCTGACCTCTTGCCCCATCTATAAAAGGTCAATCCCATCTATAGCCCTGATGACATCATGCAGGGAGACGAGCCCGCGGAACCAAAGAAACGCCCCAAAAAGGACCGCAAAGGCAAAAAGAACAAAAAAAAGAAAGATAAGAAAGGCAAAAAAGAATCTCGCAAGAAGAGAAAGGGGGCAGAAGCTCTTGAAGAAGGTTTCCTTGAGGTTTCTTCGAAGCTCCCGGAGTATTTGGCTCATCCATCTGCAACAGGGCAGCCGGATCCACCCGCGATGGAGCATCCCAAGACATCGGTACAATCTCCAACAATAACAGTCGATCTGATGGACTCCATACCCGACATGCCCACTCATGAACCCGACACCTATCAGGATGAACACACCAAACCTGTTACTGTGACCGATCTTGAGGACCAGTCTGTGCTGGCACCTGCGGTTTCTGAATCCCCAAAGATGGAGGTGGAGGTAGACCATTAAGCGCCAGTGTAGTTGCCCATCCTCCTGACCAATCACTGACCCTCCCTCGCACAATTTAACCACTAGTCATCCATTGTACTAACCAGTCTCCACCATTCTAACCTCCCCAATAACTGCATCGATACTCTTCTTCCCAGATGTTGTACATTGTAGTCATAGTTTGCAGCTTTAAGGCCCTTTCAACACCGGACGCGTAACCAAAAAGCGAAAAGTTCGCGTCAAAACAGCCCGTTCTCATCCTTTAACGCTAATAGAACGCTATTTGCAAAAACGGCGCTATACTACGCACATGGCACCCTTTATCGTTAATATAACACGCGAACCCAAGACGTCATAAATCCTTTAGCGTGAATATGACACGCAGACCCTACCCCACACCTAAACTTAGCCCTCACAGCGCGTGTTTTATGAACGATAACGGGTGCCATGTGCGTAGTATAGCGCCGTTTTTGCATATAGCGTTCTATATGACGTTAAAGGATGAGAATGCGTTGGTCAAAACCATTCACATCAGCCGCGACGTGAATTTGCGACGTTCAGGGCTTCAACATTCCAAAACATTCGCACCTTTGTTTCCTTGTATATGATTGGCTGAAGCCTTTTCTTTCGCCTCAAAAGTAAAAAAAAAAATCGTCATCGAAGCGGAAAAAATAAGTCGTTTTTTCGCCGCAGCACGTTCGCGTTCAGTGTGGAAGCACTCATTATACAAACAGCTGATCAAAAAATAAAACCATCGCGCGGATTATTCGTGCGTCAAAATCGCGTCCGGTGTGAAAGGGCCTTTAGGGAGATGTATCGATTGAAATGCACATGAATTACGGCTCATTTCAACTGATGCGCATCTCAAGTTGAATGCGTACATGATGCTTATGTTACTCATGATTTTGGCATACGGTAGTTTACTTTTTTTTCTTGACTTGGCACGCTTTATACAGATTGAAACTGAAAGATGTGCTCCAAGACGGGATTGAAAAATAGGACTGCGCCTGACAGAAATCCATTTTCATGCGTCTTTTTGATACATTTCCCTCTGACAGCTGTGATAGATGTAGTTTTTACTGTATGAATCAAGCTTCTGCTGAGGTAAAACTCAGATGCCGATATCAGTGTGCCAGGTTTACTCACCCTCCTTTTCATGCTGTCATGGCTGCCACCAGAACATACGGCTTTCGTGCTGACACCCCCCTGTTGTTATTAAAACCTTCTACCCCACACTCACCAGCTCAGCAGTATTTATGCTTGGAAACCAGAACGTTTCTGTAACCTGCACCTGTGAATTGCGCTAACATTTTAATCGATCAGCAGTGGAGATGTGGAGCACAGTTAGGCCAGAAACATATACAAGTATGCACATATGCACATTCTGCGTATGCATTCTTGCATTACCAACAAATCTCAGTACTTGAGGGGATAGAGCGATAGAGTTACATTCAAACATCTGTTACTCTTTAATTCTGTAACTTCAAGCAAGATTTTCACTCTACTGTTGCTCGGCCATTACACTAGCTGACTTGAAGGGGGAAAATGTGTATATTAAGACAAATTTATTGTAACGCTCACAATATAGCGCCCCCTTGTGGCAATGCTGAGAATGCAACTCCGTATTTGCATTTATGAACTATATTTCGGGCCTTATGTGAGATGTCCAGCTAGTATAGAGTGGAAATGGCTGACTGTGCTTGGTATCTCCATGGTTGCGGTTGCCATGGCTGTGCCACTTCTGATTCTGCTGTGTCGGTGTGCAGGAGGAGAGGCCGATTAAAACACCAGAGGTCGAGGAGTTTAGTGATGACCTTTACGGCGATGAGCACAATGAGCTCTTGGTTTCCACAGTGACAGTTGGCCCTAATATCACGGACTATGAGGTATGTGCGCTGGGTTCTGTTTCTGGGATTTGCAAGCATGTTTTGAGGTGATAACCTTGAGTGTGTGCTGTGGACATGTTTTGTTCTTTCATAGATCATGGAGTTTGATGATTTTAAAAACGGCTCGGACAGTTTTGAGCAGGAATATGAGGAATATGAGATTTATGAGGACCGATTTGACCCCGCGGCGAGGGAGAAGCCGGGCACATGGGATGGAGAGGTAGAGTTTTGCACCTCTGTAATAAATGAACTGTCAACGTGCAGGCAAATATGGATTTGCGCTTTATCCCAACTAGGGATTCAAAGTTTCGGGGTTTTGGTACAAAAGTCTTTACAAAGTATCCGATTTATTTCAAAGTAATGCAGTCTGCACAAACAATGATTAGCTAATTGAGAAATACTGAAATGCATGTTCTTAAAGGGATAGTTCACCCAAAAAAAAAAAAAAATATCCATAATTTACTCACTCACAAGCAATCTTAGGTGTACATGGCTTTCTTTTCAAACACAATCTCCCATACGGCTGTTGTCGGAAGCCAGTGTTTATAGTTTTAAATAGATATTTGTTTTTCTTACAAAAACGCATCGCTTCACTTTAGAAGGCATTTATTAACCCCCTGGAGTCGTATGGATTACTTTTATGATGGATGGATGGATGGATGTGCCTTTTGAGCTTCATAAAATCTCTGGGTCTATTCAAATCTGGGAAGGGATATTATTTAAAGGAGTTGTTCACTTTTAAAAAAAACTTTTGCTGATAATTTACTCACCCCCATGTCATCCAAGATGTCCATGTCTTTCTTTCTTCAGTCGAAAAGAAATTAAGGTTTTGGATGAAAACATTCCAGGATTTTCTCCATATAATGGACTTTATTGGGAACCAAATGGGCTCCAGGCTTCAAAGGGCTTTAAACGATTCCAGACGATGAATAAGGGTCTTATCTAGGACCCTTCGTGTCATGACTCGAATTTTTTTTTGTCAATTTTGATGAATGAGTTTGAACAGGAGAGTCATGAACACCGTTTGGTTCCCATTGAAGTCCCATTATATGGAAACAATCCTGGAATGTTTTCATCAAAAACCTTAATTTTTTTTCGACCGAAGAATCTTGGATGACATGGGGTTGAGTAAATTATCAGCAAAAGTTTTTTTAAAAAGTGAACTACTCCTTTCATATAAAACCCCAATTGTGTTCGTAGTCATATACACCTATGGCTTGAGGGTGAGTAAATGATGGGATCATTTTTATTTTTGGGTGAACTATTCCTTTAAATACTTGAACACTTTGCATTAGCTTTTATATATTTGTTTGTGTATTTGCTTGAAAACACGTGCAAAAAGCACTCTATTCCATTTTATAATATTTATATTAATATTTAACTTTTTAAATAAATGTCCATTGTTCTATTAGTTGGTGTTTTTGTTTGATATGAAAATTGGTATCAAGATTCATGAAATTACACAGACTTTGGTATCGACTATTGAAAGGTATTGTAACAACTCTAATCTCATTACCACTTGTAAGCAAGATATCATCCTTCACCTGCTCTTCCTCTCTCAGGGCGGGCGATTTGAGAAAGGACAGAAGGGAGAGCAAGGTGTCGTTGAACCAGTGAGTGCTGGAGTGTCGAGTTAAACATACGAACTTACAAACATACACAGGCAATCTAATGCTAATCTCATTGTGTTTTATACTAACTAGGGCACATTTTTTAAAGGACCTCCTGGCCCACCAGGACTACACGTAAGTCAAAGTACTATTTAAATAATTTGCAAAATTATTATAAAACAACTTTACAGCCTTCAAGTGATTTCCTGTGGTCTTAAAGTGATGTGTGGGAATTAATTTTTCGTTAAAAAATATGTTAATTCTGTTTATTCCTCAGGGTCTTCCAGGAATCGCTGGCATCACAGGCCCCCCAGGACCCAGCGGAGACCCAGGTGATATGGTGAGTGTCCTCATAATCACCCGACCCACAAGACCCGGCATGAACCTCGAGCCGAGGACACGCAGGACACATCCATGGGGACGGGGGAGATGATTGGACTGGTGTGTTGATGGAACAAACCTCACCAATGACTCAGAGCCGCTCGAAGGGACCACCAACCTCTACGGAGACCTTAGGCATCAGGAAGCCATGACTCATCTGATCGTGTGACCTAATTTGCTCTGGACAGTGTGTGTGCTCTTATATAGCGTGACTCACTCTTTACACACAACCCCTTACCAGGGCGAGAGAGACAGCAGACTTCCAACTGCCGTAAAGAGCCTAAATTCATCATTTTTCTCTGGCAGTGGGGATGAAGATAGATTATTCTTTTGTCTCCGCTCAGTTTAGCGCCTCTGGTCGGCTGTGAATCAACTTCTCTCGGGTGTTATTCACAAAAGGGTTGAGTTTTAGCAAAAACATCAGACTAGGCTCACTTCAGATGTAAGCTCTTTTTGGCCTTGCACGTCCATTAGGTCTTATAACATATCCGAAGCTGAAAGACAAAAGAAAATATTCCAGCCGGAGGTATTATCTTTTCTTTTGATGCTTGAAGAGTTGTGTTGTTAGGAGAGGACTGGTGACTGACAGCTTTGATTAGATGAGTTCACTTTGATACAGGAATCACGTAAAAAAATAAAACCAAAAATCAATAGGTGTTATATTGCATTCAGGGAACAAGCCAATGGATTGGGAATAACTGAAGAATGCTGTTGCTCATGCTGTTGTTTCGTATAGAAGTGCTTCATCAATGAACTAAGCTAATTGTCTCTGCTCACACAAGGGTCCGGAAGGACGTCCAGGGCTGCCTGGTGCTGATGGGATACCGGGTCCTCCAGGCACTTTGCTCATGTTACCCGTAAGATGAGATCATTCCTTCAATAATGCATTTAAACCACTTGCATCACATTAGTAAGAGTTGTTTGCTAGAGGAATATAATTAAAATTTGATATCACCTGAGCCTCAATAGCATATGTTGGCCACATGGTGGAGCTGTGATATAATCAGTGCCATTGACATTCAGTACATGTCCAATTTTGTGTTCTAAACATGTTCAAATAATATATCTTTAATAGTGGCTTGTGAAATATTTAGCCAGTAATCTCTTCCCCTTTAGTTCCAGTATGGAGGAGACTCACAGAAGGGACCCGTCATATCTGCTCAAGAGGCGCAGGCTCAAGCAATCTTACAACAGACCAAAGTAAGACACCCACATCCAAACTGCCTTTGGCATGTACATATGTGCCCTGGTACTCATTTATCAATACTATGATGTTTGCTGACACAATCATCACTTTTGCTGATGCTGAGTGATCCACTAACCCCAATAATATTGAACTTTGTAGCATACCGTCACCATTTGTGATCCAGATATGAATGAAATGTGCTTCATACAATGTTTTATACCTTGGACTGTCTAATAAACTTTTCCCTGTCTGTTTTTATTTTTATTTGCTTCTAGCTGTCATTGATGGGTCCTCCTGGTCCACAAGGCCTCACAGGGAGACCAGGTCCATCGGTAAGAAATCTTTCTCATTTTTTTTTTTCAACGTTTTTAGCACAGCCTATGTGATCTGCTTAAAATTTTTGATGTTTGTGGGGGGTTCAGTGGATACTTTCTATCTTTGAAAATGTATGTTTGTTCCAGGGTCTTCCAGGTCCCACTGGAATGAAAGGGGACAGTGGCGAGAATGGGCCTGCGGTAAGGACATTTCCTTTTTACATTCCACCATTAGGGCTGGGTAATAAATATCGATTTCTCGATATTAATCGATTCTCATTTTTACGAACCGATATCGATTCTTAAATCTCAAGAATCGATTAGTCATCCTGTTTCATTTGAATGAATGGAACATTGTATCGCGGCTGCGTGCATCCAAAAAAACGCAATAATCTTTGTCCTTTGTTACTATTGATATGAAACAAAGTTTCAATTTTCAAATTACGTCCATTTTCTTTAGAAATTCAAAAACATAAATAACGTTTTGGCGCTGTGGCGTGAGATCGCTGATCTCTCTTCCGGGTTAATAATACCAGTCACAGCGCGAAATAAACATGAATAAGCATCTGAAAGTGTGTTAAAAGATAGAGTACAACTTATCGAAATCCGTATCATGTCACATTGATTCGTTCAATCAGCGTTTCAACCGAGGAAAGACGTCAGTTAAACAGCTCGTAATCAATGTCATGTATCGTCATATTTACCTCAGAAAACCCACATAAACTCGTTAGTCAGCTAGAAAAAATAACTCTAGAGAGGAGCATTTTGCTAAATATATACACCATATTACATATGCATTATAATCTTAATGTTCTTCTAATATTTAATGCGTATTTGAATAAATCTGGCAAGTTTTTATGACAGCCACCATTTAAATGTTTATATTTAATATAATCTTCTTATTATAAAAATAAATAAAAGTGTAATTTAAGTGTTTGTAGCTACAAAACAGTTCATTATTACCTTCATGTTAGGCTAATGAAGCCTAGTAGGCTACAACTAGACTCCCATAGTTTACAGCATTAGTTAAGAGATTTGATTCCCTTGAGAAAAATGGCCATTTATTGTAACTGATATCCAAAATAATCGATATTGAATCGAATCGTAATCGAAATCGAATCGAATTGTGACATTTTTCTCAATACCCAGCCCTACTGACCATCTCCATCTCTTTGTCTGATTATTATTTCTCTTGTTTAAGGGGCCACGTGGGTTGCCAGGTCCTGCTGGTCTTAATGGAAAACCTGGGAAGACGGTAAGACTGAACATCTCACACACTGTGTAAGAAAAATCAATGGAAGAGTGATCAGAGTTCAAGTGTGATCCATTTCATTAACCTCACCATGAATATGAATTGGGCGATAACAGTTTCTATATTGATGTGCTGTGTTTTTTGGTTCATGAATATTACATCAGCAGTGCAAGGTGGTGCATAGAATATGATGACGAAGTGGTATTCTGTGTTTTATCTTGCAGGGCCGGTCAGGAGCGGATGGAGGTCGAGGGGCTCCTGGAGAGACAGGAGCAAAGGTTATTCACTACATGCACAAGAATACCAACTTTTGACTTTAACCTATAATAATTAGAGCACAGTGATGACGTATATTTGTAGGCTAATCTGGAAGTTAACATCACCCTGGTTCCCTCGACAAAACCACTTTCCAATGGCTTTTGGATTTCTGCAGAAAATAAGCTCTGGATCAGTGAAATTTAATGACTCTTACATGTTTTGTGCATCATGAAAATCGTCACAAATTAACACTTTTATGAATTTTGAAGCTTGATATGTTAGTCTATAAACAAACTATACCAACCCTTTAAATCTATATTTATAATCCACAAGTTTTGGGTTAGGATAGTTTGTGGGGTCGCAGTGATCAGAGAAGGACTCATTCAGCCCATCAGGCAATACCCGAAAAACGGGTATTTTTAAAATGAAATGTTGCACCTTTAAAATGAATCCTCTGAGTTTGAGCATGTGATGCGATCCATAATGACCTAAATAAATAAACATTTATCAATCAGTACTTTTTACTTTTAATACTAGTTTAATACTTATATTAGTACATTTAACTCTTCCACGTTTTTGTCAAAGACTACATCCAGATCTGATTCAGAACTATGATCAAAGGATGGAGTAGATCGAGTCCATCAACACCCCCCAATGCTTGCACAATCCGAAAGCTCGTCCTGGGTGGACATTTCATTCAGCAACATTAGGCAGTTTTTATGTATGGGCTGTTTAATGTTGATGATCACGTTTTTTTACATATATGATGCGATCTGGGAAAACCCGTCGGATGTCGCGATGGTACGTTTTCAGTAAGGTCTAAATATAGATTGAATGTCAGGTTTTTTTTGGTCAAAATTGGGTTTTTATTAAATTATTATATTCTATAACATCTTGTTTATCATCTTTGAATATATATTGGGAAAATTCACTAGTTTAGTGTAGAAAAATAGCGATTTATAGCGATTTATGTCCAAAAAACAATTATAATGTCGGAAAAACAATTGCTGTATCCGAAATCTCCCACTACTTACTATATAGTGGACTATATAGTGAGCTCTCCATTTTGTAGTGCTGTCCGAATATATAGTGATGATTATTATACCCTATATAGTTCACTCAATGTATCCCAGAATGCATTTTGAAAAGTAGTGTACAACCGATGGTCACTAACCCAAGCCCTATACCATCATGCATTACGCTGATCGTAAAAATTAGTTATAATCATGTGTGGAGTAGCGCATTATAACAGAAACGGCCAGAAATTACTTTTAGAATAGAAATAAGCTCAATATACTGATGTAATGTATTTATTTAAAAAAATATATATATAGCCCAGCTGACAGATGATGTAATCAACGGCGCCAAGAGACGATCGAGTAGTGTCCGAAAGTGGCGTTTCTATTATGCTGGTGAGCTCACTATATAGTGCTCTACTATATAGGGGGTATAGGGAGTAGTGGTTTGAGTGGAGATATCGGACACAGCAAATATGTCCCGTTTAGCTTTCCTTCTCTTAACACTACAAAGACAGTTCACCTATCAAAATAAACCACATAACAGAATAAAGTCCAGTCCTGGGTGAACTACAACAGCACGCAAGTTTTTATTTATTTTTTATTTTTATCCAGTGTTATTGTGTGTGATGCGGAGCACTTTCAAACTGCTCGTTTAAAAGACCCTGCTCAATCGTCCGATTTCAAAACGGTTTTCACAGGTTGAATTTTGAGTTGGTAAGCTTTCGAATGATACCTAATCTATGATGATTGCTAAAATATGTGATATGAAAAAAGGCAATAAAAAAGGGAGCGCCAGTTAATTAAACCTGTTTTTCTCAAAATTCCATTTCTGAAAATCATAGCGATCACCCGACTTCAGATAACCATAACTTTTGTTACAGACGAGCGATGAAAGAAATAAAAACAGATTTGGAAAGGGCTTGAACCCAGGTTTAAAGGGATACTCCACTTTTTTTGGAAATAGGCTCATTTTACAACTCCCCCAGAGTTAAACAGTTGAGTTTTACTGTTTTCGAATCCATTTAGCTGATTTTCTGATATTTTGAAGAATATCGGTAACCAAACAGTTTCTGGTCTCATTGACTTCCATAGTAGGAAAAAAATATACTATGGAAGTCAATGAGACCAGAAACTGTCTGGTTACCGATATTCTTCTAAATATCAGAAAATCAGCTGAATGGATTCAAAAATGGTAAAACTCAACTGTTTAACTCTGGGGGAGTGGTAAAATGAGCGTATTTCCAAAAAAAGTGGAGTATCCCTTTAATATGGTCTAAAAACCTGTAATATGTCAAATTTCACCATGTGGTGGGTCCAGATCACATCACATATGCATCTGCTTACGTATGATATCTCTTATTTCTGCTTCTTCTTTGCACATGTTTTGATCAGGATATTCAGTACTCTTTCAGAATACGTTTAATAGCGCCCTCTACCGTATAACAAACACGGAAAGCTGGAAAATTCCGTCAATGCTGGGGAAAGAGTTCAGATCAAGCACTTTACTCAAGTAAAATTGAAAAGGAACCCTTTATACTTTTACTGGAGTAAAATTTAATATGTTATCTGTACTAATGCTGCGTTCAAGTGCTATGGAAAGTAGGATATTTTCCACTTGTGAACTGGTATTTACCAGTGTGTTGCGTTCAAGTGCTTTTGTTGTCGTAATGTGGTAAAAACTATTTTAGATTGCTTAAGTCATCTGCAACAGCAAGAACATGATTTATCAAAACTCAAAAGGTAAATAATATGCTATATATTTTCTAGATCATGAATAGTATATGTTTTTACCATTCACGACTCTTACGGTGCTCTCCGCCATTTTGAAAAGTTCAAAGGTTATCTAACATTTCGGCAACTCGGCCATCAAAATATTCTACGAGTTGCCCAGTGGAAAATACCACATGAGGGGGTGTTCATGTGCATTTTCCACGTCGGCTTTTGGCATAATTACCATAGCACATGAACGCAGCATAATACTCCAGCTAAAATTTCTTTACTTCATCTACTACTGGTATTTTATGTTGTAGTAACAAAATGAAAATTAGCTTGTGTTAGCCGCAAACCTTATTTAATGAATTTAACCATAAACCCATTAAAAAGGAAAAAAAAACACACAACTAGAAGTGCAAAAATGCTCATTTACGGGTTTTATGACTCTATATGTTGGTGAGTTTGCAGGGGCAGCCTCCACAAACATCCAATATTTTTGTGTTTGGTTAGTTAATGTGTGTATGGATTTGCTCAAGTTGTAGATTCAGCTGCCAGAGCTAAATGGGAGCACCGGAAACTTTCATTTGACCCTAATAGTTTCGGCCACCGATGGAAGCGTTTGCCATTGAGGGCTGTGTTTTATTGTGTGTGCTGACAATAGCAAGCATTCAGCCCAGTCCAGCTGCAAGACCCGTCAGTAAATAAATCACGCGGAGCTATTTAGCACAACAGCAGTTTGTTTGATGAGGAAGTGTGAGGTGCTCCCGCAGCTCTCCGAGTCTCGGCACCGGATGCGGGCTGAGAATCACAGCAGATGGGAAGGTTCCTCTGAGGCAGCCTGTCAAACCCTGCCACATGCCACGCACACCTCTGCCCCATAGTCCCTGTTTGCCTCCGTGCGTTCGTGTGTTCGAAGCAAAGCACACGACCTTGTGAAAGGACATGGGTTCTGTTCAGTTAATGAAGTGTGCTGGTGGACGTTTGTGTTGCTTTGTCGATCTTTCTTATGGATCTTTGTCTTTTTTTGCAGGGTGACAGGGGCTTTGATGGACTACCTGGTCTCCCAGGGAACAAAGGACATAGAGTGAGTCGAGAACACCAAATTGCTTAATCAAATCACACAGTCTGTTTACTGCTCAGTCAAGTGTGGCTCTTGGATGTGTCTAAACACTCGGCTTCACTTTAAATAGACCCTCAGATCTATTTTAGACTTCGTATTGTGTGCAATATCACAAATGTGAACATTCCTCAGGGAGACAGGGGGAAACCTGGACCCCAAGGTCCACCTGGAGAGCCCGGTCACAAGGTAACACCAGATTCGCCTTTTCTTCTATCCGGTTTTTCGGAGCTTTGTGCAACCCCCTAAGCGAGTCTTTTATCAGATTGCTAATAATCCGTTTAAAGATCGCCTGCACTGCCCCAGGTGTGTACTCGCAAATCGCATGAAAGAGACAAGCTGTGCACTGTGTGTGGGATGCTCATTATGCAAAGTTCCAAAATGTATGCAGCAGCGATTCACATTGATCACATCTTTCAAGAATGGGAATATTTTTGCATATATAACCCTTCTGACATCCTTCCTTAGTGAAGATTGCCAAACTTCCTATTACAGGGTTCGGATGGGCCTGTTGGACCAAGAGGGCAACCGGGAGAACCTGTGAGTGACGCAACCCGACCCATGGACAGACACACACGCGCACAGACACATAAACACACAGACACTGTCTGATTAACGGTGGCTCAAGCACCATTTAAGTCTCGGCAGGTGAGCTGTGATCCACTGGGGTGCCGGCTGTTAAAATGGATCACCCAGAGCACTAAGGGACTTGAGCACTATTACAGCTCGGTACAGAGAGAGATGCTGTGGAGATAAATGCGGGGATGGAGATAGATGAGCTGGGAGATTGGTGAATGGAAGAGATGAAATCATGGCCTGCATGATTATATTTCCATATCAATCACCTCCCTGGAGATCACAGATGTGGCTCTGGAACAGGTGGCTTGGCCGGTGTACAAAGACCAAGACTGACGAAAACAAAACACACGCCAGCCACGCATACACGCATACTAGAGGATCTATACACGCATATATATACACATCAAACTTAAACAGATGTACAGAAGCAGCCATGTGCGTATCCCAACGCTAATCTGTTACCGCATTTAACCATGGGAGTTTTTCTTTACAGGGCCTTAGAGGACTTGTGGGGCCAAGAGGGCCACCTGGTCCAACTGGGCAGCAGGTATGACAATTACCATCCTTCAGAGTTACATAATGGCTAGTTTTCATGCCCAATATGGATTGAGGTGTGGTGGTATTTTTAAGATTGTGAAGCTTAACCTTGTGTTTTACTTCAAGGGAATTCAAGGCGTTGATGGTGTCCAAGGCCCAAAGGGCAACTTGGTGGGTTTGATATGAAGTTTTCTATGCTTGTATTACACAATGTATGCAGATAAATAAATTCCAGAAAAGAGCTGAATGTTAACATGTCAGAAGCTGTCAGATAAAACCATTTGAGGGTCTTTTGCACTGGCAGACTGGGTAACAGAGCCCTTGAGAACTGTAGAGTAAGGTTACAGTACCTCTAGCCTTCATCTATTCATCTGACATGTACTGCCTTCAAGTCATGATGGAGTGATAGAATTTACTAGGATTGCACAGGAATTGCACCACAATGGTTTAATTACCAGTGGGAAGATGGGATTTTCTTTAAAGCCCTGATTTGTTCAGGGTTGGGGGCGTGTCGATTAAAGACTTATAGGAGTTGGCTAATTGAAGCTAATTGTTACAAACTGGGGTAATCAACAGATGCTGTTCATAGAGCTCAAGTTATTCTTTGATTGATGATGTTGACTACATTTTAGTTTGTATGCACTTTTTGTGTACTGTTGATTAAAATCAGCTATAAAGCCTGGCAGAAAATACGACTCATCTAGCCAGTTTATGAGGCGACAGCTTTGCACAACAAAAGTATATTTCCCATCGTTCTCTGTGGCAGCCAGATAGTGATAAAACACATACAGTAGTTAAAGGAGTAGTTCACTTTTTAAAAAACTTTTGCTGATAATTTACTCACCCCCATGCCATCCAAGATGTCCATGTCTTTCTTTCTTCAGTCGAAAAGAAATTAAGGTTTTTGATGAAAACATTCCAGGATTTTTCTCCATATAATGGACTTCAATGGGAACCAAACGGTTCAAGGTCCAAATGAGAGTTTCAGTGCAAACTGCAAAGTGTTCAAAGGGCTTTAAACGATTCCAGACGATGAATAAGGGTCTTATCAAGCGAAACGATCGCTCATTTAAAAAAATAAATAACAAAGTTTAAGTTTTATAAGCTCAAATGAAACTTAAAACCAACCACCAACTCAAAATGAATGAATCTTTTTTCGAGTCATTTGGTTCATTCAACGAAGATTCATTCATTTTGATGAACAAGTTCGAACAGAGTCACGAACGTCACAGAACAGAGCAAGGCGAGCATTTGAGCTTATAAAACTTAAACTTTGTTGTTTATTTATTAAATGAGTGATAGTTTCGCTATAAATCTTTTTCATAAAGTGAAAAAGACATCATTTAGGCTTACATCAAATAACCAATCTTGACAATATTAACCATAATAGTCATGATTAGTTTTGCAAACTTGGTAGGAATTTCCCTGGAGGACTTAAACACTTGATCGTAAAGTCCTAACTTTACAAAATAATCATTATGATCTTCCAAAATGATGGCTCACCCATCCCCACTCCCATTTTGCAGGGACCCGTTGGTGAACCTGGACCTCCAGGTCAACAGGGAAACCCAGGCATACAGGTACACATCCATCTTCACTCAAGTTCTCCCTAATGAAGCCTAATATTATTGAACAAAACCCACACTTTTGCTTTTGAATACTTTTTCTTCTTTTTCAGGGCTTCCCTGGTTCGCAGGGGCCTATAGGTCTGCCAGGAGAGAAGGTAAACTCCACAAGTCTTGCTTTATTTCAGTTTTAAAGCACTGACCTTTGACCCTGCATGTGTGTGTTTGCGCTTTATTCAGATTTCCACATGAAGCTAGACAGCTAATCAATAGCAAAACTTTGCATACACATCATGCACACATACAGTACATCTTCTCTCAAATGTGCCTAAGCACATTATGGATATTGATTGCAGTTAACAAGCTGAGCATGCTGGGTATAAAATAGGTTTTGGTTTGTGGTTTGGATCAGAGAATTCAATATTTTGTGTGTGTGTGTGTGTCTTGTAAACAGGGTCCCGAGGGCAAACCGGGAATGCAGGGCCTTCCTGGGATTGATGGTCCCACAGTAAGTACTGTTCTCCAAAAACATCATAGGACTAAATCCTTTGATTATTACTTTATATATATATACAGTATATATATATATATATACACTCACCGGCCACTTTATTAGGTACACCTGTCCAACTGCGCGTTAACACTTAATTTCTAAGCAGCCAATCACATGGCGGCAACTCAGTGCATTTAGGCATGTAGACATGGTCAAGACAATCTCCTGCAGTTCAAACCGAGCATCAGTATGGGGAAGAAAGGTGATTTGAGTGACTTTGAACGTGGCATGATTGTTGGTGCCAGAAGGGCTGGTCTGAGTATTTCAGAAACTGCTAATCTACTGGGATTTTCACGCACAACCATCTCTAGGGTTTACAGAGAATGGTCCGAAAAAGAAAAAACATCCAGTGAGCGGCAGTTCTGTGGGCGGAAATGCCTTGTTGATGCCAGAGGTCAGAGGAGAATGGCCAGACTGGTTCGAGCTGATAGAAGGGCAACAGTGACTCAAATAACCACCCGTTACAACCAAGGTGGGCAGAAGAGCATCTCTGAACGCACAGTACGTCGAACTTTGAGGCAGATGGGCTACAGCAGCAGAAGACCACACCGGGTGCCACTCCTTTCAGCTAAGAACAGGAAACTGAGGCTACAATTTGCACAAGCTCATCGAAATTGGACAATAGAAGATTGGAAAAACGTTGCCTGGTCTGATGAGTCTCGATTTCTGCTGCGACATTCGGATGGTAGGGTCAGAATTTGGCGTCTACAACATGAACGCATGGATCCATCCTGCCTTGTATCAACGGTTCAGGCTGGTGATGGTGGTGTCATGGTGTGGGGAATATTTTCTTGGCACTCTTTGGGCCCCTTGGTACCAATTGAGCATCGTTGCAACGCCACAGCCTACCTGAGTATTGTTGCTGACCATGTCCATCCCTTTATGACCACAATGTACCCAACTTCTGATGGCTACTTTCAGCAGGATAATGCGCCATGTCATAAAGCTGGAATCATCTCAGACTGGTTTCTTGAACATGACAATGAGTTCGCTGTACTCAAATGGCCTCCACAGTCACCAGATCTCAATCCAATAGAGCATCTTTGGGATGTGGTGGAACGGGAGATTCGCATCATGGATGTGCAGCCGACAAATCTGCGGCAACTGTGTGGATGAGGAATGAGGAATGCTTCCAGCATCTTGTTGAATCTATGCCACGAAGAATTGAGGCAGTTCTGAAGGCAAAAGGGGGTCCAACCCGTTACTAGCATGGGGTACCTAATAAAGTGGCCGGTGAGTGTATATATATATATATATATATATATATATATTAGGGGTGCAACGGATCAAAAAACTCACGGATCGGATCGTTTCTCGGATCAGGGTCACGGATCGGATCATTTTTCGGATCAGCAAAAAAAAAAAAAAAAAAAAATTTCCCCCAAAATAACTGTAATAGCCTACTGACAAATTCTTTAATAATAGACTTAACATTATGATATTCTGTTTTATTTTAACTTCACAGGGTTCCAGACTGAAAGTTGAGGGCAGCATCACCTCAAATGAGAACTCACAGCGAGTTCTACAAAAAAAAAAAAATAAAAAAAATAATAATAATTCTGGTAGCACTGGGGCTGACAATAAATCACTAAGCTTAATTTAGGGTGTAGATGAAATTAACTTAGTTATTATCATTTATAATGTCTTAATATCAATTAATAAAAGTAGTGAAAATATCATCGTACTTTTTTCATTTTAGGACAATCTTTAAAGGATAAACAAAAAATGTGTTGGTAATCACATAAAAAATTCAAAAAAATAAAACATTTATTTATGATATTATTGAAGTGCTGGGAAAAGATGTGTAGTAGGCTACTTGTAAGCATTTGACTATTTCTTACACATTATCATATATAGGCTGATTTGTGGACTGAAAGCCTTCTATAAGTGTTTCTCCTGGTTTCCACGTCAGCTCTGTTTGATCTGATATGGTTTATAACAGAAACCTGCGCCGAATCGGAGTGTTTCTCACTGGATCTCGTGGTGTTGATGTTATTAATTCTGAGGCGAATTCAATGGATTTCTTCACTGGATCTCCTAGTAACAGTGTTGCGTGAGCGAGATCGGCCCGCGACTGTCAAGTTCGGGGCTTTATTTTGTCAATGGATCGCTGCTGCTGCTCCGACCACGGTCCTAATCATAAATGAGTAGCGTATTTTCGTTCCACTTTCATTTTGTTTGCATTCGCTGCTAGGCAACGACTAACGAGTCCATAGATCGCTGATTGCTCAGACGCACATCAGGTTGTGATATTTGTCTCCGTCTCCCTCCCACAGATGTTTACGCGCGCTATTCTTGTCACGGATTCATTGACGCACCGCTTTACCATGCGTTTAACGTGTGGCAAATTTACTGGTCGCACATGTGCGACTGGATGTAAAATTCAGTCGCACACTCTCAAATTTTGGTCGCAGTCTGGTCTGGAGCCCTGAAATGACGCGGGGCGTTCAAGCTTCTCCGTTCCTCCGCTCGCTATGACGAAGCTGTGCGTTGACTGAACAACATGCGCACGTTTTTTTTTTGTTTTGTTTTTTTTTCATAATCAATCCGCGGATCACGTGTGTGCCGAACCGAAGACATTGATCCGAACGGATCACGGATCAGTGATGATCCGTTGCACCACTAATATATATATATATATATATATATTCTTACCAGCCAGCAGGGGGCGCTATGTGGTACATTTCGCCAAATGTCACCCTCAACCACAAACATTCCCAATAAATCTTCACAGCATAATTTTCATGCTGAAAAAGTGATGATGCAGAGTCCTTAGTCCAGGCCTGGCCTTTTGTGTTGGCTCATTAGCTCTCTCACAGAAACAGGATGTCCCCTAATCATCCTGCTGTCATGCTAACACCTGGTTATCTTGTTCAAATCGCAGGGTCATCCTGGAAGAGAGGGTCCCCCTGGGGAGAAAGGACACCAGGTGGGTTACAATCACACACACACTGCTGCTCCACTGACCTAAATTAGCGGTGACAATTTGAAGAGGAAACGGAGAGAGCCAAGAGTCTAAATGCGGCACCACACAAAAAAGCGCTGCCCAGTCTGAAGCCTTTTGTTACAGGCGATCCAGCTGCAGTAGCTGAATTATCACCGGTCACATCACAGCGTTCTTTTATGCAGCAAAATGAGTCAAGTCGTCCTCATTGTGCGCTCATTGTTTCATTTTCACCACGAACCCTCTCGCTACGTCTTCATTCAGCACTACAATGGTTCAATCGTAGATTAATTACAGGGTATTGTTAGTGCCTGATCGCTATACTGACAGACTGTCTCTTCTCCTATTCAGGGTTTATCAGGAGCGCAAGGGCCGATCGGATATCCCGGGCCCCGTGGAGTGAAGGTGAGCGGTTTTGAGATTGCAGCTTGTTCGGTTAGGTACAAAGACACTCAAAGACGTTTGGACTTGGATGGCGGGTGGACTTTTGATTGACAGTGAATGGCAGACAACTGGCCCAGGTAGATCAGCTTAATTCTCTCCGGGAAAGCCCTTGACAGTGCACAGCACTCGTGATGGACAGACGAAAACGCTACAAGGAGGAAAACGAAACCTGTCTGGGCTTGGTTGTGTGGAAGTGTGTGATGCGATGCCCTCGGCATGCGGTCAAAGAATAAATAACGGGTTTATGCTTTGATGGTGTCATCGTCTGCATTTATGTTCTGTCACAATGGAGTTTATATTTGTAGCGGTAATGGTATGTCTTACCTCGAGCAGTTTTATTACTTTCAACAGTCTGTGCTGGTATACCGATGTCAAGACATAATTTCTGAGATTCTGTCTTTCAGGTGAACGTTTGCTATCTGAGGTTCGGAGATTGCGCAGAGATCCCTGCGGCACACACTGATACGTTTTGTCCTTTTCTTCAACAGGGCGCAGATGGGGTGAGGGGACTGAAGGGTAGCAAGGGGGAGAAGGTGAGAGAGAGAACAAAAATCCGCTTGTTTTCTCATAACAAAGCCAAGGGAAAAGAAGACAACAAGTTCAGTTATCAGTGTGGAGATAAGGCTCAGTGTTTACTGATAGTGGCTTCACTTGATGCATGATTTTCTGAGTGTGTCTATGTTTTCATGTGTGTGTGGAGCAATTTGAAGGGGGGTCGGTCTAATTGAATTTCTTTTGTCTGCCTGCTACAGGGTGAAGATGGTTTCCCAGGGGCCAAGGGTGAAATGGGCATTAAAGGAGACAGAGTGAGTATTTCCATTCAGTCTGAATAGGCCATAGCTAGTAGAGCTTGCTAAGACAAACATCCTTATTATTATTGTTCGTAATTTTTTTTTAACCAACCACCCATCTCCTAGTATAAAACTATAATGTGTAAGTTGTCCCACACATGGTACTTAAACCATGTAGCTTGTTGAGTAAAGGTATTCTGTTAAAGGTACAATATGCAAGATCGTTTCGCCACCAGGGGTCGCTAATCTCTTACAATAACAAAGGCGTATATCAATGACGTATATTCCGTATTACGCCGCCTTCACACTGGCAGTTGAAATCAGCTCCGATGCGGCTGCGAAACGACCGGAAGTCATTCATTTCCTATGGAGATTCGCAGACCGCATGCGAATGGGTCCGAAACGGGTCCGACCGAGTGCGATGCGAAGAAAATCGTGTCCGTTGGTCATCCGGATGCGTTCAAAAATTTGAACTCGTGCGAAAAGCTACGGACGGTTCCTATCCGACAATTCCAGCGGAAGTTGAGCGTTGCTATGGTACTGATAAACAAACCTGAATTATTAACATTTAATATAATAAATAACGATTTTATAACGATAAGTTGTCATGTCATTTTTTATTTTCATGACTTTCTAACGTTTATAAGGGCAGTTAATACAATTAAACTATTGACCACTATATCACATATTTTAGCCGACCTGTCAACATATCATCAGAGAGATCATACAGAACTGACAGAATCAAACTTTAATAATAATAATAAAAAAAAACAGAATCAAACTTTAATCTCTCTCTCCGCCATTTTTGTTCTACCCGTGTCCGACGCTTTTCACTGTGTAGTACGACGTCCGTTGGGAACGTATTGCGTATTACGGAGCTGATTTCAACTGCCAGTGTGAAGGCGGCGTTAAGCAGAATTATGGATGTTGTCGTCAAGCTGATGGATCTTTTATGGATGAGTGAATACATTGATGTTTGTAACATGAAGCAGGGCGCTATTGCTAGACGTATACCAGCGCCACACGCAACGCGAGTCCGTCGATATAAGGGAATAAGGACATTTAATTCTACCGAACTTCACGCTGAATTACTCACACAGGTCAGTTTATTTGAGGAATTAAACTTGAGGGAACGCAGCGCTCTAACAGTTTCACTATCACACTAAACGGCATTTGAGTGTGTTGAATGTTGTTAGTTAGGTTGTTTGTTGGCTGTATGTGACTAAGCTAGATTAACATTAGGCCGTGTGTCCGCCAAAGCGTTTTTAGCCATTTTTTCTGTTGAGACGTTTCGTTGCTATGATACAGAATATCCGCAGCAGTTTGAATGTTGTGACAGTTGGTCGGTGTGGTTTAGTCCCGCCCCTCCTCCACTGTGATTGGACGGCTGGGTAAAATGTGACAGTGATGAGCGCTGCGTTTTATCCAAAGTTGAACATTTTTCAACTCCCAGCGACCAGTAAAAACGCTGGGCGCTCGGCGCTTCAGCGTGAAAAAAACGCTCAGCGCCTCGTCACGCTCATGGCGGCGCTCCCATTGAAAACAATTGAAAACATACTGTTTGCTCAAGTAACATCCAACACTCGCGTCTCTGTCAAGTCGAAGTTAGTCGCGGGCGTGGAGCTCTCGGCATCTGGAAAGATGTTGATCTTCGTTTTAGTCCTCTTTTTGTCTCAAAGTCTGCTTGCCATTGTCCATAATATTTGAACAAAACCCTGCTAGGGACGCTCACGCTGTTGAGCTCGCATAACGGGCATAACCGACCCAGTTGTCCGCGTCTGTCGCCATGGTTACTTTAGCAGTACGAAACGCAGGTACGCGGATATGACGTCATTGACTGTCGACTCCTCACCTCTGCTCACACGCCCCGTTTCCTCGGTTAAAAATCGCAATTTTCTCACGTTTTACAAATAGTTGGAAACATTTGGGATATTGTAAGTAATCAACTAAGCAAAACATATAACATTGGCCTAGTGGTTTTTGGATATTTTACTGCAAAAATCCTGCATATTGCACCTTTAATGTTTAAAGCCATCAAACGTGCAATTTATTCCAAAAAGAGGCAAAAACCCGTTGAGAGAGTGTCCCAAGCCATATCCAGGGATAGAAAATCATAGACATAATTGAAATGTATTAACCTTGGGCCAAAAAGCAAACACCTTTTAACCACCCATTGATGGCATGCCATAGATTTTATAGTAAATCTCATTGTGCATGCTTAGGGCGATAATGGGGCTACTGGAAATCGTGGTGAAGACGGACCAGAGGGGCCGAAGGGTCAGTCAGGACCCCTGGGAGAGTCTGGACCTCCGGGTATTGCTGGAGAAAAGGTAAATACCTACAGTCTATTGAGCATTATTTATATTATATTCCGATCATTTTCTTTAATTTTCTGACGACTCATTCCATGTGCAGGGCAAACTTGGAGTTCCGGGATTGCCTGGATATCCCGGCAGACAGGGGTCCAAGGTAGAGCATCATCATTGAAATTACAATAACCCGATTTTTACACTAAATTCTGAAAGCCGCAGGTCTCCGTCATGGTATATTAATATTTCCATATTACCTTTTTACTGAGGATGATTAATGGCCATTTAGAGGGTGTTTTATTAATAGCTTATCTGAAGCTACAATTATTATTTGCCGTATTTATGGTAATTGGACTTCTGAGGTTAATTTGTGGTTAATTAAATGTTGAGATTGATTAATGAATGGAATGTGGTAATTGATTAACCTTTGCATTTGTCCACAGGGATCATTGGGCTTTTCTGGCACAGCTGGGCTGGAAGGAGAGAAAGGAAAGAGGGTGAGAGGCCAGGGCCACTTTACACTGTCCGAGAGATTACACACACCCTGCTGCATTCATGTGTGTGGGCTTTTTTTTTAATGAACCTTTTTTTTTTACAGGGACCTGCTGGACAGGCCGGTGCCGATGGCGAAAGAGGTCCAAATGTAAGTCTTTAGACACCTCAGCACATGCAGCGATTAATGAGGGAACAGCCAATGATGATTGACTGAACAATCATTTTAATCAAGCATATTTGGGTGTTTGGTTCCTATTGTTTGCAGGGTGCACGTGGGGGAAGAGGAGCACGAGGACCGACAGGGAAGCCGGGAGCCAAGGTAAGAAAGCCATCCTCATACAGATAATGATCCTATAGAAAAAAAGATTGTGATGTCCCTTTGTCTTATGCTCAGGGCTCTGCTGGTCATGACGGCCCACAAGGTGCCACAGGAGAGAGAGTATGTTATCTATTACAATTCTCCTCATATTACACGGTCAATCTACCAGACTAATGTGAGATTTCAGATTTCTTTTCATTGCCGGGGATAAATGAATAACAGTGCTTCTTCCGCTCTGCTTTAGGGCCCTCAAGGACCACAAGGACGCAATGGAGAGGCCGGGCCAAAGGGACCAAATGTAAGTGACCAGTAAAGAAAGAAAACTCTCTGAGAGAATGAAAGAATACCTCTCACATGTTTTGTTCTTTCTTTCCAGGGCCCTGCGGGAAAGGACGGGTTGCCAGGTCACCCAGGTCAACGAGGAGAGCCAGTGAGTCAGTTTTTATATTAAAGATAATCATTTCATAGAAAGATAACAATGGTCATGTCCCAAATGGCGCATTTCATTTGATGTGACTTGAGCACCCCTCTGAATCCCTAAATGACAAAATAAGACACTTTATGGGTCTTGTGGACTTTAGCAAAGACCCTGAGACCACAGTGTGTCCACTTTATTATTTAATGACTTGAGTGCTGGTAAGAGCCACTGTGTACCCTTAATGCCGAGCTAGTGCAGACCCCATTGCAAACTACTACAGTCTATGCGGCATCACTGTGCAAGTGTAGGGCATGTTTAACCTTACATTTCTATATGAATTCCCTTAACTAGATACACTGAATAGTAATTTGTTTTTTCTAAACAATAGTAAAAGCTATTTTGCTAAGACCAGCCGGTTTTGCTTCTGAAATAGTATTTTTGAATGTGAATGTGAATTTTTTTTTTTTTTCATACAGGGATTTCAAGGAAAGACGGGTCCCCCCGGGCCTGCTGGAGTGGTTGGACCACAGGTGAGTTGATCACACCCCATTTTAACGATCTAAAGTGCACGTCGCAAGTGCACTTAGGGCGTGTCCGTATCCACTTTTGCTAGTTCAACGACAGGAAAAGTGGTCGGCGCACCAGGTGCATGGTCTAAAAAGGTTGTCACAATTCTCTTAACCCTTTAACGCATACGACCACACCGGTGTGATCAGTCTTGGCTGGTCCCTGGAGCATAAATTCAAACGTGCTTTCGCGCGCTGGCTGGCGCTGAGCCAGAGACGGATGCACTCAGTGCTGTCATATATCACAACTATTGAGTGTTTTCAACATTTAAATACACATAAGTACTAGCAAAACGATGATTTTGAGTTTGTAAAATACACACTGATGTCTATGGAAGCGGCAATAATAATCCTTTCAATTATAATAAGACGACACGTTTTATTCATATCAGATACACATTGTGTAAGTAGCTTTACATTTGACTCTATTCTTCTCCCAGTTCACGGGCCACTTACTTTCATGTATTTTGTGAGAAGTGGAGGAATTGACGTTATAAATCCAACAGATCCGATTCTCTGAACTGTAAAACAAACTAAAATGGCGCCGCCCATTGTGCGTACAGCTCAACTAACGCGGTTGTTATAAAGATCTTTAAACAACAAAACCCATCCACTTGCACATATTTGACAATCGGAATATCAGTGTTTCATGCTATAGCTAATACATTTGAGAATATTTTTAATAAAAAAGGAAAAATGACTTAAAAGCAGATCATCATTCATTCAGCGCTGTGTTCTGGTTGCGCTGTGTCACGTGACAAGCAATGACGGGTCACCATGGAAACATTAAAGTGGCAAGTTCTAAATAACGGTCGCCTTGAAAAACTCACGCTGGGGGGTCAGTTAGAATATTTGGTAACACTTTACAATACGGGTGCACTAATAAGCATTAATTCATGCTTAACTAATGCACAGATAATACTGAACTAATGTGTAACTAATGATTATTTAAGCTATTCATTAATGATTACCACATTAGGAACCAATTAAGTCTCTGTAAGGTTCATACATGAATTGTTATTAATTAAATATGTAATTGTGGATTAATTCCATAATAACTCATTTTTGTAACTAATGGTGTCAATTAATATGCTAATTACCAGAATGAGCCAAAGCCTTGTATTTCAATTTCCAGATAATATGACAGGTACACTAATATGCACTAATACATGATTAATTACTTCATTGTTACTGCAAATTCATGTGCGAATTACTACAATTACTAAATGACTAGTTAATAATGATGTGCCCCAACAAGTAAAGTCATAACATAATGATACCTTTGCAAATCGTTAGCTAATGATTAATTAAAGCAGACAACTAGAAGTTGAAGTGCATAGCTTTGACTAATTGTGGTAATTAACACATTAATTTACACTATTAGTTAAGAAAATATGTTATTAAGGAATTAATACACAAAGACACATTGAATTAATAGCAATTCATGTATTACTTAATCTATTAATCATATTGACTCTTTATTAGTTGCTGATGCACTAATCATTAATTAATGGTTTAGTTCTTCATTAGTTATTCATTAACTCATGATTATCTGTGCATTAGTTAAGCATGAATTAATCACATATTAGTGCTACCGAATATTTTAAACCTACGTGTGAAAGGGTTAATAAGTAATGAGTGTGTTTTGGGCGTAACGTGCAATGAACTAATAAGAGTCTCATCTCCCATTCCCTTTAAAAGCCAGTTGCGCTCGCTCCATGGCGGATTCGCTATTTACATGGTGAAATTTGCAAGCTTCTGTAGCGAGGAAATGGATTTGCTCTACAGACCATCTACGGTACAAAGTGTACAACCATTGTGGATCCGCCTATTGGTTCACATTACTAACGTGCTCTTTAAATGAAAAAAAAAAAGTCTATTTTAGTTTCCTCAAAATAGCAACGCACCAACAATGCGCCTGAACACACCTCGTTTTCAGACCAGCACGCCCATGGGTGCAAATGCATTTGCTATTCAAACAACGTGGCGCAGGACGTGAAAATGATAACTGCGTCAGACTGAAACTAGCAAAAAACACTTGATTGATCACAAACACAATGAAACACAATGATTGATCTGATCCAATAAAGCTGTCTCACTTATCTTCTATTCCAGGGAAAAAGTGGGGAGACTGGACCGACTGGTGACAGGGGTCACCCAGGTGCCCCAGGACCCCCTGGAGAGCAAGGTCTGCCAGGAGCTGCTGGCAAAGAGGGAACCAAGGTTAGATATCAGCATTAGAATCAACATCGTCATGAAACAAACCAAACACATTCATCTCGTTCTAAGTTACATCGCTCATTACACTCCATATGTTTCTGCTCATTCAATATGAATGGAGCTCCCAGCTTGACTCGGTGCCTATAAAGAATGATGGATGACTCCTAATGAGTGAGAGAGTTGTGGAAATAGAGATCCATCTCTCTGTGTTCTCTGCTCCCCAGGGAGATCCAGGCCCCGCAGGGCTCCCCGGGAAGAGTGGTCCTGCTGGTCGTCGTGGATTCAGAGGAGAAAGAGGCTTACCTGGCACTCCGGTAACGTACCTCAGCATATCTGAGCGAATATCTTCTGAGAATCCCCACTGTGATGGCTGCTGCCTTTACTTAACTGACAAATGTTCCAGCATGAAAGCAGGCTTTGAACAAAGATAGGATTTTTTGACATGGCTTCTCTTTCTTACATTCATGGTTTATTAGGGTACTGCTGGTCTGAAGGGTGGAGAAGGCCCCCCTGGCGTCGCAGGACCAATTGTAAGTGAATTCCAATTGTCATACACCATTCTCATCCTCTTGATTTTCCTTATTATAGTTCACCTAACACCTAATTTTTCTGTCTGCACAGGGTGCCACCGGAGAGAGAGGACCTTCTGGAGCTGCAGGTGCCATTGGTCAGCCTGGTCGTACAGGAGGTGTCGGCCCCGCTGGGCCAATGGGAGAGAAGGGCGAGCCGGTGCGAGTCAGCAGGATGTTGTATTCTGTGAAATGAGAAGATTTAATGCCGGCTTCAAGAGTAATTCCCTCTGTTCCTCTTCAGGGTGAGAAAGGTGCAATTGGCCCTGCTGGGCGAGATGGAGAGCAAGGGCCTGTGGGATTACCTGGTCCTGCAGGGCCACCTGGTCCACCAGGAGAAGACGGAGATAAGGTACAGCTTTGAATACCTTTTCAGTAGTTGAGCATGTCATGCTGGTTGTTATTTAAAGGTGCAGTGTGTAGATTTTAGTGACATCTAGTGGTTTGGTTGCGAATTGCACTAAGGGCTCACCCCTCCCTTTCGATGAAGCTACGGTGGCTAAAACGCGACAAACATATCGTCGTCTGAGACAGCAGAGAATAGCCAGAGTAAGCCAAGAGTGTGTCCGTTATAAACCACATCATGGATTAAGCTTACAAAGCCATAGTCAGTTGATGATCAAGGGTCTAAATATATATATCATAATAATAGTAATCAGCTGATTGTCTCACAAACGTAACCAGCAGATTTCTCCCCACATAGCAAACCAGACCGTGAGAGAGAAGAACCACATGAATCTAACAGGATAGTAAAAGTTTAGCTGGCTAATATGAGCTGTTAGGCTGGAGGGCTGTAGCTGTGCTGGTTAAGGCGTAAAGCATTGTTTATAGTAACTCGACGCGTCCGCATGAGCGCAAAGGTGAGAATAAATTTTTTTTTGTCTGTTTTTGAAAACTCTTCGTGATCGACTTAAAATGCTTCCAAGATCAACTTGTCGACCGCTATCGAAGGGTTGGTGACTCTGTAACATTACTGTTTTACGATCAATAGTACTAATCAGCTGATTGTCAAAGCCATAACACGGCGAGGGTGAAGACCTATGTTACATGAAACAATCCAACTACATATTTAACACCACTGACGAGGGAAAAGTCACTACTCACGGTGTGTATGGCTTCTAGCTTTCTGCGACTTCTCTTTCATGGTATGAATGAAATGCGCTGTGTGTTCGCTGTCGACTACGGTAGAAACATGACGTCACAATATGTCGAAGGGGGTGCCCGTGGTTATGTAGATAATAAATGTCTCATTCTAAGGTAATAAAAACATAACGGTTTATTGAGTAAGGTCTTTATACACCACTGAACACATAGTTATGGATCTTATATGGCATTTCTGTCAATAGATCCTCAGAAATATTACACATTGCACCTTTAATGGGCATGCGTATGTTTTTCAGGGGGAGACAGGAGGACCAGGGCAGAAAGGCAGCAAAGGAGACAAAGGAGAAGGGGTGAGTATCTATCCTTATATTGTCAAGGAATGAACATAACATAAACCTTCATTAGAGGTACATAACACTGTATCTCTGTTTCTTATCTCACAGGGTCCCCCAGGGCCGCCCGGGAGCCAAGGACCTTCTGGACAGCCAGGTTCACCAGTATGTAATAAATGTGGTGTGTGTTACAATGTGTGAAACATTGCTTGGAATTCTGTGTGTGTTTACAGTCCAGCACTGATGTCTATTTAAGGGTCTGGATGGAGAGCCAGGGCCCCGGGGACAGCAGGGAATGTATGGCCCAAAAGGAGATGAAGGTCCACGTGGTTTTAAAGGGGCGACTGGACCAACAGGGTTGCAGGTACAGGATATGCCACATACATTTGTTTTGTTTTTTTTTCAGACTGTGACTCTGAAAAGTAAACAAAACAAAATCAAAGTTGGGTCTATGAGAAAACAATAGCAGAGGGTTGCTTGATTTGCAGGACATTTTTGTAACTAGACTGCCATTTTAAACCTACATCCCTGAGTTGTTGAGCATTGTCAGTTCCAGATGTCCTTATCTATTGACTGCATGCATGAATGCACTGTGTTTGCAAAATCTTAGTTTATCTTCATCCAGATGGGACATCGTTTTCACAGTTCACTGAGGGGGTTAATCCACCTTAATTCTGAATCTGAATCTGTTCATTTAGGGAATGCCTGGACCCCCTGGAGAGAAGGGAGAAAGTGGCCATGTTGGATCTATGGTAAGATTTGCATATCAGAAAACCCTTATATTAACACTTTGGCACTAGAATCTTTTTTGTCTTCTTTATACCAATAAATACTACAAAATGCAAGCTGGAGGTTTGGGCAAAATTGAAGAATTTCTTATCCATCGGTTAATGAGTTGGAATTTGAATATAATTTTCCATACTCCACAGGAAGTTGAATTGCAATTTGAACTGATTGTAGTCTGTGTTGAAGCGTTCTTCCAACCTAATCCATAAAATTGTTAAATATAAAGAAGTATATAAGTTGTACATATTTCTACATATTCAAACATTTGTAAACCTTTTTGTAAGACACTTCTGCAGTTAATTTGATATATTTTTGCACATAACTTTAATTCTACTTCTTGCTCAAATTGCAGTTATGTGTCCTGTGTTGTGTGCTACCTCAGTTCAAATTCAGAAACTGAAATGTCTAAATGTAATTTCAAAAATATTCTCCAAATGTAAAGGGTTCTAAAAGAAACAAGTCACTAAATTTTCTGCATTCAAGTTGTCCAAAACCTGAATGATACCTCAAATAATAACACTTGTCAAAGACACTGCTGTTACTATTTCCAAACCTGTTCTAGGCACTATGCACTATTTTAATATCTGCTTTGTTTGACACATCCTGCTGATGATCTGAATCAGGTGTTTGAATAGTGGATATAATGTGCACTGTTGGGGAGGCTCCAGGATCAGGTTTGGAAACCACTGTTCTAAGCAATCACATTTTCACCTGGCAGATGAGAAAATAGATGATCCCTTAAAAATCCCTTAGATCTAAGGAGCGATATTTCATAAGCATATACTGTACGCCAATTGGAAATGGCTTGGTATCCACCCGTAACACCCTATCATGGCAAGCAAGCACAACTTACATTTACACATTTACTTAAAGGGGTCATGAACTGGCTTTTTAAATTTTATTATATTGTTGTCTGGGGTCAACTGATGACGTTTGCTTGGTTTTTGCATTCAAAAACATCAAAATGAATAAGTAATAGGCTATTTTGCACCCCAGTTTTGAGCCTAGCTGAAAAACGCTCGGTTTTTATGGGCGTCTCGCACTGAAGACTTGGAAGTAAACGCCCACTGCTGTGAGTGGATAACAGTTTTGCATATTATAATGAGTTTCAACTCACCCGTCGGTGCACTTGGGGGAAAATGTTTTGAAAACCTCAATGTTGTAAAATGGCAACCGGAATGATTCGCCCCAGAGTCTGTGTGTTGCACCATTCCTGTCAGATCCAACATACACGGCACAGCACCGTTCTTTACTCTTAATCGGTCTGCAAATCCAGTCTTGTTTACAAATCAATCCTCAGTGAAATGAAGCAGAACAGACGGACGATATTTTACCTCATCAGCTGGAACGTCATTAAAAATAAAGTTTATCCATGCAGTCCTATTGGAATCCAGAGGATTCCTTCTTCCACAACCAGGAACTGCACAAAATTTTGTTTTGCTCGGTACCTCGATCCGGTTTGTCATCACGAGGCATCTATATTATTTAGCTATGTGTGTAATGCGTGTAATGCGTGAATCGGTGGGCAGGGCTAAACCGGTCGTGTTGAAGTAGGCGTTGATCTTCTTCTGCGGGGGTGGTCTTTTATCCTCTTTGACGTCATAGTTCCCCACTTTGAAAAAACAGTCGTTTGCTGAGCCTGGTGTCAATAAAAGCTTTTATTGGACTAACAAGGACGTTTTCAGTTCTGAAACCTACAGGATATTCTTATAATATGATGACCTCTTAGATGTCAAAGGAAAAATGTTTATTTCTCAGTTCATCACCCCAAAGTAAAAACATAATTTGTTGTTCAAATTTATTCATGACGAAATAATCATTCACGTATCACACTAGTCAGTCCATCTTTTTAAACCTGTACACCATTTCTTGTGTGTGTGTGTGTGTAGGGTCAGTAGAGATCTATAACACTGAGAGATGAGGAAACTGTTAAAGAAACCATCATTCATGTGTGTGAGTGTATAAGTGTCAGGCCCGTATGAGCCGAGAGTGACAGAAGAGAGAGAGTGATGCTGGTTCTGAAGTGGAAGGCAGCATGACAGCTGCTAATCAGATTACCGCGAGCCTGGGCTGTCTAATGAGCGCGCTCCTTTGTGACAGTCTTCTCGCGGCTCCGTCAACCATGAAGGAATGCAAAACAAGATTCTCAACGGTTCCACACACTTGCACGATTAGATGAAGTGCATCAAAACTGAGCAAAAACAAAGCCACAAGACCGCCTCACTGGGACCGCCTCATCCATGAGCGAATGCCGTGGATCATGGGATTTCCAGGCCCTAAAGCATAGCCCCCGAATTTCCCGTTTTCTCTATACCGGATTGTGTTAAGCCTCTGTGATGGATTCTCGAGTTTGGGGGTGTTGTATATTTTTGAGACTACACAATCAGCCTTGGTGTTGATGCTCGCCGCAGTCTATCCAGCTGGATGCCTCGCGAAGCACTAATATCTCTCGGTGGAGACTGCGTGCGGCGCACTAGCAATGGGTTTTGGCCAGTTTGATTAATGGCTTGTGTTCCGCCCTTTGCCGCACTAAGAGGTATGCTTCAGGAGTTGAAAATTCATGCAGTGTAACCAGAGAATGGAGAAGTAAGATGGTCCTTATTAAAATCCAGACACACAGAGAGGAAATCAGCCCGCCCGTAATAGCCTGTCACCACCATGTCATAGAAATGTACAAAAATAAAAACACCTTCCTGACACAGAGAAAGGTGCTGATTGTAGAAAAAGTGTCAAATGCTTAATCTTTCTGCTTCTCATCAGGGCCCTCCAGGACAACATGGTCCGCGTGGCCCCCAGGGAGCCATTGGGGGAGAGGTAAGTGTCTTCCTGTTTTCCTGCTGTGCTGTAGGGTTCAAGTTCAGGACAGTATATCAGCACTGATTAGGGGTTGTTTTGTAGTTAAACACCTCAGTGGGCTTTGCTTCACGACTCCTGTGTATCAACACACTGCCGTGCCGTAGATGAAACCCCCTGGGCTGTTATGAGGTCACATACGACACCTCATTTCTCTTGCCTCAGTCTTTCATCCTCGCCATATCTCTTTCTGCCCACCCTCTGCTGATTTTGAGTGTTAAATTATTAACAAGAAGTGTGATATGATCCCTCTGCAAGAGTTATATTTACTTCTCTATGAATGATTAAGGAATATTAGACTATCATCCCTGAGAGAGAGTTATATTTACCTATATTAATGGCCGCCTTTGAACTTCTCCCATGTGTGAATAATTGAAAAGCGAGAGATGCGACAGTGACCCATACGCCAGCACTCTGCCTGAGCTGGAGAAGAGAGGAGATGTGCAACGGGGGTGATGGAGCCCGTCACATGAACACGGCACAGGTAGTCAGGATAAGAGATGAAGAAAGCGGTCCGTATAGATGCGCTGGGCATCCATTTGGCTTTATGTGTTCCCCTTACTTAAAGGCACTCAGCAGAGAGACTCAAGAGACCAGGGCATTCATACTCAGCAACTGCAGCCATAAACACTTCAGCCATGGAGGAAGCTGAACAATATGGCGTTTTAGCTTAATAAAATGTGATTACATATACACAGAGACTGTGTTGGGTAGTCTGTAATCTCATCACCGGAATGTCAACAGTCCGCAAGTCAAGGAGACAGCCTTGCATGCATTATGTATGAAACTGACCCAGTTTTGTTCTGTGTGGCAAGGGTCCTCAGGGCATGCCGGGCGGAGTGGGCCAGCCGGGAGTGGTGGGAGAAAAGGTAGACCTCTCTTACTGTGTTTCGGATTTATGGGGGAGGTTGTATTTATTTGTTGGTGGGTAGCTACGTAAACATGTAAGCCTAAGTATGATGGATGGTCGCTTTCTTTTTTGCTTTATTCTCTTTGTTCGCCTCTTCTGCGCTCTGTCTAGGGTGAGGACGGAGAAGCAGGGAATCCTGGAAATGTGGGTGAAACTGGCCCCTCTGTAAGTCATTTCCTCCTGTTACTTCTTTTTCTCATTAGTTTTTATTGTCTATGTATCACTAACTTTTCTGTTGCTTCTATGTCGAGGGAGAAAAAGGTGACTTGGGTGAGAAGGGTGATACCGGCCCCTCTGGGGCTGCAGGGCCCCCTGGATTAAGAGGCACACCTGGATCGGACGGACCCAAAGGAAACCCAGTGAGTAACTACTCCCATAGTTAAAAACTGTCAGGAAGGTGTTACCCTAACATCATCCATTTCCCTCAATAGGGTCCCCTTGGATTTCCTGGAGACGCGGGACCCCCTGGAGAGCCAGGTGCTAATGTAAGTGCGCCAGCACACACCTGGCTCAATTCAAGCTTGGCACATTTTGATGGTGAATACACATTTGAATAATTGTCGTTTATAGGGTATTGATGGTAGACCAGGAGCTAAAGGGGATAATGGCGATCCTGGTAAAGCTGTAAGTAGAGTATTCGAACAGTTTGTGATGCTGATGAAATTATACATTTGTGAAACTAATTGAAATAAATATTCTGTTTTCGAACAGGGACCCCAAGGAGCCTCAGGGGAGCCTGGCCCTCCAGGGCCACCAGGACGGAGGGTGGGTTTGGCCACTGTGAATTGTGTACAGAATGATTTCCATACTGTGTTATCTAATCACTAGTCTCCTTCTACACAGGGACATGTAGGTCCTGAGGGAAAAGAAGGGAAGCAGGGAAAAAAGGGGGCAAAGGTAAGTCCTTTATAATAAACCTTCATTTAAAATCTCATATGTAGCATATAAATGTTTTACACTAGGACATTGCTATCTTCGTCAGGGTTCTGCTGGTGCTGAGGGTCCAATAGGGAAGACAGGGCCTGTCGGACCACAGGGACACCCTGGAAACCCTGGTCCAGAGGGTTTGCGTGGGATTCCAGGCTCTGCTGTGAGTCTTTTTTTTTTTTTTTACAGTACATCAATCTGCTGTAGATAGCAGATATCTAACCATATGACTGAACTCTCTGACCGTTTAATCTATCTTGAACGTATCGCTCTGCCTGGTTCTTCTCCAGGGGGAGCAAGGGTTAAACGGGCCCCCAGGGCAAACGGGCCCCCCAGGACCTATGGTAGGGTTTACACCACTTCTTTCTCTCCCATATCGATCTACAACTGTATCAAATACTGGTCTAAGAAAAGACGACAAATGATTTTGGGCTTTACTTGGCTGTACTTTATATAGGGGCCAGCTGGATTACCAGGACTGAAAGGAGATCCTGGCATTAAAGGAGATAAGGTATGAGAGCATTATAAAGGTGTGATACCTGACTGCATCATAGATGTGCACTTTTTTACTCTATATTTAAACTATAAGAGAGCTGTAAATGCAAGTGAACGACAATTACATCTCTCACTAAAGACGAGCATAAAACTCTCAAAGCATAACTTCCTGGCAATGTGGTCATGCTGGAATATTCTTTGTGTTTGCAAAATTATGGCATGTGGAAATTGTAATGGCTCAGTGCACAAGTTGACCTTTGTGTGGTCTAGGGTCATGGTGGGCTGATTGGCCTGATTGGAGCTCCAGGAGAGATGGGGGAGAAAGGAGATCGAGGCCTGCCGGGAAATCAGGGAGTACAAGGCCCCAAAGGAGACGCTGTATGTATATATAAATTGTATTACCTATACAGTGTATGTATATACAATGTATAAATAGAGTCAATCGAGCCAATCAGAAACTGTAGTTGCTAAGAAACCTAAGTCATGAGGAATGCTTAATAAAAACTGATTTTGAATTTTAACTAACTTCAGCATGAATGGCATTAATTAATGATGGTCTTTTGATTTCTTGATAACAGGGCATTGCTGGTCCTACTGGCCCTACTGGCCCACCTGGACCCCCTGGGTTGTCTGTAAGTTGCCTTTTTCAGTTGCATTCCTTTTTCTCACTATATTTATTCATTAGCCCGTATTATTTATTTATTTGTGTGTGTGTGTGTGGAACTGTTTTTGAAGATACCTGTGTTTTTAAATTGATTTGTGAAATCATATTGGGTGTTTTTTTCATTACGGTCACTTTCTTTTTCATTGGTAGGGTTCAATAGGTGATAAAGGATCTAAAGGAGACCAGGTTAGTATACAGTTTTCTCACTGCAATCTTGTTTTTTAGCCTCTCTCTGTTTATATGGCATTAGTTTGTTCTGATCTGAGCTCTTGCTTCTGTTATGAAACCCGAGTGAAAGACATTGGCAGTGCCAGAGTTGTATCCTGCAGCTCCAACTTGTATAATCCCTCTGAACGGATCGCCATATGAAGCTTTGAATTGGCAGTGGCCTTTGAGGAAGGTGCCAAATTTAGGGATGCCTGACTAAACTGTTTCTGTCCCCCCCCCCCCCCCCCCAAAGGGAGCCATCGGTGCAAGAGGAGATCCAGGACATGCTGGCCCACCTGGACCACCTGTAAGCCACCATTATTTCTCTTTACTTTTCTGTCTGTGTCTTTTATCCTGTCTCCTCATGTCTCTCATCACTCTATTTCCCTAGGGCCCACCAGCCACCATGATCGAGCCACTGCCAATCAGAGAGGGACGTAAAAAGCGAAGGAGACACTCAAACCGACAAGGAGTCGGAGCCAGGGAAGAGACTGCGGAGGAGGAGGAAGTAGTCCAGCTTAACATGGAGGATTTCCTACAGGCAGACGAGTCTCTGGATGACCCAGAAGGCATGGAGGAGGTGTTCGCTTCACTCAACTCAATGAAAACGGAGGTGGAGCTCATGAGAAAACCACTCGGGACCTTCGAGAGTCCTGCCCGCACATGCAAGGAGCTGATGTTGTGTCACCCAGAATACAAAGATGGTGAGGAAGTCTAAACACATTTCCCCATAGTTCATTAATTACATCCAAAAGGAAGGAATTCACTAAGAATGCCTGCTGATCTGGGTTTATTTGCACATGCTGACTGTTCACTAAAGGAATTATGTAAATAAGCTAACATTTTAAAACCTGAGTTGAATGGAAATTTCACAGTGCAATTCACTATCTTGCAGGCCAGTTTTGAGTGCTTTGCTGTGGAAGATTAGCATACTACCACAGTCTGACAAAATTCACTGGGAGTGTATAGTATCACTATACTCCACTGATGTCCCTGAATCAGCTTTTTAAAGTCCCTGTAAAACCGGAAGTTGCAAACATACTTTCTCCAGTGTTGTGACGTGAATACTAAATGAGGCAAAATAGTGGGCGTGGATTTTTTTCCAACTAGCACCTGTAATGTTTTTTTTCCCTGAACCTGACTACCCTACAATAATACTCACTCTAGTCGGGCAAGTCTTATACTTTTACCCTAGCACGTCTACAGTCAACGTCGGCTGGGTGCTAATCCTATAACCCTAGCGTGTCGACGTCGGCCGGGTGCTAATCTTATAACCCTAGCGTGTCTACAGTCGACGTCGGCCGGGTGCTAATCCTATAACCCTAGCGCGTCTACAGTCGACGTCGGCCGGTTGCTAATCCTAATCTAAGACGGACTCCAGCGAATGTCCTTTCAATGCTTATAATTACGGCCAGGAGAGTTCTCGAGCAATACTCAGAGAATCTCCCAAGTAAAAACAAGGCCGGGGGGTCTCAGACAAATTCCATTGAGAATCTCCTTGAAAATAGTGATACAACGGTTTTTTATACAATTGGGAGGTATGGTATAATGACATTAATTGAATTGGTTCTTCATAGGTAGACTGTTTTGTTACTGGGTAGAGGAGACTTTGTTTTAATGATTACTTTATTGATGACAAGTTCTAACTTAGTCATCTGTCTAGTTCCATTTCCCATTTTTGTTATTTATACACACAGTCAGGTGTTTGACACACATACATTCATCTAAAGTACAGAATGTTTTTGTCACAGTCCTCCGTCTGCACCAGTCTGTCTTGTCTTCAGCACTACACTTCCCAGGATCCTCTCGTCACCCTATCCCGTGTTCACTCCCTCATCAGCCATCTGTTCCTCGTCATCGTCATCTGTTTCACCTGTCTTCACCTCATTATGTTTGATTCTTCTGTGTATTTAGTTCCTTCTGTTTTAGTCAGTCCTGGTCGGTCGATGTTGTATGTACCCGGAGATTCCCTGTCCTCCTACCTGTATTATTGATTAAAATAAGTATCTTCATGTTAATCCGGACTCCTCCTATTCCTTCTGCCTGCACCCCTGTACTCCACCACCTCACACCGTGACAGATCGACCGACCTCCAAAAATGGATTTACCAGCTGTACAGCTTCTCCTCCTGAAGCAGGAGGATCAATCCCTCGAGGCCCACACACAGAGGTATTTGGATTTGGTACCTCATGTTCACTATGATGATACCAGCCTCTGTGTGTTCTTCCGGGCAGGCTTAAATGCTGAAACCCAGGCACGCCTGCCCGGAGAGGGGCCTCGAGGGGACTTTGTGGCCTATGTGGAGTGGGTGCTGGTGTCATGTGGATCTCCCTTTACCATGTATGACGTCACCAGCCCCACTCCATCGCTCGAGTGCTCTTCACCGCTGGTTCCGTCCAGCTCTCCAGAGTTTGAATGCTCTTCGCCGCTGGTTCCGTCCAGCCCTCCAGAGACTGTATGCTCTTCACAGCTGGTTCCGTCCAGCCCTCCAGAGACTGTATGCTCTTCACTGCTGGTTCCGTCCAGCCCTCCAGAGACTGTATGCTCTTCACAGCTGGTTCCGTCCAGCCCTCCAGAGACTGTATGCTCTTCACTGCTGGTTCCGTCCAGCCCTCCAGAGTCTGTATGCTCTTCACAGCTGGTTCCGTCCAGCCCTCCAGAGACTGTGTGCTTTTCATTGCTGGTTCCGTCCAGCCCTCCAGAGACTGTATGCTCTTCACTGCTGGTTCCGTCCAGCCCTCCAGAGTCTGTATGCTCTTCACAGCTGGTTCCGTCCAGCCCTCCAGAGACTGTATGCTCTTCATTGCTGGTTCCGTCCAGCCCTCCAGAGACTGTATGCTCTTCACAGCTGGTTCCGTCCAGCCCTCCAGAGACTGTATGCTCTTCACTGCTGGTTCCGTCCAGCCCTCCAGAGTCTGTATGCTCTTCACAGCTGGTTCCGTCCAGCCCTCCAGAGACTGTGTGCTTTTCATTGCTGGTTCCGTCCAGCCCTCCAGAGACTGTATGCTCTTCATTGCTGGTTCCGTCCAGCCCTCCAGAGACTGTACGCTCTTCACAGCTGGTTCCGTCCAGCCCTCCAGAGACTGTATGCTCTTCACTGCTGGTTCCGTCCAGCCCTCCAGAGACTGTATGCTCTTCACTGCTGGTTCCGTCCAGCTCTCCAGAGATCGTCCAGCCAGCGCCAGAGACCGTCCAGCCTGCGCCAGAGACCGTCCAGCCTGCGCCAGAGACCGTCCAGCCTGCGCCGGAGACCGTCCAGCCAGCGCCGGAGACCGTCCAGCCAGCGCCGGAGACCGTCCAGCCAGCGCCGGAGACCGTCCAGCCTGCGCCAGAGACCGTCCAGCCTGCGCCAGAGACCGTCCAGCCTGCGCCAGAGACCGTCCAGCCTGCGCCGGAGACCGTCCAGCCTGCGCCGGAGACCGTCCAGCCAGCGCCGGAGACCGTCCAGCCAGCGCCGGAGACCGTCCAGCCAGCGCCGGAGACCGTCCAGCCAGCGCCGGAGACCGTCCAGCCAGCGCCGGAGACCGTCCAGCCAGCGCCAGAGACCGTCCAGCCGGCGCCAGAGACCAGGATCCCACCCAGCCTCCCTCGCCCGCCTCCTCTCATCTGTCCTCCCTCTGCTCTCCTGCCCTTCAGCTTCCCTAAACCAGCCTGGTCCGTGTTTCCCCGGCCTTCGCCTCACACCTCCTCCATCTGGACACTTCCTCGGCCCCCTGTCCCATCAGCTCCCCCGTGGCTCCTACCTCCCTCAGCTCCTCCATGGCCCCTCAGTCCACCAGCTCGACCAGGCTCCCTCGACCCTCCAGACTCCCTTCGTTCCCTCGTCATCCTCCCTTCACCTTTGGACTTCCTTCCCTTTGCTCCGCACCGTCAGGTCACCCCCCCGGTTCTGTCGGACTCCTCACTCCCTCCAGTCACCCGTCAGCCCTCACTCCCTCTGGCCTCACCGTGTCCCTCTGTGCCCCTGTCGTCACTTCTGTCACCTGAGCCTACGGTGTCCCCATGGTCCCTCGGTCCCTCGTCAGCATCCGATGTCGTCTGTCCCTCTGCTTCACCCTGGTCTCCTCTACCATCTGCTCCGCCCCTGTCTGTCGGCCCCCTGGTGTTGTCAGCCCCGCTTCCATCGGCTCCACCAGGGGTCCTCCCTCCATCTGCTCCGCCCTGGTCTCACCCTCCATCTGCTCCGCCTTGGTCTCGCCCTCAGCCTGCTCCGCCCTGGCCACGCCCTCAGCCTGCTCCGCCCTGGTCTCGCCCTCCATCTGCTCCGCCCTGGTCTCACCCTCCATCTGCTCCGCCTTGGTCTCGCCCTCAGCCTGCTCCGCCCTGGCCACGCCCTCAGCCTGCTCCGCCCTGGCCACGTCCTCAGCCTGCTCCGCCCTGGCCACACCCCTCTCAGCCCCCAGTTCGTTCCCCCTCCTTCCTCTGTTCTGCGGCGTGAGGTCACGCCTCCCGGGAGGGGGGAGTTCTGTCACAGTCCTCCGTCTGCACCAGTCTGTCTTGTCTTCAGCACTACACTTCCCAGGATCCTCTCGTCACCCTATCCCGTGTTCACTCCCTCATCAGCCATCTGTTCCTCGTCATCGTCATCTGTTTCACCTGTCTTCACCTCATTATGTTTGATTCTTCTGTGTATTTAGTTCCTTCTGTTTTAGTCAGTCCTGGTCGGTCGATGTTGTATGTACCCGGAGATTCCCTGTCCTCCTACCTGTATTATTGATTAAAATAAGTATCTTCATGTTAATCCGGACTCCTCCTATTCCTTCTGCCTGCACCCCTGTACTCCACCACCTCACACCGTGACAGTTTTAGTACATTGTCTCAGGGATTTAACAGGTTAAATGAGGTCAAATGTTAAAACATGGTTAGCTTAATATTCAGTTTCCATTACACACCTGATTTCATCTAGAAAATTAGGTGTAACACTAATTGGAATTATAAAACTATTTTTATTAGCTATTACTGCTGCAACCGTAACCGTTATGATACCTGCATGTAACTTACAAACCCATGAGTGCCACAAACAAAAATGCACTCTCCTTTCACACGCTGTCAATGCTGGCAAACACACAGGCAGCCTGTCTAATGTCAGTTGGAGCGGCGTGGTTATGGATGTTAAGCAGACATTAAGCAGAAGGTCCTCCAATGCAGAGGGGAGGGGAATTTTCAGATTTTGATCAATTTAGGCAAACAACGAAAGTATGGTCAATTTTGAATTCATGGGGACTTTAAAATGCTACACCATACATCTGGATATATCAAAAGGACATTCAAAGTTTGTCAAACTTTCCTTACTCTTGCTAAAATTAGTTATATGAATTTACATTTGGCAGATGCTTTTATCCAAAGTGTCTGGTTTATCAGTTCATGCATTTTCCAGAAATCAAACCATTGACCTTGGTGTTGCTAGCACCGTGCTCTACTGTTCGAGCTACAGGAATGTCTTTATTTTCATTTTGATTCAACTTCAGGAATAAAATTGTAATTTACCACATGACCTTGGCAAATAGCGCTGATTATTTTGCATGTTTGTGCTCTTCGTGTGTTGATTTAATTGAAAAATATGGAAATACTCAGTGAACATGACGGTTTACTGAACTGACCCCTCTTATTAGTCTTTCCAGCTCAATGATTACTTAAAACTGTTTAAAGAGATCTTGCAATCCCCCTCTTAGGTGAATATTGGATTGACCCAAACCAAGGCTGTCATCGAGACGCCATCAAGGTTTTCTGCAACTTCACTGCGGATGGGGAGACCTGTCTGGACCCTGATAAACGATTTGAAACGGTGACTTCTCAAACCATATTCACGTACACTACACACGTCTTCCTGCAGTCTCAGTTCAACAGGCCTTCTGGAGTCTAAAGAAAAACACATCTGATCTGTCTCCTCATCTCTCGATACAGGTGAAGCTGGCCGCCTGGAACAAAGAAAAAGCGGGCAGTTGGTACAGCCGGTACAAAAAGGGCAAACAGGTGCTTTTCACATCAAATATCTTTAAACTGTTTGCCTGTCAACATGTATTCAGCACCCAGTTTAGATCTACACATTTTTTTATATAGCATTTTGCCTCCAAATTCTTTATTGTCGATAAACAAAAAGTGCAATGCAATAAATAGACACGTTGTTATGGAGGCTTTTTACTCTCAAATTAAAGGCGAACAATGGTCAAAGAGATTTTCCAAACTGTCAAACAATTAACTGAGATACATCACTCAATGGATGTGTGTCTTTGATGAAAATAAAAAAATAAATTTCATGTCTGGTCTAGAAACGGAATTTATACGCGTCTCTATATGAAACGCCTTGGGCCAAACTCTCTGGAGTGCGCGCTTGCAGCCTCCATCCGTCTCGACTCATTAAATGATGCTTGAGACTAACAGCTAACAGGCCTGTTTCACTTGCAGATCATTCATAAGGTGTGACATCTGACCCTGTTATAGAGATTTAGGCAGACAGATGTCAGTCTCTCTCGCCTTCATTAGAAATAACATCTATCATGGCTGTGCAAGTTTGTATGGATGTCACATAATAAGTTCGTCTTGAGTGCTGCTTACCCATGATTCCCCTCTTCTGTAGTTCTCTTACATTGACACTGATGGAAACCCAGTGCCGGTGGTCCAGCTGACCTTCCTGAAGCTCCTCAGTGCCACAGCTACGCAGACCTTCACCTACAGCTGCCTGAACTCCATCGGCTGGTACGACGCGACGAGCCACAGCTATCAACACGCCGTCCGGTTCCTCGGCAGCAACGACGAGGAGATGACGCAAGCCAAATCGCCCTTTATCACGTCACTGTACGATGGTTGTCAGGTGAGCTGATTTCTATAGATGAAATTATCCCACACACACTGTTTTAAAAGCAAAACATATTTATCCAACTCCATTTCAAAACTCCAGTCCCATCTTTTGGACATTCGTCATATTGCATTGGTTTTTAATTTCTTGTCCTGAGAGCACTAATCTTACACACATTCTGCATTGATTAAAAAAGAAAATCGAATGTGTTTTTAATGGTAGTGTTATTTTATACAGAAATCAATTATTTATAATTCAGATGAGAATAATGTTAGATTGTTAATTAAAATGAAGGAATACAAACATATTGATCTGAAATATAGCAAAATAATTTTCAATGAATTCAGGTTCAATTAGCAAACATATCGCAAGGTCTTTTTGTCTTTTTATTCATTTAATTAATAAACTAATTATATAAATAAACAAATAAATTGGTTCTATGCCTTTATTAATAAAACTTATTTTAAAAAAATACAATGTCTTCTGTATTTTTGTTTTCCCTCCATTGTACCGAAATCGTACCGAACCGTGAAGTCTGAACCGTGACTTCTGTGTACCGTTCCACCCCTAGTGCTAACAGACCTATCACAGATCAGTGCATTTGATTTCACCGGCAGAAACTTTTTGAAAACATGAACGAAGGTACTGAATACGCAGACGGATTCATTATGGTGCCAATATGGAACCGGTTTCGACGTAAATATAATTATTATATTAGCGCGCATTATCTGATTTCATTGTGCGAAATGATTTCCAGGCGGTAGCGTAGAGTGGAGCTCAACTCTAGTTTACATTGATGGGCGGAGTAGTGGGAGTGGCCTGCGGCGCTGAGCATTGCAATGCACTATGGGGATTGTTGTCTACAATCCACAAGCATTAAAAAGTAATTTTCTGCCTTTTATCGGCCAAGAAGGACCCAAATTAGAAATGTATGATACTATTCTACTACAAACCCAATTCCATAAAAGTTGGGACACTGTACAAATTGTACAAAAACATAGATGACATATCAAATGTTTAAACTGAGAAAATGCATAATTTTAAGGGAAAAATAAGTTGATTTTAAATTTCATGGCATCAACACATCTCAAAAAAGTTGGGACAAGGCCATTTTTACCACTGTGTGGCATCCCCTCTTCTTTTAATAACAGTCTGCAAACATCTGGGGACTGAGGAGACAAGTTGCTCAAGTTTAGGAATAGGAATGTTGTCCCATTCTTGTCTAATAAAGGCTTCTAGCTGCTCAACTGTCTTAGGTCTTCTTTGTTGCATCTTCCTCTTTATGATGCGCCAAATGTTTTCTATGGGTGAAAGATCTGGACTGCAGGCTGGCCATTTCAGTACCCGGATCCTTCTTCTACGCAGCCATGATGTTGTAATTGATGCAGTATGTGGTTTGGCATTGTCTTGTTGGAAAATACAAGGTCTTCCCTGAAAGAGACGATGTCTGGATGGGAGCATATGTTGTTCTAAGCTGCCCATGCCACACGCACTCATGCAACCCCATACCATCAGAGATGCAGGCTTCTGAACTGAGCGCTGATAACAACTTGGGTTGTCCTTGTCCTCTTTAGTCCGGATGACATGGCGTCCCAGTTTTCCCAAAAAGAACTTCAAATTTTGATTCGTCTGACCACAGAACAGTTTTCCACTTTGCTAGAGTCCACTTTAAATGAGCCTTGGCCCAGAGAAAACGCCTGCGCTTCTGGTTCCCGTTTAGATATGGCTTCTTTTTTGACCTATAGAGCTTTAGCCGGCAACGGTGAATGGCACGGTGGATTGTGTTCACTGACAATGTTTTCTGGAAGTATTCTTGAGCCCATGTTGTGATTTCCATTACAGTAGCATTCCTGTGTGTGATGCAGTGCCGTCTAAGGGCCTGAAGATCACGGGCATTCAGTATGGTTTTCCGGCCTTGACCCTTATGCACAGAGATTGTTCCAGATTCTCTGAATATTTGGATGATATTATGCACTGTTGATGATGATAACTTCAAACTCTTTGCAATTTTTCTCTGAGAAACTCCTTTCTGATATTGCTCCACTATTTTTTGCCTCAGCATTGGGGGAATTGGTGATCCTCTGCCCATCTTGACTTCTGAGAGACACTGCCACTCTGAGAGGCTCTTTTTATACCCAATCATGTTGCCAATTGACCTAATAAGTTGCAAATTGGTCCTCCAGCTGTTCCTTATATGTACATTTAACTTTTCTGGCCTCTTATTGCTACCTGTCCCAACTTTTTTTGGAATTTGTAGCTCTCATGAAATCCAAAAGGAGCCAATATTTGGCATGGCAATTCAAAATGTCTCACTTTCAACATTTGATATGTCATTTATATTCTATTGTGAATAAAATATAAGTTTATGAGATTTCTAAATTATTCCATTCTTTTTTTTACTCACAATTTGTACAGTGTCCCAACTTTTTTGGAATCGGGTTTGTACATATATGACCCACTTTCACCAGTGGAATTCATAAACATGACACAACACCTGTCATGAACATGAAGGAGTCTTTATGAATGTTTATGACTTTTGTCATTAAGTGTCATTCGGTAAATTGTGACACTTTTAATGCAAAGTTGACATTGTTTAAAATGTCTTTGTTATGACAACTTGACATTAACCAAGAAATCATAACTAGTCCAACGTGTTCCACTTTACTTGAGGTAAGGGGAAATATGAATGACACTGTCGTTAAAGCACTTGACAGTGTAATAACCCTTAATGACATCTTTATAACTAGTACAATGTGTTCCACTTCACTTGAGGACAAGTAAAATATTCATGTCACAGTTATAATGGTGTCATGACAACCAAAGTTAAAACCAACCATAACATATGACAGGGTGATGTAATGTTAACACAAAGCTAAATAACTTATTTAAGTTTGATAATTAGACCTGTTATGACATATTTGTGACAGGTTATGATTTCTTGGTTAATGTCAAGTCATAACAAAGACATTTCTTACAATGTCAACTTTGCATTAAAAGTGTCATAATTGACCGAATAACACTTAACTCAATGACAAAAGTCATAAACATTCATAAAGACTCCTTCATGTTTATGACAGTGTCATGTCAGTCTTATGCACACCCCTTCAAATAAAGTGTTACCCAAATATTTAAAATATGGGCTTTAAAATGATTACAATTGAAATATATATTAAAAACTGTAGACTGTTGAATATTAATGTGTATAATGCAATTATAATAATATTTGTTCATTTTGTGGTTTGTAATGTAGAAATACTATATTTAGGCTCTTTAGAAACTATCAACAAAACCAAATAAAACTGTAATTTAGTTTGTCAGACAACCAGTTTGTCCACCAGTGGATAGTGCAATTTCTTAAGAGAAATGAGAAATTCAAATAAAGTAAAAGTAAACATTTTTATGAAAAGCATCTGTGCTCAAATTCACAGTCCTAATCGACTGATCAAGACAGAAATCGAAAGAAGGCCGAAACACCTGTGTTCCTGGTTATTTTCAGCCACACTGATCTAAAACAGTCCTTTTCTGATGAACCTGTGTGTGTTTTGTAAACCATCATTTTGTCTGTTTGGGAGGTATTAGGTTGACATTTCCTTAGGAAAAAAAAAAAACACCCACGCTTTAGTTTCTTGGAGTTTTAATGAATCACCAAATTAGCCTTCCGTCTGCAGAAAATGAGGAGCTAAAAACAATCAGAACACGCTAATTCAAAAATAGCTCCCAAATAAGCCTTTTCAGCAGGAGTTCAATGCAATATCCAGAACCACTCAGAAAATCATTGCAGAGCAAAACTACACTTGAGAATGTGCTAAAAACCAGCTAACGTTTCGCTCTCTTCCCACAGACACGTAAGGGTCAAGAGAGGACCGTGCTGCGGATTGAGTCTCCACGATCAGAGCTTCTTCCGCTCATAGATGTAGCAGTATCAGACTTTGGGAATAACAACCAGAAGTTTGGATTCCACGTTGGACTGGTGTGTTTTAACGGCTAACGCAGAGGACTTGTGATATTTATTGTGGCATGACTTTTGAACATCTGATGGGTTCCATGGATGCCAACCAGGATGAACTAAGCACATTTATCAAAGGGAAGTCTTTTTTTTTTATCTATCTTTATACTCTACTCACCTGTGGATTAAATTATGAGGCGTGACTCACTAGTTCCTGAGAACTGCTCCGGCTGAAAAAACCAATACATCATTTGACTGTCATCTGCGCCACAGAGCGTTTTAGCCCAAAGCATATATGTTGAATTTACAGCCGGTGACACGGATCTCATTTTTGTTTGTCTCGTTTGATAAGCGGTGATTTGAAATTAATTTGCCACTTGAGGGATCTGCCTCGACATTGAAGAGTAAATATTTCTCCTCAGACCCATTTCCCTGCCTTTGACTGCAATGCGATGCCAACTGAGGCGAAGTCATACCTCTTTACTAGCTTTGACCAGAAAACACCACCCCGATCTGTTTGTAATTCCTCGCTCGAATATTCCCTGTCACATCAAACTTGCAGTGTTACTCATCTTTAATCAGCGTACGCTCATACATAAACAATGTTAAATAAGGCCCGAGCTTTTCAAAACGCAAGGCAGTTTACGTGCATGACTTAAATGGAGCCCAGCTGCTTATTAATATGTAAAGTAGTCCGCTCACTTAAGCTGCTTGTCTTGTTAGCGGGCTTGTATGTTTCCCTGTCAGTGATTCATGTTTCCATGGTGCAAGCGTATCAACCTCTGCTCCAGGCCGCTCAAGTGCTTCATACAGTATATGTGCGTGGTAATGAATGAAAATGACCGTGTCGAGTTGAGAGAGAGGCGTCATGTGAGCGTTACACTGAAGACTGACTCATTGTAGACTCATTGGATTTATGATGGTCTACCTCAAGAGTATTGTGTGCTGTGTGTATATGTGTTGAGATGTCTTGTTGTGTTTTCCCATTGTGGTGCTAAAGAGATTGTTTGTTTGTTTTTTTGCTATGTGTAATGATATTTTGTTGTCTCAGGGGCAGAGGTAGGAAAAGGGAAGATGTCTGTGGTGCTTAATACTAATGGTGTGAGAGGAACAATGCTGTTAGCTAATATGGTGCAAAGTCAATTGTTTCTTTACTGTCTTTGAGCGTTTTTACTGATGTGGAAAGAGCTGGGTGGTCAATGTGCATATAATATACTGGCAAATGATAAAGATTTAGGTCAAAATTACCGATATTAAATGCATTTTACACAATGTTTATTCAAAGTTGACGTCAAATTGGGGAAAAAAGAGAAAGATTACTGTCCGTTGAAAAAGGTTTTTTTGTAGATTTGGTGTGAAAATGTGATTTTATATATATATATATGAATTATTCACTGAAAAAAATGTCTTACTCAGCGTTTTATCTAGTTATCCAGTACAACTATCTAAAAATTCAAAAATTAAGATACATGTACTTAAAGGGATAGTTCATTTTGAAATTAATTTTTGATATGTTTTAGCTTACCTCAAGGGCATCCAAGATGTAGGTGTCTTTGTTTCCACAGTATTTTTCAATTTTGACATTTTTAGGTCAAACCGTTCTTGTCTGTCAGTCATATAATGGAGGTCTATGGTCACCACCTCAAAGAGCATGCACAGAGAAGTCCAAATTAAACATGATTTAATGACTCGTAAATGTAAGTACACATTGATGGCCTAAGACACGAAACGAGCGTTTGTGTGAGAAAACGAGCAGTATTTATATAGTTTTTTACCTCTTGTAATCACAGTCACATCCAAGTGATCTGAGGCCGCGGGCGCTTCGGTCTCTCTCGCTTCGGAAGTGATCTCTCGCACGTCACTCATTGTTTACACAGAGATTTCTGAAGTGTTATCCTTCACTATGAAGATCTAAACATATTTAGATATACAGGAAATCGAAATGGAAGACGATTTCGATATATCAACAGACAACGTTGATTTTTTTTTTCCGCAACCGCAAAAGAGATCACTTCCGGCGCTTGTGCAGACCTTCAGATCACTTGGACGTGGCTGTGGTTACAAGAGGTAAAAACGATATAAATACTGTTCGTTTTCTCACACAAACCGCTCGTTTCGTGTCTTAGGCCATCAATGTGTACTTACATTTACGAGTCATTAAATCATGTTTAATTTGGACTTGCTCTTGCATGCTCTTTGAGGTGGTGACCATAGACCTTCATTATATGACTGACAGACAAGAACGGTTTGACCTAAAAATATCAAAATTGAAAATACTGTGGAAACAAAGACACCTACATCTTGGATGCCCTTGAGGTAAGATAAAACATATCAAAAATTTATTTCAAAGTGAACTGTCCCTTTAAGTCTTGCATCAAAATGCGCTTTCTTGTAAAAACAATAAGAGTAAAATGGGGTAAAAAATAATAATCATGCTTTCCCTTCACTGCAAAGATTTTTTTGTCTTGTTTTCCAGTACAAATGATCTAAACATTCTTAAATCAAGATACATTTACTTGAGAAGAAAAAATTATGTAAGATATTAAGTTGTTTTCTGAAAAATGACTCAAGAAAATAAGCCTTTTTTATAATTAGGTTAAAATGTATTTTTTCTGACCCCACTGGCAGATATTTGTTCTTCTTTTAAGCAAAAACACTTCATTTTGATATATTTATTCAGAAAACAACTTAATATCTTAAATCATATTGCTTCTCAAGTAAATATATCTCGATATTTTTAGCCATTTGTACTGGAAACCAAGGCAAAAACATTAAGTAAGAAAATATTTTCTGCAGTGTTTGAATTAAGGTTATTTTTCTGACCCGATTGGCAGATATTTTTTCTTGTTTTATGCATAAACAGTTTTCCGAAAACAAGACTGCTTCTAAAGTATCTCGATTTAAGATTGCTTTGATATTTGTACATGGAAAACAAGACAAAAGAACTGGCTAAGCAAACTACCAAATCTGCCAATGCAAAAAAAAAATTAGGCACATTTTACACAATATATTTTATTTCCAGCCAAAAAATCGTGGTTTGTTAATGGGACAATCCCAGAATGGCTAAATATTGACAGATGAATTGTCCTTGTTATTCCTTTACTAACTTCAGTCCTGCCCTTCCTGACCTCTGAACCATCCTCTGTACAGTGTCTGTGCTACTAATTTTACATAGTGTACAGTTATTCTTAAGTATGAGTGATAATGCTAATCCGTTGCCTGACAGTTGTATTGTGAAAAAGTGATGAGCAAATTAAAAACTGCTTTTCTTTTAAGGAAACCTTTTCATTGTCTTGGGAGCGCAAGCAATTTTGGGGTTCTGAAGCGAGTGTCTTTTCAGAGAGGATCAGAGGCGCTGTGATGTCTTCTCTAACGGCAACAGACAAACTTGTCTCTTCATTAACCGCAGCTACATTCTCTCGCTCTTCTGCGCTTGTAATCAACATCACTTCCTACCTCGCTGATGTAATCAACTCTGATTCACTCCCCAGTTCATTTATTTCAATTAACTTTTGTTTCCTTCCCCAGGAGAGGAAGCACAAGGGGAAGCAAACAGCCCTTTGTGTGTACGTGTGTGTGTGCGTAAATAATGAAATGGCTCTGGATTAAAAAGTGAGCCAAGGAGAATTAACCATATCTGCGGAGGGACACAATGAAATAGGGGAGGGAATTGACAGCCCAGCCCGCTCACCACCCCTTCGTCTTTCCCTGTGTCTGCCGTGTGTTTTGCTAATGCGCTGTTTTTTTTTTTCTCCTCTCAACCTCTGCAATTATTTATAAGCACACAGACGAAGCATTCTGCAACCAGGAAGAGATACCCGCTCACCTCTTGAAAGTGAATAAATTGCCTTCATGTTGTTGGCATAACAAGCGCATCTCCTAGAGCACCTTATTATCGCATTTGAACTACAACTGTTATTCAGAAGTGAAATGCAATCTCTCACCTCTGATTGCAAATAACACGTGAGAGGCTTTTTCTCTCCTAGAAATAATGGATCTGATGTCTCTCAAATCTTCCTATTAACTGGCTTTCTATACAAGCGTCTGAGGTCTCCCAGTGACTTTAGTGTTAAGCTATTAACTTGCATCAAAACAGAAGAGAACGTGTGCTCACAACAGTCTTACTTTTCACAATGAACTCATGTAAGCTCAGTTCTGAATTGTTTTCTGGTGGATCTTTTCCGTGAATGAGAATGTGTGCAATCCGCGGGTGATTGAAGGACTTTAAGGATCATCCTTTCAAGCGTCCTTCAAATTGAGACGGCCTTCGACGGCCACTGATGACAAGATATGCTGTTTTTTCTGTTTGATAAGCACCCTCTGTCATTTGTGAGGTTTGAAACGCACTACGCAAGTACGTGGGTTCAAGCGCTTCAAGCTACGCTAACTTGATTTTGTGTGCCGCTGCGTTCCAAACGAACTTCATAACACAATGCAAGTGTGCGTGCGCTATAGAAGACGTTAGAGTAAACTCTTCACCCTTCGGGTGAAGTCAGCAACAGTTCAAAGAGAGCAGGGCTCTTCCCTACTATACACTTATCTAAAGGATTATAAGGAACACCAGTTCAATATCTCATTAATGCAATCTAATCAACCAATCACACGGCAGTTGCTTCAATGCATTTAGGGGTGTGGTCCTGGTCAAGACAATCGTTGAGCGTGGCATGGTTGTTGGTGTCTGAGTATTTCACAATCTGCTCAGTTACTGGGATTTTCACACACAACCATTTCTAGGGTTTACAAAGAATGGTGTGAAAAGGGAAAAACATCCAGTATGTGGCAGTCCTGTGGCCGAAAATGCCTTGTTGATGCGAGAGGTCAGAGGAGAATGGGCCGACTGATAGAAGAGCAACTTTGACTGAAATAACCACTCGTTACAACCGAGGTATGCAGCAAAGAATTTGTGAAGCCACAACACACACAACCTTGAGGCGGATGGGCTATAACAGCAAAAGACCCCACCAGGTACCACTCATCTCTAGAGCCGGACAGTATCGGAGTACATTTACTTGAGTACAGTACTTAAGTACAATTTTGAGGGATCTGTACTTTAATTGAGTGTCATTTTGGGGGAGTAGTCGTGACTTTACTCAAGTACATTTGAGAGGGAAATATTGTACTCTTTACTCCACTACATTTTCTTACTTATAAAACAAAAAACAAAAAAATGGAAATAAGAAAAATCTCGGAAACCCTCAATTTGTTGTTTCCCTCTCAAACGTGATTGGATTGTGCAGGCGCCACTGATTGGGACAGCCTATCAGCAATCACCTTCAGCTTTCCGCCAAAGTCAACTCCATGGTCAGATTTAGATAAGGGATGAAACCTTGGAGGAAACCATGGACGAAACCATGGATCAACATTGTTAACTGCATGCATGGGCTTCTTTGTGGCCAGGAGGACCCTTAGAACCAGAATATTGGGCATCAGGGTGACTTTTTTGACAGTTTTCAGCACATACTGCAGGCTTTGCTAGTTCGGCCACAGGCATCACTACAAGCTCTACAAGCAGGTCCATCCCGGGAATGTGCCGACCCGTCGCCCCACCTCCCCATACTATTTCAATTTTCGGAATATTCAGAAATTTTCTTAAATGTTACATAAAGCAACATGGTTAAAAGATGAATATGACTTGATTTTACTTTCAATTCCTTTTACATTCTCCAAGGTATTGACATTAACATTTTTCATAACTCCATGTAGGACGTTTCTGTACATAAATGTAAGTTTACTGTGGAGGTAGTAATGCAATTTAGAAAATGTACTCATGATACTCAAGATCTTTTAAAAACAAGTACTTCAGAACTTTTGCTCAAGTAGATATCAGACTGTAGTACTTTTACTTGTACTGGAGTCAAATTTAGCAAGGGGTATCTGTACTTTTATCTCAAGTAATAGCTGTGAACTCCGTCCGCCTCTACTCATCTCCACTACAAATAGGAACAAGAGGCTACAGTTTGCAAGAGCTCACCAAAATTGGACAGTTGAAGACTGGAAAAATGTTGCCTGGTCTGATGAGTCTCGATTTCTGTTGAGACATTCAGATGGTAGAGTCAGAATTTGGCGTAAACAGAATGAGAACAAGATCCATCATGCCTTGTTACCACTGTGCAGGCTGGTGGTGGTGGTGTAATGGAGTGGGGGATGTTTTCTTGGCACACTTTAGGCCCCTTAGTGCCAATTAGGCATTGTTTCTTACCTGAGGATTGTTTCTGACCATGTCCATCCCTTTATGGCCACCATATACCCATCCTCTGATGGCTACTTCCAGCAGGATAATGTACATGTCTCAAAGCTCAAATCATTTCAAATTGGTTTCTTGAACATGACAATGAGTTCACTGTACTAAAATGGCCCCACAGTAACCACATCCCAACCCAATAGAGCATCTTTGGGATGTGGTGGAACGGGAGCTTCGATTCAATTCCCAGTCGGACAGATCAATATAGTTACCAAAACATTTAATTAAACCACATGAAAGGCTAATGGGTCCTAACTCAACCTGCTCTAATTGCATCATTATCTATAGGGCACAGTTGATTGGTTCCTGCTGTATATGTAGCCAATGAGATCGCTGCTCATCCTTCAAATACAAGGGTAGAGTTTGTAGAGTAAGTTCCAGTACTTGCTCTGCAACAGCTGCAATAAAAGCAGCAGCAGCATAGTAGATCTATTTCCCCAGGCCAAACATATCAACATTGTCATATCCATTACCATGCCAAACACTCAGAGAGTTGTCATGGCAGGACTATATCTGTTCTGGCGAGGTTCTGAAGTGTGCATTTAATGACACTTTACTCTCCCATGACGGGATAGAATTTGTGAATGGCAGTGAAGCAACACAAATGACAGATGACACTGGTTAGTCTTTCTTACGATGAAGTACATCTGGATTACATCCATATTATATGGGTAGACCGGGGAGTGTTATAACATGGGGTCAGTTGTAACACTGCAGTTTGACAAGCAAGAAACGAGCCGGTGATGTCATCAATATCATACACTCTCATCACCTTTTTGAGCTCACAGGAGAAGTGACATGACTGTGAGCAACATTGTTGATATTATGATCAAAAACTCATTTTCAGGACAGAAAGTATAATTTTTTTATCAAGAACATTTTTTTACAGATTGCGATTTTTGACCAAATCTTCCACATGTTTGTATCTAGCAACCTAAAAAAAACCCACAGTTTAAATGGCTTTTAATTAAAGTTCACAAGAAACATAAGCTGCCATATTTTCTTCCCTTTTGTGATGTAATAACAAAGTATTCGAAATTATATGACATTTATTTTCAATATATATTACATTCATTTACATGAATTGATTTGTTGTGTTCATTTAGGATACAATTATTACTGTATAGTGTAAAAGAAAGCAACAAAACTATGATATACTACAGTGTTTAAATGTTAGTATACATAATTTATACTGTACGTCGACATTCCACTGTATTTTTCTGTTCATTTTAAAATCAACGTAGCACAATAATAAACCTAATGAGAATATTGAGAAACGCATAAATAAAGGCCTGACACACATTATAATGAGAATTTATTATGGGGGTAAAAAATAATTGCTCAATTTTCCTGAAGAATACTTCAAGGTGAATTTTTTTTTTTTTTTTTTTTGTGAAAAAGAGATTTACCAGCCTAATAAACTCACATTTATTTCATTTACATGCAGCACAACGACTTGGGTCCTCATTAATAAAACGTGCATAGCTAACAGATTTGAACGTTTTATACATGAAGCCCCATGGAGGCCAACGCCAAAATTCATGTTTATAACAACGGTCTTTGATATGGAAAAGTGGTTAGCGCCACATCAGTGTCTAAGCAGATGTACGCACTTTTTTCTTGTGGCAGAGAATCGGAGAACTCCAGGTATTTAGAAATATAAGCTATTCATGCCGCTCGCCGTTCTAAAGTAAAACATTTGGGAGTTGACTAGTGCTATTTTATTTTAATATATTAAAGGGGTGTTTATGATATTTATGAAGGTGAGTAATGTTGCTGTTTGAGCATAAACAACATCTGCAAAGTTACAACGCTCAAAGTTCAAAGCCAAGGGAGATATTTGCTTTTAAAGAAATAGTTTTTTAAGGACTACAACAAACGCCTGGTGGGTAAGTGACATCACCAACCCTAAAATTTACATAAACTCCGCCCAAAAGAGGAAGAGTGGTTGTATAAGGGCCGGTTCATATATCGCGTCTTTTGCGCGCTCAAGTTCGTTATTTGAAATGTAGGCGCGCGGTATGCGCGCTCATAATGGAATTATTACGGTGCGACGCGCTCGTTTTTTCCAGGCGTGTCCGCGCCGCATCGAGATAAAAACATCTCAACTTTTCAGAATGCCGCAAGCGCACCGTAGGTCACGTGTCACGTCAACCAATCAGCTTCCTCGCCATTTTTGTTACCTCTTCTTAAAATATAATCAAACTGGTCCTTGTCCACTCCGAAATAGGCTTTGAACCTCCCATTGTCCAGGCGGAGTTCCTGAATCAGCTGGTGAAATTCCCCATGGTTCTTGCGTTTTTGTAGTATGGGGTGCACCCAAATACTGCGGCATTTTTTTTACTTTTCTGAGTAAATAAATCTTGTAACAGAGTTACAGCAAAGGTTTTTCGGTGGTGGAAATCCATTGCTGAAATTTCCTTCATGTAATGGAGAGCGCAGCTGATGGTTGCTTAGCAACGACAGACGCCTCCGGAGTGCAACCGCCCTAGCGCTTCTTTGGAAAAAGGAGAACGCGCGCGCCTAGCGTTTTCTACACGTTTTTAGGTGCGATATGTGAACGGCCCCTAAGAGTACATTTGTGAGTCAGCTCAAACTGTAGCATCCATCTTTTCACATGCGATAGAATGTCACTCTGTAGGCATTTTACAACAGTATGAGCGATTTTATAGATTATCCATATGCTAATTAAAGATAGTTAACTCAACTAGTTAACAATTAAAGATAGTTAACACATCAGCAACATATATTCATCAACTAACCATTCAAAGACGTCCTGTTGCATTCTATGTGTTGTCACTTCTTCTTGAGTATCTCCATATTTGTCTGACTCCGTTTTTTTAAAAAAAGGCTGAACAGTTTCTGATATTTTAGTGCGTGTCTGCGTGAGGTAATCAAACATTTAACACGCAAGCTTTCGAAGCTCCGCCCACTGTGTCGGAGCCGCAGCTAATTTGCATTTAAAGGGCCGAACACAAAAAAATGTGCGTTTTTGCTCACCCTCAAAAAGTGACAAATTTAACATGCTATATAAAAATATCTGCGGGTATTTTGAGCTAAAACTTCACATGCACACTCTGGGGACATGAGATATTTATTTTACATCTTGTGAAAAGGGCATTATACCACTCCTTAAATGACATTAATTAGGTGGTGTTTACAAAGCGGAGATCTGAAAGAGCACTTTTTTTTTTTGAACATACGTTCGTTCTCTGAATCACACTTAAGAAAAGATCATAATCAAAATGTAGGATGGCTTCTTCTCAACATATCATAACTGAAGCCCCATGGTCTCCCATTCTCTTTGTCTCGTAGGGAAAAAAGACTGCAGTCGTCCTTTCTGGGACACTCCTCAAGGTTAGCATCAATGAAAGAAAAAAGGCTCAATTTTCTCCTCTTCTAGCTTCCCTCAATCCAATCAAATTTTAACTATCTTAAGCTCTCTGCCTGCAAAGGTCACTCCCCACGGCTGCTGGAGAATAGCGATGAAGTGGAGGTGGATCTCGGCATGCGGCTCGTTCCGGCCACACACACGTTCGGGTTTCCGCACAGGCTGATAGCTGGCCAGTGCCTTACACTGATCTCTTATCAGTGGGGTGGCATGAGATTTCCACACTGCTGATGTTCGGAGACCTCTGGCTCAGAGGCGTCGGGTAATTCGGCACGTCTCTTACCTATATCTCTACATCTGAGCCGTGCTTTTATCCTCTGGCCTCTCTGTGATGTGCTGGGATATGATAGATGCAGAGGGAGAGTGAATGGAGATTCCCCTTAAACCATGCTCAGCTAATGTGCTTCAGTCTCCACAGCTCTTACGGAGCAGTAATGAGCCTCTCCTCATCTTTTCCTTCACCGCCACCCTCTTCTTGCACACATTTTACACTCTCTCTTGCTTTATGTTCACTCAATTTCTCAGTCCCCCGCTTCTACCTTTCAGCGTGACATTGATTCTAATAGGGCTGAACGTGTCGTCATCACACAGAGAAAATGAATGTATTAAACAGACATTCAGGTTAATAAGAGAGAAGGATTGAGAGAACACTAGATGCGTTTAAAGGGTTCAACAAAAAGGATGACCAGCATTTGACCAGGGAGTTAATGGGCCATATTTTAACGATCTGAAACGCAAGTATCAAGCGCGTGTCTTTGTTGGCGCTGTTGCTATTTTACCAGTGGGATAAATGACTCTTGCACCCGACGCAAGTTTAAAAGAGGGTCTGAAGTAGCTTCATTATTCATAGGTGTGGTTTGGCCGTAACGTGAAATAAACCAATCAGAGCGTCATCCAACATACCCTTTAACCCCCTCAGACCTGTTTCTGAAAAATATAAAATTAAATTTTCCCAGCTCATGAGGTTTCTATAAATTAAAAAAAAAAAATGAAAAAAAAAATGTTTTATATAATTGCTTTCATTGTAATTTTTTTTTTGTCCATTCCAATGGACGTCAGGTCAAAACAGGTGTACTTCCCAAAAATGTACCAACATGAAATAAATTAATAAACAAAAAGCTTAATAAATAAGCTTTTTCTCAAGGTCAAAAAATAATTCCAGCAGTATACCATTTCAACTATAATTGTGAGGTTTTTGTTTTACAGATTTACAGGCATACATTTTATAATGGCATAAATGCTACGTGGGATGTCCATATCTCAGCTCAAGAAAGGGTCTAGAGCCTCCATTTTTGCACTCAGGTCTAAGTCATATATTTATGACATTATAAAATAGTGGGTTCGTGGACGGTGGAATTATGGGATGGCGCTTGGTGCTACGGACTCAGGGGCCCCAGCTGAGTGCAGTAAAATAGTTTTTATCATAAAAAGAAACTTTAATTAAAATGTCCAAAAAATACACTACCCAAATCCCCATTCAATAGATTGCAGCCAGGATTCTGTCCAATTGTAGCTTATTGCATGAAGGCCAGGGTTAGTACTTTTCAAATATAGTGGGTTATTGGACAAATAGTGGGTTCTTGGACAGTGGAATTATGGGATGGCATTTGGTGCAAAAATTCCACCATCTGCGAACCCCCTTTTTTTATAATGGCATAAGTGCTATGTGGGACCACTGTCATGATTTTTTTTAAAAATTTTTTTTGAAATTTTGAGTTGCTGTGATCTTCTTGAAACTCTGGATTCTGATAGAGGGCCATGGGATTTAAAAGTGCAAAAATGGAGGCTCTACACCCTTCCAGAGCTGAGATATTGAGATATTTATAATGGCATAAATGCTACGAGGGATCTCAATATCTCAGCTCTGGAAGGCTCTAGAGCCTCCATTTTTGCACTCAGGTCTAAGTCTCATGGCCCTCTATCAGAATCCAGAGTTTCAAGAAGATTGGAAAAACTTATTTTTTCGCACAAAAAAAAAAAACGACATGTTTTTGAGTTTCTCTGATCTTCTTGAAACTCTGGATTCTGATAGAAGACCATGGGACTTAGACGTGAGTGCAAAAATGGAGACTCTAGACCCTTCCAGAGCTGAGATATTGAGATACCACGTAGCATTTATGCCATTAAAATATCTCAGTGGCTGCGTTCCAAACTGCATACTCAATGAGTAGGTACAGTACTTAATTTCAAAAAGTACTTACTCATCGAGCGCTAAAAGAGTAGGTACTTTATTACCAAATCTCGTTGAGTATGAATGCGAACCTGCATGCGATGAATGACCTACTACGTGTTATCACAAGCGTAACACCTTAAAATATAATGAAGGATACGTTTAATTCGTCTATCTTTAAATATATTGATATTGATGAAACTTGCTCATTTTGTTGCGGTATTGTTGAAGAAACAGCTGCCCATTTATTTTGTGAATACATTTAGGGTTGATTTAAGTTATTATATTTTAAACCCTACTAATGTGACCCACAGTGTTATTCTTATAACGATATATTTTTTGTTAATCAAGAAACCCCAAAATCGTCATCTCTTGATTATGTTGTTAATTTCTTTATTTTATACCCAAAAGGTTTCTCCTTTAAGTTTTCCTATTTTTCTTCATGAATTTACCTAGTTTCATCCCTCAGACTTATAACAACAACAACATTTGTTTATGTATTATGAAGAACTTCAATGAAGATATTTAGCCTTTTTTATTGTTCTTTTTTTCCTCTGTATAAATATAATTTTATTTCATATTATGATGTACACAAACCAATGATCCTTATATTTTCTGTTTTGTCATTATAATTGTTACATACAACTACGGTATCTTTCCATGATCTTGCATGTATTAAGTTTAAATTATATGAGCGACAGGTGCACTAACACTTCATAACATGAGGAACTCTTCATAACATCAGGAACTCTTCATAACATCAGGGCAGATGGAGAGGTGGAGGGTCTCATAAGGGCAGGTGGAGAGATGGAGGGTCTCATCCATGGCACCACTTCCAGGATTCAGCTCTGGGCTCCTCATCCTCAGTGCTCAAACCAGTCTGCAGACATTTTGATCCTACAAAAATGCACAAACATTACACAAAAGCAGTCATTTTAACACACAATATCATTTGATTTATGTATTAAATATAACCTTACTTTATATTTGAGTAAAATCCCTAAAACGAATGCTGCCATCATCTTTCCTTGCAGGTCCTGCTGCACCACAAAAGCTCTGCAGCAAATACACAGAAATCGAGACTCAGAAAAGTGTTGTAATTTCTCAGTTTGAAATTACAATCATTCAAATAAACTACAACTTAAGATTTAATAGATTTTGTTATCCATTTCTGTAGTATACTCACTCAAAGCCTTTGATGACAGCATTCAGCATCATGAGCCTCTCTCCACCGGATAAACACACGCGTGTTCTTCTGTCCCTGTAACATACAGACAAGATTCACATTATGAGCTCATCACTGCATTGACATGCTGAGGTTGATGTGTTAACTCACTTTTAATCCAACTTACATCCAACTCCTCAATATATCAACACTAATAAGGGACAAATTAAATATATATCATGTTTAGTTACTTTATAGATTTGTTTATTTACAGCACATATTTGTCTAATGTAAGCAGTGTAGACAACAGTGAATTATCCTACATAATAGCACACACAACGTTGCACTCAGATGTATTTTTCATGTTGGGATGTGCTCATCTGCAATACTCATACAATATTTTCCTTCCTGATGTAAACAGACATTTTAAATAAGCGTATTTAAGATGTATGGTTATGTAAATCCACTTTAGAAAGGTAACTTACGTGTACTGACTGGAGCTCTCCTATTAGCTATACATAATAAACATGTGTTTACAGCAAAATCACAACTATACTATACTGTCTAACTCCTTTAGACCTTCAACAGTTAAAACGTTTACTCTAAAGAAGTTTAACACAACCGATTTAAACACAATGGAACCTAGATTCTCCATTTTTGGACTCAGGTCTAGGTCACATGGCCCTCTATCAGAATCCAGAATTTCAAGAAGATTGGAGAAACGTATTTTTTTGCACCAAAAAAAATCAAAACATTGTCGTGTTTTTTTTCAAAATTTTGAGTTTCTCCAATCTTCTTGAAACTCTGGATTCTGATAGAGGACCATGGGACTTATACGTGAGTGCAAAAATGGAGGCTCGAGACCCTTCCAGAGCTGAGATATTGAGATCCCACGCAACATTTATGCCATTATAAATATCTCAATATCTCAGCTCTGGAAGGGCTGAGATATTGAGATATCTCCATTTTTGCACTCAGGTCTAAGTCCCATTGCCCTCTATCAAAATAAAGAGTTTCAAGAAGATTGTAGAAACTTATTTTTTCGCACGCAAAAATAAAAACGTAAGGGGTACCACTGTCGTTTTTTTTTCAGGTCGAATTTTTGAGTTTCGATATCTCAGCTCTGGAAGGGGCTAGAGCCTCCATTTTTGCACTCAGGTTTAAGTCTCATGCCCCTCTATCAGAATCCAGAGTTTTGAGAAGATTGGAGAAACTTCATTTTTCGCCCTTAAAAAAAACGAAAGGGGTACCACTGTCGTTTTTTTTTCGGGTCGAATTTTTGAGTTTCGATATCTCAGCTCTAGAAGGGTCCAGAGCCTCCATTTTTGCACTCAGGTTTATGTCTCCTGGCCCTCTATCAGAATCCAGAGTTTTGAGAAGATTGGAGAAACTTAATTTTTCGCCAAAAAAAAAAAACGAAAGGGGTACCACTGTCGTTTTTTTTTTTGGGTCGAATTTTTGAGTTTCGATATCTCAGCTCTGGAAGGGTCTAGAGCCTCCATTTTTGCACTCAGGTTTAAGTCTCATGGCCCTCTATCAGAATCCAGAGTTTTGAGAAGATTGAAGAAACTTCATTTTTCGCCCTTAAAAAAAAAACGAAAGGGGTACCACTGTCGTTTTTTTTTCGGGTCGAATTTTTGAGTTTCGATATCTCAGCTCTGGAAGGGTCTAGAGCCTCCATTTTTGCACTCAGGTTTATGTCTCCTGGCCCTCTATCAGAATCCAGAGTTTTGAGAAGATTGGAGAAACTTAATTTTTCGCCCAAAAAAAAAAAACGAAAGGGGTACCACTGTCGTTTTTTTTTTTGGGTCGAATTTTTGAGTTTCGATATCTCAGCTCTGGAAGGGTCTAGAGCCTCCATTTTTGCACTCAGGTCTAAGTCTCATGGCCCTCTATCAGAATTTGGGAAGATTGGAGAAACTTAATTTTTCGCCCAAAAAAAAAACGTAAGGGGTACCACTGTCGTTTTTTTTTCGGGCCGAATTTTTGAGTTTCGATATCTCAGCTCTGGAAGGGGCTAGAGCCTCCATTTTTGCACTCAGGTCTAAGTCTCATTTTTTTCTAAGTCGAGTTTTTTTTCGGGCCGAATTTTTGAGTTTCGATATCGCAGCTCTGGAAGGGGCTAGAGCCTCCATTTTTGCACTCAGGTCTAAGTCTCATGGCCCTCTATCAGAATTTGGGAAGATTGGAGAAACTTAATTTTTCGCCCAAAAAAAAAACGTCAGGGGTACCGCTGTCGTTTTTTTTTTCGGGCCGAATTTTTGAGTTTCGATATCTCAGCTCTGGAAGGGGCTAGAGCCTCCATTTTTGCACTCAGGTCTAAGTCTCATGGCCCTCTATCAGAATTTGGGAAGATTGGAGAAACGTAATTTTTCGCCCAAAAAAAAAACGTAAGGGGTACCACTGTCGTTTTTTTTTTCGGGCCGAATTTTTGAGTTTCGATATCTCAGCTCTGGAAGGGGCTAGAGCCTCCATTTTTGCACTCAGGTCTAAGTCTCATGGTCCTCTATCAGAATCCAGAGTTTTGGGAAGATTGGAGAAACTTAATTTTTCGCCCCAAAAAAAAAAAACGTAAGGGATACCACTGTCGTTTTTTTTTCGGGCCGAATTTTTGAGTTTCGATATCTCAGCTCTGGAAGGGGCTAGAGCCTCCATTTTTGCACTCAGGTCTAAGTCTCATGGCCCTCTACCAGAATTTGGGAAGATTGGAGAAACTTAATTTTTCGCCCAAAAAAAAAAACGTAAGGGGTACCACTGTCGTTTTTTTTTCGGGCCGAGTTTTTGAGTTTCGATATCTCAGCTCTGGAAGTGGCTAGAGCCTCCATTTTTGCACTCAGGTCTAAGTCTCATGGTCCTCTATAAGAATCCAGAGTATTGGGAAGATTGGAGAAACTTAATTTTTCGCCCCAAAAAAAAAAAAACGTAAGGGGTACCACTGTCGTTTTTTTTTTCGGGCCGAATTTTTGAGTTTCGATATCTCAGCTCTGGAAGGGGCTAGAGCCTCCATTTTTGCACTCAGGTCTAAGTCTCATGGCCCTCTACCAGAATTTGGAAAGATTGGAGAAACTTAATTTTTCGCCCAAAAAAAAAAAACGTAAGGGGTACCACTGTCGTTTTTTTTTCGGGCCGAATTTTTGAGTTTCGATATCTCAGCTCAGGAAGTGGCTAGAGCCTCCATTTTTGCACTCAGGTCTAAGTCTCATGGTCCTCTATCAGAATCCAGCGTTTTGGGAAGATTGGAGAAACTTAATTTTTCGCCCCAAAAAAAAAAAAACGTAAGGGGTACCACTGTCGTTTTTTTTTTCGGGCCGAATTTTTGAGTTTCGATATCTCAGCTCTGGAAGGGGCTAGAGCCTCCATTTTTGCACTCAGGTCTAAGTCTCATGGCCCTCTACCAGAATTTGGAAAGATTGGAGAAACTTAATTTTTCGCCCAAAAAAAAAAAACGTAAGGGGTACCACTGTCGTTTTTTTTTCGGGCCGAATTTTTGAGTTTCGATATCTCAGCTCAGGAAGTGGCTAGAGCCTCCATTTTTGCACTCAGGTCTAAGTCTCATGGTCCTCTATCAGAATCCAGAGTATTGGGAAGATTGGAGAAACTTAATTTTTCGCCCCAAAAAAAAAAAACGTAAGGGGTACCACTGTCGTTTTTTTTTTCGGGCCGAATTTTTGAGTTTCGATATCTCAGCTCTGGAAGGGGCTAGAGCCTCCATTTTTGCACTCAGGTCTAAGTCTCATGGCCCTCTACCAGAATTTGGAAAGATTGGAGAAACTTAATTTTTCGCCCAAAAAAAAAAAACGTAAGGGGTACCACTGTCGTTTTTTTTTCGGGCCGAATTTTTGAGTTTCGATATCTCAGCTCAGGAAGTGGCTAGAGCCTCCATTTTTGCACTCAGGTCTAAGTCTCATGGCCCTCTATCAGAATCCAGAGTTTTGGGAAGATTGGAGAAACTTAATTTTTTGCCCCCCCAAAAAAAAACGTAAGGGGTACCACTGTCGTTTTTTTTTCGGGCCGAATTTTTGAGTTTCGATATCTCAGCTCTGGAAGGGGCTAGAGCCTCCATTTTTGCACTCAGGTCTAAGTCTCATGGCCCTCTATCAGAATCCAGAGTTTTGGGAAGATTGGAGAAACTTAATTTTTCGCCCCAAAAAAAAAAAACGTAAGGGGTACCACTGTCGTTTTTTTTTCGGGCCGAATTTTTGAGTTTCGATATCTCAGCTCTGGAAGGGACTAGAGCCTCCATTTTTGCACTCAGGTCTAAGTCTCATGGCCCTCTATCAGAATCCAGAGTTTTGGGAAGATTGGAGAAACTTAATTTTTTGCCCCAAAAAAAAAAAAACGTAAGGGGTACCACTGTCGTTTTTTTTTTCGGGCCGAATTTTTGAGTTTCGATATCTCAGCTCTGGAAGGGTCTAGAGCCTCCATTTTTGCACTCAGGTCTAAGTCTCATGGCCCTCTATCAGAATCCAGAGTTTTGGGAAGATTAGAGAAACTTAATTTTTCGCCCCAAAAAAAAAAACGTAAGGGGTACCACTGTCGTTTTTTTTTCGGGCCGAATTTTTGAGTTTCGATATCTCAGCTCTGGAAGGGTCTAGAGCCTCCATTTTTGCACTCAGGTCTAAGTCTCATGGCCCTCTATCAGAATCCAGAGTTTTGGGAAGATTGGAGAAACTTAATTTTTCGCCCCAAAAAAAAAAAATGTAAGGGGTACCACTGTCGTTTTTTTTTTCGGGCCGAATTTTTGAGTTTCGATATCTAAGCTCTGGAAGGGGCTAGAGCCTCCATTTTTGCACTCAGGTCTAAGTCTCATGGCCCTCTATCAGAATTTGGGAAGATTGGAGAAACTTAATTTTTCGCCCAAAAAAAAAACGTAAGGGGTACCACTGTCGTTTTTTTTTTTTCGGGCCGAATTTTTGAGTTTCGATATCTCAGCTCTGGAAGGGGCTAGAGCCTCCATTTTTGCACTCAGGTCTAAGTCTCATGGCTCTCTATCAGAATTTGGGAAGATTGGAGAAACTTAATTTTTCGCCCCAAAAAAAAAAAAATGTAAGGGGTACCACTGTCGTTTTTTTTTTCGGGCCGAATTTTTGAGTTTCGATATCTAAGCTCTGGAAGGGGCTAGAGCCTCCATTTTTGCACTCAGGTCTAAGTCTCATGGCTCTCTATCAGAATTTGGGAAGATTGGAGAAACTTAATTTTTCGCCCAAAAAAAAACGTAAGGGGTACCACTGTCTTTTTTTTTTCGGGCCGAATTTTTGAGTTTCAATATCTCAGCTCTGGAAGGGGCTAGAGCCTCCATTTTTGCACTCAGGTCTAAGTCTCATGGCCCTCTATCAGAATCCAGAGTTTTGGGAAGATTGGAGAAACTTAATTTTTCGCCCCCCGAAAAAAACGTAAGGGGTACCACTGTCGTTTTTTTTTCGGGCCGAATTTTTGAGTTTCGATATCTAAGCTCTGGAAGGGGCTAGAGCCTCCATTTTTGCACTCAGGTCTAAGTCTCATGGCCCTCTATCAGAATTTGGGAAGATTGGAGAAACTTAATTTTTCGCCCCCCAAAAAAAACGTAAGGGGTACCACTGTCGTTTTTTTTTTCGGGCCGAATTTTTGAGTTTCGATATCTAAGCTCTGGAAGGGGCTAGAGCCTCCATTTTTGCACTCAGGTCTAAGTCTCATGGCTCTCTATCAGAATTTGGGAAGATTGGAGAAACTTAATTTTTCGCCCAAAAAAAAACGTAAGGGGTACCACTGTCTTTTTTTTTTCGGGCCGAATTTTTGAGTTTCAATATCTCAGCTCTGGAAGGGGCTAGAGCCTCCATTTTTGCACTCAGGTCTAAGTCTCATGGCCCTCTATCAGAATCCAGAGTTTTGGGAAGATTGGAGAAACTTAATTTTTCGCCCCCCGAAAAAAACGTAAGGGGTACCACTGTCGTTTTTTTTTCGGGCCGAATTTTTGAGTTTCGATATCTAAGCTCTGGAAGGGGCTAGAGCCTCCATTTTTGCACTCAGGTCTAAGTCTCATGGCCCTCTATCAGAATTTGGGAAGATTGGAGAAACTTAATTTTTCGCCCCCCAAAAAAAACGTAAGGGGTACCACTGTCGTTTTTTTTTTCGGGCCGAATTTTTGAGTTTCGATATCTCAGCTCTGGAAGGGGCTAGAGCCTCCATTTTTGCACTCAGGTCTAAGTCTCATGGCCCTCTATCAGAATTTGGGAAGATTGGAGAAACTTAATTTTTCGCCCAAAAAAAAAAACGTAAGGGGTACCACTGTCGTTTTTTTTTTTTTTTGGGCCGAATTTTTGAGTTTCGATATCTCAGCTCTGGAAGGGGCTAGAGCCTCAATTTTTGCACTCAGGTCAAAGTCTCATGGCCCTCTATCAGAATTTGGGAAGATTGGAGAAACTTAATTTTTCGCCCAAAAAAAAAAACGTAAGGGGTACCACTGTCGTTTTTTTTTCGGGCCGAATTTTTGAGTTTCGATATCTCAGCTCTGGAAGGGGCTAGAGCCTCCATTTTTGCACTCAGGTCTAAGTCTCATGGCCCTCTATCAGAATCCAGAGTTTTGGGAAGATTGGAGAAACTTAATTTTTTGCCCCCCCCAAAAAAAACGTAAGGGGTACCACTGTCGTTTTTTTTTCGGGCCGAATTTTTGAGTTTCGATATCTCAGCTCTGGAAGGGGCTAGAGCCTCCATTTTTGCACTCAGGTCTAAGTCTCATGGCCCTCTATCAGAATCCAGAGTTTTGGGAAGATTGGAGAAACTTAATTTTTCGCCCCAAAAAAAAAACGTAAGGGGTACCACTGTCGTTTTTTTTTCGGGCCGAATTTTTGAGTTTCGATATCTCAGCTCTGGAAGGGGCTAGAGCCTCCATTTTTGCACTCAGGTCTAAGTCTCATGGCCCTCTATCAGAATCCAGAGTTTTGGGAAGATTGGAGAAACTTAATTTTTTGCCCCCCCAAAAAAAAACGTAAGGGGTACCACTGTCGTTTTTTTTTTCGGGCCGAATTTTTGAGTTTCGATATCTCAGCTCTGGAAGGGTCTAGAGCCTCCATTTTTGCACTCAGGTCTAAGTCTCATGGCCCTCTATCAGAATCCAGAGTTTTGGGAAGATTGGAGAAACTTAATTTTTCGCCCCAAAAAAAAAAACGTAAGGGGTACCACTGTCGTTTTTTTTTTCGGGCCGAATTTTTGAGTTTCGATATCTCAGCTCTGGAAGGGTCTAGAGCCTCCATTTTTGCACTCAGGTCTAAGTCTCATGGCACTCTATCAGAATCCAGAGTTTTGGGAAGATTAGAGAAACTTAATTTTTCGCCCCCAAAAAAAAACCGTAAGGGGTACCACTGTCGTTTTTTTTTTTCGGGCCGAATTTTTGAGTTTCGATATCTCAGCTCTGGAAGGGGCTAGAGCCTCCATTTTTGCACTCAGGTCTAAGTCTCATGGCTCTCTATCAGAATTTGGGAAGATTGGAGAAACTTAATTTTTCGCCCAAAAAAAAACGTAAGGGGTACCACTGTCGTTTTTTTTTCGGGCCGAATTTTTGAGTTTCGATATCTCAGCTCTGGAAGGGGCTAGAGCCTCCATTTTTGCACTCAGGTCTAAGTCTCATGGCCCTCTATCAGAATCCAGAGTTTTGGGAAGATTGGAGAAACTTAATTTTTCGCCCCCCGAAAAAAACGTAAGGGGTACCACTGTCGTTTTTTTTTCGGGCCGAATTTTTGAGTTTCGATATCTAAGCTCTGGAAGGGGCTAGAGCCTCCATTTTTGCACTCAGGTCTAAGTCTCATGGCCCTCTATCAGAATTTGGGAAGATTGGAGAAACTTAATTTTTCGCCCCCCAAAAAAAACGTAAGGGGTACCACTGTCGTTTTTTTTTTCGGGCCGAATTTTTGAGTTTTGATATCTCAGCTCTGGAAGGGGCTAGAGCCTCCATTTTTGCACTCAGGTCTAAGTCTCATGGCCCTCTATCAGAATTTGGGAAGATTGGAGAAACTTAATTTTTCGCCCCAAAAAAAAAACGTCAGGGGTACCACTGTCGTTTTTTTTTTCGGGCCGAATTTTTGAGTTTCGATATCTCAGCTCTTGAAGGGGCTAGAGCCTCCATTTTTGCACTCAGGTCTAAGTCTCATGGCCCTCTATCAGAATTTGGGAAGATTGGAGAAACTTAATTTTTCGCCCAAAAAAAAAAACGTAAGGGGTACCACTGTCGTTTTTTTTTTCGGGCCGAATTTTTGAGTTTCGATATCTCAGCTCTGGAAGGGGCTAGAGCCTCCATTTTTGCACTCAGGTCTAAGTCTCATGGTCCTCTATCAGAATCCAGAGTTTTGGGAAGATTGGAGAAACTTAATTTTTCGCCCCAAAAAAAAAAAACGTAAGGGATACCACTGTCGTTTTTTTTTCGGGCCGAATTTTTGAGTTTCCATATCTCAGCTCTGGAAGGGGCTAGAGCCTCCATTTTTGCACTCAGGTCTAAGTCTCATGGCCCTCTACCAGAATTTGGGAAGATTGGAGAAACTTAATTTTTCGCCCAAAAAAAAAAACGTAAGGGGTACCACTGTCGTTTTTTTTTCGGGCCGAGTTTTTGAGTTTCGATATCTCAGCTCTGGAAGTGGCTAGAGCCTCCATTTTTGCACTCAGGTCTAAGTCTCATGGTCCTCTATAAGAATCCAGAGTATTGGGAAGATTGGAGAAACTTAATTTTTCGCCCCAAAAAAAAAAAACGTAAGGGGTACCACTGTCGTTTTTTTTTTCGGGCCGAATTTTTGAGTTTCGATATCTCAGCTCTGGAAGGGGCTAGAGCCTCCATTTTTGCACTCAGGTCTAAGTCTCATGGCCCTCTACCAGAATTTGGAAAGATTGGAGAAACTTAATTTTTCGCCCAAAAAAAAAAAAACGTAAGGGGTACCACTGTCGTTTTTTTTTCGGGCCGAATTTTTGAGTTTCGATATCTCAGCTCAGGAAGTGGCTAGAGCCTCCATTTTTGCACTCAGGTCTAAGTCTCATGGTCCTCTATCAGAATCCAGCGTTTTGGGAAGATTGGAGAAACTTAATTTTTCGCCCCAAAAAAAAAAAAACCGTAAGGGGTACCACTGTCGTTTTTTTTTTCGGGCCGAAATTTTGAGTTTCGATATCTCAGCTCTGGAAGGGGCTAGAGCCTCCATTTTTGCACTCAGGTCTAAGTCTCATGGCCCTCTATCAGAATCCAGAGTTTTGGGAAGATTGGAGAAACTTAATTTTTTGCCCCCCCAAAAAAAAACGTAAGGGGTACCACTGTCGTTTTTTTTTCGGGCCGAATTTTTGAGTTTCGATATCTCAGCTCTGGAAGGGGCTAGAGCCTCCATTTTTGCACTCAGGTCTAAGTCTCATGGCCCTCTATCAGAATCCAGAGTTTTGGGAAGATTGGAGAAACTTAATTTTTCGCCCCAAAAAAAAAAACGTAAGGGGTACCACTGTCGTTTTTTTTTCGGGCCGAATTTTTGAGTTTCGATATCTCAGCTCTGGAAGGGGCTAGAGCCTCCATTTTTGCACTCAGGTCTAAGTCTCATGGCCCTCTATCAGAATCCAGAGTTTTGGGAAGATTGGAGAAACTTAATTTTTTGCCCCAAAAAAAAAAAACGTAAGGGGTACCACTGTCGTTTTTTTTTTCGGGCCGAATTTTTGAGTTTCGATATCTCAGCTCTGGAAGGGTCTAGAGCCTCCATTTTTGCACTCAGGTCTAAGTCTCATGGCCCTCTATCAGAATCCAGAGTTTTGGGAAGATTAGAGAAACTTAATTTTTCGCCCCAAAAAAAAAAACGTAAGGGGTACCACTGTCGTTTTTTTTTCGGGCCGAATTTTTGAGTTTCGATATCTCAGCTCTGGAAGGGTCTAGAGCCTCCATTTTTGCACTCAGGTCTAAGTCTCATGGCCCTCTATCAGAATCCAGAGTTTTGGGAAGATTGGAGAAACTTAATTTTTCGCCCCAAAAAAAAAAAATGTAAGGGGTACCACTGTCGTTTTTTTTTTCGGGCCGAATTTTTGAGTTTCGATATCTAAGCTCTGGAAGGGGCTAGAGCCTCCATTTTTGCACTCAGGTCTAAGTCTCATGGCCCTCTATCAGAATTTGAGAAGATTGGAGAAACTTAATTTTTCGCCCCCAAAAAAAAACGTAAGGGGTACCACTGTCGGTTTTTTTTCGGGCCGAATTTTTGAGTTTCGATATCTCAGCTCTGGAAGGGGCTAGAGCCTCCATTTTTGCACTCAGGTCTAAGTCTCATGGCCCTCTATCAGAATTTGGGAAGATTGGAGAAACTTAATTTTTCGCCCAAAAAAAAAACGTAAGGGGTACCACTGTCGTTTTTTTTTTTTCGGGCCGAATTTTTGAGTTTCGATATCTCAGCTCTGGAAGGGGCTAGAGCCTCCATTTTTGCACTCAGGTCTAAGTCTCATGGCTCTCTATCAGAATTTGGGAAGATTGGAGAAACTTAATTTTTCGCCCAAAAAAAAACGTAAGGGGTACCACTGTCTTTTTTTTTTCGGGCCGAATTTTTGAGTTTCGATATCTCAGCTCTGGAAGGGGCTAGAGCCTCCATTTTTGCACTCAGGTCTAAGTCTCATGGCCCTCTATCAGAATCCAGAGTTTTGGGAAGATTGGAGAAACTTAAATTTTCGCCCCCCGAAAAAAACGTAAGGGGTACCACTGTCGTTTTTTTTTCGGGCCGAATTTTTGAGTTTCGATATCTAAGCTCTGGAAGGGGCTAGAGCCTCCATTTTTGCACTCAGGTCTAAGTCTCATGGCCCTCTATCAGAATTTGGGAAGATTGGAGAAACTTAATTTTTCGCCCCCAAAAAAAAACGTAAGGGGTACCACTGTCGTTTTTTTTTTCGGGCCGAATTTTTGAGTTTCGATATCTCAGCTCTGGAAGGGGCTAGAGCCTCCATTTTTGCACTCAGGTCTAAGTCTCATGGCCCTCTATCAGAATTTGGGAAGATTGGAGAAACTTAATTTTTCGCCCAAAAAAAAAAAAACGTAAGGGGTACCACTGTCGTTTTTTTTTTTTGGGCCGAATTTTTGAGTTTCGATATCTCAGCTCTGGAAGGGGCTAGAGCCTCAATTTTTGCACTCAGGTCAAAGTCTCATGGCCCTCTATCAGAATTTGGGAAGATTGGAGAAACTTAATTTTTCGCCCAAAAAAAAAAACGTAAGGGGTACCACTGTCGTTTTTTTTTCGGGCCGAATTTTTGAGTTTCGATATCTCAGCTCTGGAAGGGGCTAGAGCCTCCATTTTTGCACTCAGGTCTAAGTCTCATGGCCCTCTATCAGAATCCAGAGTTTTGGGAAGATTGGAGAAACTTAATTTTTTGCCCCCCAAAAAAAAAACGTAAGGGGTACCACTGTCGTTTTTTTTTCGGGCCGAATTTTTGAGTTTCGATATCTCAGCTCTGGAAGGGGCTAGAGCCTCCATTTTTGCACTCAGGTCTAAGTCTCATGGCCCTCTATCAGAATCCAGAGTTTTGGGAAGATTGGAGAAACTTAATTTTTCGCCCCAAAAAAAAAACGTAAGGGGTACCACTGTCGTTTTTTTTTCGGGCCGAATTTTTGAGTTTCGATATCTCAGCTCTGGAAGGGTCTAGAGCCTCCATTTTTGCACTCAGGTCTAAGTCTCATGGCCCTCTATCAGAATCCAGAGTTTTGGGAAGATTGGAGAAACTTAATTTTTCGCCCCAAAAAAAAAAAACGTAAGGGGTACCACTGTCGTTTTTTTTTTTCGGGCCGAATTTTTGAGTTTCGATATCTCAGCTCTGGAAGGGTCTAGAGCCTCCATTTTTGCACTCAGGTCTAAGTCTCATGGCCCTCTATCAGAATTTGGGAAGATTGGAGAAACTTAATTTTTCGCCCCCCAAAAAAAAACGTAAGGGGTACCACTGTCGTTTTTTTTTTCGGGCCGAATTTTTGAGTTTCGATATCTCAGCTCTGGAAGGGGCTAGAGCCTCCATTTTTGCACTCAGGTCTAAGTCTCATGGCCCTCTATCAGACTTTGGGAAGATTGGAGAAACTTAATTTTTCGCCCAAAAAAAAAAAACGTAAGGGGTACCACTGTCGTTTTTTTTTTCGGGCCGAATTTTTGAGTTTCGATATCTCAGCTCTGGAAGTGGCTAGAGCCTCCATTTTTGCACTCAGGTCTAAGTCTCATGGTCCTCTATCAGAATCCAGAGTTTTGGGAAGATTGGAGAAACTTAATTTTTCGCCCCAAAAAAAAAAAACGTAAGGGGTACCACTGTCGTTTTTTTTTCGGGCCGAATTTTTGAGTTTCGATATCTCAGCTCTGGAAGGGGCTAGAGCCTCCATTTTTGCACTCAGGTCTAAGTCTCATGGCCCTCTACCAGAATTTGGGAAGATTGGAGAAACTTAATTTTTCGCCGAAAAAAAAAAACGTGAGGGGTACCACTGTCGTTTTTTTTTCGGGCCGAGTTTTTGAGTTTCGATATCTCAGCTCTGGAAGTGGCTAGAGCCTCCATTTTTGCACTCAGGTCTAAGTCTCATGGTCCTCTATAAGAATCCAGAGTTTTGGGAAGATTGGAGAAACTTAATTTTTCGCCCCAAAAAAAAAAAAACGTAAGGGGTACCACTGTCGTTTTTTTTTTTCAGGCAGAATTTTTGAGTTTCGATATCTCAGCTCTGAAAGGGGCTAGAGCCTCCATTTTTGCACTCAGGTCTAAGTCTCATGGCCCTCTACCAGAATTTGGGAAGATTGGAGAAACTTAATTTTTCGCCCAAAAAAAAAACGTAAGGGGTACCACTGTCGTTTTTTTTTCGGGCCGAATTTTTGAGTTTCGATATCTCAGCTCAGGAAGTGGCTAGAGCCTCCATTTTTGCACTCAGGTCTAAGTCTCATGGCTCTCTATCAGAATTTGGGAAGATTGGAGAAACTTAATTTTTCGCCCCCAAAAAAAAAAACCGTAAGGGGTACCACTGTCGTTTTTTTTTTTGGGCCGAATTTTTGAGTTTCGATATCTCAGCTCTGGAAGGGGCTAGAGCCTCCATTTTTGCACTCAGGTCTAAGTCTCATGGCCCTCTAACAGAATCCAGAGTTTTGGGAAGATTGGAGAAACTTAATTTTTTGCCCCCCCAAAAAAAACGTAAGGGGTACCACTGTCGTTTTTTTTTCGGGCCGAATTTTTGAGTTTCGATATCTCAGCTCTGGAAGGGGCTAGAGCCTCCATTTTTGCACTCAGGTCTAAGTCTCATGGCCCTCTATCAGAATTTGGGAAGATTGGAGAAACTTAATTTTTCGCCCCCCAAAAAAACGTAAGGGGTACCACTGTCGTTTTTTTTTTCGGGCCGAATTTTTGAGTTTCGATATCTCAGCTCTGGAAGGGGCTAGAGCCTCCATTTTTGCACTCAGGTCTAAGTCTCATGGCCCTCTATCAGAATTTGGGAAGATTGGAGAAACTTAATTTTTCGCCCAAAAAAAAACGTAAGGGGTACCACTGTCGTTTTTTTTTTTTCGGGCCGAATTTTTGAGTTTCGATATCTCAGCTCTGGAAGGGGCTAGAGCCTCCATTTTTGCACTCAGGTCTAAGTCTCATGGCTCTCTATCAGAATTTGGGAAGATTGGAGAAACTTAATTTTTCGCCCAAAAAAAAACGTAAGGGGTACCACTGTCGTTTTTTTTTCGGGCCGAATTTTTGAGTTTCGATATCTCAGCTCTGGAAGGGGCTAGAGCCTCCATTTTTGCACTCAGGTCTAAGTCTCATGGCCCTCTATCAGAATCCAGAGTTTTGGGAAGATTGGAGAAACTTAATTTTTCGCCCCCCGAAAAAAACGTAAGGGGTACCACTGTCGTTTTTTTTTCGGGCCGAATTTTTGAGTTTCGATATCTAAGCTCTGGAAGGGGCTAGAGCCTCCATTTTTGCACTCAGGTCTAAGTCTCATGGCCCTCTATCAGAATTTGGGAAGATTGGAGAAACTTAATTTTTCGCCCCCCAAAAAAAACGTAAGGGGTACCACTGTCGTTTTTTTTTTCGAGCCGAATTTTTGAGTTTCGATATCTCAGCTCTGGAAGGGGCTAGAGCCTCCATTTTTGCACTCAGGTCTAAGTCTCATGGCCCTCTATCAGAATTTGGGAAGATTGGAGAAACTTAATTTTTCGCCCAAAAAAAAACGTAAGGGGTACCACTGTCGTTTTTTTTTTTTGGGCCGAATTTTTGAGTTTCGATATCTCAGCTCTGGAAGGGGCTAGAGCCTCAATTTTTGCACTCAGGTCTAAGTCTCATGGCCCTCTATCAGAATTTGGGAAGATTGGAGAAACTTAATTTTTCGCCCAAAAAAAAAAACGTAAGGGGTACCACTGTCGTTTTTTTTTTCGGGCCGAATTTTTGAGTTTCGATATCTCAGCTCTGGAAGGGGCTAGAGCCTCCATTTTTGCATTCAGGTCTAAGTCTCATGGCCCTCTATCAGAATCCAGAGTTTTGGGAAGATTGGAGAAACTTAATTTTTCGCCCCCCCCAAAAAAAACCGTAAGGGGTACCACTGTCGTTTTTTTTTCGGGCCGAATTTTTGAGTTTCGATATCTCAGCTCTGGAAGGGGCTAGAGCCTCCATTTTTGCACTCAGGTCTAAGTCTCATGGCCCTCTATCAGAATCCAGAGTTTTGGGAAGATTGGAGAAACTTAATTTTTTGCCCCCCAAAAAAAAAACGTAAGGGGTACCACTGTCGTTTTTTTTTTCGGGCCGAATTTTTGAGTTTCGATATCTCAGCTCTGGAAGGGGCTAGAGCCTCCATTTTTGCACTCAGGTCTAAGTCTCATGGCCCTCTATCAGAATCCAGAGTTTTGGGAAGATTGGAGAAACTTAATTTTTCGCCCCAAAAAAAAAACGTAAGGGGTACCACTGTCGTTTTTTTTTCGGGCCGAATTTTTGAGTTTCGATATCTAAGCTCTGGAAGGGGCTAGAGCCTCCATTTTTGCACTCAGGTCTAAGTCTCATGGCCCTCTATCAGAATTTGGGAAGATTGGAGAAACTTAATTTTTCGCCCCAAAAAAAAACCGTAAGGGGTACCACTGTCGTTTTTTTTTTCGGGCCGAATTTTTGAGTTTCGATATCTCAGCTCTGGAAGGGGCTAGAGCCTCCATTTTTGCACTCAGGTCTAAGTCTCATGGCCCTCTATCAGAATTTGGGAAGATTGGAGAAACTTAATTTTTCGCCCAAAAGAAAAAAAACGTAAGGGGTACCACTGTCGTTTTTTTTTCGGGCCGAATTTTTGAGTTTCGATATCTCAGCTCTGGAAGTGTCTAGAGCCTCCATTTTTGCACTCAGGTCTAAGTCTCATGGTCCTCTATCAGAATCCAGAGTTTTGGGAAGATTGGAGAAACTTAATTTTTCGCCCCAAAAAAAAAAAACGTAAGGGGTACCACTGTCGTTTTTTTTTCGGGCCGAATTTTTGAGTTTCGATATCTCAGCTCTGGAAGGGGCTAGAGCCTCCATTTTTGCACTCAGGTCTAAGTCTCATGGCCCTCTACCAGAATTTGGGAAGATTGGAGAAACTTAATTTTTCGCCCAAAAAAAAAAAACGTAAGGGGTACCACTGTCGTTTTTTTTTCGGGCCGAATTTTTGAGTTTCGATATCTCAGCTCTGGAAGGGGCTAGAGCCTCCATTTTTGCACTCAGGTCTAAGTCTCATGGCCCTCTATCAGAATCCAGAGTTTTGGGAAGATTGGAGAAACTTAATTTTTCGCCCCCCAAAAAAAAACGTAAGGGGTACCACTGTCGTTTTTTTTTCGGGCCGAATTTTTGAGTTTCGATATCTCAGCTCTGGAAGGGGCTAGAGCCTCCATTTTTGCACTCAGGTCTAAGTCTCATGGCCCTCTATCAGAATCCAGAGTTTTGGGAAGATTGGAGAAACTTAATTTTTTGCCCCCCCCAAAAAAAACGTAAGGGGTACCACTGTCGTTTTTTTTTTCGGGCCGAATTTTTGAGTTTCGATATCTCAGCTCTGGAAGGGTCTAGAGCCTCCATTTTTGCACTCAGGTCTAAGTCTCATGGCCCTCTATCAGAATCCAGAGTTTTGGGAAGATTGGAGAAACTTAATTTTTCGCCCCAAAAAAAAAAACGTAAGGGGTACCACTGTCGTTTTTTTTTTCGGGCCGAATTTTTGAGTTTCAATATCTCAGCTCTGGAAGGGTCTAGAGCCTCCATTTTTGCACTCAGGTCTAAGTCTCATGGCCCTCTATCAGAATCCAGAGTTTTGGGAAGATTGGAGAAACTTAATTTTTCGCCCCAAAAAAAAAAAACGTAAGGGGTACCACTGTCGTTTTTTTTTTTCGGGCCGAATTTTTGAGTTTCGATATCTCAGCTCTGGAAGGGTCTAGAGCCTCCATTTTTGCACTCAGGTCTAAGTCTCATGGCCCTCTATCAGAATTTGGGAAGATTGGAGAAACTTAATTTTTCGCCCCCCAAAAAAAACGTAAGGGGTACCACTGTCGTTTTTTTTTCGGGCCGAATTTTTGAGTTTCGATATCTCAGCTCTGGAAGGGGCTAGAGCCTCCATTTTTGCACTCAGGTCTAAGTCTCATGGCCCTCTATCAGAATTTGGGAAGATTGGAGAAACTTAATTTTTCGCCCAAAAAAAAAAAAAACGTAAGGGGTACCACTGTCGTTTTTTTTTTCGGGCCGAATTTTTGAGTTTCGATATCTCAGCTCTGGAAGTGGCTAGAGCCTCCATTTTTGCACTCAGGTCTAAGTCTCATGGTCCTCTATCAGAATCCAGAGTTTTGGGAAGATTGGAGAAACTTAATTTTTCGCCCCCAAAAAAAAAAAACGTAAGGGGTACCACTGTCGTTTTTTTTTTCGGGCCGAATTTTTGAGTTTCGATATCTCAGCTCTGGAAGGGGCTAGAGCCTCCATTTTTGCACTCAGGTCTAAGTCTCATGGCCCTCTACCAGAATTTGGGAAGATTGGAGAAACTTAATTTTTCGCCGAAAAAAAAAAACGTAAGGGGTACCACTGTCGTTTTTTTTTCGGGCCGAGTTTTTGAGTTTCGATATCTCAGCTCTGGAAGTGGCTAGAGCCTCCATTTTTGCACTCAGGTCTAAGTCTCATGGTCCTCTATAAGAATCCAGAGTTTTGGGAAGATTGGAGAAACTTAATTTTTCGCCCCAAAAAAAAAAACGTAAGGGGTACCACTGTCGTTTTTTTTTTCGGGCCGAATTTTTGAGTTTCGATATCTCAGCTCTGGAAGGGTCTAGAGCCTCCATTTTTGCACTCAGGTCTAAGTCTCATGGCCCTCTATCAGAATCCAGAGTTTTGGGAAGATTAGAGAAACTTAATTTTTCGCCCCCAAAAAAAAAACGTAAGGGGTACCACTGTCGTTTTTTTTTCGGGCCGAATTTTTGAGTTTCGATATCTCAGCTCTGGAAGGGTCTAGAGCCTCCATTTTTGCACTCAGGTCTAAGTCTCATGGCCCTCTATCAGAATCCAGAGTTTTGGGAAGATTGGAGAAACTTAATTTTTCGCCCCCCCAAAAAAAATGTAAGGGGTACCACTGTCGTTTTTTTTTTTCGGGCCGAATTTTTGAGTTTCGATATCTAAGCTCTGGAAGGGGCTAGCGCCTCCATTTTTGCACTCAGGTCTAAGTCTCATGGCCCTCTATCAGAATTTGGGAAGATTGGAGAAACTTAATTTTTCGCCCCCAAAAAAAAACGTAAGGGGTACCACTGTCGTTTTTTTTTTCGGGCCGAATTTTTGAGTTTCGATATCTCAGCTCTGGAAGGGGCTAGAGCCTCCATTTTTGCACTCAGGTCTAAGTCTCATGGCCCTCTATCAGAATTTGGGAAGATTGGAGAAACTTAATTTTTCGCCCAAAAAAAAAAACGTAAGGGGTACCACTGTCGTTTTTTTTTTTTCGGGCCGAATTTTTGAGTTTCGATATCTCAGCTCTGGAAGGGGCTAGAGCCTCCATTTTTGCACTCAGGTCTAAGTCTCATGGCTCTCTATCAGAATTTGGGAAGATTGGAGAAACTTAATTTTTCGCCCAAAAAAAAAACGTAAGGGGTACCACTGTCGTTTTTTTTTCGGGCCGAATTTTTGAGTTTCGATATCTCAGCTCTGGAAGGGGCTAGAGCCTCCATTTTTGCACTCAGGTCTAAGTCTCATGGCCCTCTATCAGAATCCAGAGTTTTGGGAAGATTGGAGAAACTTAATTTTTCGCCCCCCGAAAAAAACGTAAGGGGTACCACTGTCGTTTTTTTTTCGGGCCGAATTTTTGAGTTTCAATTTCTAAGCTCTGGAAGGGGCTAGAGCCTCCATTTTTGCACTCAGGTCTAAGTCTCATGGCCCTCTATCAGAATTTGGGAAGATTGGAGAAACTTAATTTTTCGCCCCCCAAAAAAAACGTAAGGGGTACCACTGTCGTTTTTTTTTTTTCGGGACGAATTTTTGAGTTTTGATATCTCAGCTCTGGAAGGGGCTAGAGCCTCCATTTTTGCACTCAGGTCTAAGTCTCATGGCCCTCTATCAGAATTTGGGAAGATTGGAGAAACTTAATTTTTCGCCCAAAAAAAAAAAACGTAAGGGGTACCACTGTCGTTTTTTTTTTTTTTTGGGCCGAATTTTTGAGTTTCGATATCTCAGCTCTGGAAGGGGCTAGAGCCTCAATTTTTGCACTCAGGTCAAAGTCTCATGGCCCTCTATCAGAATTTGGGAAGATTGGAGAAACTTAATTTTTCGCCCAAAAAAAAAAACGTAAGGGGTACCACTGTCGTTTTTTTTTCGGGCCGAATTTTTGAGTTTCGATATCTCAGCTCTGGAAGGGGCTAGAGCCTCCATTTTTGCATTCAGGTCTAAGTCTCATGGCCCTCTATCAGAATCCAGAGTTTTGGGAAGATTGGAGAAACTTAATTTTTCGCCCCCCCCAAAAAAAACCGTAAGGGGTACCACTGTCGTTTTTTTTTCGGGCCGAATTTTTGAGTTTCGATATCTCAGCTCTGGAAGGGGCTAGAGCCTCCATTTTTGCACTCAGGTCTAAGTCTCATGGCCCTCTATCAGAATCCAGAGTTTTGGGAAGATTGGAGAAACTTAATTTTTTGCCCCCCAAAAAAAAAACGTAAGGGGTACCACTGTCGTTTTTTTTTTCGGGCCGAATTTTTGAGTTTCGATATCTCAGCTCTGGAAGGGGCTAGAGCCTCCATTTTTGCACTCAGGTCTAAGTCTCATGGCCCTCTATCAGAATCCAGAGTTTTGGGAAGATTGGAGAAACTTAATTTTTCGCCCCAAAAAAAAAACGTAAGGGGTACCACTGTCGTTTTTTTTTCGGGCCGAATTTTTGAGTTTCGATATCTAAGCTCTGGAAGGGGCTAGAGCCTCCATTTTTGCACTCAGGTCTAAGTCTCATGGCCCTCTATCAGAATTTGGGAAGATTGGAGAAACTTAATTTTTCGCCCCAAAAAAAAACCGTAAGGGGTACCACTGTCGTTTTTTTTTTCGGGCCGAATTTTTGAGTTTCGATATCTCAGCTCTGGAAGGGGCTAGAGCCTCCATTTTTGCACTCAGGTCTAAGTCTCATGGCCCTCTATCAGAATTTGGGAAGATTGGAGAAACTTAATTTTTCGCCCAAAAGAAAAAAAACGTAAGGGGTACCACTGTCGTTTTTTTTTCGGGCCGAATTTTTGAGTTTCGATATCTCAGCTCTGGAAGTGTCTAGAGCCTCCATTTTTGCACTCAGGTCTAAGTCTCATGGTCCTCTATCAGAATCCAGAGTTTTGGGAAGATTGGAGAAACTTAATTTTTCGCCCCAAAAAAAAAAAACGTAAGGGGTACCACTGTCGTTTTTTTTTCGGGCCGAATTTTTGAGTTTCGATATCTCAGCTCTGGAAGGGGCTAGAGCCTCCATTTTTGCACTCAGGTCTAAGTCTCATGGCCCTCTACCAGAATTTGGGAAGATTGGAGAAACTTAATTTTTCGCCCAAAAAAAAAAAACGTAAGGGGTACCACTGTCGTTTTTTTTTCGGGCCGAATTTTTGAGTTTCGATATCTCAGCTCTGGAAGGGGCTAGAGCCTCCATTTTTGCACTCAGGTCTAAGTCTCATGGCCCTCTATCAGAATCCAGAGTTTTGGGAAGATTGGAGAAACTTAATTTTTCGCCCCCCAAAAAAAAACGTAAGGGGTACCACTGTCGTTTTTTTTTCGGGCCGAATTTTTGAGTTTCGATATCTCAGCTCTGGAAGGGGCTAGAGCCTCCATTTTTGCACTCAGGTCTAAGTCTCATGGCCCTCTATCAGAATCCAGAGTTTTGGGAAGATTGGAGAAACTTAATTTTTTGCCCCCCCCCAAAAAAACGTAAGGGGTACCACTGTCGTTTTTTTTTTCGGGCCGAATTTTTGAGTTTCGATATCTCAGCTCTGGAAGGGTCTAGAGCCTCCATTTTTGCACTCAGGTCTAAGTCTCATGGCCCTCTATCAGAATCCAGAGTTTTGGGAAGATTGGAGAAACTTAATTTTTCGCCCCAAAAAAAAAAACGTAAGGGGTACCACTGTCGTTTTTTTTTTCGGGCCGAATTTTTGAGTTTCAATATCTCAGCTCTGGAAGGGTCTAGAGCCTCCATTTTTGCACTCAGGTCTAAGTCTCATGGCCCTCTATCAGAATCCAGAGTTTTGGGAAGATTGGAGAAACTTAATTTTTCGCCCCAAAAAAAAAAAACGTAAGGGGTACCACTGTCGTTTTTTTTTTTCGGGCCGAATTTTTGAGTTTCGATATCTCAGCTCTGGAAGGGTCTAGAGCCTCCATTTTTGCACTCAGGTCTAAGTCTCATGGCCCTCTATCAGAATTTGGGAAGATTGGAGAAACTTAATTTTTCGCCCCCCAAAAAAAAACGTAAGGGGTACCACTGTCGTTTTTTTTTCGGGCCGAATTTTTGAGTTTCGATATCTCAGCTCTGGAAGGGGCTAGAGCCTCCATTTTTGCACTCAGGTCTAAGTCTCATGGCCCTCTATCAGAATTTGAGAAGATTGGAGAAACTTAATTTTTCGCCCAAAAAAAAAAAAAACGTAAGGGGTACCACTGTCGTTTTTTTTTTCGGGCCGAATTTTTGAGTTTCGATATCTCAGCTCTGGAAGTGGCTAGAGCCTCCATTTTTGCACTCAGGTCTAAGTCTCATGGTCCTCTATCAGAATCCAGAGTTTTGGGAAGATTGGAGAAACTTAATTTTTCGCCCCCAAAAAAAAAAAACGTAAGGGGTACCACTGTCGTTTTTTTTTTCGGGCCGAATTTTTGAGTTTCGATATCTCAGCTCTGGAAGGGTCTAGAGCCTCCATTTTTGCACTCAGGTCTAAGTCTCATGGCCCTCTATCAGAATTTGGGAAGATTGGAGAAACTTAATTTTTCGCCGAAAAAAAAAAACGTAAGGGGTACCACTGTCGTTTTTTTTTCGGGCCGAGTTTTTGAGTTTCGATATCTCAGCTCTGGAAGTGGCTAGAGCCTCCATTTTTGCACTCAGGTCTAAGTCTCATGGTCCTCTATAAGAATCCAGAGTTTTGGGAAGATTGGAGAAACTTAATTTTTCGCCCCAAAAAAAAAAACGTAAGGGGTACCACTGTCGTTTTTTTTTTCGGGCCGAATTTTTGAGTTTCGATATCTCAGCTCTGGAAGGGTCTAGAGCCTCCATTTTTGCACTCAGGTCTAAGTCTCATGGCCCTCTATCAGAATCCAGAGTTTTGGGAAGATTAGAGAAACTTAATTTTTCGCCCCCAAAAAAAAAACGTAAGGGGTACCACTGTCGTTTTTTTTTCGGGCCGAATTTTTGAGTTTCGATATCTCAGCTCTGGAAGGGTCTAGAGCCTCCATTTTTGCACTCAGGTCTAAGTCTCATGGCCCTCTATCAGAATCCAGAGTTTTGGGAAGATTGGAGAAACTTAATTTTTCGCCCCCCCAAAAAAAATGTAAGGGGTACCACTGTCGTTTTTTTTTTTCGGGCCGAATTTTTGAGTTTCGATATCTAAGCTCTGGAAGGGGCTAGCGCCTCCATTTTTGCACTCAGGTCTAAGTCTCATGGCCCTCTATCAGAATTTGGGAAGATTGGAGAAACTTAATTTTTCGCCCCCAAAAAAAAACGTAAGGGGTACCACTGTCGTTTTTTTTTTCGGGCCGAATTTTTGAGTTTCGATATCTCAGCTCTGGAAGGGGCTAGAGCCTCCATTTTTGCACTCAGGTCTAAGTCTCATGGCCCTCTATCAGAATTTGGGAAGATTGGAGAAACTTAATTTTTCGCCCAAAAAAAAAAACGTAAGGGGTACCACTGTCGTTTTTTTTTTTTCGGGCCGAATTTTTGAGTTTCGATATCTCAGCTCTGGAAGGGGCTAGAGCCTCCATTTTTGCACTCAGGTCTAAGTCTCATGGCTCTCTATCAGAATTTGGGAAGATTGGAGAAACTTAATTTTTCGCCCAAAAAAAAAACGTAAGGGGTACCACTGTCGTTTTTTTTTCGGGCCGAATTTTTGAGTTTCGATATCTCAGCTCTGGAAGGGGCTAGAGCCTCCATTTTTGCACTCAGGTCTAAGTCTCATGGCCCTCTATCAGAATCCAGAGTTTTGGGAAGATTGGAGAAACTTAATTTTTCGCCCCCCGAAAAAAACGTAAGGGGTACCACTGTCGTTTTTTTTTCGGGCCGAATTTTTGAGTTTCAATTTCTAAGCTCTGGAAGGGGCTAGAGCCTCCATTTTTGCACTCAGGTCTAAGTCTCATGGCCCTCTATCAGAATTTGGGAAGATTGGAGAAACTTAATTTTTCGCCCCCCAAAAAAAACGTAAGGGGTACCACTGTCGTTTTTTTTTTTCGGGACGAATTTTTGAGTTTTGATATCTCAGCTCTGGAAGGGGCTAGAGCCTCCATTTTTGCACTCAGGTCTAAGTCTCATGGCCCTCTATCAGAATTTGGGAAGATTGGAGAAACTTAATTTTTCGCCCAAAAAAAAAAAACGTAAGGGGTACCACTGTCGTTTTTTTTTTTTTTTGGGCCGAATTTTTGAGTTTCGATATCTCAGCTCTGGAAGGGGCTAGAGCCTCAATTTTTGCACTCAGGTCAAAGTCTCATGGCCCTCTATCAGAATTTGGGAAGATTGGAGAAACTTAATTTTTCGCCCAAAAAAAAAAACGTAAGGGGTACCACTGTCGTTTTTTTTTCGGGCCGAATTTTTGAGTTTCGATATCTCAGCTCTGGAAGGGGCTAGAGCCTCCATTTTTGCACTCAGGTCGAAGTCTCATGGCCCTCTATCAGAATCCAGAGTTTTGGGAAGATTGGAGAAACTTAATTTTTTGCCCCCCCCAAAAAAAACGTAAGGGGTACCACTGTCGTTTTTTTTTCGGGCCGAATTTTTGAGTTTCGATATCTCAGCTCTGGAAGGGGCTAGAGCCTCCATTTTTGCACTCAGGTCTAAGTCTCATGGCCCTCTATCAGAATCCAGAGTTTTGGGAAGATTGGAGAAACTTAATTTTTCGCCCCAAAAAAAAAACGTAATGGGTACCACTGTCGTTTTTTTTTCGGGCCGAATTTTTGAGTTTCGATATCTCAGCTCTGGAAGGGGCTAGAGCCTCCATTTTTGCACTCAGGTCTAAGTCTCATGGCCCTCTATCAGAATCCAGAGTTTTGGGAAGATTGGAGAAACTTAATTTTTTGCCCCAAAAAAAAAAAACGTAAGGGCTACCACTGTCGTTTTTTTTTTCGGGCCGAATTTTTGAGTTTCGAAATCTCAGCTCTGGAAGGGTCTAGAGCCTCCATTTTTGCACTCAGGTCTAAGTCTCATGGCCCTCTATCAGAATCCAGAGTTTTGGGAAGATTGGAGAAACTTAATTTTTCGCCCCAAAAAAAAAACGTAAGGGGTACCACTGTCGTTTTTTTTTTCGGGCCGAATTTTTGAGTTTCGATATCTCAGCTCTGGAAGGGTCTAGAGCCTCCATTTTTGCACTCAGGTCTAAGTCTCATGGCCCTCTATCAGAATCCAGAGTTTTGGGAAGATTGGAGAAACTTAATTTTTCGCCCCAAAAAAAAAAAACGTAAGGGGTACCACTGTCGTTTTTTTTTTTCGGGCCGAATTTTTGAGTTTCGATATCTCAGCTCTGGAAGGGTCTAGAGCCTCCATTTTTGCACTCAGGTCTAAGTCTCATGGCCCTCTATCAGAATTTGGGAAGATTGGAGAAACTTAATTTTTCGCCCCCCAAAAAAAAAAACGTAAGGGGTACCACTGTCGTTTTTTTTTTCGGGCCGAATTTTTGAGTTTCGATATCTCAGCTCTGGAAGGGTCTAGAGCCTCCATTTTTGCACTCAGGTCTAAGTCTCATGGCCCTCTATCAGAATCCAGAGTTTTGGGAAGATTGGAGAAACTTAATTTTTCGCCCCAAAAAAAAAAAACGTAAGGGGTACCACTGTCGTTTTTTTTTTTCGGGCCGAATTTTTGAGTTTCGATATCTCAGCTCTGGAAGGGTCTAGAGCCTCCATTTTTGCACTCAGGTCTAAGTCTCATGGCCCTCTATCAGAATTTGGGAAGATTGGAGAAACTTAATTTTTCGCCCCAAAAAAAAAAACGTAAGGGGTACCACTGTCGTTTTTTTTTTCGGGCCGAATTTTTGAGTTTCGATATCTCAGCTCTGGAAGGGGCTAGAGCCTCCATTTTTGCACTCAGGTCTAAGTCTCATGGCCCTCTATCAGAATTTGGGAAGATTGGAGAAACTTAATTTTTCGCCCAAAAAAAAAAAACGTAAGGGGTACCACTGTCGTTTTTTTTTTCGGGCCGAATTTTTGAGTTTCGATATCTCAGCTCTGGAAGTGGCTAGAGCCTCCATTTTTGCACTCAGGTCTAAGTCTCATGGTCCTCTATCAGAATCCAGAGTTTTGGGAAGATTGGAGAAACTTAATTTTTCGCCGAAAAAAAAAACGTGAGGGGTACCACTGTCGTTTTTTTTTCGGGCCGAGTTTTTGAGTTTCGATATCTCAGCTCTGGAAGTGGCTAGAGCCTCCATTTTTGCACTCAGGTCTAAGTCTCATGGTCCTCTATAAGAATCCAGAGTTTTGGGAAGATTGGAGAAACTTAATTTTTCGCCCCAAAAAAAAAAAACGTAAGGGGTACCACTGTCGTTTTTTTTTTTCGGGCCGAATTTTTGAGTTTCGATATCTCAGCTCTGGAAGGGGCTAGAGCCTCCATTTTTGCACTCAGGTCTAAGTCTCATGGCCCTCTACCAGAATTTGGGAAGATTGGAGAAACTTAATTTTTCGCCCAAAAAAAAAACGTAAGGGGTACCACTGTCGTTTTTTTTTCGGGCCGAATTTTTGAGTTTCGATATCTCAGCTCAGGAAGTGGCTAGAGCCTCCATTTTTGCACTCAGGTCTAAGTCTCATGGTCCTCTATCAGAATCCAGCGTTTTGGGAAGATTGGAGAAACTTAATTTTTCGCCCCAAAAAAAAAAAACCGTAAGGGGTACCACTGTCGTTTTTTTTTTGGGGCCGAATTTTTGAGTTTCGATATCTCAGCTCTGGATAGATATGGAGGCTAGAGCCTCCATTTTTGCACTCAGGTCTAAGTCTCATGGCCCTCTAACAGAATCCAGAGTTTTGGGAAGATTGGAGAAACTTAATTTTTTGCCCCCCCAAAAAAAACGTAAGGGGTACCACTGTCGTTTTTTTTTCGGGCCGAATTTTTGAGTTTCGATATCTCAGCTCTGGAAGGGGCTAGAGCCTCCATTTTTGCACTCAGGTCTAAGTCTCATGGCCCTCTATCACAATTTGGGAAGATTGGAGAAACGTAATTTTTCGCCCCAAAAAAAAACGTAAGGGGTACCACTGTCGTTTTTTTTTTCGGGCCGAATTTTTGAGTTTCGATATCTCAGCTCTGGAAGGGGCTAGAGCCTCCATTTTTGCACTCAGGTCTAAGTCTCATGGCCCTCTATCAGAATTTGGGAAGATTGGAGAAACTTAATTTTTCGCCCAAAAAAAAACGTAAGGGGTACCACTGTCGTTTTTTTTTTTCGGGCCGAATTTTTGAGTTTCGATATCTCAGCTCTGGAAGGGGCTAGAGCCTCCATTTTTGCACTCAGGTCTAAGTCTCATGGCTCTCTATCAGAATTTGGGAAGATTGGAGAAACTTAATTTTTCGCCCAAAAAAAAACGTAAGGGGTACCACTGTCGTTTTTTTTTCGGGCCGAATTTTTGAGTTTCGATATCTCAGCTCTGGAAGGGGCTAGAGCCTCCATTTTTGCACTCAGGTCTAAGTCTCATGGCCCTCTATCAGAATCCAGAGTTTTGGGAAGATTGGAGAAACTTAATTTTTCGCCCCCCGAAAAAAACGTAAGGGGTACCACTGTCGTTTTTTTTTCGTGCCGAATTTTTGAGTTTCGATATCTAAGCTCTGGAAGGGGCTAGAGCCTCCATTTTTGCACTCAGGTCTAAGTCTCATGGCCCTCTATCAGAATTTGGGAAGATTGGAGAAACTTAATTTTTCGCCCCCAAAAAAAAACGTAAGGGGTACCACTGTCGTTTTTTTTTTCGGGCCGAATTTTTGAGTTTCGCTATCTCAGCTCTGGAAGGGGCTAGAGCCTCCATTTTTGCACTCAGGTCTAAGTCTCATGGCCCTCTATCAGAATTTGGGAAGATTGGAGAAACTTAATTTTTCGCCCAAAAAAAAAACGTAAGGGGTACCACTGTCGTTTTTTTTTTTTGGGCCGAATTTTTGAGTTTCGATATCTCAGCTCTGTAAGGGGCTAGAGCCTCAATTTTTGCACTCAGGTCTAAGTCTCATGACCCTCTATCAGAATTTGGGAAGATTGGAGAAACTTAATTTTTCGCCCAAAAAAAAAAACGTAAGGGGTACCACTGTCGTTTTTTTTTTCGGGCCGAATTTTTGAGTTTCGATATCTCAGCTCTGGAAGGGGCTAGAGCCTCCATTTTTGCATTCAGGTCTAAGTCTCATGGCCCTCTATCAGAATCCAGAGTTTTGGGAAGATTGGAGAAACTTAATTTTTCGCCCCCCCCCAAAAAAAACCGTAAGGGGTACCACTGTCGTTTTTTTTTCGGGCCGAATTTTTGAGTTTCGATATCTCAGCTCTGGAAGGGGCTAGAGCCTCCATTTTTGCACTCAGGTCTAAGTCTCATGGCCCTCTATCAGAATCCAGAGTTTTGGGAAGATTGGAGAAACTTAATTTTTTGCCCCCCAAAAAAAAAACGTAAGGGGTACCACTGTTTTTTTTTTTCGGGCCGAATTTTTGAGTTTCGATATCTCAGCTCTGGAAGGGGCTAGAGCCTCCATTTTTGCACTCAGGTCTAAGTCTCATGGCCCTCTATCAGAATCCAGAGTTTTGGGAAGATTGGAGAAACTTAATTTTTCGCCCCCAAAAAAAAAACGTAAGGGGTACCACTGTCGTTTTTTTTTCGGGCCGAATTTTTGAGTTTCGATATCTAAGCTCTGGAAGGGGCTAGAGCCTCCATTTTTGCACTCAGGTCTAAGTCTCATGGCCCTCTATCAGAATTTGGGAAAATTGGAGAAACTTAATTTTTCGCCCCAAAAAAAAAACGTAAGGGGTACCACTGTCGTTTTTTTTTTCGGGCCGAATTTTTGAGTTTCGATATCTCAGCTCTGGAAGGGGCTAGAGCCTCCATTTTTGCACTCAGGTCTAAGTCAAATGGCCCTCTATCAGAATTTGGGAAGATTGGAGAAACTTAATTTTTCGCCCAAAAAAAAAAAACGTAAGGGGTACCACTGTCGTTTTTTTTTCGGGCCGAATTTTTGAGTTTCGATATCTCAGCTCTGGAAGTGGCTAGAGCCTCCATTTTTGCACTCAGGTCTAAGTCTCATGGTCCTCTATCAGAATCCAGAGTTTTGGGAAGATTGGAGAAACTTAATTTTTCGCCCCAAAAAAAAACAAAACGTAAGGGGTACCACTGTCGTTTTTTTTTCGGGCCGAATTTTTGAGTTTCGATATCTCAGCTCTGGAAGGGGCTAGAGCCTCCATTTTTGCACTCAGGTCTAAGTCTCATGGCCCTCTACCAGAATTTGGGAAGATTGGAGAAACTTAATTTTTCGCCCAAAAAAAAAAACGTAAGGGGTACCACTGTCGTTTTTTTTTCGGGCCGAGTTTTTGAGTTTCGATATCTCAGCTCTGGAAGGGGCTAGAGCCTCCATTTTTGCACTCAGGTCTAAGTCTCATGGCCCTCTATCAGAATCCAGAGTTTTTGGGAAGATTGGAGAAACTTAATTTTTTGCCCCCCCCAAAAAAAACGTAAGGGGTACCACTGTCGTTTTTTTTTTCGGGCCGAATTTTTGAGTTTCGATATCTCAGCTCTGGAAGGGGCTAGAGCCTCCATTTTTGCACTCAGGTCTAAGTCTCATGGCCCTCTATCAGAATCCAGAGTTTTGGGAAGATTGGAGAAACTTAATTTTTCGCCCCCCAAAAAAAAACGTAAGGGGTACCACTGTCGTTTTTTTTTCGGGCCGAATTTTTGAGTTTCGATATCTCAGCTCTGGAAGGGGCTAGAGCCTCCATTTTTGCACTCAGGTCTAAGTCTCATGGCCCTCTATCAGAATCCAGAGTTTTGGGAAGATTGGAGAAACTTAATTTTTTGCCCCCCCCAAAAAAAACGTAAGGGGTACCACTGTCGTTTTTTTTTTCGGGCCGAATTTTTGAGTTTCGATATCTCAGCTCTGGAAGGGTCTAGAGCCTCCATTTTTGCACTCAGGTCTAAGTCTCATGGCCCTCTATCAGAATCCAGAGTTTTGGGAAGATTGGAGAAACTTAATTTTTCGCCCCAAAAAAAAAAACGTAAGGGGTACCACTGTCGTTTTTTTTTTCGGGCCGAATTTTTGAGTTTCAATATCTCAGCTCTGGAAGGGTCTAGAGCCTCCATTTTTGCACTCATGTCTAAGTCTCATGGCCCTCTATCAGAATCCAGAGTTTTGGGAAGATTGGAGAAACTTAATTTTTCGCCCCAAAAAAAAAACACGTAAGGGGTACCACTGTCGTTTTTTTTTTTCGGGCCGAATTTTTGAGTTTCGATATCTCAGCTCTGGAAGGGTCTAGAGCCTCCATTTTTGCACTCAGGTCTAAGTCTCATGGCCCTCTATCAGAATTTGGGAAGATTGGAGAAACTTAATTTTTCGCCCCCAAAAAAAAAACGTAAGGGGTACCACTGTCGTTTTTTTTTCGGGCCGAATTTTTGAGTTTCGATATCTCAGCTCTGGAAGGGGCTAGAGCCTCCATTTTTGCACTCAGGTCTAAGTCTCATGGCCCTCTATCAGAATTTGGGAAGATTGGAGAAACTTAATTTTTCGCCCCAAAAAAAAAAAACGTAAGGGGTACCACTGTCGTTTTTTTTTTCGGGCCGAATTTTTGAGTTTCGATATCTCAGCTCTGGAAGGGGCTAGAGCCTCCATTTTTGCACTCAGGTCTAAGTCTCATGGCCCTCTACCAGAATTTGGGAAGATTGGAGAAACTTAATTTTTCGCCGAAAAAAAAAAACGTAAGGGGTACCACTGTCGTTTTTTTTTCGGGCCGAGTTTTTGAGTTTCGATATCTCAGCTCTGGAAGTGGCTAGAGCCTCCATTTTTGCACTCAGGTCTAAGTCTCATGGCCCTCTACCAGAATTTGGGAAGATTGGAGAAACTTAATTTTTCGCCGAAAAAAAAAAACGTGAGGGGTACCACTGTCGTTTTTTTTTCGGGCCGAGTTTTTGAGTTTCGATATCTCAGCTCTGGAAGTGGCTAGAGCCTCCATTTTTGCACTCAGGTCTAAGTCTCATGGTCCTCTATAAGAATCCAGAGTTTTGGGAAGATTGGAGAAACTTAATTTTTCGCCCCAAAAAAAAAAAACGTAAGGGGTACCACTGTCGTTTTTTTTTTTCGGGCCGAATTTTTGAGTTTCGATATCTCAGCTCTGGAAGGGGCTAGAGCCTCCATTTTTGCACTCAGGTCTAAGTCTCATGGCCCTCTACCAGAATTTGGGAAGATTGGAGAAACTTAATTTTTCGCCCAAAAAAAAAACGTAAGGGGTACCACTGTCGTTTTTTTTTCGGGCCGAATTTTTGAGTTTCGATATCTCAGCTCAGGAAGTGGCTAGAGCCTCCATTTTTGCACTCAGGTCTAAGTCTCATGGTCCTCTATCAGAATCCAGCGTTTTGGGAAGATTGGAGAAACTTAATTTTTCGCCCCAAAAAAAAAAAAACCGTAAGGGGTACCACTGTCGTTTTTTTTTTGGGGCCGAATTTTTGAGTTTCGATATCTCAGCTCTGGATAGATATGGAGGCTAGAGCCTCCATTTTTGCACTCAGGTCTAAGTCTCATGGCCCTCTAACAGAATCCAGAGTTTTGGGAAGATTGGAGAAACTTAATTTTTTGCCCCCCCAAAAAAAACGTAAGGGGTACCACTGTCGTTTTTTTTTCGGGCCGAATTTTTGAGTTTCGATATCTCAGCTCTGGAAGGGGCTAGAGCCTCCATTTTTGCACTCAGGTCTAAGTCTCATGGCCCTCTATCAGAATTTGGGAAGATTGGAGAAACGTAATTTTTCGCCCCAAAAAAAAAAACGTAAGGGGTACCACTGTCGTTTTTTTTTTCGGGCCGAATTTTTGAGTTTCGATATCTCAGCTCTGGAAGGGGCTAGAGCCTCCATTTTTGCACTCAGGTCTAAGTCTCATGGCCCTCTATCAGAATTTGGGAAGATTGGAGAAACTTAATTTTTCGCCCAAAAAAAAACGTAAGGGGTACCACTGTGGTTTTTTTTTTTTCGGGCCGAATTTTTGAGTTTCGATATCTCAGCTCTGGAAGGGGCTAGAGCCTCCATTTTTGCACTCAGGTCTAAGTCTCATGGCTCTCTATCAGAATTTGGGAAGATTGGAGAAACTTAATTTTTCGCCCAAAAAAAAAACGTAAGGGGTACCACTGTCGTTTTTTTTTCGGGCCGAATTTTTGAGTTTCGATATCTCAGCTCTGGAAGGGGCTAGAGCCTCCATTTTTGCACTCAGGTCTAAGTCTCATGGCCCTCTATCAGAATCCAGAGTTTTGGGAAGATTGGAGAAACTTAATTTTTCGCCCCCCGAAAAAAACGTAAGGGGTACCACTGTCGTTTTTTTTTTCGGGCCGAATTTTTGAGTTTCGATATCTAAGCTCTGGAAGGGGCTAGAGCCTCCATTTTTGCACTCAGGTCTAAGTCTCATGGCCCTCTATCAGAATTTGGGAAGATTGGAGAAACTTAATTTTTCGCCCCCAAAAAAAAACGTAAGGGGTACCACTGTCGTTTTTTTTTTTTGGGCCGAATTTTTGAGTTTCGATATCTCAGCTCTGTAAGGGGCTAGAGCCTCAATTTTTGCACTCAGGTCTAAGTCTCATGGCCCTCTATCAGAATTTGGGAAGATTGGAGAAACTTAATTTTTCGCCCAAAAAAAAAAACGTAAGGGGTACCACTGTCGTTTTTTTTTTCGGGCCGAATTTTTGAGTTTCGATATCTCAGCTCTGGAAGGGGCTAGAGCCTCCATTTTTGCATTCAGGTCTAAGTCTCATGGCCCTCTATCAGAATCCAGAGTTTTGGGAAGATTGGAGAAACTTAATTTTTCGCCCCCCCAAAAAAAAAACCGTAAGGGGTACCACTGTCGTTTTTTTTTCGGGCCGAATTTTTGAGTTTCGATATCTCAGCTCTGGAAGGGGCTAGAGCCTCCATTTTTGCACTCAGGTCTAAGTCTCATGGCCCTCTATCAGAATCCAGAGTTTTGGGAAGATTGGAGAAACTTAATTTTTTGCCCCCCAAAAAAAAAACGTAAGGGGTACCACTGTTTTTTTTTTCGGGCCGAATTTTTGAGTTTCGATATCTCAGCTCTGGAAGGGGCTAGAGCCTCCATTTTTGCACTCAGGTCTAAGTCTCATGGCCCTCTATCAGAATCCAGAGTTTTGGGAAGATTGGAGAAACTTAATTTTTCGCCCCCAAAAAAAAAACGTAAGGGGTACCACTGTCGTTTTTTTTTCGGGCCGAATTTTTGAGTTTCGATATCTAAGCTCTGGAAGGGGCTAGAGCCTCCATTTTTGCACTCAGGTCTAAGTCTCATGGCCCTCTATCAGAATTTGGGAAGATTGGAGAAACTTAATTTTTCGCCCCAAAAAAAAAACGTAAGGGGTACCACTGTGGTTTTTTTTTTCGGGCCGAATTTTTGAGTTTCGATATCTCAGCTCTGGAAGGGGCTAGAGCCTCCATTTTTGCACTCAGGTCTAAGTCAAATGGCCCTCTATCAGAATTTGGGAAGATTGGAGAAACTTAATTTTTCGCCCAAAAAAAAAAAACGTAAGGGGTACCACTGTCGTTTTTTTTTCGGGCCGAATTTTTGAGTTTCGATATCTCAGCTCTGGAAGTGGCTAGAGCCTCCATTTTTGCACTCAGGTCTAAGTCTCATGGTCCTCTATCAGAATCCAGAGTTTTGGGAAGATTGGAGAAACTTAATTTTTCGCCCCAAAAAAAAACAAAACGTAAGGGGTACCACTGTCGTTTTTTTTTCGGGCCGAATTTTTGAGTTTCGATATCTCAGCTCTGGAAGGGGCTAGAGCCTCCATTTTTGCACTCAGGTCTAAGTCTCATGGCCCTCTACCAGAATTTGGGAAGATTGGAGAAACTTAATTTTTCGCCCAAAAAAAAAAAACGTAAGGGGTACCACTGTCGTTTTTTTTTCGGGCCGAGTTTTTGAGTTTCGATATCTCAGCTCTGGAAGGGGCTAGAGCCTCCATTTTTGCACTCAGGTCTAAGTCTCATGGCCCTCTATCAGAATCCAGAGTTTTTGGGAAGATTGGAGAAACTTAATTTTTTGCCCCCCCCAAAAAAAACGTAAGGGGTACCACTGTCGTTTTTTTTTTCGGGCCGAATTTTTGAGTTTCGATATCTCAGCTCTGGAAGGGGCTAGAGCCTCCATTTTTGCACTCAGGTCTAAGTCTCATGGCCCTCTATCAGAATCCAGAGTTTTGGGAAGATTGGAGAAACTTAATTTTTCGCCCCCCAAAAAAAAACGTAAGGGGTACCACTGTCGTTTTTTTTTCGGGCCGAATTTTTGAGTTTCGATATCTCAGCTCTGGAAGGGGCTAGAGCCTCCATTTTTGCACTCAGGTCTAAGTCTCATGGCCCTCTATTAGAATCCAGAGTTTTGGGAAGATTGGAGAAACTTAATTTTTTGCCCCCCCCAAAAAAAACGTAAGGGGTACCACTGTCGTTTTTTTTTTCGGGCCGAATTTTTGAGTTTCGATATCTCAGCTCTGGAAGGGTCTAGAGCCTCCATTTTTGCACTCAGGTCTAAGTCTCATGGCCCTCTATCAGAATCCAGAGTTTTGGGAAGATTGGAGAAACTTAATTTTTCGCCCCAAAAAAAAAAACGTAAGGGGTACCACTGTCGTTTTTTTTTTCGGGCCGAATTTTTGAGTTTCAATATCTCAGCTCTGGAAGGGTCTAGAGCCTCCATTTTTGCACTCAGGTCTAAGTCTCATGGCCCTCTATCAGAATCCAGAGTTTTGGGAAGATTGGAGAAACTTAATTTTTCGCCCCAAAAAAAAAACACGTAAGGGGTACCACTGTCGTTTTTTTTTTTCGGGCCGAATTTTTGAGTTTCGATATCTCAGCTCTGGAAGGGTCTAGAGCCTCCATTTTTGCACTCAGGTCTAAGTCTCATGGCCCTCTATCAGAATTTGGGAAGATTGGAGAAACTTAATTTTTCGCCCCCAAAAAAAAAACGTAAGGGGTACCACTGTCGTTTTTTTTTCGGGCCGAATTTTTGAGTTTCGATATCTCAGCTCTGGAAGGGGCTAGAGCCTCCATTTTTGCACTCAGGTCTAAGTCTCATGGCCCTCTATCAGAATTTGGGAAGATTGGAGAAACTTAATTTTTCGCCCAAAAAAAAAAAAAACGTAAGGGGTACCACTGTCGTTTTTTTTTTCGGGCCGAATTTTTGAGTTTCGATATCTCAGCTCTGGAAGTGGCTAGAGCCTCCATTTTTGCACTCAGGTCTAAGTCTCATGGTCCTCTATCAGAATCCAGAGTTTTGGGAAGATTGGAGAAACTTAATTTTTCGCCCCAAAAAAAAAAAACGTAAGGGGTACCACTGTCGTTTTTTTTTTCGGGCCGAATTTTTGAGTTTCGATATCTCAGCTCTGGAAGGGGCTAGAGCCTCCATTTTTGCACTCAGGTCTAAGTCTCATGGCCCTCTACCAGAATTTGGGAAGATTGGAGAAACTTAATTTTTCGCCGAAAAAAAAAAACGTAAGGGTACCACTGTCGTTTTTTTTTCGGGCCGAGTTTTTGAGTTTCGATATCTCAGCTCTGGAAGTGGCTAGAGCCTCCATTTTTGCACTCAGGTCTAAGTCTCATGGTCCTCTATAAGAATCCAGAGTTTTGGGAAGATTGGAGAAACTTAATTTTTCGCCCCAAAAAAAAAAAAACGTAAGGGGTACCACTGTCGTTTTTTTTTTCGGGCCGAATTTTTGAGTTTCGATATCTCAGCTCTGGAAGGGGCTAGAGCCTCCATTTTTGCACTCAGGTCTAAGTCTCATGGCCCTCTACCAGAATTTGGGAAGATTGGAGAAACTTAATTTTTCGCCCAAAAAAAAAACGTAAGGGGTACCACTGTCGTTTTTTTTTCGGGCCGAATTTTTGAGTTTCGATATCTCAGCTCAGGAAGTGGCTAGAGCCTCCATTTTTGCACTCAGGTCTAAGTCTCATGGTCCTCTATCAGAATCCAGCATTTTGGGAAGATTGGAGAAACTTAATTTTTCGCCCCAAAAAAAAAAACCGTAAGGGGTACCACTGTCGTTTTTTTTTCGGGCCGAATTTTTGAGTTTCGATATCTCAGCTCTGGAAGGGGCTAGAGCCTCCATTTTTGCACTCAGGTCTAAGTCTCATGGCCCTCTACCAGAATCCAGAGTTTTGGGAAGATTGGAGAAACTTAATTTTTTGCCCCAAAAAAAAAAAACGTAAGGGGTCCCACTGTCGTTTTTTTTTTCGGGCCGAATTTTTGAGTTTCGATATCTCAGCTCTGGAAGGGTCTAGAGCCTCCATTTTTGCACTCAGGTCTAAGTCTCATGGCCCTCTATCAGAATCCAGAGTTTTGGGAAGATTGGAGAAACTTAATTTTTCGCCCCAAAAAAAAAAACGTAAGGGGTACCACTGTCGTTTTTTTTTTCGGGCCGAATTTTTGAGTTTCGATATCTAAGCTCTGGAAGGGGCTAGAGCCTCCATTTTTGCACTCAGGTCTAAGTCTCATGGCCCTCTATCAGAATTTGGGAAGATTGGAGAAACTTAATTTTTCGCCCCAAAAAAAAAACGTAAGGGGTACCACTGTCGTTTTTTTTTTCGGGCCGAATTTTTGAGTTTCGATATCTCAGCTCTGGAAGGGGCTAGAGCCTCCATTTTTGCACTCAGGTCTAAGTCTCATGGCCCTCTATCAGAATTTGGGAAGATTGGAGAAACTTAATTTTTCGCCCAAAAAAAAACGTAAGGGGTACCACTGTCGTTTTTTTTTTTCGGGCCGAATTTTTGAGTTTCGATATCTCAGCTCTGGAAGGGGCTAGAGCCTCCATTTTTGCACTCAGGTCTAAGTCTCATGGCCCTCTATCAGAATTTGGGAAGATTGGAGAAACTTAATTTTTCGCCCAAAAAAAAACGTAAGGGGTACCACTGTCGTTTTTTTTTTTCGGGCCGAATTTTTGAGTTTCGATATCTCAGCTCTGGAAGGGGCTAGAGCCTCCATTTTTGCACTCAGGTCTAAGTCTCATGGCTCTCTATCAGAATTTGGGAAGATTGGAGAAACTTAATTTTTCACCCAAAAAAAAAAAAACGTAAGGGGTACCACTGTCGTTTTTTTTTTCGGGCCGAATTTTTGAGTTTCGATATCTCAGCTCTAGAAGTGGCTAGAGCCTCCATTTTTGCACTCAGGTCTAAGTCTCATGGTCCTCTATCAGAATCCAGAGTTTTGGGAAGATTGGAGAAACTTAATTTTTCGCCCCAAAAAAAAAAAAACGTAAGGGGTACCACTGTCGTTTTTTTTTCGGGCCGAATTTTTGAGTTTCGATATCTCAGCTCTGGAAGGGGCTAGAGTCTCCATTTTTGCACTCAGGTCTAAGTCTCATGGCCCTCTACCAGAATTTGGGAAGATTGGAGAAACTTAATTTTTCGCCGAAAAAAAAAACGTAAGGGGTACCACTGTCGTTTTTTTTTCGGGCCGAGTTTTTGAGTTTCGATATCTCAGCTCTGGAAGTGGCTAGAGCCTCCATTTTTGCACTCAGGTCTAAGTCTCATGGCCCTCTATCAGAATTTGGGAAGATTGGAGAAACTTAATTTTTCGCCCAAAAAAAAAAACGTAAGGGGTACCACTGTCGTTTTTTTTTTTCGGGCCGAATTTTTGAGTTTCGATATCTCAGCTCTGGAAGGGGCTAGAGCCTCCATTTTTGCATTCAGGTCTAAGTCTCATGGCCCTCTATCAGAATCCAGAGTTTTGGGAAGATTGGAGAAACTTAATTTTTCGCCCCCAAAAAAAAAACCGTAAGGGGTACCACTGTCGTTTTTTTTTCGGGCCGAATTTTTGAGTTTCGATATCTCAGCTCTGGAAGGGGCTAGAGCCTCCATTTTTGCACTCAGGTCTAAGTCTCATGGCCCTCTATCAGAATCCAGAGTTTTGGGAAGATTGGAGAAACTTAATTTTTTGCCCCCCCCAAAAAAAACGTAAGGGGTACCACTGTCGTTTTTTTTTTTGGGCCGAATTTTTGAGTTTCGATATCTCAGCTCTGGAAGGGGCTAGAGCCTCAATTTTTGCACTCAGGTCTAAGTCTCATGGCCCTCTATCAGAATCCAGAGTTTTGGGAAGATTGGAGAAACTTAATTTTTCGCCCCAAAAAAAAAAAACGTAAGGGGTACCACTGTCGTTTTTTTTTTCGGGCCGAATTTTTGAGTTTCGATATCTCAGCTCTGGAAGGGTCTAGAGCCTCCATTTTTGCACTCAGGTCTAAGTCTCATGGCCCTCTATCAGAATCCAGAGTTTTGGGAAGATTGGAGAAACTTAATTTTTCGCCCCAAAAAAAAAAACGTAAGGGGTACCACTGTCGTTTTTTTTTCGGGCCGAATTTTTGAGTTTCGATATCTAAGCTCTGGAAGGGGCTAGAGCCTCCATTTTTGCACTCAGGTCTAAGTCTCATGGCCCTCTATCAGAATTTGGGAAGATTGGAGAAACTTAATTTTTCGCCCCAAAAAAAAAACGTAAGGGGTACCACTGTCGTTTTTTTTTTTCGGGCCAAATTTTTGAGTTTCGATATCTCAGCTCTGGAAGGGGCTAGAGCCTCCATTTTTGCACTCAGGTCTAAGTCTCATGGCCCTCTATCAGAATTTGGGAAGATTGGAGAAACTTAATTTTTCGCCCAAAAAAAAAACGTAAGGGGTACCACTGTCGTTTTTTTTTCGGGCCGAATTTTTGAGTTTCGATATCTCAGCTCTGGAAGGGGCTAGAGCCTCCATTTTTGCACTCAGGTCTAAGTCTCATGGCCCTCTATCAGAATTTGGGAAGATTGGAGAAACTTAATTTTTCGCCCAAAAAAAAAAAACGTAAGGGGTACCACTGTCGTTTTTTTTTCGGGCCGAATTTTTGAGTTTCGATATCTCAGCTCTGGAAGTGGCTAGAGCCTCCATTTTTGCACTCAGGTCTAAGTCTCATGGCCCTCTATCAGAATTTGGGAAGATTGGAGAAACTTAATTTTTCGCCCAAAAAAAAAAACGTAAGGGGTACCAATGTCGTTTTTTTTTTTCGGGCCGAATTTTTGAGTTTCGATATCTCAGCTCTGGAAGGGGCTAGAGCCTCCATTTTTGCACTCAGGTCTAAGTCTCATGGTCCTCTATAAGAATCCAGAGTTTTGGGAAGATTGGAGAAACTTAATTTTTCGCCCCAAAAAAACGTAAGGGGTACCACTGTCGTTTTTTTTTTCGGGCCGAATTTTTGAGTTTAGATATCTCAGCTCTGGAAGGGGCTAGAGCCTCAATTTTGCACTCAGGTCTAAGTCTCATGGCCCTCTATCAGAATCCAGAGTTTTGGGAAGATTGGAGAAACTTAATTTTTCGCCCCCCCAAAAAAAACGTAAGGGGTACCACTGTCGTTTTTTTTTCGGGCCGAATTTTTGAGTTTCGATATCTAAGCTCTGGAAGGGGCTAGAGCCTCCATTTTTGCACTCAGGTCTAAGTCTCATGGCCCTCTATCAGAATTTGGGAAGATTGGAGAAACTTAATTTTTCGCCCCCAAAAAAAAAACGTAAGGGATACCACTGTCGTTTTTTTTTTTCGGGCCGAATTTTTGAGTTTCGATATCTCAGCTCTGGAAGGGGCTAGAGCCTCCATTTTTGCACTCAGGTCTAAGTCTCATGGCCCTCTATCAGAATTTGGGAAGATTGGAGAAACTTAATTTTTCGCCCAAAAAAAAAACGTAAGGGGTACCACTGTCGTTTTTTTTTCGGGCCGAATTTTTGAGTTTCGATATCTCAGCTCTGGAAGGGGCTAGAGCCTCCATTTTTGCACTCAGGTCTAAGTCTCATGGCCCTCTATCAGAATTTGGGAAGATTGGAGAAACTTAATTTTTCGCCCCCCCAAAAAAAACGTAAGGGGTACCACTGTCGTTTTTTTTTTCGGGCCGAATTTTTGAGTTTCGATATCTCAGCTCTGGAAGGGGCTAGAGCCTCCATTTTTGCACTCAGGTCTAAGTCTCATGGCCCTCTATCAGAATTTGGGAAGATTGGAGAAACTTAATTTTTCGCCCCAAAAAAAAAAACGTAAGGGGTACCACTGTCGTTTTTTTTTTCAGGCCGAATTTTTGAGTTTCGATATCTCAGCTCTGGAAGGGGCTAGAGCCTCCATTTTTGCACTCAGGTCTAAGTCTCATGGCCCTCTATCAGAATTTGGGAAGATTGGAGAAACTTAATTTTTCGCCCAAAAAAAAAACGTAAGGGGTACCACTGTCGTTTTTTTTTTCGGGCCGAATATTTGAGTTTCGATATCTCAGCTCTGGAAGTGGCTAGAGCCTCCATTTTTGCACTCAGGTCTAAGTCTCATGGCCCTCTATCAGAATTTGGGAAGATTGGAGAAACTTAATTTTTCGCCCAAAAAAAAAACGTAAGGGGTACCACTGTCGTTTTTTTTTTTCGGGCCGAATTTTTGAGTTTCGATATCTCAGCTCTGGAAGGGGCTAGAGCCTCCATTTTTGCACTCAGGTCTAAGTCTCATGGCTCTCTATCAGAATTTGGGAAGATTGGAGAAACTTAATTTTTCGCCCAAAAAAAAAACGTAAGGGGTACCACTGTCGTTTTTTTTTCGGGCCGAATTTTTGAGTTTCGATATCTCAGCTCTGGAAGGGGCTAGAGCCTCCATTTTTGCACTCAGGTCTAAGTCTCATGGCCCTCTATCAGAATCCAGAGTTTTGGGAAGATTGGAGAAACTTAATTTTTCGCCCCCCAAAAAAAACGTAAGGGGTACCACTGTCGTTTTTTTTTCGGGCCGAATTTTTGAGTTTCGATATCTAAGCTCTGGAAGGGGCTAGAGCCTCCATTTTTGCACTCAGGTCTAAGTCTCATGGCCCTCTATCAGAATTTGGGAAGATTGGAGAAACTTAATTTTTCGCCCCCAAAAAAAAAACGTAAGGGGTACCACTGTCGTTTTTTTTTTTGGGCCGAATTTTTGAGTTTCGATATCTCAGCTCTGGAAGGGGCTAGAGCCTCCATTTTTGCACTCAGGTCTAAGTCTCATGGCCCTCTATCAGAATTTGGGAAGATTGGAGAAACTTAATTTTTCGCCCAAAAAAAAAACGTAAGGGGTACCACTGTCGTTTTTTTTTTTTGGGCCGAATTTTTGAGTTTCGATATCTCAGCTCTGGAAGGGGCTAGAGCCTCAATTTTTGCACTCAGGTCTAAGTCTCATGGCCCTCTATCAGAATCCAGAGTTTTGGGAAGATTGGAGAAACTTAATTTTTCACCCCAAAAAAAAAACGTAAGGGGTACCACTGTCGTTTTTTTTTCGGGCCGAATTTTTGAGTTTCGATATCTCAGCTCTGGAAGGGGCTAGAGCCTCCATTTTTGCACTCAGGTCTAAGTCTCATGGCCCTCTATCAGAATCCAGAGTTTTGGGAAGATTGGAGAAACTTAATTTTTTGCCCCCCAAAAAAAAAACCTAAGGGGTACCACTGTCGTTTTTTTTTCGGGCCGAATTTTTGAGTTTCGATATCTCAGCTCTGGAAGGGGCTAGAGCCTCCATTTTTGCACTCAGGTCTAAGTCTCATGGCCCTCTATCAGAATCCAGAGTTTTGGGAAGATTGGAGAAACTTAATTTTTCGCCCCCCCAAAAAAAACGAAAGGGGTACCACTGTCGTTTTTTTTTCGGGCCGAATTTTTGAGTTTCGATATCTCAGCTCTGGAAGGGGCTAGAGCCTCCATTTTTGCACTCAGGTCTAAGTCTCATGGCCCTCTATCAGAATCCAGAGTTTTGGGAAGATTGGAGAAACTTAATTTTTTGCCCCAAAAAAAAAAACGTAAGGGGTACCACTGTCGTTTTTTTTTTCGGGCCAAATTTTTGAGTTTCGATATCTCAGCTCTGGAAGGGTCTAGAGCCTCCATTTTTGCACTCAGGTCTAAGTCTCATGGCCCTCTACCAGAATTTGGGAAGATTGGAGAAACTTAATTTTTCGCCCAAAAAAAAAAAACGTAAGGGGTACCACTGTCGTTTTTTTTTCGGGCCGAGTTTTTGAGTTTCGATATCTCAGCTCTGGAAGGGGCTAGAGCCTCCATTTTTGCACTCAGGTCTAAGTCTCATGGCCCTCTATCAGAATCCAGAGTTTTTGGGAAGATTGGAGAAACTTAATTTTTTGCCCCCCCAAAAAAAAACGTAAGGGGTACCACTGTCGTTTTTTTTTTCGGGCCGAATTTTTGAGTTTCGATATCTCAGCTCTGGAAGGGGCTAGAGCCTCCATTTTTGCACTCAGGTCTAAGTCTCATGGCCCTCTATCAGAATCCAGAGTTTTGGGAAGATTGGAGAAACTTAATTTTTCGCCCCCCAAAAAAAAACGTAAGGGGTACCACTGTCGTTTTTTTTTCGGGCCGAATTTTTGAGTTTCGATATCTCAGCTCTGGAAGGGGCTAGAGCCTCCATTTTTGCACTCAGGTCTAAGTCTCATGGCCCTCTATTAGAATCCAGAGTTTTGGGAAGATTGGAGAAACTTAATTTTTTGCCCCCCCCAAAAAAAACGTAAGGGGTACCACTGTCGTTTTTTTTTTCGGGCCGAATTTTTGAGTTTCGATATCTCAGCTCTGGAAGGGTCTAGAGCCTCCATTTTTGCACTCAGGTCTAAGTCTCATGGCCCTCTATCAGAATCCAGAGTTTTGGGAAGATTGGAGAAACTTAATTTTTCGCCCCAAAAAAAAAAACGTAAGGGGTACCACTGTCGTTTTTTTTTTCGGGCCGAATTTTTGAGTTTCAATATCTCAGCTCTGGAAGGGTCTAGAGCCTCCATTTTTGCACTCAGGTCTAAGTCTCATGGCCCTCTATCAGAATCCAGAGTTTTGGGAAGATTGGAGAAACTTAATTTTTCGCCCCAAAAAAAAAACACGTAAGGGGTACCACTGTCGTTTTTTTTTTTCGGGCCGAATTTTTGAGTTTCGATATCTCAGCTCTGGAAGGGTCTAGAGCCTCCATTTTTGCACTCAGGTCTAAGTCTCATGGCCCTCTATCAGAATTTGGGAAGATTGGAGAAACTTAATTTTTCGCCCCCAAAAAAAAAACGTAAGGGGTACCACTGTCGTTTTTTTTTCGGGCCGAATTTTTGAGTTTCGATATCTCAGCTCTGGAAGGGGCTAGAGCCTCCATTTTTGCACTCAGGTCTAAGTCTCATGGCCCTCTATCAGAATTTGGGAAGATTGGAGAAACTTAATTTTTCGCCCAAAAAAAAAAAAACGTAAGGGGTACCACTGTCGTTTTTTTTTTCGGGCCGAATTTTTGAGTTTCGATATCTCAGCTCTGGAAGTGGCTAGAGCCTCCATTTTTGCACTCAGGTCTAAGTCTCATGGTCCTCTATCAGAATCCAGAGTTTTGGGAAGATTGGAGAAACTTAATTTTTCGCCCCAAAAAAAAAAAACGTAAGGGGTACCACTGTCGTTTTTTTTTTCGGGCCGAATTTTTGAGTTTCGATATCTCAGCTCTGGAAGGGGCTAGAGCCTCCATTTTTGCACTCAGGTCTAAGTCTCATGGCCCTCTACCAGAATTTGGGAAGATTGGAGAAACTTAATTTTTCGCCGAAAAAAAAAAACGTAAGGGTACCACTGTCGTTTTTTTTTCGGGCCGAGTTTTTGAGTTTCGATATCTCAGCTCTGGAAGTGGCTAGAGCCTCCATTTTTGCACTCAGGTCTAAGTCTCATGGTCCTCTATAAGAATCCAGAGTTTTGGGAAGATTGGAGAAACTTAATTTTTCGCCCCAAAAAAAAAAAAACGTAAGGGGTACCACTGTCGTTTTTTTTTTCGGGCCGAATTTTTGAGTTTCGATATCTCAGCTCTGGAAGGGGCTAGAGCCTCCATTTTTGCACTCAGGTCTAAGTCTCATGGCCCTCTACCAGAATTTGGGAAGATTGGAGAAACTTAATTTTTCGCCCAAAAAAAAAACGTAAGGGGTACCACTGTCGTTTTTTTTTCGGGCCGAATTTTTGAGTTTCGATATCTCAGCTCAGGAAGTGGCTAGAGCCTCCATTTTTGCACTCAGGTCTAAGTCTCATGGTCCTCTATCAGAATCCAGCATTTTGGGAAGATTGGAGAAACTTAATTTTTCGCCCCAAAAAAAAAAACCGTAAGGGGTACCACTGTCGTTTTTTTTTCGGGCCGAATTTTTGAGTTTCGATATCTCAGCTCTGGAAGGGGCTAGAGCCTCCATTTTTGCACTCAGGTCTAAGTCTCATGGCCCTCTACCAGAATCCAGAGTTTTGGGAAGATTGGAGAAACTTAATTTTTTGCCCCAAAAAAAAAAAACGTAAGGGGTCCCACTGTCGTTTTTTTTTTCGGGCCGAATTTTTGAGTTTCGATATCTCAGCTCTGGAAGGGTCTAGAGCCTCCATTTTTGCACTCAGGTCTAAGTCTCATGGCCCTCTATCAGAATCCAGAGTTTTGGGAAGATTGGAGAAACTTAATTTTTCGCCCCAAAAAAAAAAACGTAAGGGGTACCACTGTCGTTTTTTTTTCGGGCCGAATTTTTGAGTTTCGATATCTAAGCTCTGGAAGGGGCTAGAGCCTCCATTTTTGCACTCAGGTCTAAGTCTCATGGCCCTCTATCAGAATTTGGGAAGATTGGAGAAACTTAATTTTTCGCCCAAAAAAAAAAACGTAAGGGGTACCACTGTCGTTTTTTTTTTCGGGCCGAATTTTTGAGTTTCGATATCTCAGCTCTGGAAGGGGCTAGAGCCTCCATTTTTGCACTCAGGTCTAAGTCTCATGGCCCTCTATCAGAATTTGGGAAGATTGGAGAAACTTAATTTTTCGCCCAAAAAAAAACGTAAGGGGTACCACTGTCGTTTTTTTTTTTCGGGCCGAATTTTTGAGTTTCGATATCTCAGCTCTGGAAGGGGCTAGAGCCTCCATTTTTGCACTCAGGTCTAAGTCTCATGGCCCTCTATCAGAATTTGGGAAGATTGGAGAAACTTAATTTTTCGCCCAAAAAAAAAACGTAAGGGGTACCACTGTCGTTTTTTTTTTTCGGGCCGAATTTTTGAGTTTCGATATCTCAGCTCTGGAAGGGGCTAGAGCCTCCATTTTTGCACTCAGGTCTAAGTCTCATGGCTCTCTATCAGAATTTGGGAAGATTGGAGAAACTTAATTTTTCACCCAAAAAAAAAAAAACGTAAGGGGTACCACTGTCGTTTTTTTTTTCGGGCCGAATTTTTGAGTTTCGATATCTCAGCTCTAGAAGTGGCTAGAGCCTCCATTTTTGCACTCAGGTCTAAGTCTCATGGTCCTCTATCAGAATCCAGAGTTTTGGGAAGATTGGAGAAACTTAATTTTTCGCCCCAAAAAAAAAAAAACGTAAGGGGTACCACTGTCGTTTTTTTTTCGGGCCGAATTTTTGAGTTTCGATATCTCAGCTCTGGAAGGGGCTAGAGTCTCCATTTTTGCACTCAGGTCTAAGTCTCATGGCCCTCTACCAGAATTTGGGAAGATTGGAGAAACTTAATTTTTCGCCGAAAAAAAAAACGTAAGGGGTACCACTGTCGTTTTTTTTTCGGGCCGAGTTTTTGAGTTTCGATATCTCAGCTCTGGAAGTGGCTAGAGCCTCCATTTTTGCACTCAGGTCTAAGTCTCATGGCCCTCTATCAGAATTTGGGAAGATTGGAGAAACTTAATTTTTCGCCCAAAAAAAAAAACGTAAGGGGTACCACTGTCGTTTTTTTTTTTCGGGCCGAATTTTTGAGTTTCGATATCTCAGCTCTGGAAGGGGCTAGAGCCTCCATTTTTGCATTCAGGTCTAAGTCTCATGGCCCTCTATCAGAATCCAGAGTTTTGGGAAGATTGGAGAAACTTAATTTTTCGCCCCCAAAAAAAAAACCGTAAGGGGTACCACTGTCGTTTTTTTTTTCGGGCCGAATTTTTGAGTTTCGATATCTCAGCTCTGGAAGGGGCTAGAGCCTCCATTTTTGCACTCAGGTCTAAGTCTCATGGCCCTCTATCAGAATCCAGAGTTTTGGGAAGATTGGAGAAACTTAATTTTTTGCCCCCCCCAAAAAAAACGTAAGGGGTACCACTGTCGTTTTTTTTTTTGGGCCGAATTTTTGAGTTTCGATATCTCAGCTCTGGAAGGGGCTAGAGCCTCAATTTTTGCACTCAGGTCTAAGTCTCATGGCCCTCTATCAGAATCCAGAGTTTTGGGAAGATTGGAGAAACTTAATTTTTCGCCCCAAAAAAAAAAAACGTAAGGGGTACCACTGTCGTTTTTTTTTTCGGGCCGAATTTTTGAGTTTCGATATCTCAGCTCTGGAAGGGTCTAGAGCCTCCATTTTTGCACTCAGGTCTAAGTCTCATGGCCCTCTATCAGAATCCAGAGTTTTGGGAAGATTGGAGAAACTTAATTTTTCGCCCCAAAAAAAAAAACGTAAGGGGTACCACTGTCGTTTTTTTTTCGGGCCGAATTTTTGAGTTTCGATATCTAAGCTCTGGAAGGGGCTAGAGCCTCCATTTTTGCACTCAGGTCTAAGTCTCATGGCCCTCTATCAGAATTTGGGAAGATTGGAGAAACTTAATTTTTCGCCCCAAAAAAAAAACGTAAGGGGTACCACTGTCGTTTTTTTTTTTCGGGCCAAATTTTTGAGTTTCGATATCTCAGCTCTGGAAGGGGCTAGAGCCTCCATTTTTGCACTCAGGTCTAAGTCTCATGGCCCTCTATCAGAATTTGGGAAGATTGGAGAAACTTAATTTTTCGCCCAAAAAAAAAACGTAAGGGGTACCACTGTCGTTTTTTTTTCGGGCCGAATTTTTGAGTTTCGATATCTCAGCTCTGGAAGGGGCTAGAGCCTCCATTTTTGCACTCAGGTCTAAGTCTCATGGCCCTCTATCAGAATTTGGGAAGATTGGAGAAACTTAATTTTTCGCCCAAAAAAAAAAAACGTAAGGGGTACCACTGTCGTTTTTTTTTCGGGCCGAATTTTTGAGTTTCGATATCTCAGCTCTGGAAGTGGCTAGAGCCTCCATTTTTGCACTCAGGTCTAAGTCTCATGGCCCTCTATCAGAATTTGGGAAGATTGGAGAAACTTAATTTTTCGCCCAAAAAAAAAAACGTAAGGGGTACCAATGTCGTTTTTTTTTTTCGGGCCGAATTTTTGAGTTTCGATATCTCAGCTCTGGAAGGGGCTAGAGCCTCCATTTTTGCACTCAGGTCTAAGTCTCATGGTCCTCTATAAGAATCCAGAGTTTTGGGAAGATTGGAGAAACTTAATTTTTCGCCCCAAAAAAAACGTAAGGGGTACCACTGTCGTTTTTTTTTTCGGGCCGAATTTTTGAGTTTCGATATCTCAGCTCTGGAAGGGGCTAGAGCCTCAATTTTGCACTCAGGTCTAAGTCTCATGGCCCTCTATCAGAATCCAGAGTTTTGGGAAGATTGGAGAAACTTAATTTTTCGCCCCCCCAAAAAAAACGTAAGGGGTACCACTGTCGTTTTTTTTTCGGGCCGAATTTTTGAGTTTCGATATCTAAGCTCTGGAAGGGGCTAGAGCCTCCATTTTTGCACTCAGGTCTAAGTCTCATGGCCCTCTATCAGAATTTGGGAAGATTGGAGAAACTTAATTTTTCGCCCCCAAAAAAAAAACGTAAGGGATACCACTGTCGTTTTTTTTTTTCGGGCCGAATTTTTGAGTTTCGATATCTCAGCTCTGGAAGGGGCTAGAGCCTCCATTTTTGCACTCAGGTCTAAGTCTCATGGCCCTCTATCAGAATTTGGGAAGATTGGAGAAACTTAATTTTTCGCCCAAAAAAAAAACGTAAGGGGTACCACTGTCGTTTTTTTTTCGGGCCGAATTTTTGAGTTTCGATATCTCAGCTCTGGAAGGGGCTAGAGCCTCCATTTTTGCACTCAGGTCTAAGTCTCATGGCCCTCTATCAGAATTTGGGAAGATTGGAGAAACTTAATTTTTCGCCCCCCCAAAAAAAACGTAAGGGGTACCACTGTCGTTTTTTTTTTCGGGCCGAATTTTTGAGTTTCGATATCTCAGCTCTGGAAGGGGCTAGAGCCTCCATTTTTGCACTCAGGTCTAAGTCTCATGGCCCTCTATCAGAATTTGGGAAGATTGGAGAAACTTAATTTTTCGCCCCAAAAAAAAAAACGTAAGGGGTACCACTGTCGTTTTTTTTTTCAGGCCGAATTTTTGAGTTTCGATATCTCAGCTCTGGAAGGGGCTAGAGCCTCCATTTTTGCACTCAGGTCTAAGTCTCATGGCCCTCTATCAGAATTTGGGAAGATTGGAGAAACTTAATTTTTCGCCCAAAAAAAAAACGTAAGGGGTACCACTGTCGTTTTTTTTTTCGGGCCGAATATTTGAGTTTCGATATCTCAGCTCTGGAAGTGGCTAGAGCCTCCATTTTTGCACTCAGGTCTAAGTCTCATGGCCCTCTATCAGAATTTGGGAAGATTGGAGAAACTTAATTTTTCGCCCAAAAAAAAAACGTAAGGGGTACCACTGTCGTTTTTTTTTTTCGGGCCGAATTTTTGAGTTTCGATATCTCAGCTCTGGAAGGGGCTAGAGCCTCCATTTTTGCACTCAGGTCTAAGTCTCATGGCTCTCTATCAGAATTTGGGAAGATTGGAGAAACTTAATTTTTCGCCCAAAAAAAAAACGTAAGGGGTACCACTGTCGTTTTTTTTTCGGGCCGAATTTTTGAGTTTCGATATCTCAGCTCTGGAAGGGGCTAGAGCCTCCATTTTTGCACTCAGGTCTAAGTCTCATGGCCCTCTATCAGAATCCAGAGTTTTGGGAAGATTGGAGAAACTTAATTTTTCGCCCCCCAAAAAAAACGTAAGGGGTACCACTGTCGTTTTTTTTTCGGGCCGAATTTTTGAGTTTCGATATCTAAGCTCTGGAAGGGGCTAGAGCCTCCATTTTTGCACTCAGGTCTAAGTCTCATGGCCCTCTATCAGAATTTGGGAAGATTGGAGAAACTTAATTTTTCGCCCCCAAAAAAAAAACGTAAGGGGTACCACTGTCGTTTTTTTTTTTGGGCCGAATTTTTGAGTTTCGATATCTCAGCTCTGGAAGGGGCTAGAGCCTCCATTTTTGCACTCAGGTCTAAGTCTCATGGCCCTCTATCAGAATTTGGGAAGATTGGAGAAACTTAATTTTTCGCCCAAAAAAAAAACGTAAGGGGTACCACTGTCGTTTTTTTTTTTTGGGCCGAATTTTTGAGTTTCGATATCTCAGCTCTGGAAGGGGCTAGAGCCTCAATTTTTGCACTCAGGTCTAAGTCTCATGGCCCTCTATCAGAATCCAGAGTTTTGGGAAGATTGGAGAAACTTAATTTTTCACCCCAAAAAAAAAACGTAAGGGGTACCACTGTCGTTTTTTTTTCGGGCCGAATTTTTGAGTTTCGATATCTCAGCTCTGGAAGGGGCTAGAGCCTCCATTTTTGCACTCAGGTCTAAGTCTCATGGCCCTCTATCAGAATCCAGAGTTTTGGGAAGATTGGAGAAACTTAATTTTTTGCCCCCCAAAAAAAAAACGTAAGGGGTACCACTGTCGTTTTTTTTTCGGGCCGAATTTTTGAGTTTCGATATCTCAGCTCTGGAAGGGGCTAGAGCCTCCATTTTTGCACTCAGGTCTAAGTCTCATGGCCCTCTATCAGAATCCAGAGTTTTGGGAAGATTGGAGAAACTTAATTTTTCGCCCCCCCAAAAAAAACGAAAGGGGTACCACTGTCGTTTTTTTTTCGGGCCGAATTTTTGAGTTTCGATATCTCAGCTCTGGAAGGGGCTAGAGCCTCCATTTTTGCACTCAGGTCTAAGTCTCATGGCCCTCTATCAGAATCCAGAGTTTTGGGAAGATTGGAGAAACTTAATTTTTTGCCCCAAAAAAAAAAAACGTAAGGGGTACCACTGTCGTTTTTTTTTTCGGGCCAAATTTTTGAGTTTCGATATCTCAGCTCTGGAAGGGTCTAGAGCCTCCATTTTTGCACTCAGGTCTAAGTCTCATGGCCCTCTATCAGAATCCAGAGTTTTGGGAAGATTGGAGAAACTTAATTTTTCGCCCCAAAAAAAAAAACGTAAGGGGTACCACTGTCGTTTTTTTTTCGGGCCGAATTTTTGAGTTTCGATATCTCAGCTCTGGAAGGGGCTAGAGCCTCCATTTTTGCACTCAGGTCTAAGTCTCATGGCCCTCTACCAGAATTTGGGAAGATTGGAGAAACTTAATTTTTCGCCCAAAAAAAAAACGTAAGGGGTACCACTGTCGTTTTTTTTTTCGGGCCGAATTTTTGAGTTTCGATATCTCAGCTCTGGAAGGGGCTAGAGCCTCCATTTTTGCACTCAGGTCTAAGTCTCATGGTCCTCTATAAGAATCCAGAGTTTTGGGAAGATTGGAGAAACTTAATTTTTCGCCCCAAAAAAAAAAAAAAAAACGTAAGGGGTACCACTGTCGTTTTTTTTTTCGGGCCGAATTTTTGAGTTTCGATATCTCAGCTCTGGAAGGGGCTAGAGCCTAAATTTTTGCACTCAGGTCCAAGTCTCATGGCCCTCTATCAGAATCCAGAGTTTTGGGAAGATTGGAGAAACTTAATTTTTCGCCCCCCAAAAAAAAACGTAAGGGGTACCACTGTCGTTTTTTTTTCGGGCCGAATTTTTGAGTTTCGATATCTAAGCTCTGGAAGGGGCTAGAGCCTCCATTTTTGCACTCAGATCTAAGTCTCATGGCCCTCTATCAGAATTTGGGAAGATTGGAGAAACTTAATTTTTCGCCCCCCAAAAAAAAACGTAAGGGGTACCACTGTCGTTTTTTTTTTTCGGGCCGAATTTTTGAGTTTCGATATCTCAGCTCTGGAAGGGGCTAGAGCCCCCATTTTTGCACTCAGGTCTAAGTCTCATGGCCCTCTATCAGAATTTGGGAAGATTGGAGAAACTTAATTTTTCGCCCAAAAAAAAAACGTAAGGGGTACCACCGTCGGTTTTTTTTCGGGCCGAATTTTTGAGTTTCGATATCTCAGCTCTGGAAGGGGCTAGAGCCTCCATTTTTGCACTCAGGTCTAAGTCTCATGGCCCTCTATCAGAATTTGGGAAGATTGGAGAAACTTAAATTTTCGCCCCCCAAAAAAACGTAAGGGGTACCACTGTCGTTTTTTTTTTTCGGGCCGAATTTTTGAGTTTCGATATCTAAGCTCTGGAAGGGGCTAGAGCCTCCATTTTTGCACTCAGGTCTAAGTCTCATGGCCCTCTATCAGAATTTGGGAAGATTGGAGAAACTTAATTTTTCGCCCCAAAAAAAAAAACGTAAGGGGTACCACTGTCGTTTTTTTTTTCAGGCCGAATTTTTGAGTTTCGATATCTCAGCTCTGGAAGGGGCTAGAGCCTCCATTTTTGCACTCAGGTCTAAGTCTCATGGCCCTCTATCAGAATTTGGGAAGATTGGAGAAACTTAATTTTTCGCCCAAAAAAAAAACGTAAGGGGTACCACTGTCGTTTTTTTTTCGGGCCGAATTTTTGAGTTTCGATATCTAAGCTCTGGAAGGGGCTAGAGCCTCCATTTTTGCACTCAGATCTAAGTCTCATGGCCCTCTATCAGAATTTGGGAAGATTGGAGAAACTTAATTTTTCGCCCCCCCAAAAAAAACGTAAGGGGTACCACTGTCGTTTTTTTTTTCGGGCCGAATTTTTGAGTTTCGATATCTCAGCTCTGGAAGGGGCTAGAGCCCCCATTTTTGCACTCAGGTCTAAGTCTCATGGCCCTCTATCAGAATTTGGGAAGATTGGAGAAACTTAATTTTTCGCCCAAAAAAAAAACGTAAGGGGTACCACCGTCGTTTTTTTTTCGGGCCGAATTTTTGAGTTTCGATATCTCAGCTCTGGAAGGGGCTAGAGCCTCCATTTTTGCACTCAGGTCTAAGTCTCATGGCCCTCTATCAGAATTTGGGAAGATTGGAGAAACTTAAATTTTCGCCCCCCAAAAAAACGTAAGGGGTACCACTGTCGTTTTTTTTTTTCGGGCCGAATTTTTGAGTTTCGATATCTAAGCTCTGGAAGGGGCTAGAGCCTCCATTTTTGCACTCAGGTCTAAGTCTCATGGCCCTCTATCAGAATTTGGGAAGATTGGAGAAACTTAATTTTTCGCCCCAAAAAAAAAAAACGTAAGGGGTACCACTGTCGTTTTTTTTTCAGGCCGAATTTTTGAGTTTCGATATCTCAGCTCTGGAAGGGGCTAGAGCCTCCATTTTTGCACTCAGGTCTAAGTCTCATGGCCCTCTATCAGAATTTGGGAAGATTGGAGAAACTTAATTTTTCGCCCAAAAAAAAAACGTAAGGGGTACCACTGTCGTTTTTTTTTTCGGGCCGAATTTTTGAGTTTCGATATCTCAGCTCTGGAAGTGGCTAGAGCCTCCATTTTTGCACTCAGGTCTAAGTCTCATGGTCCTCTATCAGAATCCAGAGTTTTGGGAAGATTGGAGAAACTTAATTTTTCGCCCAAAAAAAAAAACGTAAGGGGTACCACTGTCGTTTTTTTTTTCGGGCCGAATTTTTGAGTTTCGATATCTCAGCTCTGGAAGGGGCTAGATCCTCCATTTTTGCACTCAGGTCTAAGTCTCATGGCCCTCTATCAGAATCCAGAGTTTTGGGAAGATTGGAGAAACTTAATTTTTGACCCCAAAAAAAAAACGTAAGGGGTACCACTGTCGTTTTTTTTCGGGCCGAATTTTTGAGTTTCGATATCTCAGCTCTGGAAGGGGCTAGAGCCTCCATTTTTGCACTCAGGTCTAAGTCTCATGGCCCTCTACCAGAATTTGGGAAGATTGGAGAAACTTAATTTTTCGCCCAAAAAAAAAACGTAAGGGGTACCACTGTCGTTTTTTTTTCGGGCCGAATTTTTGAGTTTCGATATCTCAGCTCTGGAAGGGGCTAGAGCCTCCATTTTTGCACTCAGGTCTAAGTCTCATGGCCCTCTATCAGAATTTGGGAAGATTGGAGAAACTTAATTTTTCGCCCCCAAAAAAAAAAACGTAAGGGGTACCACTGTCGTTTTTTTTTTTCGGGCCGAATTTTTGAGTTTCGATATCTCAGCTCTGGAAGGGGCTAGAGCCTCCATTTTTGCACTCAGGTCTAAGTCTCATGGCCCTCTACCAGAGTTTGGGAAGATTGGAGAAACTTAATTTTTCGCCCAAAAAAAAAACGTAAGGGGTACCACTGTCGTTTTTTTTTTCGGGCCGAATTTTTGAGTTTCGATATCTCAGCTCTGGAAGTGGCTAGATCCTCCATTTTTGCACTCAGGTCTAAGTCTCATGGTCCTCTATCAGAATCCAGAGTTTTGGGAAGATTGGAGAAACTTAATTTTTCGCCCAAAAAAAAAACGTAAGGGGTACCACTGTCGTTTTTTTTTTCGGGCCGAATTTTTGAGTTTCGATATCTCAGCTCTGGAAGGGGCTAGAGCCTCCATTTTTGCACTCAGGTCTAAGTCTCATGGCCCTCTATCAGAATTTGGGAAGATTGGAGAAACTTAATTTTTCGCCCCCCCAAAAAAACGTAAGGGGTACCACTGTCGTTTTTTTTTTCGGGCCGAATTTTTGAGTTTCGATATCTCAGCTCTGGAAGGGGCTAGAGCCTCCATTTTTGCACTCAGGTCTAAGTCTCATGGCCCTCTATCAGAATTTGGGAAGATTGGAGAAACTTAATTTTTCGCCCCCCAAAAAAAACGTAAGGGGTACCACTGTCGTTTTTTTTTTCGGGCCGAATTTTTGAGTTTTGATATCTCAGCTCTGGAAGGGGCTAGAGCCTCCATTTTTGCACTCAGGTCTAAGTCTCATGGCCCTCTATCAGAATCCAGAGTTTTGGGAAGATTGGAGAAACTTAATTTTTCGCCCCAAAAAAAAAAACGTAAGGGGTACCACTGTCGTTTTTTTTTTCGGGCCGAATTTTTGAGTTTCGATGTCTCAGCTCTGGAAGGGGCTAGAGCCTCCATTTTTGCACTCAGGTCTAAGTCTCATGGCCCTCTACCAGAATTTGGGAAGATTGGAGAAACTTAATTTTTCGCCCAAAAAAAAAAAAACGTAAGGGGTACCACTGTCGTTTTTTTTTCGGGCCGAATTTTTGAGTTTCGATATCTCAGCTCTGGAAGTGGCTAGAGCCTCCATTTTTGCACTTAGGTCTAAGTCTCATGGCCCTCTATCAGAATCCAGAGTTTTGGGAAGATTGGAGAAACTTAATTTTTCGCCCAAAAAAAAAAACGTAAGGGGTACCACTGTCGTTTTTTTTTTTCGGGCCGAATTTTTGAGTTTCGATATCTCAGCTCTGGAAGGGGCTAGAGCCTCCATTTTTGCACTCAGGTCTAAGTCTCATGGCCCTCTATCAGAATTTGGGAAGATTGGAGAAACTTAATTTTTCGCCCCCCCAAAAAAACGTAAGGGGTACCACTGTCGTTTTTTTTTTCGGGCCGAATTTTTGAGTTTCGATATCTCAGCTCTGGAAGGGGCTAGAGCCTCCATTTTTGCACTCAGGTCTAAGTCTCATGGCCCTCTATCAGAATTTGGGAAGATTGGAGAAACTTAATTTTTCGCCCCCCAAAAAAAACGTAAGGGGTACCACTGTCGTTTTTTTTTTCGGGCCGAATTTTTGAGTTTTGATATCTCAGCTCTGGAAGGGGCTAGAGCCTCCATTTTTGCACTCAGGTCTAAGTCTCATGGCCCTCTATCAGAATCCAGAGTTTTGGGAAGATTGGAGAAACTTAATTTTTCGCCCCAAAAAAAAAAACGTAAGGGGTACCACTGTCGTTTTTTTTTTCGGGCCGAATTTTTGAGTTTCGATATCTCAGCTCTGGAAGGGGCTAGAGCCTCCATTTTTGCACTCAGGTCTAAGTCTCATGGCCCTCTACCAGAATTTGGGAAGATTGGAGAAACTTAATTTTTCGCCCAAAAAAAAAAACGTAAGGGGTACCACTGTCGTTTTTTTTTTCGGGCCGAATTTTTGAGTTTCGATATCTCAGCTCTGGAAGGGGCTAGATCCTCCATTTTTGCACTCAGGTCTAAGTCTCATGGCCCTCTATCAGAATCCAGAGTTTTGGGAAGATTGGAGAAACTTAATTTTTGACCCCAAAAAAAAACGTAAGGGGTACCACTGTCGTTTTTTTTCGGGCCGAATTTTTGAGTTTCGATATCTCAGCTCTGGAAGGGGCTAGAGCCTCCATTTTTGCACTCAGGTCTAAGTCTCATGGCCCTCTACCAGAATTTGGGAAGATTGGAGAAACTTAATTTTTCGCCCAAAAAAAAAACGTAAGGGGTACCACTGTCGTTTTTTTTTCGGGCCGAATTTTTGAGTTTCGATATCTCAGCTCTGGAAGGGGCTAGAGCCTCCATTTTTGCACTCAGGTCTAAGTCTCATGGCCCTCTATCAGAATTTGGGAAGATTGGAGAAACTTAATTTTTCGCCCCCCAAAAAAAAAACGTAAGGGGTACCACTGTCGTTTTTTTTTTTCGGGCCGAATTTTTGAGTTTCGATATCTCAGCTCTGGAAGGGGCTAGAGCCTCCATTTTTGCACTCAGGTCTAAGTCTCATGGCCCTCTATCAGAATCCAGAGTTTTGGGAAGATTGGAGAAACTTAATTTTTCGCCCCCAAAAAAAAACGTAAGGGGTACCACTGTCGTTTTTTTTTCGGGTCGAATTTTTGAGTTTCGATATCTCAGCTCTGGAAGGGGCTAGAGCCTCCATTTTTGCACTCAGGTCTAAGTCTCATGGCCCTCTACCAGAGTTTGGGAAGATTGGAGAAACTTAATTTTTCGCCCAAAAAAAAAACGTAAGGGGTACCACTGTCGTTTTTTTTTTTCGGGCCGAATTTTTGAGTTTCGATATCTCAGCTCTGGAAGTGGCTAGATCCTCCATTTTTGCACTCAGGTCTAAGTCTCATGGTCCTCTATCAGAATCCAGAGTTTTGGGAAGATTGGAGAAACTTAATTTTTCGCCCAAAAAAAAAAACGTAAGGGGTACCACTGTCGTTTTTTTTTTCGGGCCGAATTTTTGAGTTTCGATATCTCAGCTCTGGAAGGGGCTAGAGCCTCCATTTTTGCACTCAGGTCTAAGTCTCATGGCCCTCTATCAGAATTTGGGAAGATTGGAGAAACTTAATTTTTCGCCCCCCCAAAAAAACGTAAGGGGTACCACTGTCGTTTTTTTTTTCGGGCCGAATTTTTGAGTTTCGATATCTCAGCTCTGGAAGGGGCTAGAGCCTCCATTTTTGCACTCAGGTCTAAGTCTCATGGCCCTCTATCAGAATTTGGGAAGATTGGAGAAACTTAATTTTTCGCCCCCCAAAAAAAACGTAAGGGGTACCACTGTCGTTTTTTTTTTCGGGCCGAATTTTTGAGTTTTGATATCTCAGCTCTGGAAGGGGCTAGAGCCTCCATTTTTGCACTCAGGTCTAAGTCTCATGGCCCTCTATCAGAATCCAGAGTTTTGGGAAGATTGGAGAAACTTAATTTTTCGCCCCAAAAAAAAAAACGTAAGGGGTACCACTGTCGTTTTTTTTTTCGGGCCGAATTTTTGAGTTTCGATATCTCAGCTCTGGAAGGGGCTAGAGCCTCCATTTTTGCACTCAGGTCTAAGTCTCATGGCCCTCTACCAGAATTTGGGAAGATTGGAGAAACTTAATTTTTCGCCCAAAAAAAAAAACGTAAGGGGTACCACAGTTGTTTTTTTTTCGGGCCGAATTTTTGAGTTTCGATATCTCAGCTCTGGAAGTGGCTAGAGCCTCCATTTTTGCACTCAGGTCTAAGTCTCATGTTCCTCTATCAGAATCCAGAGTTTTGGGAAGATTGGAGAAACTTAATTTTTCGCCCCAAAAAAAAACCGTAAGGGGTACCACTGTCGTTTTTTTTTTTCGGGCCGAATTTTTGAGTTTCGATATCTCAGCTCTGGAAGGGGCTAGAGCCTCCATTTTTGCACTCAGGTCTAAGTCTCATGGCCCTCTACCAGAATTTGGGAAGATTGGAGAAACTTAATTTTTCGCCCAAAAAAAAAACGTAAGGGGTACCACTGTCGTTTTTTTTTTCGGGCCGAATTTTTGAGTTTCGATATCTCAGCTCAGGAAGTGGCTAGAGCCTCCATTTTTGCACTCATGGTCTAAGTCTCATGGTCCTCTATCAGAAACCAGCGTTTTGGGAAGATTGGAGAAACTTAATTTTTCGCCCCAAAAAAAAACAAACGTAAGGGGTACCACTGTCGTTTTTTTTTCGGGCCGAATTTTTGAGTTTCGATATCTCAGCTCTGGAAGGGACTAGAGCCTCCATTTTTGCACTCAGGTCTAAGTCTCATGGCCCTCTATCAGAATCCAGAGTTTTGGGAAGATTGGAGAAACTTAATTTTTTGCCCCCCAAAAAAAAACGTAAGGGGTACCACTGTCGTTTTTTTTTTCGGGCCGAATTTTTGAGTTTCGATATCTCAGCTCTGGAAGGGGCTAGATCCTCCATTTTTGCACTCAGGTCTAAGTCTCATGGCCCTCTATCAGAATCCAGAGTTTTGGGAAGATTGGAGAAACTTAATTTTTGACCCCAAAAAAAAAACGTAAGGGGTACCACTGTCGTTTTTTTTCGGGCCGAATTTTTGAGTTTCGATATCTCAGCTCTGGAAGGGGCTAGAGCCTCCATTTTTGCACTCAGGTCTAAGTCTCATGGCCCTCTACCAGAATTTGGGAAGATTGGAGAAACTTAATTTTTCGCCCAAAAAAAAAACGTAAGGGGTACCACTGTCGTTTTTTTTTTCGGGCCGAATTTTTGAGTTTCGATATCTCAGCTCTGGAAGGGGCTAGAGCCTCCATTTTTGCACTCAGGTCTAAGTCTCATGGCCCTCTATCAGAATTTGGGAAGATTGGAGAAACTTAATTTTTCGCCCCCAAAAAAAAAAACGTAAGGGGTACCACTGTCGTTTTTTTTTTTCGGGCCGAATTTTTGAGTTTCGATATCTCAGCTCTGGAAGGGGCTAGAGCCTCCATTTTTGCACTCAGGTCTAAGTCTCATGGCCCTCTATCAGAATCCAGAGTTTTGGGAAGATTGGAGAAACTTAATTTTTCGCCCCCAAAAAAAAACGTAAGGGGTACCACTGTCGTTTTTTTTTCGGGTCGAATTTTTGAGTTTCGATATCTCAGCTCTGGAAGGGGCTAGAGCCTCCATTTTTGCACTCAGGTCTAAGTCTCATGGCCCTCTACCAGAGTTTGGGAAGATTGGAGAAACTTAATTTTTCGCCCAAAAAAAAAACATAAGGGGTACCACTGTCGTTTTTTTTTTTCGGGCCGAATTTTTGAGTTTCGATATCTCAGCTCTGGAAGTGGCTAGATCCTCCATTTTTGCACTCAGGTCTAAGTCTCATGGTCCTCTATCAGAATCCAGAGTTTTGGGAAGATTGGAGAAACTTAATTTTTCGCCCAAAAAAAAAAACGTAAGGGGTACCACTGTCGTTTTTTTTTTTCGGGCCGAATTTTTGAGTTTCGATATCTCAGCTCTGGAAGGGGCTAGAGCCTCCATTTTTGCACTCAGGTCTAAGTCTCATGGCCCTCTATCAGAATTTGGGAAGATTGGAGAAACTTAATTTTTCGCCCCCCCAAAAAAACGTAAGGGGTACCACTGTCGTTTTTTTTTTCGGGCCGAATTTTTGAGTTTCGATATCTCAGCTCTGGAAGGGGCTAGAGCCTCCATTTTTGCACTCAGGTCTAAGTCTCATGGCCCTCTATCAGAATTTGGGAAGATTGGAGAAACTTAATTTTTCGCCCCCAAAAAAAAACGTAAGGGGTACCACTGTCGTTTTTTTTTTCGGGCCGAATTTTTGAGTTTTGATATCTCAGCTCTGGAAGGGGCTAGAGCCTCCATTTTTGCACTCAGGTCTAAGTCTCATGGCCCTCTATCAGAATCCAGAGTTTTGGGAAGATTGGAGAAACTTAATTTTTCGCCCCAAAAAAAAAAAAACGTAAGGGGTACCACTGTCGTTTTTTTTTCGGGCCGAATTTTTGAGTTTCGATATCTCAGCTCTGGAAGGGGCTAGAGCCTCCATTTTTGCACTCAGGTCTAAGTCTCATGGCCCTCTATCAGAATTTGGGAAGATTGGAGAAACTTAATTTTTCGCCCCCCCAAAAAAACGTACGGGGTACCACTGTCGTTTTTTTTCGGGCCGAATTTTTGAGTTTCGATATCTAAGCTCTGGAAGGGGCTAGAGCCTCCATTTTTGCACTCAGGTCTAAGTCTCATGGCCCTCTATCAGAATCCAGAGTTTTGGGAAGATTGGAGAAACTTAATTTTTTGCCCCCCAAAAAAAACGTAAGGGGTACCACTGTCGTTTTTTTTTTCGGGCCGAATTTTTGAGTTTCGATATCTCAGCTCTGGAAGGGGCTAGAGCCTCCATTTTTGCACTCAGGTCTAAGTCTCATGGCCCTCTATCAGAATCCAGAGTTTTGGGAAGATTGGAGAAACTTAATTTTTCGCCCCAAAAAAAAACCGTAAGGGGTACCACTGTCGTTTTTTTTTTTCGGGCCGAATTTTTGAGTTTCGATATCTCAGCTCTGGAAGGGGCTAGAGCCTCCATTTTTGCACTCAGGTCTAAGTCTCATGGCCCTCTACCAGAATTTGGGAAGATTGGAGAAACTTAATTTTTCGCCCAAAAAAAAACGTAAGGGGTACCACTGTCGTTTTTTTTTTCGGGCCGAATTTTTGAGTTTCGATATCTCAGCTCAGGAAGTGGCTAGAGCCTCCATTTTTGCACTCAGGTCTAAGTCTCATGGTCCTCTATCAGAATCCAGCGTTTTGGGAAGATTGGAGAAACTTAATTTTTCGCCCCAAAAAAAAACAAACGTAAGGGGTACCACTGTCGTTTTTTTTTCGGGCAGAATTTTTGAGTTTCGATATCTCAGCTCTGGAAGGGACTAGAGCCTCCATTTTTGCACTCAGGTCTAAGTCTCATGGCCCTCTATCAGAATCCAGAGTTTTGGGAAGATTGGAGAAATTTAATTTTTTGCCCCCCAAAAAAAAACGTAAGGGGTACCACTGTCGTTTTTTTTTTCGGGCCGAATTTTTGAGTTTCGATATCTCAGCTCTGGAAGGGGCTAGATCCTCCATTTTTGCACTCAGGTCTAAGTCTCATGGCCCTCTATCAGAATCCAGAGTTTTGGGAAGATTGGAGAAACTTAATTTTTGACCCCAAAAAAAAAAACGTAAGGGGTACCACTGTCGTTTTTTTTTCGGGCCGAATTTTTGAGTTTCGATATCTCAGCTCTGGAAGGGGCTAGAGCCTCCATTTTTGCACTCAGGTCTAAGTCTCATGGCCCTCTACCAGAATTTGGGAAGATTGGAGAAACTTAATTTTTCGCCCAAAAAAAAAAACGTAAGGGGTACCACTGTCGTTTTTTTTTTTCGGGCCGAATTTTTGAGTTTCGATATCTCAGCTCTGGAAGGGGCTAGAGCCTCCATTTTTGCACTCAGGTCTAAGTCTCATGGCCCTCTATCAGAATTTGGGAAGATTGGAGAAACTTAATTTTTCGCCCCCCCAAAAAAACGTAAGGGGTACCACTGTCGTTTTTTTTTTCGGGCCGAATTTTTGAGTTTCGATATCTCAGCTCTGGAAGGGGCTAGAGCCTCCATTTTTGCACTCAGGTCTAAGTCTCATGGCCCTCTATCAGAATTTGGGAAGATTGGAGAAACTTAATTTTTCGCCCCCCAAAAAAAACGTAAGGGGTACCACTGTCGTTTTTTTTTTCGGGCCGAATTTTTGAGTTTTGATATCTCAGCTCTGGAAGGGGCTAGAGCCTCCATTTTTGCACTCAGGTCTAAGTCTCATGGCCCTCTATCAGAATCCAGAGTTTTGGGAAGATTGGAGAAACTTAATTTTTCGCCCCAAAAAAAAAAACGTAAGGGGTACCACTGTCGTTTTTTTTTTCGGGCCGAATATTTGAGTTTCGATATCTCAGCTCTGGAAGGGGCTAGAGCCTCCATTTTTGCACTCAGGTCTAAGTCTCATGGCCCTCTACCAGAATTTGGGAAGATTGGAGAAACTTAATTTTTCGCCCAAAAAAAAAAACGTAAGGGGTACCACTGTCGTTTTTTTTTTCGGGCCGAATTTTTGAGTTTCGATATCTCAGCTCTGGAAGTGGCTAGAGCCTCCATTTTTGCACTCAGGTCTAAGTCTCATGGTCCTCTATCAGAATCCAGAGTTTTGGGAAGATTGGAGAAACTTAATTTTTCGCCCCAAAAAAAAAAACGTAAGGGGTACCACTGTCGTTTTTTTTTTCGGGCCGAATTTTTGAGTTTCGATATCTGAGCTCTGGAAGGGGCTAGAGCCTCCATTTTTGCACTCAGGTCTAAGTCTCATGGCCCTCTATCAGAATCCAGAGTTTTGGGAAGATTGGAGAAACTTAATTTTTCGCCCCAAAAAAAAAAAAACGTAAGGGGTACCACTGTCGTTTTTTTTTCGGGCCGAATTTTTGAGTTTCGATATCTCAGCTCTGGAAGGGGCTAGAGCCTCCATTTTTGCACTCAGGTCTAAGTCTCATGGCCCTCTATCAGAATTTGGGAAGATTGGAGAAACTTAATTTTTCGCCCCCCCAAAAAAAACGTACGGGGTACCACTGTCGTTTTTTTTCGGGCCGAATTTTTGAGTTTCGATATCTAAGCTCTGGAAGGGGCTAGAGCCTCCATTTTTGCACTCAGGTCTAAGTCTCATGGCCCTCTATCAGAATTTGGGAAGATTGGAGAAACTTAATTTTTCGCCCCAAAAAAAAACCGTAAGGGGTACCACTGTCGTTTTTTTTTTTTCGGGCCGAATTTTTGAGTTTCGATATCTCAGCTCTGGAAGGGGCTAGAGCCTCCATTTTTGCACTCAGGTCTAAGTCTCATGGCCCTCTATCAGAATTTGGGAAGATTGGAGAAACTTAATTTTTCGCCCCCCAAAAAAAACGTAAGGGGTACCACTGTCGTTTTTTTTTTCGGGCCGAATTTTTGAGTTTCGATATCTCAGCTCTGGAAGGGGCTAGAGCCTCCATTTTTGCACTCAGGTCTAAGTCTCATGGCCCTCTATCAGAATCAAGAGTTTTGGGAAGATTGGAGAAACTTGATTTTTCGCCCCCCCAAAAAAATGTAAGGGGTACCACTGTCGTTTTTTTTTCGGGCCGAATTTTTGAGTTTCGATATCTAAGCTCTGGAAGGGGCTAGAGCCTCCATTTTTGCACTCAGGTCTAAGTCTCATGGCTCTCTATCAGAATTTGGGAAGATTGGAGAAACTTAATTTTTCGCCCAAAAAAAAAACGTAAGGGGTACCACTGTCGTTTTTTTTTCGGGCCGAATTTTTGAGTTTCGATATCTCAGCTCTGGAAGGGGCTAGAGCCTCCATTTTTGCACTCAGGTCTAAGTCTCATGGCCCTCTATCAGAATCAAGAGTTTTGGGAAGATTGGAGAAACTTAATTTTTCGCCCCCCAAAAAAAATGTAAGGGGTACCACTGTCGTTTTTTTTTTCGGGCCGAATTTTTGAGTTTCGATATCTAAGCTCTGGAAGGGGCTAGAGCCTCCATTTTTGCACTCAGGTCTAAGTCTCATGGCCCTCTATCAGAATTTGGGAAGATTGGAGAAACTTAATTTTTCGCCCCAAAAAAAAAACGTAAGGGGTACCACTGTCGTTTTTTTTTTTCGGGCCGAATTTTTGAGTTTCGATATCTCAGCTCTGGAAGGGGCTAGAGCCTCAATTTTTGCATTCAGGTCTAAGTCTCATGGCCCTCTATCAGAATTTGGGAAGATTGGAGAAACTTAATTTTTCGCCCAAAAAAAAAACGTAAGGGGTACCACTGTCGTTTTTTTTTTTCGGGCCGAATTTTTGAGTTTCGATATCTCAGCTCTGGAAGGGGCTAGAGCCTCCATTTTTGCATTCAGGTCTAAGTCTCATGGCCCTCTATCAGAATCCAGAGTTTTGGGAAGATTGGAGAAACTTAATTTTTCGCCCCCAAAAAAAACCGTAAGGGGTACCACTGTCGGTTTTTTTTCGGGCCGAATTTTTGAGTTTCAATATCTCAGCTCTGGAAGGGGCTAGAGCCTCCATTTTTGCACTCAGGTCTAAGTCTCATGGCCCTCTACCAGAATTTGGGAAGATTGGAGAAACTTAATTTTTCGCCCAAAAAAAAAACGTAAGGGGTACCACTGTCGTTTTTTTTTCGGGCCGAATTTTTGAGTTTCGATATCTCAGCTCAGGAAGTGGCTAGAGCCTCCATTTTTGCACTCAGGTCTAAGTCTCATGGTCCTCTATCAGAATCCAGCGTTTTGGGAAGATTGGAGAAACTTAATTTTTCGCCCCCAAAAAAAAAAAACGTAAGGGGTACCACTGTCGTTTTTTTTTCGGGCCGAATTTTTGAGTTTCGATATCTCAGCTCTGGAAGGGGCTAGAGCCTCCATTTTTGCACTCAGGTCTAAGTCTCATGGCCCTCTATCAGAATCCAGAGTTTTGGAAAGATTGGAGAAACGTAATTTTTTGCCCCCCCAAAAAAAACGTAAGGGGTACCACTGTCGTTTTTTTTCGGGCCGAATTTTTGAGTTTCGATATCTCAGCTCTGGAAGGGGCTAGAGCCTCCATTTTTGCACTCAGGTCTAAGTCTCATGGCCCTCTATCAGAATTCAGAGTTTTGGGAAGATTGGAGAAACTTAATTTTTCACCCCCCCAAAAAAAACGTAAGGGGTACCACTGTCGTTTTTTTTTCGGGCCGAATTTTTGAGTTTCGATATCTCAGCTCTGGAAGGGGCTAGAGCCTCCATTTTTGCACTCAGGTCTAAGTCTCATGGTTCTCTACCAGAATTTGGGAAGATTGGAGAAACTTAATTTTTCGCCCAAAAAAAAACCGTAAGGGGTACCACTGTCGTTTTTTTTTCGGGCCGAATTTTTGAGTTTCGATATCTCAGCTCAGGAAGTGGCTAGAGCCTCCATTTTTGCACTCAGGTCTAAGTCTCATGGTCCTCTATCAGAATCCAGCGTTTTGGGAAGATTGGAGAAACTTAATTTTTCACCCCAAAAAAAAAAAAACGTAAGGGGTACCACTGTCGTTTTTTTTTCGGGCCGAATTTTTGAGTTTCGATATCTCAGCTCTGGAAGGGGCTAGAGCCTCCATTTTTGCACTCAGGTCTAAGTCTCATGGCCCTCTATCAGAATCCAGAGTTTTGGGAAGATTGGAGAAACTTAATTTTTTGCCCCCCAAAAAAAAAACGTAAGGGGTACCACTGTCGTTTTTTTTTTCGGGCCGAATTTTTGAGTTTCGATATCTCAGCTCCGGAAGGGGCTAGAGCCTCCATTTTTGCACTCAGGTCTAAGTCTCATGGCCCTCTATCAGAATCCAGAGTTTTGGGAAGATTGGAGAAACTTAATTTTTCGCCCCCCAAAAAAAAAACGTAAGGGGTACCACTGTCGTTTTTTTTTTCGGGCCGAATTTTTGAGTTTCGATATCTCAGCTCTGGAAGGGGCTAGAGCCTCCATTTTGCACTCAGGTCTAAGTCTCATGGCCCTCTATCAGAATCCAGAGTTTTGGGAAGATTGGAGAAACTTAATTTTTTGCCCCAAAAAAAAAAACGTAAGGGGTACCACTGTCGTTTTTTTTTCGGGGCGAATTTTTGAGTTTCGATATCTCAGCTCTGGAAGGGTCTAGAGCCTCCATTTTTGCACTCAGGTCTAAGTCTCATGGCCCTCTATCAGAATCCAGAGTTTTGGGAAGATTGGAGAAACGTAATTTTTCGCCCCAAAAAAAAAAAACGTAAGGGGTACCACTGTCGTTTTTTTTTTTTCGGGCCGAATTTTTGAGTTTCGATATCTCAGCTCTGGAAGGGTCTAGAGCCTCCATTTTTGCACTCAGGTCTAAGTCTCATGGCCCTCTATCAGAATCCAGAGTTTTGGGAAGATTGGAGAAACTTAATTTTTCGCCCCAAAAAAAAGAACGTAAGGGGTACCACTGTCGTTTTTTTTTTTCGGGACGAATTTTTGAGTTTCGATATCTCAGCTCTGGAAGGGTCTAGAGCCTCCATTTTTGCACTCAGGTCTAAGTCTCATGGCCCTCTATCAGAATTTGGGAAGATTGGAGAAACTTAATTTTTCGCCCCCAAAAAAAACGTAAGGGGTACCACTGTCGTTTTTTTTTCGGGCCGAATTTTTGAGTTTCGATATCTAAGCTCTGGAAGGGGCTAGAGCCTCAATTTTTGCACTCAGGTCTAAGTCTCATGGCCCTCTATCAGAATTTGGGAAGATTGGAGAAACTTAATTTTTCGCCCCAAAAAAAAAAAACGTAAGGGGTACCACTGTCGTTTTTTTTTCGGGCCGAATTTTTGAGTTTCAATATCTCAGCTCTGGAAGGGGCTAGAGCCTCCATTTTTGCACTCAGGTCTAAGTCTCATGGCCCTCTACCAGAATTTGGGAAGATTGGAGAAACTTAATTTTTCGCCCAAAAAAAAACGTAAGGGGTACCACTGTCGTTTTTTTTTCGGGCCGAATTTTTGAGTTTCGATATCTCAGCTCAGGAAGTGGCTAGAGCCTCCATTTTTGCACTCAGGTCTAAGTCTCATGGTCCTCTATCAGAATCCAGCGTTTTGGGAAGATTGGAGAAACTTAATTTTTCGCCCCAAAAAAAAAAAACCGTAAGGGGTACCACTGTCGTTTTTTTTTTCGGGCCGAATTTTTGAGTTTCGATATCTCAGCTCTGGAAGGGGCTAGAGCCTCCATTTTTGCACTCAGGTCTAAGTCTCATGGCCCTCTATCAGAATCCAGAGTTTTGGGAAGATTGGAGAAACTTAATTTTTTGCCCCCCCAAAAAAAAACGTAAGGGGTACCACTGTCGTTTTTTTTTCGGGCCGAATTTTTGAGTTTCGATATCTCAGCTCTGGAAGGGGCTAGAGCCTCCATTTTTGCACTCAGGTCTAAGTCTCATGGCCCTCTATCAGAATCCAGAGTTTTGGGAAGATTGGAGAAACCTAATTTTTCGCCCCCCAAAAAAAAACGTAAGGGGTACCACTGTCGTTTTTTTTTCGGGCCGAATTTTTGAGTTTCGATATCTCAGCTCTGGAAGGGGCTAGAGCCTCCATTTTTGCACTCAGGTCTAAGTCTCATGGCCCTCTATCAGAATCCAGAGTTTTGGGAAGATTGGAGAAACTTAATTTTTTGCCCCAAAAAAAAAAAGTAAGGGGTACCACTGTCGTTTTTTTTTTCGGGGCGAATTTTTGAGTTTCGATATCTCAGCTCTGGAAGGGTCTAGAGCCTCCATTTTTGCACTCAGGTCTAAGTCTCATGGCCCTCTATCAGAATCCAGAGTTTTGGGAAGATTGGAGAAACTTAATTTTTCGCCCCAAAAAAAAAAACGTAAGGGGTACCACTGTCGTTTTTTTTTCGGGCCGAATTTTTGAGTTTCAATATCTCAGCTCTGGAAGGGGCTAGAGCCTCCATTTTTGCACTCAGGTCTAAGTCTCATGGCCCTCTACCAGAATTTGGGAAGATTGGAGAAACTTAATTTTTCGCCCAAAAAAAAACGTAAGGGGTACCACTGTCGTTTTTTTTTCGGGCCGAATTTTTGAGTTTCGATATCTCAGCTCAGGAAGTGGCTAGAGCCTCCATTTTTGCACTCAGGTCTAAGTCTCATGGTCCTCTATCAGAATCCAGCGTTTTGGGAAGATTGGAGAAACTTAATTTTTCGCCCCAAAAAAAAAAAAAACCGTAAGGGGTACCACTGTCGTTTTTTTTTTTCGGGCCGAATTTTTGAGTTTCGATATCTCAGCTCTGGAAGGGGCTAGAGCCTCCATTTTTGCACTCAGGTCTAAGTCTCATGGCCCTCTATCAGAATCCAGAGTTTTGGGAAGATTGGAGAAACTTAATTTTTTGCCCCCCCAAAAAAAATCGTAAGGGGTACCACTGTCGTTTTTTTTTCGGTCCGAATTTTTGAGTTTCGATATCTCAGCTCTGGAAGGGGCTAGAGCCTCCATTTTTGCACTCAGGTCTAAGTCTCATGGCCCTCTATCAGAATCCAGAGTTTTGGGAAGATTGGAGAAACCTAATTTTTCGCCCCCCAAAAAAAACGTAAGGGGTACCACTGTCGTTTTTTTTTCGGGCCGAATTTTTGAGTTTCGATATCTCAGCTCTGGAAGGGGCTAGAGCCTCCATTTTTGCACTCAGGTCTAAGTCTCATGGCCCTCTATCAGAATCCAGAGTTTTGGGAAGATTGGAGAAACTTAATTTTTTGCCCCAAAAAAAAAAACGTAAGGGGTACCACTGTCGTTTTTTTTTTCGGGGCGAATTTTTGAGTTTCGATATCTCAGCTCTGGAAGGGTCTAGAGCCTCCATTTTTGCACTCAGGTCTAAGTCTCATGGCCCTCTATCAGAATCCAGAGTTTTGGGAAGATTGGAGAAACTTAATTTTTCGCCCCAAAAAAAAAAACGTTAGGGGTACCACTGTCGTTTTTTTTTCGGGCCGAATTTTTGAGTTTCGATATCCCAGCTCTGGAAGGGTCTAGAGCCTCCATTTTTGCACTCAGGTCTAAGTCTCATGGCCCTCTATCAGAATCCAGAGTTTTGGGAAGATTGGAGAAACTTAATTTTTCGCCCCAAAAAAAGAACGTAAGGGGTACCACTGTCGTTTTTTTTTTCGGGCCGAATTTTTGAGTTTCGATATCTCAGCTCTGGAAGGGTCTAGAGCCTCCATTTTTGCACTCAGGTCTAAGTCTCATGGCCCTCTATCAGAATTTGGGAAGATTGGAGAAACTTAATTTTTCGCCCCCCAAAAAAACGTAAGGGGTACCACTGTCGTTTTTTTTTTTCGGGCCGAATTTTTGAGTTTCGATATCTCAGCTCTGGAAGGGGCTAGAGCCTCCGTTTTTGCACTCAGGTCTAAGTCTCATGGCCCTCTATCAGACTCCAGAGTTTTGGAAAGACAGGAGAAACTTAATTTTTCGCCCCAAAAAAAAAAAAAACGTAAGGGGTACCACTGTCGTTTTTTTTTTTCGGGCCGAATTTTTGAGTTTCGATATCTCAGCTCTGGAAGGGGCTAGAGCCTCCATTTTTGCACTCAGGTCTAAGTCTCATGGCCCTCTATCAGAATTTGGGAAAATTGGAGAAACTTAATTTTTTCGCCCAAAAAAAAACGTAAGGGGTACCACTGTCGTTTTTTTTTTCGGGCCGAATTTTTGAGTTTCGATATCTAAGCTCTGGAAGGGGCTAGAGCCTCCATTTTTGCACTCAGGTCTAAGTCTCATGGCCCTCTATCAGATTTTGGGAAGATTGGAGAAACTTAATTTTTCGCCCCAAAAAAAAACGTAAGGGGTACCACTGTCGTTTTTTTTTTCTAGCCGAATTTTTGAGTTTCGATATTTCAGCTCTGGAAGGGGCTAGAGCCTCCATTTTTGCACTCAGGTCTAAGTCTCATGGCCCTCTATCAGAATTTGGGAAGATTGGAGAAACTTAATTTTTCGCCCAAAAAAAAAACGTAAGGGGTACCACTGTCGTTTTTTTTTTCTAGCCGAATTTTTGAGTTTCGATATCTCAGCTCTGGAAGGGGCTAGAGCCTCCATTTTTGCACTCAGGTCTAAGTCTCATGGCCCTCTACCAGAATTTGGGAAGATTGGAAAAACTTAATTTTTCGCCCCAAAAAAAAACGTAAGGGGTACCACTGTCGTTTTTTTTTTCGGGCCGAATTTTTGAGTTTCGATATCTCAGCTCAGGAAGTGGCTAGAGCCTCCATTTTTGCACTCAGGTCTAAGTCTCATGGTCCTCTATCAGAATCCAGCGTTTTGGGAAGATTGGAGAAACTTAATTTTTCGCCCCAAAAAAAAACAAACGTAAGGTGTACCACTGTCGTTTTTTTTTCGGGCCGAATTTTTGAGTTTCGATATCTCAGCTCTGGAAGGGACTAGAGCCTCCATTTTTGCACTCAGGTCTAAGTCTCATGGCCCTCTATCAGAATCCAGAGTTTTGGGAAGATTGGAGAAACTTAATTTTTTGCCCCCCAAAAAAAAACGTAAGGGGTACCACTGTCGTTTTTTTTTTCGGGCCGAATTTTTGAGTTTCGATATCTCAGCTCTGGAAGGGGCTAGATCCTCCATTTTTGCACTCAGGTCTAAGTCTCATGGCCCTCTACCAGAATTTGGGAAGATTGGAGAAACTTAATTTTTCGCCCAAAAAAAAAACGTAAGGGGTACCACTGTCGTTTTTTTTTCGGGCCGAATTTTTGAGTTTCGATATCTCAGCTCTGGAAGGGGCTAGAGCCTCCATTTTTGCACTCAGGTCTAAGTCTCATGGCCCTCTATCAGAATTTGGGAAGATTGGAGAAACTTAATTTTTCGCCCCCAAAAAAAAAACGTAAGGGGTACCACTGTCGTTTTTTTTTTTCGGGCCGAATTTTTGAGTTTCGATATCTCAGCTCTGGAAGGGGCTAGAGCCTCCATTTTGCACTCAGGTCTAAGTCTCATGGCCCTCTATCAGAATCCAGAGTTTTGGGAAGATTGGAGAAACTTAATTTTTCGCCCCCCAAAAAAAACGTAAGGGGTACCACTGTCGTTTTTTTTTCGGGTCGAATTTTTGAGTTTCGATATCTCAGCTCTGGAAGGGGCTAGAGCCTCCATTTTTGCACTCAGGTCTAAGTCTCATGGCCCTCTACCAGAGTTTGGGAAGATTGGAGAAACTTAATTTTTCGCCCAAAAAAAAAACGTAAGGGGTACCACTGTCGTTTTTTTTTTTCGGGCCGAATTTTTGAGTTTCGATATCTCAGCTCTGGAAGTGGCTAGATCCTCCATTTTTGCACTCAGGTCTAAGTCTCATGGTCCTCTATCAGAATCCAGAGTTTTGGGAAGATTGGAGAAACTTAATTTTTCGCCCAAAAAAAAAAACGTAAGGGGTACCACTGTCGTTTTTTTTTCGGGCCGAATTTTTGAGTTTCGATATCTCAGCTCTGGAAGGGGCTAGAGCCTCCATTTTTGCACTCAGGTCTAAGTCTCATGGCCCTCTATCAGAATTTGGGAAGATTGGAGAAACTTAATTTTTCGCCCCCCCAAAAAAACGTAAGGGGTACCACTGTCGTTTTTTTTTTCGGGCCGAATTTTTGAGTTTCGATATCTCAGCTCTGGAAGGGGCTAGAGCCTCCATTTTTGCACTCAGGTCTAAGTCTCATGGCCCTCTATCAGAATTTGGGAAGATTGGAGAAACTTAATTTTTCGCCCCCCAAAAAAAACGTAAGGGGTACCACTGTCGTTTTTTTTTTCGGGCCGAATTTTTGAGTTTTGATATCTCAGCTCTGGAAGGGGCTAGAGCCTCCATTTTTGCACTCAGGTCTAAGTCTCATGGCCCTCTATCAGAATCCAGAGTTTTGGGAAGATTGGAGAAACTTAATTTTTCGCCCCAAAAAAAAAAACGTAAGGGGTACCACTGTCGTTTTTTTTTTCGGGCCGAATTTTTGAGTTTCGATATCTCAGCTCTGGAAGGGGCTAGAGCCTCCATTTTTGCACTCAGGTCTAAGTCTCATGGCCCTCTACCAGAATTTGGGAAGATTGGAGAAACTTAATTTTTCGCCCAAAAAAAAAAACGTAAGGGGTACCACTGTCGTTTTTTTTTTCGGGCCGAATTTTTGAGTTTCGATATCTCAGCTCTGGAAGTGGCTAGAGCCTCCATTTTTGCACTCAGGTCTAAGTCTCATGGTCCTCTATCAGAATCCAGAGTTTTGAGAAGATTGGAGAAACTTAATTTTTCGCCCCAAAAAAAAAAACGTAAGGGGTACCACTGTCGTTTTTTTTTTCGGGCCGAATTTTTGAGTTTCGATATCTGAGCTCTGGAAGGGGCTAGAGCCTCCATTTTTGCACTCAGGTCTAAGTCTCATGGCCCTCTATCAGAATCCAGAGTTTTGGGAAGATTGGAGAAACTTAATTTTTCGCCCCAAAAAAAAAAAACGTAAGGGGTACCACTGTCGTTTTTTTTTCGGGCCGAATTTTTGAGTTTCGATATCTCAGCTCTGGAAGGGGCTAGAGCCTCCATTTTTGCACTCAGGTCTAAGTCTCATGGCCCTCTATCAGAATTTGGGAAGATTGGAGAAACTTAATTTTTCGCCCCCCCAAAAAAAACGTACGGGGTACCACTGTCGTTTTTTTTCGGGCCGAATTTTTGAGTTTCGATATCTAAGCTCTGGAAGGGGCTAGAGCCTCCATTTTTGCACTCAGGTCTAAGTCTCATGGCCCTCTATCAGAATCCAGAGTTTTGGGAAGATTGGAGAAACTTAATTTTTTGCCCCCCAAAAAAAACGTAAGGGGTACCACTGTCGTTTTTTTTTCGGGCCGAATTTTTGAGTTTCGATATCTCAGCTCTGGAAGGGGCTAGAGCCTCCATTTTTGCACTCAGGTCTAAGTCTCATGGCCCTCTACCAGAATTTGGGAAGATTGGAGAAACTTAATTTTTCGCCCAAAAAAAAACGTAAGGGGTACCACTGTCGTTTTTTTTTTCGGGCCGAATTTTTGAGTTTCGATATCTCAGCTCAGGAAGTGGCTAGAGCCTCCATTTTTGCACTCAGGTCTAAGTCTCATGGTCCTCTATCAGAATCCAGCGTTTTGGGAAGATTGGAGAAACTTAATTTTTCGCCCCAAAAAAAAACAAACGTAAGGGGTACCACTGTCGTTTTTTTTTCGGGCCGAATTTTTGAGTTTCGATATCTCAGCTCTGGAAGGGTCTAGAGCCTCCATTTTTGCACTCAGGTCTAAGTCTCATGGCCCTCTATCAGAATCCAGAGTTTTGGGAAGATTGGAGAAACTTAATTTTTTGCCCCCCCAAAAAAAACGTAAGGGGTACCACTTTCGTTTTTTTTTTCGGGCCGAATTTTTGAGTTTCGATATCTCAGCTCTGGAAGGGGCTAGATCCTCCATTTTTGCACTCAGGTCTAAGTCTCATGGCCCTCTATCAGAATCCAGAGTTTTGGGAAGATTGGAGAAACTTAATTTTTGACCCCAAAAAAAAAACGTAAGGGGTACCACTGTCGTTTTTTTTTCGGGCCGAATTTTTGAGTTTCGATATCTCAGCTCTGGAAGGGGCTAGAGCCTCCATTTTTGCACTCAGGTCTAAGTCTCATGGCCCTCTACCAGAATTTGGGAAGATTGGAGAAACTTAATTTTTCGCCCAAAAAAAAAACGTAAGGGGTACCACTGTCGTTTTTTTTTCGGGCCGAATTTTTGAGTTTCGATATCTCAGCTCTGGAAGGGGCTAGAGCCTCCATTTTTGCACTCAGGTCTAAGTCTCATGGCCCTCTATCAGAATTTGGGAAGATTGGAGAAACTTAATTTTTCGCCCAAAAAAAAAAACGTAAGGGGTACCACTGTCGTTTTTTTTTTCGGGCCGAATTTTTGAGTTTCGATATCTCAGCTCTGGAAGGGGCTAGAGCCTCCATTTTTGCACTCAGGTCTAAGTCTCATGGCCCTCTATCAGAATTTGGGAAGATTGGAGAAACTTAATTTTTCGCCCCCCCAAAAAAACGTAAGGGGTACCACTGTCGTTTTTTTTTTCGGGCCGAATTTTTGAGTTTCGATATCTCAGCTCTGGAAGGGGCTAGAGCCTCCATTTTTGCACTCAGGTCTAAGTCTCATGGCCCTCTATCAGAATTTGGGAAGATTGGAGAAACTTAATTTTTCGCCCCCCAAAAAAAACGTAAGGGGTACCACTGTCGTTTTTTTTTTCGGGCCGAATTTTTGAGTTTTGATATCTCAGCTCTGGAAGGGGCTAGAGCCTCCATTTTTGCACTCAGGTCTAAGTCTCATGGCCCTCTATCAGAATCCAGAGTTTTGGGAAGATTGGAGAAACTTAATTTTTCGCCCCAAAAAAAAAAACGTAAGGGGTACCACTGTCGTTTTTTTTTTCGGGCCGAATTTTTGAGTTTCGATATCTCAGCTCTGGAAGGGGCTAGAGCCTCCATTTTTGCACTCAGGTCTAAGTCTCATGGCCCTCTACCAGAATTTGGGAAGATTGGAGAAACTTAATTTTTCGCCCAAAAAAAAAAACGTAAGGGGTACCACTGTCGTTTTTTTTTCGGGCCGAATTTTTGAGTTTCGATATCTCAGCTCTGGAAGTGGCTAGAGCCTCCATTTTTGCACTCAGGTCTAAGTCTCATGGTCCTCTATCAGAATCCAGAGTTTTGGGAAGATTGGAGAAACTTAATTTTTCGCCCCAAAAAAAAAACGTAAGGGGTACCACTGTCGTTTTTTTTTTCGGGCCGAATTTTTGAGTTTCGATATCTGAGCTCTGGAAGGGGCTAGAGCCTCCATTTTTGCACTCAGGTCTAAGTCTCATGGCCCTCTATCAGAATCCAGAGTTTTGGGAAGATTGGAGAAACTTAATTTTTCGCCCCAAAAAAAAAAAACGTAAGGGGTACCACTGTCGTTTTTTTTTCGGGCCGAATTTTTGAGTTTCGATATCTCAGCTCTGGAAGGGTCTAGAGCCTCCATTTTTGCACTCAGGTCTAAGTCTCATGGCCCTCTATCAGAATTTGGGAAGATTGGAGAAACTTAATTTTTCGCCCCCCAAAAAAACGTAAGGGGTACCACTGTCGTTTTTTTTTTTCGGGCCGAATTTTTGAGTTTCGATATCTCAGCTCTGGAAGGGGCTAGAGCCTCCGTTTTTGCACTCAGGTCTAAGTCTCATGGCCCTCTATCAGACTCCAGAGTTTTGGAAAGACAGGAGAAACTTAATTTTTCGCCCCCAAAAAAAAATACGTAAGGGGTACCACTGTCGGTTTTTTTTTTTCGGGCCGAATTTTTGAGTTTCGATATCTCAGCTCTGACAGGGGCTAGAGCCTCCATTTTTGCACTCAGGTCTAAGTCTCATGGCCCTCTATCAGAATTTGGGAAGATTAGAGAAACTTAATTTTTCGCCCCCAAAAAAAAACGTAAGGGGTACCACTGTCGTTTTTTTTTTTCGGGCCGAATTTTTGAGTTTCGATATCTCAGCTCTGGAAGGGGCTAGAGCCTCCATTTTTGCACTCAGGTCTAAGTCTCATGGCCCTCTATCAGAATTTGGGAAAATTGGAGAAACTTAATTTTTTCGCCCAAAAAAAACGTAAGGGGTACCACTGTCGTTTTTTTTTTCGGGCCGAATTTTTGAGTTTCGATATCTAAGCTCTGGAAGGGGCTAGAGCCTCCATTTTTGCACTCAGGTCTAAGTCTCATGGCCCTCTATCAGAATTTGGGAAGATTGGAGAAACTTAATTTTTCGCCCCAAAAAAAAAAACGTAAGGGGTACCACTGTCGTTTTTTTTTTCTAGCCGATTTTTTGAGTTTCGATATTTCAGCTCTGGAAGGGGCTAGAGCCTCCATTTTTGCACTCAGGTCTAAGTCTCATGGCCCTCTATCAGAATTTGGGAAGATTGGAGAAACTTAATTTTTCGCCCAAAAAAAAAACGTAAGGGGTACCACTGTCGTTTTTTTTTTCTAGCCGAATTTTTGAGTTTCGATATCTCAGCTCTGGAAGGGGCTAGAGCCTCCATTTTTGCACTCAGGTCTAAGTCTCATGGCCCTCTACCAGAATTTGGGAAGATTGGAAAAACTTAATTTTTCGCCCCAAAAAAAAACGTAAGGGGTACCACTGTCGTTTTTTTTTTCGGGCCGAATTTTTGAGTTTCGATATCTCAGCTCAGGAAGTGGCTAGAGCCTCCATTTTTGCACTCAGGTCTAAGTCTCATGGTCCTCTATCAGAATCCAGCGTTTTGGGAAGATTGGAGAAACTTAATTTTTCGCCCCAAAAAAAAACAAACGTAAGGGGTACCACTGTCGTTTTTTTTTCGGGCCGAATTTTTGAGTTTCGATATCTCAGCTCTGGAAGGGACTAGAGCCTCCATTTTTGCACTCAGGTCTAAGTCTCATGGCCCTCTATCAGAATCCAGAGTTTTGGGAAGATTGGAGAAACTTAATTTTTTGCCCCCCAAAAAAAAACGTAAGGGGTACCACTGTCGTTTTTTTTTTCGGGCCGAATTTTTGAGTTTCGATACCTCAGCTCTGGAAGGGGCTAGATCCTCCATTTTTGCACTCAGGTCTAAGTCTCATGGCCCTCTATCAGAATCCAGAGTTTTGGGAAGATTGGAAAAACTTAATTTTTGACCCCAAAAAAAAAACGTAAGGGGTACCACTGTCGTTTTTTTTCGGGCCGAATTTTTGAGTTTCGATATCTCAGCTCTGGAAGGGGCTAGAGCCTCCATTTTTGCACTCAGGTCTAAGTCTCATGGCCCTCTACCAGAATTTGGGAAGATTGGAGAAACTTAATTTTTCGCCCAAAAAAAAAACGTAAGGGGTACCACTGTCGTTTTTTTTTCGGGCCGAATTTTTGAGTTTCGATATCTCAGCTCTGGAAGGGGCTAGAGCCTCCATTTTTGCACTCAGGTCTAAGTCTCATGGCCCTCTATCAGAATTTGGGAAGATTGGAGAAACTTAATTTTTCGCCCCCAAAAAAAAAAACGTAAGGGGTACCACTGTCGTTTTTTTTTTTCGGGCCGAATTTTTGAGTTTCGATATCTCAGCTCTGGAAGGGGCTAGAGCCTCCATTTTGCACTCAGGTCTAAGTCTCATGGCCCTCTATCAGAATCCAGAGTTTTGGGAAGATTGGAGAAACTTAATTTTTCGCCCCCCAAAAAAAACGTAAGGGGTACCACTGTCGTTTTTTTTTCGGGTCGAATTTTTGAGTTTCGATATCTCAGCTCTGGAAGGGGCTAGAGCCTCCATTTTTGCACTCAGGTCTAAGTCTCATGGCCCTCTACCAGAGTTTGGGAAGATTGGAGAAACTTAATTTTTCGCCCAAAAAAAAAACGTAAGGGGTACCACTGTCGTTTTTTTTTTTCGGGCCGAATTTTTGAGTTTCGATATCTCAGCTCTGGAAGTGGCTAGATCCTCCATTTTTGCACTCAGGTCTAAGTCTCATGGTCCTCTATCAGAATCCAGAGTTTTGGGAAGATTGGAGAAACTTAATTTTTCGCCCAAAAAAAAAAACGTAAGGGGTACCACTGTCGTTTTTTTTTTCGGGCCGAATTTTTGAGTTTCGATATCTCAGCTCTGGAAGGGGCTAGAGCCTCCATTTTTGCACTCAGGTCTAAGTCTCATGGCCCTCTATCAGAATTTGGGAAGATTGGAGAAACTTAATTTTTCGCCCCCCCCAAAAAAACGTAAGGGGTACCACTGTCGTTTTTTTTTTCGGGCCGAATTTTTGAGTTTCGATATCTCAGCTCTGGAAGGGGCTAGAGCCTCCATTTTTGCACTCAGGTCTAAGTCTCATGGCCCTCTATCAGAATTTGGGAAGATTGGAGAAACTTAATTTTTCGCCCCCCAAAAAAAACGTAAGGGGTACCACTGTCGTTTTTTTTTTCGGGCCGAATTTTTGAGTTTTGATATCTCAGCTCTGGAAGGGGCTAGAGCCTCCATTTTTGCACTCAGGTCTAAGTCTCATGGCCCTCTATCAGAATCCAGAGTTTTGGGAAGATTGGAGAAACTTAATTTTTCGCCCCAAAAAAAAAAACGTAAGGGGTACCACTGTCGTTTTTTTTTTCGGGCCGAATTTTTGAGTTTCGATATCTCAGCTCTGGAAGGGGCTAGAGCCTCCATTTTTGCACTCAGGTCTAAGTCTCATGGCCCTCTATCAGAATTTGGGAAGATTGGAGAAACTTAATTTTTCGCCCCCCCAAAAAAAACGTACGGGGTACCACTGTCGTTTTTTTTCGGGCCGAATTTTTGAGTTTCGATATCTAAGCTCTGGAAGGGGCTAGAGCCTCCATTTTTGCACTCAGGTCTAAGTCTCATGGCCCTCTATCAGAATCCAGAGTTTTGGGAAGATTGGAGAAACTTAATTTTTTGCCCCCCAAAAAAAACGTAAGGGGTACCACTGTCGTTTTTTTTTCGGGCCGAATTTTTGAGTTTCGATATCTCAGCTCTGGAAGGGGCTAGAGCCTCCATTTTTGCACTCAGGTCTAAGTCTCATGGCCCTCTACCAGAATTTGGGAAGATTGGAGAAACTTAATTTTTCGCCCAAAAAAAAACGTAAGGGGTACCACTGTCGTTTTTTTTTTCGGGCCGAATTTTTGAGTTTCGATATCTCAGCTCAGGAAGTGGCTAGAGCCTCCATTTTTGCACTCAGGTCTAAGTCTCATGGTCCTCTATCAGAATCCAGCGTTTTGGGAAGATTGGAGAAACTTAATTTTTCGCCCCAAAAAAAAACAAACGTAAGGGGTACCACTGTCGTTTTTTTTTCGGGCCGAATTTTTGAGTTTCGATATCTCAGCTCTTGAAGGGTCTAGAGCCTCCATTTTTGCACTCAGGTCTAAGTCTCATGGCCCTCTATCAGAATCCAGAGTTTTGGGAAGATTGGAGAAACTTAATTTTTTGCCCCCCCAAAAAAAACGTAAGGGGTACCACTTTCGTTTTTTTTTTCGGGCCGAATTTTTGAGTTTCGATATCTCAGCTCTGGAAGGGGCTAGATCCTCCATTTTTGCACTCAGGTCTAAGTCTCATGGCCCTCTATCAGAATCCAGAGTTTTGGGAAGATTGGAGAAACTTAATTTTTGACCCCAAAAAAAAAACGTAAGGGGTACCACTGTCGTTTTTTTTTCGGGCCGAATTTTTGAGTTTCGATATCTCAGCTCTGGAAGGGGCTAGAGCCTCCATTTTTGCACTCAGGTCTAAGTCTCATGGCCCTCTACCAGAATTTGGGAAGATTGGAGAAACTTAATTTTTCGCCCAAAAAAAAAACGTAAGGGGTACCACTGTCGTTTTTTTTTCGGGCCGAATTTTTGAGTTTCGATATCTCAGCTCTGGAAGGGGCTAGAGCCTCCATTTTTGCACTCAGGTCTAAGTCTCATGGCCCTCTATCAGAATTTGGGAAGATTGGAGAAACTTAATTTTTCGCCCAAAAAAAAAAACGTAAGGGGTACCACTGTCGTTTTTTTTTTCGGGCCGAATTTTTGAGTTTCGATATCTCAGCTCTGGAAGGGGCTAGAGCCTCCATTTTTGCACTCAGGTCTAAGTCTCATGGCCCTCTATCAGAATTTGGGAAGATTGGAGAAACTTAATTTTTCGCCCCCCCAAAAAAACGTAAGGGGTACCACTGTCGTTTTTTTTTTCGGGCCGAATTTTTGAGTTTCGATATCTCAGCTCTGGAAGGGGCTAGAGCCTCCATTTTTGCACTCAGGTCTAAGTCTCATGGCCCTCTATCAGAATTTGGGAAGATTGGAGAAACTTAATTTTTCGCCCCCCAAAAAAAACGTAAGGGGTACCACTGTCGTTTTTTTTTTCGGGCCGAATTTTTGAGTTTTGATATCTCAGCTCTGGAAGGGGCTAGAGCCTCCATTTTTGCACTCAGGTCTAAGTCTCATGGCCCTCTATCAGAATCCAGAGTTTTGGGAAGATTGGAGAAACTTAATTTTTCGCCCCAAAAAAAAAAACGTAAGGGGTACCACTGTCGTTTTTTTTTTCGGGCCGAATTTTTGAGTTTCGATATCTCAGCTCTGGAAGGGGCTAGAGCCTCCATTTTTGCACTCAGGTCTAAGTCTCATGGCCCTCTACCAGAATTTGGGAAGATTGGAGAAACTTAATTTTTCGCCCAAAAAAAAAAACGTAAGGGGTACCACTGTCGTTTTTTTTTCGGGCCGAATTTTTGAGTTTCGATATCTCAGCTCTGGAAGTGGCTAGAGCCTCCATTTTTGCACTCAGGTCTAAGTCTCATGGTCCTCTATCAGAATCCAGAGTTTTGGGAAGATTGGAGAAACTTAATTTTTCGCCCCAAAAAAAAAACGTAAGGGGTACCACTGTCGTTTTTTTTTTCGGGCCGAATTTTTGAGTTTCGATATCTGAGCTCTGGAAGGGGCTAGAGCCTCCATTTTTGCACTCAGGTCTAAGTCTCATGGCCCTCTATCAGAATCCAGAGTTTTGGGAAGATTGGAGAAACTTAATTTTTCGCCCCAAAAAAAAAAAACGTAAGGGGTACCACTGTCGTTTTTTTTTTCGGGCCGAATTTTTGAGTTTCGATATCTCAGCTCTGGAAGGGTCTAGAGCCTCCATTTTTGCACTCAGGTCTAAGTCTCATGGCCCTCTATCAGAATTTGGGAAGATTGGAGAAACTTAATTTTTCGCCCCCCAAAAAAACGTAAGGGGTACCACTGTCGTTTTTTTTTTTCGGGCCGAATTTTTGAGTTTCGATATCTCAGCTCTGGAAGGGGCTAGAGCCTCCGTTTTTGCACTCAGGTCTAAGTCTCATGGCCCTCTATCAGACTCCAGAGTTTTGGAAAGACAGGAGAAACTTAATTTTTCGCCCCCAAAAAAAAATACGTAAGGGGTACCACTGTCGGTTTTTTTTTTTCGGGCCGAATTTTTGAGTTTCGATATCTCAGCTCTGACAGGGGCTAGAGCCTCCATTTTTGCACTCAGGTCTAAGTCTCATGGCCCTCTATCAGAATTTGGGAAGATTAGAGAAACTTAATTTTTCGCCCCCAAAAAAAAACGTAAGGGGTACCACTGTCGTTTTTTTTTTTCGGGCCGAATTTTTGAGTTTCGATATCTCAGCTCTGGAAGGGGCTAGAGCCTCCATTTTTGCACTCAGGTCCAAGTCTCATGGCCCTCTATCAGAATTTGGGAAAATTGGAGAAACTTAATTTTTTCGCCCAAAAAAAACGTAAGGGGTACCACTGTCGTTTTTTTTTTCGGGCCGAATTTTTGAGTTTCGATATCTAAGCTCTGGAAGGGGCTAGAGCCTCCATTTTTGCACTCAGGTCTAAGTCTCATGGCCCTCTATCAGAATTTGGGAAGATTGGAGAAACTTAATTTTTCGCCCCAAAAAAAAAAACGTAAGGGGTACCACTGTCGTTTTTTTTTTCTAGCCGATTTTTTGAGTTTCGATATTTCAGCTCTGGAAGGGGCTAGAGCCTCCATTTTTGCACTCAGGTCTAAGTCTCATGGCCCTCTATCAGAATTTGGGAAGATTGGAGAAACTTAATTTTTCGCCCAAAAAAAAAACGTAAGGGGTACCACTGTCGTTTTTTTTTTCTAGCCGAATTTTTGAGTTTCGATATCTCAGCTCTGGAAGGGGCTAGAGCCTCCATTTTTGCACTCAGGTCTAAGTCTCATGGCCCTCTACCAGAATTTGGGAAGATTGGAAAAACTTAATTTTTCGCCCCAAAAAAAAACGTAAGGGGTACCACTGTCGTTTTTTTTTTCGGGCCGAATTTTTGAGTTTCGATATCTCAGCTCAGGAAGTGGCTAGAGCCTCCATTTTTGCACTCAGGTCTAAGTCTCATGGTCCTCTATCAGAATCCAGCGTTTTGGGAAGATTGGAGAAACTTAATTTTTCGCCCCAAAAAAAAACAAACGTAAGGGGTACCACTGTCGTTTTTTTTTCGGGCCGAATTTTTGAGTTTCGATATCTCAGCTCTGGAAGGGACTAGAGCCTCCATTTTTGCACTCAGGTCTAAGTCTCATGGCCCTCTATCAGAATCCAGAGTTTTGGGAAGATTGGAGAAACTTAATTTTTTGCCCCCCAAAAAAAAACGTAAGGGGTACCACTGTCGTTTTTTTTTTCGGGCCGAATTTTTGAGTTTCGATACCTCAGCTCTGGAAGGGGCTAGATCCTCCATTTTTGCACTCAGGTCTAAGTCTCATGGCCCTCTATCAGAATCCAGAGTTTTGGGAAGATTGGAAAAACTTAATTTTTGACCCCAAAAAAAAAACGTAAGGGGTACCACTGTCGTTTTTTTTCGGGCCGAATTTTTGAGTTTCGATATCTCAGCTCTGGAAGGGGCTAGAGCCTCCATTTTTGCACTCAGGTCTAAGTCTCATGGCCCTCTACCAGAATTTGGGAAGATTGGAGAAACTTAATTTTTCGCCCAAAAAAAAAACGTAAGGGGTACCACTGTCGTTTTTTTTTCGGGCCGAATTTTTGAGTTTCGATATCTCAGCTCTGGAAGGGGCTAGAGCCTCCATTTTTGCACTCAGGTCTAAGTCTCATGGCCCTCTATCAGAATTTGGGAAGATTGGAGAAACTTAATTTTTCGCCCCCCAAAAAAAAAACGTAAGGGGTACCACTGTCGTTTTTTTTTTCGGGCCGAATTTTTGAGTTTCGATATCTCAGCTCTGGAAGGGGCTAGAGCCTCCATTTTGCACTCAGGTCTAAGTCTCATGGCCCTCTATCAGAATCCAGAGTTTTGGGAAGATTGGAGAAACTTAATTTTTCGCCCCCCAAAAAAAACGTAAGGGGTACCACTGTCGTTTTTTTTTCGGGTCGAATTTTTGAGTTTCGATATCTCAGCTCTGGAAGGGGCTAGAGCCTCCATTTTTGCACTCAGGTCTAAGTCTCATGGCCCTCTACCAGAGTTTGGGAAGATTGGAGAAACTTAATTTTTCGCCCAAAAAAAAAACGTAAGGGGTACCACTGTCGTTTTTTTTTTTCGGGCCGAATTTTTGAGTTTCGATATCTCAGCTCTGGAAGTGGCTAGATCCTCCATTTTTGCACTCAGGTCTAAGTCTCATGGTCCTCTATCAGAATCCAGAGTTTTGGGAAGATTGGAGAAACTTAATTTTTCGCCCAAAAAAAAAAACGTAAGGGGTACCACTGTCGTTTTTTTTTTCGGGCCGAATTTTTGAGTTTCGATATCTCAGCTCTGGAAGGGGCTAGAGCCTCCATTTTTGCACTCAGGTCTAAGTCTCATGGCCCTCTATCAGAATTTGGGAAGATTGGAGAAACTTAATTTTTCGCCCCCCCCAAAAAAACGTAAGGGGTACCACTGTCGTTTTTTTTTTCGGGCCGAATTTTTGAGTTTCGATATCTCAGCTCTGGAAGGGGCTAGAGCCTCCATTTTTGCACTCAGGTCTAAGTCTCATGGCCCTCTATCAGAATTTGGGAAGATTGGAGAAACTTAATTTTTCGCCCCCCAAAAAAAACGTAAGGGGTACCACTGTCGTTTTTTTTTTCGGGCCGAATTTTTGAGTTTTGATATCTCAGCTCTGGAAGGGGCTAGAGCCTCCATTTTTGCACTCAGGTCTAAGTCTCATGGCCCTCTATCAGAATCCAGAGTTTTGGGAAGATTGGAGAAACTTAATTTTTCGCCCCAAAAAAAAAAACGTAAGGGGTACCACTGTCGTTTTTTTTTTCGGGCCGAATTTTTGAGTTTCGATATCTCAGCTCTGGAAGGGGCTAGAGCCTCCATTTTTGCACTCAGGTCTAAGTCTCATGGCCCTCTACCAGAATTTGGGAAGATTGGAGAAACTTAATTTTTCGCCCAAAAAAAAAACCGTAAGGGGTACCACTGTCGTTTTTTTTTCGGGCCGAATTTTTGAGTTTCGATATCTCAGCTCTGGAAGTGGCTAGAGCCTCCATTTTTGCACTCAGGTCTAAGTCTCATGGTCCTCTATCAGAATCCAGAGTTTTGAGAAGATTGGAGAAACTTAATTTTTCGCCCCAAAAAAAAAAACGTAAGGGGTACCACTGTCGTTTTTTTTTTCGGGCCGAATTTTTGAGTTTCGATATCTGAGCTCTGGAAGGGGCTAGAGCCTCCATTTTTGCACTCAGGTCTAAGTCTCATGGCCCTCTATCAGAATCCAGAGTTTTGGGAAGATTGGAGAAACTTAATTTTTCGCCCCAAAAAAAAAAAACGTAAGGGGTACCACTGTCGTTTTTTTTTTCGGGCCGAATTTTTGAGTTTCGATATCTCAGCTCTGGAAGGGGCTAGAGCCTCCATTTTTGCACTCAGGTCTAAGTCTCATGGCCCTCTATCAGAATTTGGGAAGATTGGAGAAACTTAATTTTTCGCCCCCCCAAAAAAAACGTACGGGGTACCACTGTCGTTTTTTTTCGGGCCGAATTTTTGAGTTTCGATATCTAAGCTCTGGAAGGGGCTAGAGCCTCCATTTTTGCACTCAGGTCTAAGTCTCATGGCCCTCTATCAGAATCCAGAGTTTTGGGAAGATTGGAGAAACTTAATTTTTTGCCCCCCAAAAAAAACGTAAGGGGTACCACTGTCGTTTTTTTTTCGGGCCGAATTTTTGAGTTTCGATATCTCAGCTCTGGAAGGGGCTAGAGCCTCCATTTTTGCACTCAGGTCTAAGTCTCATGGCCCTCTATCAGAATCCAGAGTTTTGGGAAGATTGGAGAAACTTAATTTTTCGCCCCAAAAAAAAAACCGTAAGGGGTACCACTGTCGTTTTTTTTTTTCGGGCCGAATTTTTGAGTTTCGATATCTCAGCTCTGGAAGGGGCTAGAGCCTCCATTTTTGCACTCAGGTCTAAGTCTCATGGCCCTCTACCAGAATTTGGGAAGATTGGAGAAACTTAATTTTTCGCCCAAAAAAAAACGTAAGGGGTACCACTGTCGTTTTTTTTTTCGGGCCGAATTTTTGAGTTTCGATATCTCAGCTCAGGAAGTGGCTAGAGCCTCCATTTTTGCACTCAGGTCTAAGTCTCATGGTCCTCTATCAGAATCCAGCGTTTTGGGAAGATTGGAGAAACTTAATTTTTCGCCCCAAAAAAAACAAACGTAAGGGGTACCACTGTCGTTTTTTTTTCGGGCCGAATTTTTGAGTTTCGATATCTCAGCTCTGGAAGGGACTAGAGCCTCCATTTTTGCACTCAGGTCTAAGTCTCATGGCCCTCTATCAGAATCCAGAGTTTTGGGAAGATTGGAGAAACTTAATTTTTTGCCCCCCAAAAAAAAACGTAAGGGGTACCACTTTCGTTTTTTTTTTCGGGCCGAATTTTTGAGTTTCGATATCTCAGCTCTGGAAGGGGCTAGATCCTCCATTTTTGCACTCAGGTCTAAGTCTCATGGCCCTCTATCAGAATCCAGAGTTTTGGGAAGATTGGAGAAACTTAATTTTTGACCCCAAAAAAAAAACGTAAGGGGTACCACTGTCGTTTTTTTTTCGGGCCGAATTTTTGAGTTTCGATATCTCAGCTCTGGAAGGGGCTAGAGCCTCCATTTTTGCACTCAGGTCTAAGTCTCATGGCCCTCTACCAGAATTTGGGAAGATTGGAGAAACTTAATTTTTCGCCCAAAAAAAAAACGTAAGGGGTACCACTGTCGTTTTTTTTTCGGGCCGAATTTTTGAGTTTCGATATCTCAGCTCTGGAAGGGGCTAGAGCCTCCATTTTTGCACTCAGGTCTAAGTCTCATGGCCCTCTATCAGAATTTGGGAAGATTGGAGAAACTTAATTTTTCGCCCCCAAAAAAAAAAACGTAAGGGGTACCACTGTCGTTTTTTTTTTTCGGGCCGAATTTTTGAGTTTCGATATCTCAGCTCTGGAAGGGGCTAGAGCCTCCATTTTTGCACTCAGGTCTAAGTCTCATGGCCCTCTATCAGAATCCAGAGTTTTGGGAAGATTGGAGAAACTTAATTTTTCGCCCCCAAAAAAAAACGTAAGGGGTACCACTGTCGTTTTTTTTTCGGGTCGAATTTTTGAGTTTCGATATCTCAGCTCTGGAAGGGGCTAGAGCCTCCATTTTTGCACTCAGGTCTAAGTCTCATGGCCCTCTACCAGAGTTTGGGAAGATTGGAGAAACTTAATTTTTCGCCCAAAAAAATGTAAGGGGTACCACTGTCGTTTTTTTTTTCGGGCCGAATTTTTTAGTTTCGATATCTCAGCTCTGGAAGTGGCTAGATCCTCCATTTTTGCACTCAGGTCTAAGTCTCATGGTCCTCTATCAGAATCCAGAGTTTTGGGAAGATTGGAGAAACTTAATTTTTCGCCCAAAAAAAAAAACGTAAGGGGTACCACTGTCGGTTTTTTTTTCGGGCCGAATTTTTGAGTTTCGATATCTCAGCTCTGGAAGGGGCTAGAGCCTCCATTTTTGCACTCAGGTCTAAGTCTCATGGCCCTCTATCAGAATTTGGGAAGATTGGAGAAACTTAATTTTTCGCCCCCCCAAAAAAACGTAAGGGGTACCACTGTCGTTTTTTTTTTCGGGCCGAATTTTTGAGTTTCGATATCTCAGCTCTGGAAGGGGCTAGAGCCTCCATTTTTGCACTCAGGTCTAAGTCTCATGGCCCTCTATCAGAATTTGGGAAGATTGGAGAAACTTAATTTTTCGCCCCCCAAAAAAAACGTAAGGGGTACCACTGTCGTTTTTTTTTTCGGGCCGAATTTTTGAGTTTTGATATCTCAGCTCTGGAAGGGGCTAGAGCCTCCATTTTTGCACTCAGGTCTAAGTCTCATGGCCCTCTATCAGAATCCAGAGTTTTGGGAAGATTGGAGAAACTTAATTTTTCGCCCCAAAAAAAAAAACGTAAGGGGTACCACTGTCGGGTTTTTTTTCGGGCCGAATTTTTGAGTTTCGATATCTCAGCTCTGGAAGGGGCTAGAGCCTCCATTTTTGCACTCAGGTCTAAGTCTCATGGCCCTCTACCAGAATTTGGGAAGATTGGAGAAACTTAATTTTTCGCCCAAAAAAAAAAACGTAAGGGGTACCACTGTCGTTTTTTTTTCGGGCCGAATTTTTGAGTTTCGATATCTCAGCTCTGGAAGTGGCTAGAGCCTCCATTTTTGCACTCAGGTCTAAGTCTCATGGTCCTCTATCAGAATCCAGAGTTTTGGGAAGATTGGAGAAACTTAATTTTTCGCCCCAAAAAAAAAAACGTAAGGGGTACCACTGTCGTTTTTTTTTTTCGGGCCGAATTTTTGAGTTTCGATATCTGAGCTCTGGAAGGGGCTAGAGCCTCCATTTTTGCACTCAGGTCTAAGTCTCATGGCCCTCTATCAGAATCCAGAGTTTTGGGAAGATTGGAGAAACTTAATTTTTCGCCCCAAAAAAAAAAAACGTAAGGGGTACCACTGTCGTTTTTTTTTTCGGGCCGAATTTTTGAGTTTCGATATCTCAGCTCTGGAAGGGGCTAGAGCCTCCATTTTTGCACTCAGGTCTAAGTCTCATGGCCCTCTATCAGAATTTGGGAAGATTGGAGAAACTTAATTTTTCGCCCCCCCAAAAAAACGTACGGGGTACCACTGTCGTTTTTTTTCGGGCCGAATTTTTGAGTTTCGATATCTAAGCTCTGGAAGGGGCTAGAGCCTCCATTTTTGCACTCAGGTCTAAGTCTCATGGCCCTCTATCAGAATTTGGGAAGATTGGAGAAACTTAATTTTTCGCCCCAAAAAAAAACGTAAGGGGTACCACTGTCGTTTTTTTTTTTCGGGCCGAATTTTTGAGTTTCGATATCTCAGCTCTGGAAGGGGCTAGAGCCTCCATTTTTGCACTCAGGTCTAAGTCTCATGGCCCTCTATCAGAATTTGGGAAGATTGGAGAAACTTAATTTTTCGCCCCCCCAAAAAAATGTAAGGGGTACCACTGTCGTTTTTTTTTTCGGGCCGAATTTTTGAGTTTCGATATCTAAGCTCTGGAAGGGGCTAGAGCCTCCATTTTTGCACTCAGGTCTAAGTCTCATGGCTCTCTATCAGAATTTGGGAAGATTGGAGAAACTTAATTTTTCGCCCAAAAAAAAAACGTAAGGGGTACCACTGTCGTTTTTTTTTCGGGCCGAATTTTTGAGTTTCGATATCTCAGCTCTGGAAGGGGCTAGAGCCTCCATTTTTGCACTCAGGTCTAAGTCTCATGGCCCTCTATCAGAATCAAGAGTTTTGGGAAGATTGGAGAAACTTAATTTTTCGCCCCCCAAAAAAAATGTAAGGGGTACCACTGTCGTTTTTTTTTCGGGCCGAATTTTTGAGTTTCGATATCTAAGCTCTGGAAGGGGCTAGAGCCTCCATTTTTGCACTCAGGTCTAAGTCTCATGGCCCTCTATCAGAATTTGGGAAGATTGGAGAAACTTAATTTTTCGCCCCAAAAAAAAAACGTAAGGGGTACCACTGTCGTTTTTTTTTTCGGGCCGAATTTTTGAGTTTCGATATCTCAGCTCTGGAAGGGGCTAGAGCCTCAATTTTTGCATTCAGGTCTAAGTCTCATGGCCCTCTATCAGAATTTGGGAAGATTGGAGAAACTTAATTTTTCGCCCAAAAAAAAAACGTAAGGGGTACCACTGTCGTTTTTTTTTTTCGGGCCGAATTTTTGAGTTTCGATATCTCAGCTCTGGAAGGGGCTAGAGCCTCCATTTTTGCATTCAGGTCTAAGTCTCATGGCCCTCTATCAGAATCCAGAGTTTTGGGAAGATTGGAGAAACTTAATTTTTCGCCCCCAAAAAAAACCGTAAGGGGTACCACTGTCGGTTTTTTTTCGGGCCGAATTTTTGAGTTTCAATATCTCAGCTCTGGAAGGGGCTAGAGCCTCCATTTTTGCACTCAGGTCTAAGTCTCATGGCCCTCTACCAGAATTTGGGAAGATTGGAGAAACTTAATTTTTCGCCCAAAAAAAAAACGTAAGGGGTACCACTGTCGTTTTTTTTTCGGGCCGAATTTTTGAGTTTCGATATCTCAGCTCAGGAAGTGGCTAGAGCCTCCATTTTTGCACTCAGGTCTAAGTCTCATGGTCCTCTATCAGAATCCAGCGTTTTGGGAAGATTGGAGAAACTTAATTTTTCGCCCCAAAAAAAAAAAAACCGTAAGGGGTACCACTGTCGTTTTTTTTTCGGGCCGAATTTTTGAGTTTCGATATCTCAGCTCTGGAAGGGGCTAGAGCCTCCATTTTTGCACTCAGGTCTAAGTCTCATGGCCCTCTATCAGAATCCAGAGTTTTGGAAAGATTGGAGAAACGTAATTTTTTGCCCTCCCAAAAAAAACGTAAGGGGTACCACTGTCGTTTTTTTTCGGGCCGAATTTTTGAGTTTCGATATCTCAGCTCTGGAAGGGGCTAGAGCCTCCATTTTTGCACTCAGGTCTAAGTCTCATGGCCCTCTATCAGAATCCAGAGTTTTGGGAAGATTGGAGAAACTTAATTTTTCACCCCCCAAAAAAAAATGTAAGGGGTACCACTGTCGTTTTTTTTTTCGGGCCGAATTTTTGAGTTTCGATATCTCAGCTCTGGAAGGGGCTAGAGCCTCCATTTTTGCACTCAGGTCTAAGTCTCATGGTTCTCTACCAGAATTTGGGAAGATTGGAGAAACTTAATTTTTCGCCCAAAAAAAAAACGTAAGGGGTACCACTGTCGTTTTTTTTTCGGGCCGAATTTTTGAGTTTCGATATCTCAGCTCAGGAAGTGGCTAGAGCCTCCATTTTTGCACTCAGGTCTAAGTCTCATGGTCCTCTATCAGAATCCAGCGTTTTGGGAAGATTGGAGAAACTTAATTTTTCGCCCCAAAAAAAAAAAACGTAAGGGCACTGTCGTTTTTTTTTCGGGCCGAATTTTTGAGTTTCGATATCTCAGCTCTGGAAGGGGCTAGAGCCTCCATTTTTGCACTCAGGTCTAAGTCTCATGGCCCTCTATCAGAATCCAGAGTTTTGGGAAGATTGGAGAAACTTAATTTTTTGCCCCCCCCAAAAAAAACGTAAGGGGTACCACTGTCGTTTTTTTTTCGGGCCGAATTTTTGAGTTTCGATATCTCAGCTCCGGAAGGGGCTAGAGCCTCCATTTTTGCACTCAGGTCTAAGTCTCATGGCCCTCTATCAGAATCCAGAGTTTTGGGAAGATTGGAGAAACTTAATTTTTCGCCCCCAAAAAAAAAAACGTAAGGGGTACCACTGTCGTTTTTTTTTCGGGCCGAATTTTTGAGTTTCGATATCTCAGCTCTGGAAGGGGCTAGAGCCTCCATTTTTGCACTCAGGTCTAAGTCTCATGGCCCTCTATCAGAATCCAGAGTTTTGGGAAGATTGGAGAAACTTAATTTTTCGCCCCAAAAAAAAAAAACGTAAGGGGTACCACTGTCGTTTTTTTTTTCGGGCCGAATTTTTGAGTTTCGATATCTCAGCTCTGGAAGGGGCTAGAGCCTCCATTTTTGCACTCAGGTCTAAGTCTCATGGCCCTCTATCAGAATCCAGAGTTTTGGGAAGATTGGAGAAACTTAATTTTTTGCCCCCCAAAAAAAAAACGTAAGGGGTACCACTGTCGTTTTTTTTTCGGGCCGAATTTTTGAGTTTCGATATCTCAGCTCCGGAAGGGGCTAGAGCCTCCATTTTTGCACTCAGGTCTAAGTCTCATGGCCCTCTATCAGAATCCAGAGTTTTGGGAAGATTGGAGAAACTTAATTTTTCGCCCCCAAAAAAAAAAACGTAAGGGGTACCACTGTCGTTTTTTTTTCGGGCCGAATTTTTGAGTTTCGATATCTCAGCTCTGGAAGGGGCTAGAGCCTCCATTTTTGCACTCAGGTCTAAGTCTCATGGCCCTCTATCAGAATCCAGAGTTTTGGGAAGATTGGAGAAACTTAATTTTTTGCCCCAAAAAAAAAAACGTAAGGGGTACCACTGTCGTTTTTTTTTCGGGGCGAATTTTTGAGTTTCGATATCTCAGCTCTGGAAGGGTCTAGAGCCTCCATTTTTGCACTCAGGTCTAAGTCTCATGGCCCTCTATCAGAATCCAGAGTTTTGGGAAGATTGGAGAAACGTAATTTTTCGCCCCAAAAAAAAAAAACGTAAGGGGTACCACTGTCGTTTTTTTTTTTCGGGCCGAATTTTTGAGTTTCGATATCTCAGCTCTGGAAGGGTCTAGAGCCTCCATTTTTGCACTCAGGTCTAAGTCTCATGGCCCTCTATCAGAATTTGGGAAGATTGGAGAAACTTAATTTTTCGCCCCCCAAAAAAACGTAAGGGGTACCACTGTCGTTTTTTTTTCGGGCCGAATTTTTGAGTTTCGATATCTAAGCTCTGGAAGGGGCTAGAGCCTCAATTTTTGCACTCAGGTCTAAGTCTCATGGCCCTCTATCAGAATTTGGGAAGATTGGAGAAACTTAATTTTTCGCCCCAAAAAAAAAAAAACGTAAGGGGTACCACTGTCGTTTTTTTTTCGGGCCGAATTTTTGAGTTTCAATATCTCAGCTCTGGAAGGGGCTAGAGCCTCCATTTTTGCACTCAGGTCTAAGTCTCATGGCCCTCTACCAGAATTTGGGAAGATTGGAGAAACTTAATTTTTCGCCCAAAAAAAAACGTAAGGGGTACCACTGTCGTTTTTTTTTCGGGCCGAATTTTTGAGTTTCGATATCTCAGCTCAGGAAGTGGCTAGAGCCTCCATTTTTGCACTCAGGTCTAAGTCTCATGGTCCTCTATCAGAATCCAGCGTTTTGGGAAGATTGGAGAAACTTAATTTTTCGCCCCAAAAAAAAAAAACCGTAAGGGGTACCACTGTCGTTTTTTTTTTCGGGCCGAATTTTTGAGTTTCGATATCTCAGCTCTGGAAGGGGCTAGAGCCTCCATTTTTGCACTCAGGTCTAAGTCTCATGGCCCTCTATCAGAATCCAGAGTTTTGGGAAGATTGGAGAAACTTAATTTTTTGCCCCCCCCAAAAAAAAACGTAAGGGGTACCACTTTCGTTTTTTTTTCGGGCCGAATTTTTGAGTTTCGATATCTCAGCTCTGGAAGGGGCTAGAGCCTCCATTTTTGCACTCAAGTCTAAGTCTCATGGCCCTCTATCAGAATCCAGAGTTTTGGGAAGATTGGAGAAACCTAATTTTTCGCCCCCCAAAAAAAACGTAAGGGGTACCACTGTCGTTTTTTTTTTCGGGCCGAATTTTTGAGTTTCGATATCTCAGCTCTGGAAGGGGCTAGAGCCTCCATTTTTGCATTCAGGTCTAAGTCTCATGGCCCTCTATCAGAATCCAGAGTTTTGGGAAGATTGGAGAAACTTAATTTTTCGCCCCCAAAAAAAACCGTAAGGGGTACCACTGTCGGTTTTTTTTCGGGCCGAATTTTTGAGTTTCAATATCTCAGCTCTGGAAGGGGCTAGAGCCTCCATTTTTGCACTCAGGTCTAAGTCTCATGGCCCTCTACCAGAATTTGGGAAGATTGGAGAAACTTAATTTTTCGCCCAAAAAAAAAACGTAAGGGGTACCACTGTCGTTTTTTTTTCGGGCCGAATTTTTGAGTTTCGATATCTCAGCTCAGGAAGTGGCTAGAGCCTCCATTTTTGCACTCAGGTCTAAGTCTCATGGTCCTCTATCAGAATCCAGCGTTTTGGGAAGATTGGAGAAACTTAATTTTTCGCCCCAAAAAAAAAAAAACCGTAAGGGGTACCACTGTCGTTTTTTTTTCGGGCCGAATTTTTGAGTTTCGATATCTCAGCTCTGGAAGGGGCTAGAGCCTCCATTTTTGCACTCAGGTCTAAGTCTCATGGCCCTCTATCAGAATCCAGAGTTTTGGAAAGATTGGAGAAACGTAATTTTTTGCCCTCCCAAAAAAAACGTAAGGGGTACCACTGTCGTTTTTTTTCGGGCCGAATTTTTGAGTTTCGATATCTCAGCTCTGGAAGGGGCTAGAGCCTCCATTTTTGCACTCAGGTCTAAGTCTCATGGCCCTCTATCAGAATCCAGAGTTTTGGGAAGATTGGAGAAACTTAATTTTTCACCCCCCAAAAAAAAATGTAAGGGGTACCACTGTCGTTTTTTTTTTCGGGCCGAATTTTTGAGTTTCGATATCTCAGCTCTGGAAGGGGCTAGAGCCTCCATTTTTGCACTCAGGTCTAAGTCTCATGGTTCTCTACCAGAATTTGGGAAGATTGGAGAAACTTAATTTTTCGCCCAAAAAAAAAACGTAAGGGGTACCACTGTCGTTTTTTTTTCGGGCCGAATTTTTGAGTTTCGATATCTCAGCTCAGGAAGTGGCTAGAGCCTCCATTTTTGCACTCAGGTCTAAGTCTCATGGTCCTCTATCAGAATCCAGCGTTTTGGGAAGATTGGAGAAACTTAATTTTTCGCCCCAAAAAAAAAAAACGTAAGGGGTACCACTGTCGTTTTTTTTTCGGGCCGAATTTTTGAGTTTCGATATCTCAGCTCTGGAAGGGGCTAGAGCCTCCATTTTTGCACTCAGGTCTAAGTCTCATGGCCCTCTATCAGAATCCAGAGTTTTGGGAAGATTGGAGAAACTTAATTTTTTGCCCCCCCCAAAAAAAACGTAAGGGGTACCACTGTCGTTTTTTTTTCGGGCCGAATTTTTGAGTTTCGATATCTCAGCTCCGGAAGGGGCTAGAGCCTCCATTTTTGCACTCAGGTCTAAGTCTCATGGCCCTCTATCAGAATCCAGAGTTTTGGGAAGATTGGAGAAACTTAATTTTTCGCCCCCAAAAAAAAAAACGTAAGGGGTACCACTGTCGTTTTTTTTTCGGGCCGAATTTTTGAGTTTCGATATCTCAGCTCTGGAAGGGGCTAGAGCCTCCATTTTTGCACTCAGGTCTAAGTCTCATGGCCCTCTATCAGAATCCAGAGTTTTGGGAAGATTGGAGAAACTTAATTTTTCGCCCCAAAAAAAAAAAACGTAAGGGGTACCACTGTCGTTTTTTTTTTCGGGCCGAATTTTTGAGTTTCGATATCTCAGCTCTGGAAGGGGCTAGAGCCTCCATTTTTGCACTCAGGTCTAAGTCTCATGGCCCTCTATCAGAATCCAGAGTTTTGGGAAGATTGGAGAAACTTAATTTTTTGCCCCCCAAAAAAAAAACGTAAGGGGTACCACTGTCGTTTTTTTTTCGGGCCGAATTTTTGAGTTTCGATATCTCAGCTCCGGAAGGGGCTAGAGCCTCCATTTTTGCACTCAGGTCTAAGTCTCATGGCCCTCTATCAGAATCCAGAGTTTTGGGAAGATTGGAGAAACTTAATTTTTCGCCCCCAAAAAAAAAAACGTAAGGGGTACCACTGTCGTTTTTTTTTCGGGCCGAATTTTTGAGTTTCGATATCTCAGCTCTGGAAGGGGCTAGAGCCTCCATTTTTGCACTCAGGTCTAAGTCTCATGGCCCTCTATCAGAATCCAGAGTTTTGGGAAGATTGGAGAAACTTAATTTTTTGCCCCAAAAAAAAAAACGTAAGGGGTACCACTGTCGTTTTTTTTTCGGGGCGAATTTTTGAGTTTCGATATCTCAGCTCTGGAAGGGTCTAGAGCCTCCATTTTTGCACTCAGGTCTAAGTCTCATGGCCCTCTATCAGAATCCAGAGTTTTGGGAAGATTGGAGAAACGTAATTTTTCGCCCCAAAAAAAAAAAACGTAAGGGGTACCACTGTCGTTTTTTTTTTTCGGGCCGAATTTTTGAGTTTCGATATCTCAGCTCTGGAAGGGTCTAGAGCCTCCATTTTTGCACTCAGGTCTAAGTCTCATGGCCCTCTATCAGAATTTGGGAAGATTGGAGAAACTTAATTTTTCGCCCCCCAAAAAAACGTAAGGGGTACCACTGTCGTTTTTTTTTCGGGCCGAATTTTTGAGTTTCGATATCTAAGCTCTGGAAGGGGCTAGAGCCTCAATTTTTGCACTCAGGTCTAAGTCTCATGGCCCTCTATCAGAATTTGGGAAGATTGGAGAAACTTAATTTTTCGCCCCAAAAAAAAAAAAACGTAAGGGGTACCACTGTCGTTTTTTTTTCGGGCCGAATTTTTGAGTTTCAATATCTCAGCTCTGGAAGGGGCTAGAGCCTCCATTTTTGCACTCAGGTCTAAGTCTCATGGCCCTCTACCAGAATTTGGGAAGATTGGAGAAACTTAATTTTTCGCCCAAAAAAAAACGTAAGGGGTACCACTGTCGTTTTTTTTTCGGGCCGAATTTTTGAGTTTCGATATCTCAGCTCAGGAAGTGGCTAGAGCCTCCATTTTTGCACTCAGGTCTAAGTCTCATGGTCCTCTATCAGAATCCAGCGTTTTGGGAAGATTGGAGAAACTTAATTTTTCGCCCCAAAAAAAAAAACCGTAAGGGGTACCACTGTCGTTTTTTTTTTCGGGCCGAATTTTTGAGTTTCGATATCTCAGCTCTGGAAGGGGCTAGAGCCTCCATTTTTGCACTCAGGTCTAAGTCTCATGGCCCTCTATCAGAATCCAGAGTTTTGGGAAGATTGGAGAAACTTAATTTTTTGCCCCCCCCAAAAAAAAACGTAAGGGGTACCACTTTCGTTTTTTTTTCGGGCCGAATTTTTGAGTTTCGATATCTCAGCTCTGGAAGGGGCTAGAGCCTCCATTTTTGCACTCAAGTCTAAGTCTCATGGCCCTCTATCAGAATCCAGAGTTTTGGGAAGATTGGAGAAACCTAATTTTTCGCCCCCCAAAAAAAACGTAAGGGGTACCACTGTCGTTTTTTTTTTCGGGCCGAATTTTTGAGTTTCGATATCTCAGCTCTGGAAGGGGCTAGAGCCTCCATTTTTGCACTCAGGTCTAAGTCTCATGGCCCTCTATAAGAATTCAGAGTTTTGGGAAGATTGGAGAAACTTAATTTTTTGCCCCAAAAAAAAAAACGTAAGGGGTACCACTGTCGTTTTTTTTTTCGGGGCGAATTTTTGAGTTTCGATATCTCAGCTCTGGAAGGGTCTAGAGCCTCCATTTTTGCACTCAGGTCTAAGTCTCATGGCCCTCTATCAGAATCCAGAGTTTTGGGAAGATTGGAGAAACTTAATTTTTCGCCCCCAAAAAAAAAACGTAAGGGGTACCACTGTCGTTTTTTTTTCGGGCCGAATTTTTGAGTTTCAATATCTCAGCTCTGGAAGGGGCTAGAGCCTCCATTTTTGCACTCAGGTCTAAGTCTCATGGCCCTCTACCAGAATTTGGGAAGATTGGAGAAACTTAATTTTTCGCCCAAAAAAAAACGTAAGGGGTACCACTGTCGTTTTTTTTTTCGGGCCGAATTTTTGAGTTTCGATATCTCAGCTCAGGAAGTGGCTAGAGCCTCCATTTTTGCACTCAGGTCTAAGTCTCATGGTCCTCTATCAGAATCCAGCGTTTTGGGAAGATTGGAGAAACTTAATTTTTCGCCCCAAAAAAAAAAAAACCGTAAGGGGTACCACTGTCGTTTTTTTTTTCGGGCCGAATTTTTGAGTTTCGATATCTCAGCTCTGGAAGGGGCTAGAGCCACCATTTTTGCACTCAGGTCTAAGTCTCATGGCCCTCTATCAGAATCCAGAGTTTTGGGAAGATTGGAGAAACTTAATTTTTTGCCCCCCAAAAAAAAATCGTAAGGGGTACCACTGTCGTTTTTTTTTCGGGCCGAATTTTTGAGTTTCGATATCTCAGCTCTGGAAGGGGCTAGAGCCTCCATTTTTGCACTCAGGTCTAAGTCTCATGGCCCTCTATCAGAATCCAGAGTTTTGGGAAGATTGGAGAAACCTAATTTTTCGCCCCCAAAAAAAAACGTAAGGGGTACCACTGTCGTTTTTTTTTCGGGCCGAATTTTTGAGTTTCGATATCTCAGCTCTTGAAGGGGCTAGAGCCTCCATTTTTCCACTCAGGTCTAAGTCTCATGGCCCTCTATCAGAATCCAGAGTTTTGGGAAGATTGGAGAAACTTAATTTTTTGCCCCAAAAAAAAAAACGTAAGGGGTACCACTGTCGTTTTTTTTTTCGGGGCGAATTTTTGAGTTTCGATATCTCAGCTCTGGAAGGGTCTAGAGCCTCCATTTTTGCACTCAGGTCTAAGTCTCATGGCCCTCTATCAGAATCCAGAGTTTTGGGAAGATTGGAGAAACTTAATTTTTCGCCCCAAAAAAAAAAACGTTAGGGGTACCACTGTCGTTTTTTTTTCGGGCCGAATTTTTGAGTTTCGATATCTCAGCTCTGGAAGGGTCTAGAGCCTCCATTTTTGCACTCAGGTCTAAGTCTCATGGCCCTCTATCAGAATCCAGAGTTTTGGGAAGATTGGAGAAACTTAATTTTTCGCCCCAAAAAAAAGAACGTAAGGGGTACCACTGTCGTTTTTTTTTTCGGGCCGAATTTTTGAGTTTCGATATCTCAGCTCTGGAAGGGTCTAGAGCCTCCATTTTTGCACTCAGGTCTAAGTCTCATGGCCCTCTATCAGAATTTGGGAAGATTGGAGAAACTTAATTTTTCGCCCCCCAAAAAAACGTAAGGGGTACCACTGTCGTTTTTTTTTTCGGGCCGAATTTTTGAGTTTCGATATCTCAGCTCTGGAAGGGGCTAGAGCCTCCGTTTTTGCACTCAGGTCTAAGTCTCATGGCCCTCTATCAGACTCCAGAGTTTTGGAAAGACAGGAGAAACTTAATTTTTCGCCCCAAAAAAAAAATACGTAAGGGGTACCACTGTCGTTTTTTTTTTTCGGGCCGAATTTTTGAGTTTCGATATCTCAGCTCTGGAAGGGGCTAGAGCCTCCATTTTTGCACTCAGGTCTAAGTCTCATGGCCCTCTATCAGAATTTGGGAAGATTAGAGAAACTTAATTTTTTGCCCCCCAAAAAAAAATCGTAAGGGGTACCACTGTCGTTTTTTTTTCGGGCCGAATTTTTGAGTTTCGATATCTCAGCTCTGGAAGGGGCTAGAGCCTCCATTTTTGCACTCAGGTCTAAGTCTCATGGCCCTCTATCAGAATCCAGAGTTTTGGGAAGATTGGAGAAACCTAATTTTTCGCCCCCAAAAAAAAACGTAAGGGGTACCACTGTCGTTTTTTTTTCGGGCCGAATTTTTGAGTTTCGATATCTCAGCTCTGGAAGGGGCTAGAGCCTCCATTTTTGCACTCAGGTCTAAGTCTCATGGCCCTCTATCAGAATCCAGAGTTTTGGGAAGATTGGAGAAACTTAATTTTTTGCCCCAAAAAAAAAAACGTAAGGGGTACCACTGTCGTTTTTTTTTTCGGGGCGAATTTTTGAGTTTCGATATCTCAGCTCTGGAAGGGTCTAGAGCCTCCATTTTTGCACTCAGGTCTAAGTCTCATGGCCCTCTATCAGAATCCAGAGTTTTGGGAAGATTGGAGAAACTTAATTTTTCGCCCCAAAAAAAAAAACGTTAGGGGTACCACTGTCGTTTTTTTTTCGGGCCGAATTTTTGAGTTTCGATATCTCAGCTCTGGAAGGGTCTAGAGCCTCCATTTTTGCACTCAGGTCTAAGTCTCATGGCCCTCTATCAGAATCCAGAGTTTTGGGAAGATTGGAGAAACTTAATTTTTCGCCCCAAAAAAAAGAACGTAAGGGGTACCACTGTCGTTTTTTTTTTCGGGCCGAATTTTTGAGTTTCGATATCTCAGCTCTGGAAGGGTCTAGAGCCTCCATTTTTGCACTCAGGTCTAAGTCTCATGGCCCTCTATCAGAATTTGGGAAGATTGGAGAAACTTAATTTTTCGCCCCCCAAAAAAACGTAAGGGGTACCACTGTCGTTTTTTTTTTCGGGCCGAATTTTTGAGTTTCGATATCTCAGCTCTGGAAGGGGCTAGAGCCTCCGTTTTTGCACTCAGGTCTAAGTCTCATGGCCCTCTATCAGACTCCAGAGTTTTGGAAAGACAGGAGAAACTTAATTTTTCGCCCCAAAAAAAAAATACGTAAGGGGTACCACTGTCGTTTTTTTTTTTCGGGCCGAATTTTTGAGTTTCGATATCTCAGCTCTGGAAGGGGCTAGAGCCTCCATTTTTGCACTCAGGTCTAAGTCTCATGGCCCTCTATCAGAATTTGGGAAGATTAGAGAAACTTAATTTTTTGCCCCCCAAAAAAAAATCGTAAGGGGTACCACTGTCGTTTTTTTTTCGGGCCGAATTTTTGAGTTTCGATATCTCAGCTCTGGAAGGGGCTAGAGCCTCCATTTTTGCACTCAGGTCTAAGTCTCATGGCCCTCTATCAGAATCCAGAGTTTTGGGAAGATTGGAGAAACCTAATTTTTCGCCCCCAAAAAAAAACGTAAGGGGTACCACTGTCGTTTTTTTTTCGGGCCGAATTTTTGAGTTTCGATATCTCAGCTCTGGAAGGGGCTAGAGCCTCCATTTTTGCACTCAGGTCTAAGTCTCATGGCCCTCTATCAGAATCCAGAGTTTTGGGAAGATTGGAGAAACTTAATTTTTTGCCCCAAAAAAAAAAACGTAAGGGGTACCACTGTCGTTTTTTTTTTCGGGGCGAATTTTTGAGTTTCGATATCTCAGCTCTGGAAGGGTCTAGAGCCTCCATTTTTGCACTCAGGTCTAAGTCTCATGGCCCTCTATCAGAATCCAGAGTTTTGGGAAGATTGGAGAAACTTAATTTTTCGCCCCAAAAAAAAAAACGTTAGGGGTACCACTGTCGTTTTTTTTTCGGGCCGAATTTTTGAGTTTCGATATCTCAGCTCTGGAAGGGTCTAGAGCCTCCATTTTTGCACTCAGGTCTAAGTCTCATGGCCCTCTATCAGAATCCAGAGTTTTGGGAAGATTGGAGAAACTTAATTTTTCGCCCCAAAAAAAAGAACGTAAGGGGTACCACTGTCGTTTTTTTTTTCGGGCCGAATTTTTGAGTTTCGATATCTCAGCTCTGGAAGGGTCTAGAGCCTCCATTTTTGCACTCAGGTCTAAGTCTCATGGCCCTCTATCAGAATTTGGGAAGATTGGAGAAACTTAATTTTTCGCCCCCCAAAAAAACGTAAGGGGTACCACTGTCGTTTTTTTTTTCGGGCCGAATTTTTGAGTTTCGATATCTCAGCTCTGGAAGGGGCTAGAGCCTCCGTTTTTGCACTCAGGTCTAAGTCTCATGGCCCTCTATCAGACTCCAGAGTTTTGGAAAGACAGGAGAAACTTAATTTTTCGCCCCAAAAAAAAAATACGTAAGGGGTACCACTGTCGTTTTTTTTTTTCGGGCCGAATTTTTGAGTTTCGATATCTCAGCTCTGGAAGGGGCTAGAGCCTCCATTTTTGCACTCAGGTCTAAGTCTCATGGCCCTCTATCAGAATTTGGGAAGATTAGAGAAACTTAATTTTTCGCCCCCAAAAAAAAACGTAAGGGGTACCACTGTCGTTTTTTTTTTCGGGCCGAATTTTTGAGTTTCGATATCTCAGCTCTGGAAGGGGCTAGAGCCTCCATTTTTGCACTCAGGTCTAAGTCTCATGGCCCTCTATCAGAATTTGGGAAAATTGGAGAAACTTAATTTTTTCGCCCAAAAAGAACGTAAGGGGTACCACTGTCGTTTTTTTTTCGGGCCGAATTTTTGAGTTTCGATATCTAAGCTCTGGAAGGGGCTAGAGCCTCCATTTTTGCACTCAGGTCTAAGTCTCATGGCCCTCTATCAGAATTTGGGAAGATTGGAGAAACTTAATTTTTCGCCCCAAAAAAAAAAACGTAAGGGGTACCACTGTCGTTTTTTTTTCTAGCCGAATTTTTGAGTTTCGATATTTCAGCTCTGGAAGGGGCTAGAGCCTCCATTTTTGCACTCAGGTCTAAGTCTCATGGCCCTCTATCAGAATTTGGGAAGATTGGAGAAACTTAATTTTTCGCCCAAAAAAAAAAAACGTAAGGGGTACCACTGTCGTTTTTTTTTTTCGGGCCGAATTTTTTAGTTTCGATATCTCAGCTCTGGAAGGGGCTAGAGCCTCCATTTTTGCAATCAGGTCTAAGTCTCATGGCCCTCTATCAGAATTTGGGAAGATTGGAGAAACTTAATTTTTCGCCCTCAAAAAAAACTTAAGGGGTACCACTGTCGTTTTTTTTTCGGGCCGAATTTTTGAGTTTCGATATCTCAGCTCTGGAAGTGGCCAGAGCCTCCATTTTTGCACTCAGGTCTAAGTCTCATGGTCCTCTATCAGAATCCAGAGTTTTGGGAAGATTGGAGAAACTTAATTTTTCTCCCCCAAAAAAAAAAACGTAAGGGGTACCACTGTCGTTTTTTTTTTCGGGCCGAATTTTTGAGTTTCGATATCTCAGCTCTGGAAGGGGCTAGAGCCTCCATTTTTGCACTCAGGTCTAAGTCTCATGGCCCTCTATCAGAATCCAGAGTTTTGGGAAGATTGGAGAAACTTAATTTTTCGCCCCAAAAAAAAAACGTAAGGGGTACCACTGTCGTTTTTTTTTTCGGGCCGAATTTTTTAGTTTCGATATCTCAGCTCTGGAAGGGGCTAGAGCCTCCATTTTTGCACTCAGGTCTAAGTCTCATGGCCCTCTATCAGAATTTGGGAAGATTGGAGAAACTTAATTTTTCGCCCCCAAAAAAAACGTAAAGGGTACCACTGTCGTTTTTTTTTCGGGCCGAATTTTTGAGTTTCGATATCTCAGCTCTGGAAGTGGCTAGAGCCTCCATTTTTGCACTCAGGTCTAAGTCTCATGGTCCTCTATCAGAATCCAGAGTTTTGGGAAGATTGGAGAAACTTAATTTTTCGCCCCCAAAAAAAACGTAAGGGGTACCACTGTCGTTTTTTTTTCGGGCCGAATTTTTGAGTTTCGATATCTCAGCTCTGGAAGGGGCTAGAGCCTCCATTTTTGCACTCAGGTCTAAGTCTCATGGCCCTCTATCAGAATCCAGAGTTTTGGGAAGATTGGAGAAACTTAATTTTTCGCCCCAAAAAAAAAAACCGTAAGGGGTACCACTGTCGTTTTTTTTTTCGGGCCGAATTTTTGAGTTTCGATATCTCAGCTCTAGAAGGGGCTAGAGCCTCCATTTTTGCACTCAGGTCTAAGTCTCATGGCCCTCTATCAGAATTTGGGAAGATTGGAGAAACTTAATTTTTCGCCCAAAAAAAAAACGTAAGGGGTACCACTGTCGTTTTTTTTTTCGGGCCGAATTTTTGAGTTTCGATATCTCAGCTCTGGAAGGGGCTAGAGCCTCCATTTTTGCACTCAGGTCTAAGTCTCATGGCCCTCTATCAGAATTTGGGAAGATTGGAGAAACTTAATTTTTCTCCCCCAAAAAAAACGTAAGGGGTACCACTGTCGTTTTTTTTTCGGGCCGAATTTTTGAGTTTCGATATCTCAGCTCTGGAAGGGGCTAGAGCCTCCATTTTTGCACTCAGGTCTAAGTCTCATGGCCCTCTATCAGAATCCAGAGTTTTGGGAAGATTGGAGAAACTTAATTTTTCGCCCCAAAAAAAAAAACCGTAAGGGGTACAACTGTCGTTTTTTTTTTTGGGGCGAAAAATTAAGTTTCTCCAGTCTTTTTAAAACTCTGGATTCTGATAGAGGGCCATGAGAGTTAAACCTGAGTGCAAAAATGGAGGCTCTAGACCCTTCCAGAGCTGAGATATCGAAACTCAAAAATTCGACCCGAAAAAAAACCGACAGTGGTACCCCTTTCGTTTTGTTTTTTCGCACGAAAAATGAAGTTTCTCCAATCTTCTCAAAACTCTGGATTCTGATAGAGGGCCATGAGACTTAAACCTGAGTGCAAAATTGGAGGCTCTAGACCCTTCCAGAGCTGAGATATCGAAACTCAAAAATTCGCCCCAAAAAAAAACGACAGTGGTACCCCTTTCGTTTTTTTTTGGGGGGGGGGCGAAAAATTAAGTTTCTCCAATCTTCTCAAAACTCTGGATTCTGATAGAGGGCCAGGAGACATAAACCTGAGTGCAAAAATGGAGGCTCTAGACCCTTCCAGAGCTGAGATATCGAAACACAAAAATTCGACCCGAAAAAAACCCCACAGTGGTACCCCTTTCGTTTTTTTTTTTTTGGGCGAAAAATTAAGTTTCTCCAATCTTCTCAAAACTCTGGATGCTGATAGAGGGCCATGAGACTTAAACCTGAGTGCAAAAATGGAGGCTCTACACCCTTCCAGAACTGAGATATCGCAACTCAAAAATTCGACCCAAAAAAAAAACGACAGTGGTACCCCTTTCGGTTTTTTTGGGGGGCGAAAAATTACGTTTCTCCAATCTTCTCAAAACTCTGGATTCTGATAGAGGGCCAGGAGACATAAACCTGAGTGCAAAAATGGAGGCTCTAGCCCCTTCCAGAGCTGAGATATCGAAACTCAAAAATTCGACCCGAAAAAAAAACGACAGTGGTACCCCTTTCGTTTTTTTTGGGGGGGAGGCGAAAAATTAAGTTTCTCCAATCTTCTCAAAACTCTGGATTCTGATAGAGGGCCATGAGACTTAAACCTGAGTGCAAAAATGGAGGCTCTAGACCCTTCCAGAGCTGAGATATCGAATCTCAAAAATTCGACCCGAAAAAAAAAACGACAGTGGTACCCCTTGCGTTTTTTTTTTTTTTTGGGCGAAAAATGAAGTTTCTCCAATCTTCTCAGATCTCTGGATTCTGATAGAGGGCCAGGAGACATAAACCTGAGTGCAAAAATGGAGGCTCTAGACCCTTCCAGAGCTGAGATATCGAAACTCAAAAATTCGACCCGAAAAAAAAACGACAGTGGTACCCCTTTCTTTTTTTTTTGGGGTGAAAAATGAAGTTTCTCCAATCTTCTCAAAACTCTGGATTCTGATAGAGGGTCATGAGACTTAAACCTGAGTGCAAAAATGGAGGATCTACACCCTTCCAGAACTGAGATATCGAAACTCAAAAATTCGACCCAAAAAAAAACGACAGTGGTACCCCTTTCGTTTTTTTTGGGGGAAGGCGAAAAATTAAGTTTCTCCAATCTTCTCAAAACTCTGGATTCTGATAGAGGGCCATGAGACTTAAACCTGAGTGCAAAAATGGAGGCTCTAGACCCTTCCAGAGCTGAGATATCGCAACTCAAAAATTCGACCCGAAAAAAAAAACGACAGTGGTACCCCTTGCGGTTTTTTTTTGGGGCGAAAAATGAAGTTTCTCCAATCTTCTCAGAACTCTGGATTCTGATAGAGGGCCAGGAGACATAAACCTGAGTGCAAAAATGGAGGCTCTAGACCCTTCCAGAGCTGAGATATCGAAACTCAAAAATTCAACCCAAAAAAAAAAACGACAGTGGTAACCCTTTCGTTTTTTTTGGGGGGGAGGCGAAAAATTAAGTTTCTCCAATCTTCTCAAAACTCTGGATTCTGATAGAGGGCCATGAGACTTAAACCTGAGTGCAAAAATGGAGGCTCTAGACCCTTCCAGAGCTGAGATATCGAATCTCAAAAATTCGACCCGAAAAAAAAAACGACAGTGGTACCCCTTGCGTTTTTTTTTTTTTGGGCGAAAAATGAAGTTTCTCCAATCTTCTCAGATCTCTGGATTCTGATAGAGGGCCAGGAGACATAAACCTGAGTGCAAAAATGGAGGCTCTAGACCCTTCCAGAGCTGAGATATCGAAACTCAAAAATTCGACCCGAAAAAAAAACGACAGTGGTACCCCTTTCTTTTTTTTTTGGGGTGAAAAATGAAGTTTCTCCAATCTTCTCAAAACTCTGGATTCTGATAGAGGGTCATGAGACTTAAACCTGAGTGCAAAAATGGAGGATCTACACCCTTCCAGAACTGAGATATCGAAACTCAAAAATTCGACCCAAAAAAAAACGACAGTGGTACCCCTTTCGTTTTTTTTGGGGGAAGGCGAAAAATTAAGTTTCTCCAATCTTCTCAAAACTCTGGATTCTGATAGAGGGCCATGAGACTTAAACCTGAGTGCAAAAATGGAGGCTCTAGACCCTTCCAGAGCTGAGATATCAAAACTCAAAAATTCGACCCGAAAAAAAAAACGACAGTGGTACCCCTTGCGGTTTTTTTTTGGGGCGAAAAATGAAGTTTCTCCAATCTTCTCAGAACTCTGGATTCTGATAGAGGGCCAGGAGACATAAACCTGAGTGCAAAAATGGAGGCTCTAGACCCTTCCAGAGCTGAGATATCGAAACTAAAAAATTCAACCCAAAAAAAAAAACGACAGTGGTAACCCTTTCGGTTTTTTTTGGAGGGGGCGAAAAATTAAGTTTCTCCAATCTTCTCAAAACTCTGGATTCTTATAGAGGGCCATGAGACTTAAACCTGAGTGCAAAAATGGAGGCTCTAGACCCTTCCAGAGCTGAGATATCGAAACTCAAAAATTCGACCCGAAAAAAAAACGACAGTGGTACCCCTTTCGTTTTTTTTTTTTTTTTTGGCCAAAAAATTAAGTTTCTCCAGTCTTCTCAAAACTCTGGATTCTGATAGAGGGCCATGAGACTTAAACCTGAGTGCAAAAATGGAGGCTCTAGACCCTTCCAGAGCTGAGATATCAAAACTCAAAAATTCGACCCGAAAAAAAAAACGACAGTGGTACCCCTTGCGGTTTTTTTTTTGGGGCGAAAAATGAAGTTTCTCAAATCTTCTCAGAACTCTGGATTCTGATAGAGGGCCAGGAGACATAAACCTGAGTGCAAAAATGGAGGCTCTAGACCCTTCCAGAGCTGAGATATCGAAACTAAAAAATTCAACCCAAAAAAAAAAACGACAGTGGTAACCCTTTCGTTTTTTTTTGGAGGGGGCGAAAAATTAAGTTTCTCCAATCTTCTCAAAACTCTGGATTCTTATAGAGGGCCATGAGACTTAAACCTGAGTGCAAAAATGGAGGCTCTAGACCCTTCCAGAGCTGAGATATCGAAACTCAAAAATTCGACCCGAAAAAAAAAACGACAGTGGTACCCCTTTCGTTTTTTTTTTTTTTTTGGCCAAAAAATTAAGTTTCTCCAATCTTCTCAAAACTCTGGATTCTGATAGAGGGCCATGAGACTTAAACCTGAGTGCAAAAATGGAGGCTCTAGACCCTTCCAGAGCTGAGATATCAAAACTCAAAAATTCGACCCGAAAAAAAAAACGACAGTGGTACCCCTTGCGGTTTTTTTTGGGGGCGAAAAATGAAGTTTCTCCAATCTTCTCAGAACTCTGGATTCTGATAGAGGGCCAGGAGACATAAACCTGAGTGCAAAAATGGAGGCTCTAGACCCTTCCAGAGCTGAGATATCGAAACTAAAAAATTCAACCCAAAAAAAAAAACGACAGTGGTAACCCTTTCGGTTTTTTTTGGAGGGGGCGAAAAATTAAGTTTCTCCAATCTTCTCAAAACTCTGGATTCTTATAGAGGGCCATGAGACTTAAACCTGAGTGCAAAAATGGAGGCTCTAGACCCTTCCAGAGCTGAGATATCGAAACTCAAAAATTCGACCCGAAAAAAAAACGACAGTGGTACCCCTTTCATTTTTTTTTTTTTTTTTGGCCAAAAAATTAAGTTTCTCCAGTCTTCTCAAAACTCTGGATTCTGATAGAGGGCCATGAGAGTTAAACCTGAGTGCAAAAATGGAGGCTCTAGACCCTTCCAGAGCTGAGATATCGAAACTCAAAAATTCGACCCGAAAAAAAAACGACAGTGGTACCCCTTTCGTTTTTTTTTTCGCGCGAAAAATGAAGTTTCTCCAATCTTCTCAAAACTCTGGATTCTGATAGAGGGCCATGAGACTTAAACCTGAGTGCAAAATAGGAGGCTCTAGACCCTTCCAGAGCTGAGATATCGAAACTCAAAAATTCGACTCAAAAAAAAAAAACGACAGTGGTACCCCTTTCGTTTTTTTGGGGGGGGGGGGGGCGAAAATGTAAGTTTCTCCAATCTTCTCAAAACTCTGGATTCTGATAGAGGGCCATGAGACTTAAACCTGAGTGCAAAAATGGAGGCTCTAGACCCTTCCAGAGCTGAGATATCGAAACTCAAAAATTCGACCCGAAAAAAAAACGACAGTGGTACCCCTTTCGTTTTTTTGTTTTTTTTTTTGGGCGAAAAATTAAGTTTCTCCAATCTTCTCAAAACTCTGGATTCTGATAGAGGGCCAGGAGACTTAAACCTGAGTGCAAAAATGCAGGCTCTAGACCCTTCCAGAGCTGAGATATCGAAACTCAAAAATTCGACCCGAAAAAAAAACGACAGTGGTACCCCTTTCGTTTTTTTTTGGGGGGGGGGGGCGAAAAATTAAAGTTTCTCTAATCTTCTCAAAACTCTGGAATCTGATAGAGGGCCAGGAGACATAAACCTGAGTGCAAAAATGCAGGCTCTAGACCCTTCCAGAGCTGAGATATCGAAACTCAAAAATTTGACCCGAAAAAAAAACGACAGTGGTACCCCTTTCGTTTTTTTTTTTTGGGCGAAAAATGAAGTTTCTCCGATCTTTTTAAAACTCTGGATTATGATAGAGGGCGAGGAGACGTAAAGCTGAGTGCAAAAATGCAGGCTCTAGACCCTTCCAGAGCTGAGATATCGAAACTCAAAAATTCGACCTGAAAAAAAAACGACAGTGGTACCCCTTTCGTTTTTTTGGGGGGGGGCGAAAAATTAAGTTTCTCTAATCTTCTCAAAACTCTGGATTCTGATAGAGGGCCAGGTGACATAAACCTGAGTGCAAAAATGGAGGCTCTAGACCCTTCCAGAGCTGAGATATCGAAACTCAAAAATTTGACCCGAAAAAAAAACGACAGTGGTACCCCTTTCGTTTTTTGTTTTTTTTTTGGGCGAAAAATGAAGTTTCTCCAATCTTTTTAAAACTCTGGATTATGATAGAGGGCCAGGAGACATAAAGCTGAGTGCAAAAATGCAGGCTCTAGACCCTTCCAGATCTGAGATATCGAAACTCAAAAATCCGACCCAAAAAAAAACGACAGTGGTACCCCTTTCGGTTTTTTTTTCGGGCGAAAAATGAAGTTTCTCCAATCTTCTCAAAACTCTGGATTCTGATAGAGGGCCATGAGACTTAAACCTGAGTGCAAAAATGGAGGCTCTAGACCTTTCCAGAGCTGAGATATCGAAACTCAAAAATTCGACCCCAAAAAAAAAAACGACAGTGGTACCCCTTTTTGTTTTGTTTTTTAGGGCGAAAAATGAAGTTTCTCCAATCTTCTCAAAACTCTGGATTCTGATAGAGGGCCATGAGACTTAGACCTGAGTGCAAAAATGGAGGCTCTAGACCCTTCCAAAGCTGAGATATCGAAACTCAAAAATTCGACCCGAAAAATAAACGACAGTGGTACCCCTTTCATTTTTTTTGGGGGGGGCGAAAAATGAAGTTTCTCCAATCTTCTCAAAACTCTGGATTCTGATAGAGGGACAGGAGACATAAACCTGAGTGCAAAAATGGAGGCTCTAGACCCTTCCAGAGCTGAGATATCGAAACTAAAAAATTTGACAAGAAAAAAAAAACGACAGTGGTACCCCTTTCGTTTTTTTTTGGGGGCGAAAAATGAAGTTTCTCCGATCTTTTTAATACTCTGGATTATGATAGAGGGCCAGGAGACGTAAAGCTGAGTGCAAAAATGCAGGCTCTAGACCCTTCCAGAGCTGAGATATCGAAACTCAAAAATTCGACCTGAAAAGAAAACAACAGTGGTACCCCTTTCGTTTTTTGGGGGGGGGGCGAAAAATTAAGTTTCTCTAATCTTCTCAAAACTCTGGATTCTGATAGAGGGCCAGGAGACATAAACCTGAGTGCAAAAATGGAGGCTCTAGACCCTTCCAGAGCTGAGATATCGAAACTCAAAAATTTGACCCGAAAAAAAAACGACAGTGGTACCCCTTTCGTTTTTTGTTTTTTTTTTGGGCGAAAAATGAAGTTTCTCCAATCTTTTTAAAACTCTGGATTATGATAGAGGGCCAGGAGACATAAAGCTGAGTGCAAAAATGAAGGCTCTAGACCCTTCCAGATCTGAGATATCGAAACTCAAAAATCCGACCCAAAAAAAAAAACGACAGTGGTACCCCTTTCGGTTTTTTTTTCGGGCGAAAAATGAAGTTTCTCCAATCTTCTCAAAACTCTGGATTCTGACAGAGGGCCATGAGACTTAAACCTGAGTGCAAAAATGGAGGCTCTAGACCCTTCCAGAGCTGAGATATCGAAACTCAAAAATTTGACCCCAAAAAAAAACGACAGTGGTACCCCTTTTTGTTTTTTGTTTTTAGGGCGAAAAATGAAGTTTCTACAATCTTCTCAAAACTCTGGATTCTGATAGAGGGCCATGAGACTTAAACCTGAGTGCAAAAATGGAGGCTCTAGACCCTTCCAAAGCTGAGATATCGAAACTCAAAAATTCGACCCGAAAAATAAACGACAGTGGTACCCCTTTCGTTTTTTTTTTTTGGGCGAAAAATGAAGTTTCTCCAATCTTCTCAAAACTCTGGATTCTGATAGAGGGCCATGAGACTTAAACCTGAGTGCAAAAATGGAGGCTCTAGACCCTTCCAGAGCTGAGATATCGAAACTCAAAAATTTGACCCGAAAAAAAAAACGACAGTGGTACCCCTTTCGTTTTTTTTTGGGGGGGGGGCGAAAAATTAAGTTTCTCGAATCTTCTCAAAACTCTGGATTCTGATAGAGGGACAGGAGACATAAACCTGAGTGCAAAAATGGAGGCTCTAGACCCTTCCAGAGCTGAGATATCGAAACTCAAAAATTTGACCCGAAAAAAAAAACGACAGTGGTACCCCTTTCGGTTTTTTTTTTTGGGCGAAAAATGAAGTTTCTCTGATCTTTTTAAAACTCTGGATTATGATAGAGGGCCAGGAGACGTAAAGCTGAGTGCAAAAATGCAGGCTCTAGACCCTTCCAGAGCTGAGATATCGAAACTCAAAAATTCGACCTGAAAAAAAAAACGACAGTGGTACCCCTTTCGTTTTTTGGGGGGGGGGGCGAAAAATTAAGTTTCTCTAATCTTCTCAAAACTCTGGATTCTGATAGAGGGCCAGGAGACATAAACCTGAGTGCAAAAATGGAGGCTCTAGACCCTTCCAGATCTGAGACATCGAAACTCAAAAATCCGACCCAAAAAAAAAAACGACAGTGGTACCCCTTTCGTTTTTTTTTTGTTTTTTTTTGGGCGAAAAATGAAGTGTCTCCAATCTTTTTAAAACTCTGGATTATGATAGAGGGCCAGGAGACATAAAGCTGAGTGCAAAAATGCAGGCTCTAGACCCTTCCAGATCTGAGACATCGAAACTCAAAAATCCGACCCAAAAAAAAAACGACAGTGGTACCCCTTTCGTTTTTTTTTTCGGGCGAAAAAGGAAGTTTCTCCAATCTTCTCAAAACTCTGGATTCTGATAGAGGGCCATGAGACTTAAACCTGAGTGCAAAAATGGAGGCTCTAGACCCTTCCAAAGCTAAGATATCGAAACTCAAAAATTCGACCCGAAAAATAAACGACAGTGGTACCCCTTTAGTTTTTTTTTTTTTGGGGGGGGGGGGGGGGCGAAAAATCAAGTTTCTCCAATCTTCTCAAAACTCTGGATTCTGATAGAGGGCCATGAGACTTAAACCTGAGTGCAAAAATGGAGGCTCTAGACCCTTCCAGAGCTGAGATATCGAAACTCAAAAATTCCACCCTAAAAAAAAAACGACAGTGGTACCCCTTTTGTTTTGTTTTTTTGGGCGAAAAATGAAGTTTCTCCAATTTTCTCAAAACTCTGGATTCTGATAGAGGGACATGAGACTTAAACCTGAGTGCAAAAATGGAGGCTCTAGACCCTTCCAGAGCTGAGATATCGAAACTCAAAAATTCGACCCGAAAAAAAAACGACAGGTTTACACCCTTTCGGTTTTTGGGGGGGGGGGCGAAAAATTAAGTTTCTCCAATCTTCTCAAAACTCTGGATTCTGATAGAGGGCCAGGAGACATAAACCTGAGTTTAAAAATGGAGGCTCTAGACCCTTCCAAAACTGAGATGTCGAAACTCAAAAATTCGACCCGAAATAAAAACGACAGTGGTACCCCTTTCGTTTTTTGTTTTTTTCGGGCGAAAAATGAAGTTTCTCCAATCTTCTCAAAACTCTGGATTCTAATAGAGGGCCAGGAGACATAAACCTGAGTGCAAAAATGGAGGCTCTAGACCCTTCCAGAGCTGAGATATCGAAACTCAAAAATTCGACCCGAAAAAAAAAACGACAGTGGTACCCCTTTCGGTTTTTTTGGGGGGGCGAAAAATTAAGTTTCTCCAATCTTCTCAAAACTCTGGATTCTGATAGAGGGCCAGGAGACATAAACCTGAGTGCAAAAATTGAGGCTCTAGACCCTTCCAGAGCTGAGATATCGAAACACAAAAATTCGACCCGAAAAAAAAAAACGACAGTGGTACCCCTTTCGTTTTTTTTGGGGGGGCGAAAAATTAAGTTTCTCCAATCTTCTCTAAACTCTGGATTCTGATAGAGGCTCATGAGACTTAAACCTGAGTGCAAAAATGGAGGCTCTATACCCTTCCAGAGCTGAGATATCGAAACTCAAAAATTCGACCCGAAAAAAAAAAAACGACAGTGGTACCCCTTTCGTTTTCTTGGAAAAAAAAAACGAAAGGGGTACCACTGTGGGTTTTTTTCGGGTCGAATTTTTGAGTTTCGATATCTCAGCTCTGGAAGGGTATAGAGCCTCCATTTTTGCACTCAGGTTTATGTCTCCTGGCCCTCTATCAGAATCCAGAGTTTTGAGAAGATTGGAGTAACTTATTTTTTCACACCAAAAAAAAAAAAACGACAGGGCAGTGTTTGTTTGTTTTTTTTTTGCGGGGGGGGTCAACATTTTGAGTTTCTCTGATCTTCTTGAAACTCTGAATTCTGATAGAGGACCATGGGACTTAGACATGAGTGCAAAAATGGAGTATATAGACCCTTCCAGAGCTGAGATATTGAGATCCCACATAGCATTTATACCATTATAAATATCACAATATCTCAGCTCTGGAAGGGTCTAGAGCCTCCATTTTTTAACTCAGGTCTAAGTCCCATTGCCCTCTATCAGAATAAAGAGTTTCACGAAGATTGGAGAAACTTGTTTTTTCGCACCCAAAAAAAAAATGACAGGGGTACCACTGTCGTTTTTTGTTGGGGTCGAAATTTTGAGTTTCTCTGATCTTCTTGAAACTCTGGATTCTGATAGAGGACCATGGGACTTAGATGTGAGTGCAATAATGGAGTATCTAGACCCTTCCAGAGCTGAGATATTGAGATCCCACGTAGCATTTATGCCATTATAAATATCTCAATATCTCAGCTCTGGAAGGGTCTAGATTCTCCATTTTTGCACTCAGATCTAAGTCCCATGGCCCTCTATCAGAATCGAGAGTTTCAAGAAGATTGGAGAAAGTTATTTTTTCACTCCAAAAAAAAAAAATAAACAACAGGGTTACCACTGTCGTTTTTTTGTTGGGGTCGAAATTTTGAGTTTCTCTGATCTTCTTGAAACTCTGGATTCTGATAGAGGGCCATGGGACTTAGACCTGAGTGCAAAAATGGAGGCTCTAGACCCTTCCAGAGCAGAGATATTGAGATCCCACGTAGCATTCATGCCATTATAAATATCTCAATATCTCAGCTCTGGAAGGGTCTAGATTCTCCATTTTTGCACTCAGGTCTAAGTCCCATTGCCCTCTATCAGAATCCAGAGTTTCAAAAGGTTTCAATTGCAAGAGGGATGGTCAACATAAAAATGGTATGAAACTCATTCAGGTTTGAAACAACACTAGGGTGAGTAAGTGATGACAAATATAATTTTTGGTTGAACTACACCTTTAAAGGCATAGTTCACCCAAAAATTGAAATTAGCCCATGATTTAATCACCCTGGCCTCTAGCCATCTGTAACGGTTACCAGCTGGAGTGCCCTATTGAGCCTCCAGAGGGCACTCCAGATAAGACTATGTTTCACACAAACTACAGTTCCCAGAACTCACTGCCCGGACTCATCATCACTGATCACATTCACCTGTACCTCATTCACTATTGCATTCACCTGTCTCATCTTGTAAGTCTGGCTATTTATACCATGTTCATTCAGTCACTCACCGCGAAGTCTTGTTTAAGTGTTACACTGCAATTCTGAGCATTCTATGGTTTTCTTGTCTCTTGGTTTTGGATATCTTGCCCTGTTCCCTGGATTACTCTTTTGCCTCTGGTCCCTGCCTGTTTTGTTTGTTTCTCTGTGTATCTGTCTTGGACTGCCTATCTGTGTATGACCCTTGCCTGTACATTGGATTACGCCTCTGGATTGCCCTCAAATAAAGCTGCATTTGGATCTTAACCCTCTCCTCAGAGCAGTTCGTGACAGAAGACTTCGCCATGCCAAGATCCAGCAGCAATCATCATCATGAATCCAGCAGTCAAGCTTATGCGTCTCCGTCAAGGAGATCGATCCATTGAGAATTATGTTGCTGACTTTTTAGAGCTGGCTCACCTGACCTGCATAGAAGAGGTATGCCTAATGATCTTTTTTCGTGGAGGACTATCTGAACCGCTCAGTTCATTCATGCCCTTGCATGATCCTCACGGGACTTTAGAGCAGTACATTGACCTGGCTCTTCTGTTGAGCGGGTCATCATTTACTGTGGGCTTTGAGGATAAGGCCGAGGGGGCGTTCCTAGAGACCGTCCAGCCAGAGACCGTCCAGTCCGAGACCGTCAGCCCTGCCGAGCCTGCGCTCACCGTCAGCCCTGCCGAGCCTGCGCTCACCGTCAGCCCTGACGAGCATGCACTTCACTCAAGCCTCGCGAGTGATGAATCTCCAGTTCAAGTGAGTGATTATGAGTATCCAGTTCAAGTGAGTCATGATGAGTCTTCAGTTTATGTGATTGAGTCTTCAGTTCAAGTGAAACGCCGCCGCAGGAGGAGAAGGAGGGCTCGTTCGGTTCGCCAGGCTTCGGTGAGCATACCAGGACTCCTCGCCCTGTCGGTATCGCCTCTGCGCCTCGCCCTGCCGGCCCCGCCTCTGTGCCTCGCCCTGCCGGCCCCGCCTCTGCGCCTAGCCCTGCCGGCCCCACCTCTGCGCCTCACCTTGCCGGCCCTGCCTCTGCGCCTCACCCTGCCGGCCTCGCCCTGCCTGTGCCCTTCAAGCTCTGTTCAAGCTGTGCCCTTCAACTCCCTGTGGACTTCTCCAAGTATTTTTTTTGGGGGGGGCAGTAGGTACCTTGTGAGGGCCATGGAGGCGATACAGACATGGCCTTCATCTCGTCCTGCTCCGCCGTGGCAGCCCGAGGGGTCCTCACCGCCGTGGCCGCCTGAGGGGTCTTCACCACCGTGGCCGCCTGAGGGGTCTTCACCACCGTGGCTGCCTGGGGGGTCTTCAAAGCCGTGGCCGCCTGAGGGACCTTCACCGCCGTGGATGCCCGAGGGTCCCACAGTTCCGCCCTGGCCACGTCCACAGCCTGCTCTGCCCTGGCCATGCCCACAGTTTGCTTCGCCTTGGACGCCCGAGGGTCCGACAGCTCCGCCCTGGCCTTCGCCTGCACAGCCTGCTCCGCCCTGGTCGCCTGCACAGCCTGCTCCACCCTGGTCGCCTCCACAGCCAGCTCCGCCGCAGTCTCCAGGTCCTCTTCCGCTCCACGGGCCTGGCCCTCCATCCTGCCCCCAGGTCCGCCTCCGCTCCACCTCCCTCCTGGACATTGTGAGGAGCATCTGGAATCCGCTCCTTAAAGGGGGGGCTATGTAACGGTTACCAGCTGGAGTGCCCTATTGAGCCTCCAGAGGGCACTCCAGATAAGACTATGTTTCACACAAACTACAGTTCCCAGAACTCACTGCCCAGACTCATCATCACTGATCACATTCACCAGTACCTTATTCACTATTGCATTCACCTGTCTCATCTTGTTAGTCTGGCTATTTATACCATGTTCATTCAGTCACTCACCGCGAAGTCTTGTTTAAGTTTTACACTGCAATTCTGAGCATTCTACGGTTTTCTTGTCTCTTGGTTTTTGGATATCTTGCCCTGTTCCCTGGATTACTCTCTTGCCTCTGGTCCCTGCCTGTTTTGTTTGTTTCTCTGTGTATCTGTCTTGGACTGCCTATCTGTGTATGACCCTTGCCTGTACATTGGATTACGCCTCTGGATTGCCCTCAAATAAAGCTGCATTTGGATCTTAACCCTCTCCTCAAAGCAGTTCGTGACACCATCCTTGGTGTATATGACATTCTTCTCTCAGATGAAAACAATCAGAGTTATATTAAACAATGTCCTGGCTCTTCCAAGCTTTATATTGGCTGTAAATGGTTGTTTCTGTTTTGAAAGTCCATAAAAGTGCATAAAAGGATAGATGGATAGCCATCTATCCATAAAGAATATATAAATTCATATAAAATGTTTAAAATATTCATGCGCTTTAGATTTAAGTCAAATCCATATGTTCTTTTGGCCGGAAAGTTTTAAATATGGGTATTTTTCTTACATCTCCATCTTCCTCATTACTCCACACAAAGTCAACATCTAAGATATTTTCATCGGCTATATGTTCAAGCGTTTCAGAACTGTATATTCTGCACATGAAAAAGTTTCAAAAATGTATTTTTTTTATATATATATAAAAGAAACTTCAATCACCATCACTGAAAATGTGACGTCAGTAACAGGCTTTTAAACCTACTGTCCATTCTAATGGACAGACACATTTAATAAAAATCCTGATTTCGTGCAATTCTACAGTCGATTTTTAACTTTAATTAATAAGTTCAATCTTTCTATTTTACATACAAACTATGAAATACTGGCAAAAATATATACAAAATGTAAATACACCTTAGAAAATGTTGCTTGCTTCTGTGTTTGGAGGGAAGTGCTGCCATGCTTCTCTTCAATGTATAGTTTTTTTTTATATAATTACAACAAGCAGAGCTTTACTGGCATTTGATTGGATGACAAACGTCCAATCTCATGGACTGCAGGCTTTAAACTAGGTGAAATGCTCCAGAAGTTAAAAAAGGGGGCTGACATGTGATGTCCATTTTAATGGACACAGGGTCTGAATGGGTTAAGAGCAGTTGCGCATGTTGTATGACGGATTGTTATTATAACGGTGGGTTTACCAGGCGCGCGCCAGGAGCATGAGCATATTTACATAAATATGAATTTATGTATTGTAAGATCAGATTGTTAAATACTCAGAATGGTATATTAATATTTTAAATTTATATGTAGCCTACTGTTGTGTGTTCTTATTTATATTGTGGTGTATATTTTTATGTGTTTATTACGCTGCATACAAATTGCCCGGGATCTTAATGAAGCTGAACATGAATTGGCGCGTAGTGATTTTATTTTTTGGACAAAAAAAAGCAACATGCAAAACTCTCAGAGAGAATATAGCCTAAAGCGAATATAGTCTAAATGCGTATCCAAATGTTATCAATATACAAAAAAGTAGTAACCACGCAGAAAAAAACAAGGGGGGAGGGGGGGACTTCTTCATAATACAAAAATCATAATACGTAAATAATAAACATAAATAATGGCAGGTGAATGGTGACATGTAAAATACATAAGATCACAGGACCAATAACATCCTGCCGGATAGCCTAGATCCATTTCCGTGAAACTTCCTCAACAGGGAACAGAGGGAAGGAATGAAAACGACAGATATGGCTGCTTTTGGGAATGACAAAAAAGGCCGGTACACAACAACTCTTAATAGTTGCTTGCGCTATTTGTTCTGACCGGAGATTGCGAAGATTAAGAAGAAGAACTGAGAGTTTGTTTCAAACCTAAAGTATGAAACAAACATACTTTAAGCATGTTGTCAGTGTCCTCTTTGCTCCGCGACCGCAATGTATTTTTCACTTTGTGAGAACATGGTTTGTGTGTGTGTGTGTGTGTGTGTGTGTGTGTGTGTGCGTATGCGCAATTGTGTGTGTATATTTGCAAAGGGTCAATAGTGTGTGATCCCAGACACAACAGAGAATTTTTTGTTAAACATCACTTCCCAGAACCACAGAAACCAACGTGTACTCCGCACCATCAATAATAGAAGAGCTCTCACTGTTGTTTCACACAATTGTGAGACCCGTATATATTATATTCCTGACACTGAAGAGCAATGCTTATTTATATTCAAAGCTACTGTTGCTGCTGTGCAAGGCCTCAACCCATCTGTCAAAATGACGAAAACGCACTATTCCTCAAGTCATTACCATACTTGATTCTCAGTAGTCAAACTGAGAACAAAAACATGCATGTTTGCTCATTTGTGTGCGCAGTCTTCTTTATTCTGCGTTCTCTTGTCTTTGGAGGAGAGAAATGATTTCTCTGACTTCGGGCCATCTGAAGTGATTATCTAGAAAGCAAACATTGACTGAGCCGAACAGAGGAAGGTGGAGCTGGAATTAGCAGCGCTGCTGTAAACTCTGTGGACGGGCCGCTGACAGGGACCGTGTCAGATTATTATCTCTGAGACGGAAAGGCCCGGCCGCTTGTCTGACTTCCCTGCTTCACAGTGTGGCGTCGCCGTGTCATTTTCACTTAACGTATAGTCTTCAGCGCGAAGGGCGACACATCTTCTCTGAGTTGCAGCATCAAACCACTAGCCTGGCATGCCAGACCTACATCAAGGGAACTCATCATTGACAGGGCTCAATCTGAGGGGCGGGATAAACGGTTGTCTTTCAAATTCTCTTTACACGCGAATCGATAGCGCTACAACCAATCAGAGCAATGATGAAGGTGACGGCTGAGTCCCATGCGGATTCCCACCAGCGGAGCAAGTGAGTTGCATGTATTAAACTTTTACCGAAACCAGTTGGCAAAACTACGAACACATCTTTCTTTCTTTCTTTTTTTTTTTTTAAATGACTCAAGTGCCGTTCTTTGTTCTGGTTTCAAAGAAAAGATTGAGTTCAAATTATCCAGAGTAGCGGTCAAAGCCAAATCGAAAGACAGCTTTAAGTTAAGCCCGCCCACCAACTCTATACACAACGTGATTGGCCTGACCAGAGTTTGGTATTTCCAGCTAAAACGTCTATGGAGAGTTGCTAGACCACACAGGCTGCGAAATAATTTTTGCTGCCGCTAGGGTACGTATAGATAACTAGGCTATCAAACCACCAATTTTAACCCTTAAAACGCATACCTCGGGTCTTTAGTGACCCCGAACATCATTCACTACCCTCCTTCTCATTCATTTTTTAAAGTTAAACATGAACTTTTTTAGTACTCTTCAATCAATTAATTATAACAAAATATAAGAATGCCTGTTTTCTCATTCATTTTTGTACAATTGTATAGGGTCGCTAATGACCCGAGGTGTGTATATTTTTTCTGCACAACAAATTGAATCTTTGATGTCTGAAAAAGTGCAATATGCCTTTATTCCTCAAGGTGGCAGTGTCTGATACACTGATGAAGTGACGTTTCGCCCATTGTTAGTGAAGGCAGAAAACAAAAGAATAGGAAGCATCATCAGCAAAACTTGAAATGGCGCAGTGATTTACAGCAGAGCAAGTGCTGAATGCAATATTAGCAATATTAATATTATATTAGCAGGTCTGTAGAGGCGAAATATGAGGCTGGGTAAAATAATGGTGCTTATGAAAACTGGGCTATTTTACACAAACTAGGCCTCTCTTTTTTTTCCTAAATAAGCATATTTGATCTCTTTTTTTCTTGGATAGTTAAGTGTAAAATGTACACTTGTCAGAAACATGGTATTGGTCAGCTTGGTAACTTGCTGTATTTAAAAGTGCCCTCAGGTATTTTGATGACGTAGTTGTACCCCTGAAGAAATGACTACTAGTAAAACTACCTAGTTGATTTAAAAGCAATTTCATATCACACAGAGTCTAATGGGGGAAGAAGACATGTACAGAACTTACATATCAAGGATGCAAACTTCTCACCTTTTGATGAAAATTGCAGATTTCTGTATCCGAAATCGCACACTTCCCTACTACATAGTTGGCGAAAAACAGTATGTGACTAGAGTATGAGTGAATTCACAATACTTCTAAAACAGTACTCATAAAACAAAAAAAAAATATGTGGATGATGAACTATTTCATGTGAGATTCTGAAATGCGCATGTTTTTTTAAGAAGTTTCTTTTTTTTTTATTGATTTGATTATTTGGATTTCATTAAAAAGGTTAAAATGGTATTATCTACAACGACAGTGCTGCTTTAATCCATAAGATAAACTTAACTCAGAAATAGGGTTCTAGCCTTTATGAGTTCAGTGAATCGGGTCAAATGATTGTGATATGATTATGTCAAAACTCAACCAACACCATCAGATCACCTTTTCTATTTGTTTATCTGGCTGTTATAACTCAGATACAGCAGCCAAATAAAATCTAAAGTTAATGATGTGAGGGTCAAGAGCCCAACTAAAACAAACACTGATCACCACAATGGTGACTTTAAATTCCGGTTTTCTCCTTCAGTGATTCTGCTTGTATTATTCATCAGATTTCTTCAATAATGCTCAATCATCACTAAAATATTCACTTAATTATCTCATTCACTTTAACACTGCTTTAACGTAACCCAGTTATTTGCAACCTGTTGACATTAAAAAAGTTAATTAAAGCCAACATATAATTTTTTGAGTGGTATTTCCCCTATGTGTCATGGTCAGGGCTCTGTGTTTTTTCTTTTCTTTTTCTTATTTTCTTGTCTTTTATTACATACATTTGCATCAGTGTTACATCTTCTACTGAGTGAATGTGGCATGAAGTTGGAAAGGAAAGGAAAGGAAAGGAAAGGAAAGGAAAGGAAAGGAAAGGAAAGGAAAGGGGGAAAAATAGTGTAGGGTGAGTTTTTGAATCTCCGTATAGTAACATCCTTATTATAGTCTTCACATCTTTTTTTGTTATATAAAAAAATGAACAATGGCTAAAAGATTGTAGTGTATTTCAAATACAGGTCTCCACTTTGCAAGAAGCAGGACTTCGTGTGTGAATCATGTCAGAAGAAAATAAACGTTTCTGACAGGAACATGAATGAAAATACAAACTGACAGCTTCTCCATCCGCAACTGCAGAATATTTAATGATTACAACAATTGCCATAATGAACTCTAGCTGTGTATCTCGTACAGCGCTCTTGCCGCCTTACTTCAAGCTGACACTTTCCTTGGTGTATTTAATCAGAAGTGAACGTATATGTCATAGATACATCGGAAAGCCATTTTCTTCCAAGTTCAGAATAGCTACCATGCCTCTTTTGCCTCCAAGTACCTTCCAATTTGCCTTCATCTTGCATCAAACCCAGCAATTTAGCCCAGAATGAATGCTGACATGGTTGGTTCTCTATCGGAAAGAATCAGACATAGCCTAGTAGCTTTTCAGGAGAGCAGGGACACTCACCATAAATCTTTAAATGGAGGGAGAGAGAGACTTTGTGACTTGATTATGTCTTAGCAGAGCTAGGCTACCTCTGATCTCGAGAGGAGAATTTAAACTACCCACAGTCCTCCCTTTGATTTTCATTTTACATGCGCCAAGTCACGTAATCAGAGAGATCTGAGCTGCAATCGCCACAACAGCAGAACATGACGGACTGAATTTCCTGTAAAACAGGTCACAAATCAATCCAAATCTTCAGTCATGACTCACAGCTCCACAGCATGTCCATGTCACTTCCGCTGATCATGTTAATTGAGTCGTCAACTACAGAGGAGAAGCACGCAGAGCTGGGATTTATTAAAAAATACAATTCATAAGCGTTGACCCTCTACTGCAGAACGTTACCCTGGGGCAAGAAAAACATTTCTTGTCATGTTCTTAACAGAGAGCTGAAATCTTGGAGAAAAGCAATGATTTAAACCGCAGAAACATGGATTTTTGACACTAATTACTGCAAATGTAGAGCTCTAAATAGATAGTCTGCGTATGCAACCGAGTGCTGCGGCAGCTCGAGCAAGTTGAAAATGTAATTTGTAGGATTATTCCAGTGAGGCCCTTAAGATACACTGGCCTAAATGACTACAGTAATGCATCATTATTAGCTAGCAGGCAGCAGTGAGCAGTAGATTGAATGTGAAATCTAATTTTACCCTACTTTGTTTGGGAAAAGAATGCATATTGAAGAATCTACATGAATTTAGCTGGATTAGTGTAAGAAGGGTTCATATTACTGACTGTAACTCAATTATACCTGTTGATATTTATGGCTAGGGATTTGAACTTGAGGACAGATGTGCTTTTACTGTTCTAAGAAACTGGACATGGTGTTCATCTGGAAAATTATCTGGGGACCAAAACACCTAGAAGAAGCGATACTTGGGTGGCATCTTGTGACTTGCACTGACCCAGAGCATCTTAGCAACATCCTAGCAACCACATAGCAACTCCCTAGCAACCAACAATAATACTTGAGTACTGCTGTGGCAGTTTTTGCACGGGCAAGCAGTACATAGTTTTCAAGTCGAACAAAAGAAATCCGGTTGCTAGAAATATAGAATGAGGATCCATTATATGTTGCCCCCACAATATAATAAATCGTTCTTAGTATAGATGTGACTGCTCCTTAGAAAGCATGATGGACCACTTTGTCTTTATCCCTTCATGTGTTGCTATTATTATGTCTTTAAAGCTTTATGTGTGTCTATTCAGTACATTGATTTGGAAGCAAATTATTTCAGTGGTGATGGAGTGTCAAAATCTGCCGGAAAAAAAAAAACACTGGTTGATTTATTTACCAATATAGTGTTTTATAAACGGCACTTTTATGACTGGAAAAAACTTTTTTTGATATTTGCAATGCAAAGTATTTTTCTGTCATTTTTGGTAGGCTTTTTATGGATCCCCGTACACACGTCTTCTCATCATGCCCATGACGTATGAATTTTGTGGCCATGTTATGAAATAGTTTCCTTGTCTTGGCTGTGATTGAACAAATACAGGGAACGAATTCTTAAATTTTTGACCAATATACACTAAAAAAAATTATGTTGACTTTACATATCAATAAAAAAGGTAACATTTTATTTTGATAGTCCACTTTAGACATTCACCTAACTATAAGTAACTTTGCCGCTACATGTCAACTAACTATCAGAGTATTAGTAGACTGTCTGATTAATATCTGCTAACACTTTATTTTGTTGGTCCCCCAACAGATATTCAACTGACTATAAGTAACTTTGCAACTACAAGTCAACTTGTTCTCCTAACCTGAACCCTAACACCTAACCCTAACAGTCTACTGACAATCTACTACAGTCTACTAATACTTTAAAGACAGTTAGTTGGCACACTGTAAAAAATATTTTCAAGATTTGTTATCACAACATTTTTTCTTTTGTCAAAACAACTTAAATAATTTATTTAGTTGAGATAACTTATTATTTTGAGTTTCTGATGATTAAATTAATCTCCTTCATTGTATTAACTCACTTTTTCCAGTTCAATCAACTTAAAATTTTAAGGCAACCAGGTTACTTACTTTTTTAAGTTAAACCAACAACATTTTTTTACAGTGCATGTAGTTGAAAAGTTACTTATAGTTAGTAAAATGTCTAAAGTGACTATCGAAATAAAGTGTAACCTAAAATAAGAAACATCTAAAAAAACAGTTGAATGCAGATGATTAGCGTATGAATCTCAACAATGGTGACAAACAGATCACCTCTTAACAAAAGCTCATTATTTATTCATGCAGCAATGCATGATGGGAGCCATGAATGAGTTTTGATTAGCGGCACCCCGAATGCACTGCAACATGCTTTATATTTGTCACCATTGTTGAGATTCACAGTCTGATTCTTGATGTCTGTGTGTGATGTTCTTAATGTCTACATATCTAAGAAGTTTCTTTTTTTATTGATTTGATTATTTGGATTTCTTTGAAAAGGTTAAAAATGGTATTATCTACAAAGACAGTCACTCAGAAATTCAGAAATAGGGTTCTAGCCTATATGAGTTCAGTGATTCGGGTCAAATGATTGTGATATGATTATGTTGAAACACAACCAACACCATCAGATCACCTTTTCTATTTGTTTATCTGGCTGTTATAACTCAGATACAGCAGTCAAATAAAATCTAAAGTTAATGATGTCAAGAGCCCAACTAAAACAAACACTGATCACCATAATGGTGACTTTAAATTCCGGTTTTCTCCTTCAGTGATTCTGCTTGTATTATTCATCAGATTTCTTCAATAATGCTCAATCATCACTAAAATATTCACTTAATTATCTCATTCACTTTAACACTGTTAATTTAACGGAACCTGTTGACATAGTTAATTAGTTAATAAGTTAATTAAAGCCAACATATAGTTTTTTGAGTGTACATTGTATTTCCCATATATATGTCATGGTCAGGACTCTGTATTTTTCTTTTCTTTTTCTTCTTTTCGTCTTTTATTACATACATTTGCATTAGCGGTACATCTTCTGCTAGTTTACAAAATTCCCTTTTAGCAGTCTTTTTCTTCCAGTAAATCAGACCAAAAATATTGATGACTCATCCTACACTACACTGATTTTTGGCCAATCAGATGCCCTCTAGAATATGAATGCCCCGCCCCCTAATATCACCTGCAGCTGACTAGTCTCAGCCTCAGACCATTGGCTAAACGTCTGATACATATATGGCACGCAAAATTGAAAACATTTCAGGAGCTTTCGAAACCATCATCGGTTGAATTCTACATAATTTCCGGTAAGATCTGAGTGTGGTTAGGATACGAAGCCGCTGTCGCTGACGTCAAACCCCCTCAAGGGGGAAGAAAGCCGTCATATTTACCCAGATGCAGAGCTGTTGCTGAATATGAGCCTGCATGAACCTGACTGTCTATACTAGCAGAGCCTGCACTCAGCCCATTAACACAGCACTGTGTGTTCTCTCATTTCATCATGCCACACATCCCTCGCACACACAGATGCGATACACACTGGCTGTCCAGTCGGGTGTGACGCACACTTCCATCTGTCCCCTCGTGGACATCAGAAAACATTGCTTTAGTCCCTGGAGCTCTTCTGCTTCTCAAGATGAAAGCGCACAGCTCCTGAGAGGAATGTCAGACGCAGTGCTGTTTTTTTTTTTTTTATCAGCATCAGTGTGTGCAATGCTTTCGATATTTGAGGGTGGTTAACATGGCATAATGACCCCATTAATGATTATACGGTGGTGTTCAAAACCATACATAAATAAAGTTTGCATACCGGTGTATAGGCCTATCAATACAGTCTGTTGAATGTGAAAACTGTTGCACAAGCCAATGTTTGGCAATATAGGTAATCACAACAAGATTTTGAAGCCAGGCCATTTGCATTAAAAAATGTAAAAAAATGTAAAAAAAAAAAAAAAAAAAAAAAAAAAAGTCTACTGACTACATTGGCAACTGCTTTATCAGGCAGCATCCTAACTGTGGAAACATAAGCACTTAAGAGCAAAAATGTCTATAAATGTAATATTTAGTCTATTTTGATCATGTATAATTCTCGATTCTTCAGGTGAGAAACTGGGTCTTATGAACGGTAGCAAAAGTATGCGTCTAATGGGGTACTCTCTGAGGTAGAGTGCAGGTGTGTGTGTGTTGCTGAAGCGCTCCAGTAATAAGAGCCAGGGGGTTCATATGTTGTGGCTCTGAGTGTGAGGTGTGACAGCCAGGTCTCATGAATAGTGATGCTAGACAGCTGCTCATTAACAGGAAGCCTGTCAGCCAACAGACTGGAACTGCCAACACACACTCGATGCATTAAACTCCCACGGACAACACACACACAATCTGTTTGCAATCCCTTCATCTCCCCAACCTGTGGCATCTCCAGGCTCCTTGACTCTGAACTGACCCTGCAATGAGATGACTTTCATTGTCAGCGATTGGCATCTACTCACCTCAAGTCTAGTGTGCAGTCGCAGTTCCCCCTCACTCTGGAAAAAGGCTCTCTGAGACTCAAGTGTTCGTATTATCATGCCCAAGCCCACACGTCTCAGAGTGTCAGAGAACAGCACACACACTTAGACCTCCGGCATGAAGAACGCAACCAAGAGAGGTCTTCGCACGAACGGCGCTGACAGAAATTTTCCATTGTTGGTTTATTGACTGAGACATCCACGGCATAATTACAGCTCAATTTGATCCCTAGGGCCTTTTTCACATCGCACATAAGTGTGCATATTTATTTTGGAGCCCATATCTCCTGTTTACGTGAGCTGCGCTGTAGAGAAGAAGATTAGGGGTACAGTAAACAGATGTGTGTTTTGCCATATGCAGCATTAACTCTAGCTTCTCAATTCTTTTGGAAAATATAGGCAATATAAAATAATAGAGCGAGCCTCTGACCTCAAGGTTTAACATTCACACAAACAGCGTTTTCTATTCAGTAAATCTGTTTGAATCCTGACTATTGAGCAGTTTGGGTTCTGTTGTGCAAATTACCAAATTCATTTTGATGTTAATAAGATTTATCGGTAACACTTTAGAATACGGTTCCTTCATTAATGAATAACTACACAAGAACTAATGAGTAACACAATATTAACAATCTAGTAACTATTATTAACTAACAAGAAACTCTGATTAACGAACTAGTAAGTATACTAAAGTGGTGAACTTTAGTATACTTTTAGAAAATGTCTTTAGTAACACTTGAGTAATTACTAGTTAGTTCCAATAATCTTCACTTTATAATACGGATCCAAATAATTAGTAATTCCCACAGAAGTATCTAGTAACACTTTCATCTGTGAGCTATTACTGACTAATTCGTTAATAAGAGTTTCTTTTAGTTAATAGTAGTTACTAGATTGTTAATAAACTTTTTCAGTAGTTCTCTGGGAAGTATTAAAAAAATAGTAGTTATTGATTACTTAATAGTGAACTACCACTTTCGTCTGTGTGCTATTGCTTACCAGTTCGTTAATCAGAGTTTCTTGTTAGTTAATTTCTCAACAACTGAGTTTGGGAAAAAATGGTAAAACCTTTGGGGAAAAAAAAAACTCCCATTTAAAATGGTCATTACTGTAAAAACAAAATAAATAAATACAAACAAACAAACAAACAAACAATAACCATCATTTTATAATTTACTGTAAAAATGAATATGACTGAATATGTTAAATCTAATCAAGAAAATTGAGGCAACAGATTACAATCAAGAGTATTAATTAAATTTAACAAATTAGAATTGAGTAATAACTAACCACATGAATTACTTAAAAGTTAACGAGTAGAATTTGCACATTTTTTGAACAAAAAATATCGGAAAAACAGACTGACGTCAAAGATGAATTAAGAACTCAAGAATTAAGAATTCTGAATTAAGAATTGGCCCAACTAAACCACACACTGATCTCCATAATGGTGACTTAAAAATACGTTTTTCAAGACATCACATAACTGACGTCTTGGGACATCTTTTGACCATACGTCAACATCCGCCTTTTTAGGGTAGCCTTAAACATTGGTTAGATGAAGTTATCGGATCATAACCCTACCCTGTCACCTAACCGACGTTAAAGGTAAAGCGTCAGTTGTATGACTGCCCGGCATCGCTATGTAACCAACGTTTAGGGGTACCCTAAAAAGGTGGATGTTGACGTATGGTCCCAAGACGTCAGTTATATGACGTCTTGGGATGAGACTGTGTTAACTCTTCTGCTTGTTGTCATCAGGTGTCTTCAGTGTTGGCAATAAAAAAAAAAGAGTTCTTAATTCATCTTTGATGATAGTCTGTTTTTCCGATATTTTTGTTTACAAAAATGTGTAAATTCTACTCATTTCAAATGGTTAACTTTTAAGTAATTCATGTGGTTAGTTATTACTCAATTCTAATTTGTTAAATTTAATTAATAATATTGATTGTAATCTGTTGCCTCAATTTTATTGATTAGATTTAACACATTCAGTCATATTCATTTTTACAATGCAAAATGAATTCAATTAAATTCAATGAATATATATTTTTAATTCTCGTTGACCTTTAGAACGCAACCCTTTAACAATTTGGCATTGCTTGGAAATTCATCTTGATGTCCTTCTCTCATATAACCATTTTTATGGTAATTATTGTATGTTAATATAAGGAGCATGAATTATAAAATGGTTATATGGCAGTGGGACATTGAAATATTTATTAGCTATATAAATTAAATATTGATTTAGTAACAACCAAACCCTTTCAGTTTTATTTCAGAACTACAGCCCGACACAACGAGCCGCCAAGTGCGTAAAGATGGCCGTTTATACAGGGTGCCACCCAATGACTTTGGGTGGTGGTGGTGGGGGGGAGGGGCTAATCCCTCTCTCTTTTCCTTCTCTCTCTCTTACTTTTTCAGTTTGTACTTCTGTTAACCCTCGCTATCTCTCAGTTACACACAGATGCTCAGAATATAGGCTTTTTTCTCCGATTGATTGTAGTCAATGACAGAAGAGTGAGGCGAGCGGCCCTTTTGACCGGACCTGGCCGTCAAATAATACAGATATGAACGTCAGCGGAATAATTGAAGAAGGTGTTTTATATGTAGAAGACAGAGAGGGATGAAGTGGAATTGAATCTCAAAGAAAATGAGAAGGGGGAGCGAATCTCAGGAGACAGGCGCACAAAAGCTCCGCCATGTTTGAAGAAAATAGAGGATAATTAGAGTGGTCAGTACCTTCCCCAGACTGGAACACTTCTGTTTCTTTCTCACACACACACACGCATGCAGCCAGCAGAAGACAGTACACACACACACTGACAGGCATAAATCACTTGGCTTTTGAAGCTCCCGTGAGGGGTTTATGAAACAGTCTACAGTGAATACATATCACTCTGAGGAATAGGCAGACGATCGCCCTGCACCAAAAAAGAAAAAAGAGAAAGAAAAACCACTTTAGTGCCTTCACATATCTCTTTGACTTGCTCTTCAAGGGGACCAATTTTAGCCAATTTAGCTAAAACAGGAGAGCTCACTCACTCACATGTCTTCCCTCCTCTAGTTCAGCCGTTGTGGGAGCTAAAATGGTCTCTTCCTCGTTCCTCTATCACAATTGAGGGGTAGAGAGAGCCACACGCTGGCACTCGGTCTGGAATGAAAGAAAACATTCTGTCTTCAGATCGCCTATTGATCCCAACAACAGTCCCCACCGGACGGTCCACATGACAGTAACTAGTCTCCATGACAACAGCATTTCAGATGCAGATTCTACCTGTGAGAATAAAAACCCACCTATTTAGCATAAAGCCACTCAAGTCGGTTACAATATCTGGAACAAATAAACATGTTATGGACACTGTTTTATCTCAGAACGTTTCTGAATGTGGAATGGCTGTCAAAACTTTAGGGGAAGGATGAACTAGTTTAATAATTGATGCATTCATTTAATAATTTAATAATTTAATCAATAGTGACAGTAAATTCATTTGTATTGCAACATTTCTATTTCAAATAAACGCTGTTATTTTGAACATTCAATTCATGAAAAAATCCTGTAATCGGTTTCCACAAAAAAAATATTAATCAGCACAAATGTTTTCAACATTGATAATCATAAGAAATGTTTCTTGAACATCAAATCAAATCATGTGACACTGAAGACTGGAGTAATGATGCTGAAAATTCAGCTTAAATTACATTTGTTACAATATAAAACAATTATTTTAAATTAGGGCTGTCAAACGATTAATCGCATTTATTTGCGATTAATCGCATCCAAAATAAAATTTTGTGTTTACATAATATATGTGGGTGCATTGTGTATAATTATTTTGTATATATATATGTATATAAATACACACACATGCATGTATATTTAAGATTTTTTTTAATTTATATATAAAGTATTTATATTTATATATAATATAAATTATATATAAATCTATACATGAAAATATTTCTTAAATATACATGCATGTGTGTGTATTTATATATATAAAATAATTATACACAGTGCACCCACATATATTATGTAAACACAAACTTTTATTTTGGATGCGATTAATCGCGATTAATCGTTTGACAGCCCTATTTTAAATTTAAAAGATATTTCACAATATTACTTTTTTATCAAATAAATCCGGGCTTGATGAGCAGAAGAGACTACTTTCAAAAGCATTTTTAATAAAATTGTCTATTTGAGCCATTGAATCAGTCTTCTTGGTTACTTTAACCCAACACGGGGTTTGCCAATTGGGTTGTTTTTAACCCAGCCATTTTTAGAGTGAAGGTTTAATCCATTTTACATTATTTACTACATGAATCAATGAACATTTTCTATGTATGCTTTTGCTCATTTCTTTGAAATGTTAAAAACGTATGAAGATTGCAATAAACCAACATTAAAGTGATAGTTCACTTTGAAATTATTTTTTGGTATGTTTTAGCTTACCTCAAGGGCATCCAAGATGAAGGTGTCTTTGTTTCCGCAGTAGTTTCAATTTTGATATTTTTAAGTCAAACCGTTCTTGTCTGTCAGTCATATAATGGAGGTCTATGGTCACCACCTCAAAGGGCATGGTAACGAGGTAAAAACGATATAAATACTGTTTGTTTTCTCACGCAAACCGCTCGTTTCGTGTCTTAGGCCATCAATGTGTACTTACATTTACGAGTCATTAAATCATGTTTCATTTGGACTTCTCTGTGCATGCTCTTTGAGGTGGTGACCATAGACCTCCATTATATGAACGGTTTGACCTAAAAATATCAAAATTGAAACTACAGTGGAAACAAAGACACCTACGTCTTGGATGCCCTTGAGGTAAGCTAAAACATGCCAAAAATTAATTAGGCTTCAAATCTTCTTTTGCAGGGTCTATCTTTGAGTGTCGGTTGATGCCTTCTGCTGGCATATGATGACAGAGGGACAGTGTGAGTGGAAATGAGTCCTGTGGTCCTCCATCTCACTATCGATTTCCAAGGAAGAGTGCAGGAGGTAAGAGAAGATAAATATGAAGTCAGTGGTCATGAACGCTCACGAATAATTCTCCTGCACTTACAGCCTCCTGCTGCTCTGAGCTTTAAAACTAACCTTGATTCAAAGAGAGGCAGCCTTGATGTCCTCCACTGGTGAGCAGAAGGTTGATCAGCAGTCACAGAACCACACAGCGCTCCATTCGCAAGGTAAATAACAGCTGATAGCCCGCTGCACTGAGGGCACTGAACCGATGCGCTCGCTCTTTCCCTCTTTCTCTTCCTCTCGCTGATTTCTCGAACTCGTATCTGTATCAGGAACAGCAAACTGAAAAGGCAAATTGCTTTGTCACACCCAGACATGCTTGACTACACTGAATAATTGCACTGCAGCGCTGAAAAAGAGCTGTTTTCCTTTTATCTAATGAAGCCCTTAAGGGGAGAGGAGGTGGGTTGTGTATTAAAACCTTTTGGTGTCTCTTTGGGAGTGAGAGATGTAATGATTTTAGCGGTGCATCGCATGCTGATCGCTCGCATCCACATCCCGCCCGGTCTGTGTCCAGCTGCACTGGTTCAGTAATGCCAGAGGGAATAACAGACAGCACTGGTCTTCAGACAACAAGCACTGAGATTTGCTGACGCTTCATTCTTCACACTGATACCTGCAGGGCCGCTGAGAGAAAGATAGGATGAGCGAGAACGAGAAAGATGATGCCAGAGCCACGGGTTCAATCAGAGCGTTGTGGCCAGAGGTGACTGTTGAGGATTCACTCTTAAATATAGAGAGGAAGATAGAATAAAAAAAGAAAAACAGAAGTGAGAATGATTACAAGTGCATTACATTTATGAATGTACATAGCCTATTCAAACGTATTCAATTAGAGAACTACAGGGATAAAGTGATTAACTCGAGAAGTTGTTGTGTACAGTTATAATGGCCTCATGACAGCCAATGTCAAACCCAACCACATGACAGTTTAACTTAATTTAATATCAAGTTGTCATGACAAAGACACTGACAGGTTATGATGTTATGGTTTATGTCAAGATGTCATAACAAAGACATAATATTTGCATTCAAAATGTAATTATTGAGTGGAAGACAGTGAAAATGCATAAACCCTACTTCATATTCATGACATATGTCATGTCATGGTTATGAAGGTGTCATGTCAGTCTTATGAACACCCCTTCAAGTAAAGTGTTACCCATTTTCCAAATATTAAAATCATATTTAAATATTCGGAAACACTTTATTTCGGTGGTCCACTTTAGACTTTCTACTAACTATAAGTAACTTTGCAACTATATATCATTTAACTCTCATTATTAGTAGATTGTGTGCTCAATATCTGCTAACTCTTTATTTTGATGCCCTGATTTCTGAGAAACGCCGTTTCTGTTCTGTTCTCTGTGTGTTGAAAAAATTGTGTTTGGACACAGTCCAAGCTGTGTAAATAGGAAGGTAAACAACAAAGTGGATTGGACTGAACAACTCTCTTGTAGCCAATCAGCAACAGGGCCATATAGACTCATGATGGTGGAAGAGAAAGAGTGAGCAAGCAGGACATTTGTTGAAAGACTGTTGAAAGAGAGATTTCTAAAAAATACTAAATACTAAAAAAAGGAAAGGTTTGATTAAGTCTCTTAATGCTGGAGAGACGTTTAAAAGTGGGAAGGCTGAAAACATGAAGTTTGCTTTGTTTCTGCTCGATACATGAGTTACATTGGTTATATGCTGTTATACAGTATGTTGTAGAATCACAGCTGATTAATTGCGGTCTAATTCAGCAGCTGTTAGTCGTTGCCTGTCTTGCATAGCCTGTTTGTTATTTGTGGGTTGGGGCAATGGAGGGAGTTTGGGTGTCGGTTACAAATATCAACAGTGTTTCTCTTAAAGGGGCAGTTGGCAACTATTTCAACTTAATAAAACCGTTTAAAAACTATTTTAATGGTTCAATAACCAGTTCTGGAGAGAATGGTGGCTTCCCCCACTCCCCCCAGCGTCCCCAGGTGGAAAACCAACCTTGCAACATGGGGACTAACGTCCTGGTAAGTTGGAAATAGAAGTCTTGTGAGAAGCGAGAACGAGTGAGAACAAGCGAGAAACACAAACTGCTTTATGGCAATTCGACATAATTCTAAGATACTGTGTATGATGTATTACCCATTCGGGTCGGTAGACACCAAGCGTGCTGCACAAGCCCTCAAAAGCGAAGCCAAAACGTCTCGATCGCCCTCCAGTGGCCGGTTCTAGTATAGGTCATAAACCCCGCCTCCCCATGTTATTCAATGGGACGTGAGACCAACTAAACAATTAAATTACAATTAATTAAATTAATTTGTCATTTACTGTAGTTTCTATCACGTTGATGTTTGTTTTTTAGTTATTTGATGCTCTATAAACAGTGCTGTGACATCATGATTGACAGGATCTCTGTGCAAAGTAGTCACTGAAGACTTAATGTTGTCATAATGTTGACTATGTGGTTAGTAGTTGTATTTACCTTATTTTAACGAGGTATTGCAATCAGCAGACACCATTGGCGAGGAACGGAGCAGAGAGAGGCCACTTAAGAAAAGTGCGGGGCGTGTGCTTGCGATTGATTCAGCGAGAGTGAGGGCGGAGCCTATATTTCGTGGCTTTACTTCCTGCTCACGACTGCGAATGTCTGGTCCCGAAAGTGAAAGTGCGCAGACTCCATATCGGTACATTGGCGGCTTCAGTTCAAAAGAGCGAAGGGGCGTCGTCCATATTTTTTACAGTGTATGGTAGACACAGCTTCTGATAGAGTTGGCTGGCTCCGATAATAACAGAAGCACATGAAAGCAGGAGGAAAGCGCCGCAAATGAGTTTCTTTATGACGGTGTTGTGAAATATACGCCGTACAGCTGTAGGGGGCGCTGATGAGAACACATGCGACAACAAAAGTGGAAATCAGCGAAGAAATAACTAAAGTTGCCAAGTGCCCCTTTAAATCGCTTATTGCAACTTTGACATTAATCACTATTTATTTGCAGTGTTGGGGAAAGTTACTTACATAAGTAATGTGTTACAATATTGTAACTACCAAAAAAGTAACTATTTGAGTTACTTTTAATGGAAATTAATGTGTTACATTAGTTTTGCGTTACTTTTTTTTAATGAAGCAAAATAAAAGCTCTATTTTTGGCAAATGTAAAGGCCCTTTGACACTAAAAGTGAAGTGAATAAGCCTCAGGCTGAAGGAAATGCTATTTCACTCCGGTACAGTACACAAACCTTTCAGCTGTGCTGCCATTGATTATAGAAGAATAGGACGCTGGGGAAGTAAGTTTCAAACTTCAACAGTAAAAACACAAAATGAAGCCCAAATGTGATGTAAATCTGAAGTCATTTTTGCTTACTCGTATGGTTAAATCAGATCACCCAAAGGAAAACAGCAAAGACATTGGCTCATAAAGTGAGATTAAAAGCATAAAGTATATTTGTGTTATATAACGTAATTATTATAGGTTTGTTTGCTTAATATTACGAGTTTGCATTTCACTTTTTTATTTATCATGAGTACTGAATCTGTTTTTGCGCAAGTAATATGAGTAATGCTCACATTAGTCTAGAACTGCAATAAGCATCATGTCCACACACAGCGCACACAACACTTCAGCTTACACTCCTGATGTCTCTCAATATGGGGACAAGAGAGCTGTCAGTCAAGAAATAGTAAAACAAAGTATCTTGTTACTTAAATTGAAAAAATGACATCTGATTACAAAACTTGTAACTTGTAATGCGTTACCCCCAACACTGCGTGATTTTTAAATTGCACTGTAACGACTCCACATTCAAGGTGCATTGCGCAAGTATCTACGTTTTTGCAGAACTACGCCCCCTCTGGCGACAAGCGAAACTGCAACCAGAGGTATGCACACTCACGTTTGCACGAGCTGTTCATAATCAAAGGAGCATTAGCCGCACAAATCTTTTGTTACAGTCATAATGTCTCATTAGAGGTAATAAAGTTATAAATCTGCAAGTCATTTTAAATATACGAAAGGAAAGGCATGTTGAACTGTTTTATGTGCTTACAGTGTCCACTTACGATTGCATCATTATGGAAACACGTTCATGAACAATGTAAGTTATTACTTTCTATAGGACCCATTTGAGCCCTAGAGCAGACCGGTGATCTCTCCATTTGTTGAAAGCTTCCCGATGTCGACTCTCGTCTTATTCCGACGCCTGGCACTAGACAAACGTTTCATTTTCTTTGTCCTACGTGGAGTTTGCGTTGGGGTTTGGAATGAACTACAAGCCGGTCTCTTTGAATCCATCTTCTACTTTTGTGGAAAGTTGAATAAAGTTGTGTCGCTCGAGTTTGCTGATACGGAGAATGGCGGCGAATACACAAACCTGCCAGACATAACCAGGCGATCGTGAACGCGCATGACGTCACGCCCAGTCTCAAATTCCGTTCCGAATCCCTCTAATTTATTTTACTGTACAGGATTATAGAGGCAATCGCAGTTATCAGAGAAGGGCTCATTCAGCCCATCAGGCAATTGTTTAAGCATGTATGGGTTAGAAAAACAGGTATTTTAAACATGAAATGTTGCGCAATGCACCTTTAAATCAAAGCGTGACCAATTATTTTACCATCTTGTTTCTTACCGCCTATGTGAAAAGTGTCACAGTTTACCCTGCATCCAGATTATGTAACGGCCTTAAGTGTGGCATTACTCCCCGAGTCTGCAGAACAGCTGAAAGTGAGAGAGGAGGAATTCCTCCTTCAGAGAGCAGCAGGGGAAGTGCATCATAATGCCCGTTTAATTACTCTCCCTTCATCTCTGGGGTGTAAAAGAGGGAAATTCGGCTTCTTTCCGGGCCGACGCTGTGCGTTTCGGGGCAGGTTTGCGGATTGCGCCGACGGGTTTGAAGCGATTGTTCCGTAGCAGGGCTGTAATTAAACCATCAGTGACAGTTTGGAGTATTTAACTTCATAATGAGCCCAAGTGCGTGGAGTTCAGTGCTCTGCGGCTAAGCTCCTGTGATCGCTACTATCTGCTTAATTATGTAAAACCATTCTTTTATCCCCCAGCCCCATACACAAACTCGGTGGGAACAGCCATTGGAAAGCATACCCGATTCCGAGTAACCTCTGAGGACTCGGCTTCACTTCCGGGCAAAGCTGAATGAAAAAAACGAAAAAACAAGGACATTTAGTCTCTCTTTCACAGTTCTGTTGTTAACCCCGTCTGCCTATGAATCAGTTCTTGCGACGCCAGAGAGGGAGTGACGTTGTAATCTGGAGAGTGTTAATGGCCCTTGGTTTACAAATGCCGTTGCCATGCCAACCCTAATAGCCCTTTATGGAATCAGTTGTCATATTTGCATGAACAATTTCCTTAAAGAAGAAAGAAAAGCATGTAATTTCACAGCAGAATGCCCTTTATGACCATACATCTTCAGATGGCTATTACTGTTACCCTGCGTTTGAGAAACAAGGGGCACAATCACCGCCATTGTAACTTTGACACGGGGGGCCGACCGTCGAAAGACCTCCAGTCTGATTTTGGCCTCAGCCTGCATTAAAACGACATTCTCTGGGTTGTCGAAAACACAGGAAGCCCATTTTGAAATTAAAATTCATGGAAGAAGAAAAACATGAAATGTCTTCTGTTTCAATGGAGCAGAAAAAAAAGAAAAAAAACACGCCGAGAGAATTGCCGACAGCAAATAACTGCAGGTTTCGGTTGGCAGCGAAAACAGGGAGTTATATGCGTTTTCTACTTCTTTCAGCATCCAATTAGACGCAAATACAGACTGTCGAATAAACCCCAACAAGACTGAATATAAGCCTGTGGTGACTAGATGGAAGCTCTGTGATTTTACTGATGGATGTGATTAAAACTAACTTGTGGAGTCCTTTCTTACAAACAATCAATCAGCGAGCAGTGAACCCACAACAAGCCTTATCTAAGTGCAGATACGTGTTGTTTACTCATAGTTCATGGACATATACAAACAACGCATCGCATCTCAATACTTCTGAACTTTTTTCGCCCTTGCCCCAGTTGCCTTGGTTACGAGCCGGTACTAAATGTGCAACCGCCCATGGGAGGGTGTGAAACGCCATGTTTGATTCTGTCTGTCTTGGCCGACGAGCAATCTGCCTCTCACACCTTCTCCAACTGGGACTGTAATGGACATTGCTATGGCAACAAACTACTCCTTGTACACTTCTTGCACCATAGGAGGGCAGTGGCCGAACATGTGACCTGCTTTTTATGGCCTTATGGACTTTTTTATAAAAGTATCGCTTGTGGCTCGCAGATGGGACTGAGCAATGACCAGTCGTCTCAATATCATGACGCTGAGAGGGAAATAACTGTGAGCTGGCCTGTTCCTCTCAGAGTCGGATATTTGATAATTCTGCTGGATATCTCCGGCTTCTGACCTCACAGTCTTCCGTCTTCTGATGCAGGGAAGATGATGAATAATAAAAGAAATGCTATGATTTGTTTTGTAAGTGGATAACCCTCAACAGAGACGCCATGTTTTCCAAAGTTTTAAATCATTAAGATTTTTTCGTAACACTTTTTATTTTTCAAATAAAGTATTTACTTATTATTATATTTTATCGAGTTATAAATTAACCCTCTACTGCATGCATTTTGATGGCACACGATAAAAGTTATTCCACATCGTTTCTTGGCTCGTTTGGGAACTTTTTATTGAAAAATGTTCCCTCCACCCCAAAATATTTTTTCGTTTAGTATTAGCTATATCATGAAACACTGATATTCTGATTGTCAAATATATGCAAGTGGATGGGTTTTGCTGTTTAGACATCTTTATAACGATCGCGTTAGTTGAGCTGTACGCACAATGGGCGGCGCCATTTTAGTTTGTTTTACAGTTCAGAGAATCGGATCTGTTGGATTTATAACCTCTGCTTCTCACAAAATACATGAAAGTAAGTGGCTGGTGAACTGGGAGAAGAATAGAGTCAAATGTAAATATACTTACACAATGTGTATCTGATATGAATAAAACGTGTCATCTTATTATAATGGAAAGGATTATTATTGCCGCTCTCATATATCAGTGTGTATTTTACAAACTTAAAATCATTGTTTTGCTAGTACTTATGTGTATTATTGTCTGAAACCTAAACCTTATATAGTAATAGTAATGTCTTTAATTTTCTATAAAATTCTTAAAGTTTCTATATATATTTTGTATATATATTTCTATATATATTAAATTTCAAAAACTGTTAAAATAAAATATTTGGAAGAAAAAAAATATGAAAAGCTTAAAGCTGCAGTCCGCAGTTTTTTCTCTTTGTCGCCATCTCTGTTCGAAATCTGCAATTGCAGTCATTCGCGGAATTATCAGCTTTAAGTGAGTTGTACCTCGGCATGGCACAGCACGGATGAACACGTTTTGAGGAGAGTGTGAGGCTGTCAGTCACTGGATTCTGGCATTCAGAATCACAGATTCTACTTATGGAAGTATGACCAACATTAGAATTTTCACCCTAAATATCCTCTGAAGAAGTAAGTAACATCCACTTTTGTTTTTCTGACCACCTTACTGAAAAAAAGGCATTGCAGTAAATTGCGCTGATTAAATCTAACAATCATTTATCATAACATGTAAAACCGTGCAAAGTATACTTTGTTCTCAAATTGTTAATGTTAACAACCAAAGCATTGCGTGACTACATGTAATGCCCTTGTTTGCACATGGGCCAGCTGCAGTCTCTTTTCCCAAACTCTGTCCAAAGTCTTTTTCATTTTACAAAGGGTGAATGTCCAACACTGGTTATTGTCGTTTGAACCTTTCTGGATGCGCCATCAAATTAATACGTTTAATTACATCAAGTGCGGTGAGAAAGGGCTATAAATCTCGCTCGCAATGTAGCCGGTAGAACCCTATCGACCGCTACTGCTTACTGGCACGGATGAGCCGTGGGCCCGCCATCTTAGACCGGTCACCCGCTCTGCTCAGTGTAATCTGTTCGGAAGGTGCAATGAGCTGTCAGCCCATTTAATCAATCATATCTCACTTAATACTGAACTGATTTTCACATATTTTCTTTTTGCTGCAAAGGTCATAAAAAAGAAAAAAAGTAGTGTAAAAATATAATTACATTGTAATAAATGCATAATAAGACTAACAAATGTATAATTACAAGTTTATTGCAATGTAATTATACATTTATTACAACTGTATACATTTATTACAGTGTTATTAAACATTTGTTACAGTATTTTGTTGCATTATTTTTTTTTAAAGTATCGAAAGGTAGAGATTGTTTTTTTTAAAGTAGCGATTCTTATTGAAAGAGTAGTATAAAAATATCTAATTACACATTTTTTAGTCTTATTATACATTTATTACAATGTAATTATACATTTATTACAGTGTTATTATATATTTGTTACATTATTATTATTACACATTTGTTACTTTGTTATTTTTATAAAAAAGTAGCAATTGTTTTTTTAAAAAAAAGTAGTGATTCGCTTAGAAAAAGAAGCAATTCTTTTAGAAACAGTTTAGTTTAGGCTCCTGTATAACAGTAACCTAGGCTATTCAGCAACTCAAACATACCAAACCAACAATTACTAAAAACACACTTATTATTTAATAATTATGAATTACAAAAGCATGATTCTTTCTTTCTCTTGTGGCAGAAGTGGCCTTCTATTATGTGCTATGTCCTTAGTATGCTGAAATATAAGCACCTGCTGGGCTTCACTGACAGTGCTTGACATTTGCTCGAGAAAGTGGAAGTGACCGGAAGAATGCTGATGGTTCTGAGACTTGCACACAGCGGCTCAGACATCTTTCAGACTCCAATGCATCTTTCCCAGCACATCAGGATGGGCCCGAAATCAATGCACAGTCTTTGAAATGAACAGATATCGATCTGTTCCTGTTTTCCACTGTTCAGTCCTCCTTAAAACCACTACATATCTCTCTGAAGGCAGCCTGATGTTGGATAACAATAGTTTTCCACTTCATGTACGCCATTTAGAAAATAATTAAGCTTTTGCCTTTTAATGTTTTGCTGTTATGAACAATACACAGACTTGAAGCTTCCTACTGAAAATGTGCAAACACACACACACTAAACTCTGTGCCCTGCAGCCTTCAAAGAGACTATCTGCCACCGTGAAGGAGACAGAGAGAGATAGTGGGGAAAATATAGACATTTTAACTTCGTGTCCTCTTCATAGTGTGCAGCCAAGTGTGCAAAAACAGAGAGAGGGAAAGATTGAACTCTTGATTTGGCTCTCTGCCTCAAAAAACAGAACTTTTTCTGACTTTTTCTGCCCACTTCTTTGTGTGTGTGTGTGTGTGTGTGTTGCTTTTGTCATGCATATTTAAGAATGCAGATGGATGCAGCAAACTCATTTGTGTTATCTGATATGCATCAATGAAAAAACAAAGAACATTTTCCTCAGCTTCTTAAATAATATGCACTAATATCACTACTCAACTACAATAAAGAGACTCCAATCTTTGCAGTGCAGTTTTGCCCTATGCATTTCCTATCACAAAAGTAAATAAACGTACATAGATCCACTGTAAATGGCTGCGAGCTTCACATGAGCAATCAACAAGTAGGCATGTGGCCATTTTAAGTTTATCATATTTCTTCATAATTCCTAAATAATGCACTAGGAGTGGCAGGCATTTGCACTTGAGTTTGATTCAGGAGTGTGAGCTTCAGGCATCTTTGTTTATTAATGCATGTTCATATTGCTTGCAGGCAAAAAAACAAAACAAAACAAACATAATCCAAAACCCAGGACAATCAGAGCCCTACCACGAACTCCAACAACAACCAGAGGTTCTGCTTCCCCTCCTGCTTACCGTCCATCTCTCTACATTTGTTATTCTCATTTATTAATTTTACACAAAAGGGATAAATAGTCTTACAGTGGAGAACATTGGTGTAATTTAAGTGAAGCTTTACAATAAGTTGCTGGAATAAATTCTGCACCACCAAAAAAATCACTATATTTGGCATATTTCAGGCACAGTTTTACGTAAACTATATTAATCAATTATTCGTTTATTAATTGCTGATGTGTTAATAATGAATGAATGGTTTGTTCCCTTGTCATACATTAACTCATTATTAACTGTACATTAGTTAAGCATGAACTATGCGTATTAGTGCACCCATATAGTAAAGTATTGCCTGGGAAAAACAACACAATTTCAGCTTTTTATTTGCCAATTATGATTTACAAAAGCATGATTTTTGTCTTCTGAAGTGGCAGAAGTGACCTTTCATGAATGTGATATGTCCTTTAGTGTAATTTTAACAAAAATCGCTATATTTGGTACAATGTTTTTGAAAGATTTTTTTTTTCTCACCAATACTTGTATTCTATAGTCTTCAGTGTCACATGATGATTCTTCAAAAATCATTAAAGGGATAGTTGACTTTGAAATTAATTTTTGGTATGTTTTAGCTTACCTCAAGGGCATCTAAGACGTAGGTGTTTTTGTTTCCGCGGTAGTTTCAATTTCGATATTTTTAAGTCAAACCGTTCTTCTCTGTCAGTCATATAATGGAGGTCTATGGTCACCACCTCGAAGAGCATGCACAGAGAAGTCCAAATTAAACATGATTTAATGACTCGTAAATGTAAGTACACATTGATGGCCTAAGACACGAAACGAGCGGTTTGTGTGAGAAAACAAACAGTATTTATATCACTTTACCTCTTGTAACCACAGCCACGTCCAAGTGATCTGAGTGGGCAAGTGCCGGAAAGCGCCAGAAGTGATCTCTTGCACAATTGCGAAAAAAATTCAACGTTGTCTGTTGATATATCGAAATCGTCTTCCATTGGGATTTCCTGTATATCTAAATATGTTTAGATCTTCACAGTGAAGGGCAACACTTCTGAAATCTCTGTGTAAACAATAAGTGATGTACACGTGCGAGAGATCACTTCCTCCCACCGCCCTCAGAGTACTTGGACGTGGCTGTGATTAAAAGAGGTAAAAACGATATAAACACTGTTCGTTTTCTCCCACAAACCTCTCGTTTCGTGTCTTAGGCCATCAATGTGTACTTACATTTACGAGTCATTAAATCATGTTTAATTTGGACTTCTCTGTGCATGCTCTTTGAGGTGGTGACCATAGACCTCCATTATATGAGACAAGACAAGAACGGTTTGACCTAAAAATATCAAAATTGAAACTACTGCGGAAACAAAGACACCTACATCTTGGATGCCCTTTAGGTAAGCTAAAATTAATTTCAAATTGAACTATCCCTTTAATATGCTGATGCTCAAGAAACAATTCTTGGTATTATAAATGTTGGCAGCAGTGCTGCTTCATATTTTTGTGGAAACTAGTGTTATTGTCCAAATCCAGTGTGTGTTGAGACCAAGACCAAGACCAACACTCCTTAAATTATTCTAAAAGATTCACATTCACTGCCTGAGGAATGTCTTATATTTAATCAGCGAATACAATTAGAATAATAAGATGCTATTTAAAATTGATTAAAAATAAAAGCCAACTATTTCTGAAATATGCCGCTGCCCGTGGCAAGACTGTATACTTCATAACTGAACGCTCACCCAGAAAGCCTAGGCTACATTTCCTAAATATTTTATCAGTGTCTCCATGGCCAAAAAAAAAAAAAAAAAAAACAATTTCACCTCAAATTAAAATTTAATGTCCATTTATTTATTTAGTTGTTAAGTAGCCGTGTAATAAGTTGGATAATGTGCAGTAAGCTGGTCATTATCACAAAATAAACTCCTTCAGGGTGATGCGAGACTCTGTCGGGGTTTATTTTGCAATAATGACCGCCTGACTACGTGCGTTATCCCTTACTTAGAGACGCAACTCTCTTTCACATTTAAAGAGCCACTAATACGCTGCTCAAAGTCTAATCCAATCATCAAAACGCCAGAAACATAATGTCACAGCTCTCCTGGGGACATGCATGTCATTTATCTCCATCTCAGAAATCCATTGTTTGTGCAACAGACTGAGCTGTCAAGGCAAAAAGCCTCCTCTTTCACCCTCCTCCCCAGCTCTCTCTCTCTCTCTCTCTCTCTCTCTCTCTTTCACACACACTGTGAGGCATCTTGAGCAGGGCATTTCTTTTGAATCCCTTCCCAGAGCATCAAAGTGTGCTGCTGCTAGTGTCGGAGCATCGCAAGCACATTAGTCACCTTCCAACCTCTGCAACTGGAGCTCGGTCAGTCGATCCCACTTCAAAAAAAAAAAAAAAAAAAACCTGCTGAGAGGGGAACTGCTATTATACTTAATTTCCCGAGCCCGTTTACAACTCTGACCTCTTGGTGGCGGTCACAAGCGAAAGACAGGGTACTAATCATAAAACACAAGGCGGCTCGTTGTGCCGTGCACAGTGGGGGTAATCTGCCTCCGTGAGCGGAATAAACCCCAGCGCGTGCCTCCTGTGATGTGGATGGATCGTCGCGCGCGCTCGACACAACGCTGACAGAATCCTGCGCGGACCGCGAGGAAAGCAGGCGAGCTCTGAAAAACGAAAGTGTCCAAGTGCCGGTGGTGGTCGGAACGCTGTCATTTCGAGAGGAATGCATCTCTTCAGTGCCATGTTCCTGCTGCTAATGTTATCCACTATACCCTGCGAGGTAAGATGCCTTCGTAGCATGCGAAACACTGCTCGTATTCGTCATCACACCCTGTGTGAAGTGTGTAAATACGCATTATTGCGAGATGCACAGTGTGGCTGCCTTTGATAATCAGTTTTTAGACAAGCTCTAATTTGCTCATTGGAGGTTGGTTGAATCACTGTGTTTGGATTAAGCTCAAGTGAGCGTCTCGGAACATTTTCTAAGAAACTGGGAACTCGATTGAGAGGAGGACAGCTCGAGGACTGAAAAGTTGCGCAATGAATCACAAGAACACTTGTGTTTGTTGAAGCGCAGTTCGTATCGTTACAGGAGCACTTGTAAGAGCCGTTTTCCGTTTGCTCCCCTCGAGTGTGAGATTTCGTCGCGCTGGATGACGAGAACTGATGTGACAGATGTGAATTGAAGTGAAGGACAATTTATTATCTGACCCGGAAACATTCATGACAAATCCGACCTGCGAAAATTTCGTGAATTTTCGTTAAGAGGTGTTAATATTTCATTGACTCGCCAAAACTCTTATTTTTGTCGTTAAATGACAACGAACTATTTTCTTATTGCAGGCTATTTTAATTACATGTCAGCTATCAATCATCCAATTTTAATTTTTTTTTGTTAATACTTAGCCTATTATTGTGTAAAAGACGCGATTCCACGCGATTGAAAACTATGGCCCGATTGGTCAGGACCATGGACAGCGATCAGCCAATCAACCGATTGCGTTTGTGATTGGCTGAAGTAGCCTTTGTTTTTGGGTCAACTTTATAAAAGATGGTTTAACTAGCAGTGAAATCCGTCAATATTTAATTCGAGGTTTTATTCTGCAATAAAGCGCAATAGTTGGGTAGACCGGGAACATGATTAAGGACTGAGTGCTGGAAACATTAGTTAACACCATTCACTTAACTGGAATTGACATAGTGACAGGGTGACATCAATAAAATGCATGACCACCACTCTTTAGTGGTGACTGCTGGCTACAGTTTTAGTTTTGTGTGTTGAGTGTGAAAGTAAGATTTTGTGTTATAATTTGCTTTGAAATCATGCACATGAAAGAAATGGAGTCGTCTGACTGAACAGAAATGGCAGTTGTACAGTAAACGTTTCCAGTTTACTTCTGCTGCATTTGATACAGTTGTAAGATTGAGCAACACACACACACACACACATACACACACACACACACACACACACACACACACACACACACACACACACACACACACACACACACACACACACACACACACACACACACACACAGTCTGTTATGTTGCTAGCCTATCTTTTTATTTGATTTAATTTGCTACTTTGTATATGGCCTTACATCTTTCCTGCATGTGACCTTTGTGAACCTAAGTACCTAGGTTTGGTTAGGTAATAATTATTCAGAACAAGTAAATCTTGATTACCACAATATGGTCATGCTCCAAATTTAAAATGTCCATGTTTTCTGATGATACAACCCACCCAGTTACTGAGCTAGGATGTAATATCAGCACTCTTTATACACCAATTTCCACATATTATTATGGATTAGATTTTAGAAGATAAGCTGTAGAAGAAGGAATATGAGAATAATTCAGCACAAAAAATAAATCCCAGCTCTGTCATGTTTTTATTTTATTTTATATTTGATTTGATTAAAAAAAAATATATACAAATAATTTGGCTATTTTCATTATTGCACGCTATTAACATGTTAATGTTTTTGTAAGTAAAAAAAAAAAAATCATTCGAATAAAACCCGAGAGCATGTGACGCCCGACTATGTGGCATAATTAGAGACTGGAGATGATGCATTTGATTAGATGTAACCTGTGCGCTCTATAAAACAGTATGTTAAACAGCCTGCAAATGATTTTAATATTAGAGGAAAGGAAATGATACGGTACACGATGTGTGCACAGTTTGCAGATTTGCCAGTAATTCTGTTCCAGACATACATTAGGATATGTAAATGAGAACGCATCAGCAAAAGATATGAGAGTCCTGTAGGCATGCGTAGGAATGTATATTTCCGTTTCTTCACCACAAACTCCTCATAATTGGCCCTAGGGGACAATTTGTTGTAAGTGTTTGCATTAAATATTAAATGGAGAAAAGAAAAAATGGCAACACCCAACTCCCTGATGTAGCAATGTAGACATAAAAAATTGATGAATTCTTCTGGTATGTCTCTATCCTGCTAGGAATACTTCACATGGGATGCAAAGAAACATCCACACACATGGACTCCATAACCATACACACATTAAAACCTTTAAACACACATATGAACACTCATGAAACATGCACTGCAAAAATGAATATGCTTTTTCTAATCAATAAAATTGCGGCAAGCAATATTATTAATTAAATTGAACATATTAGAATTGAGTAATAATTAATTAAATTATTCCTTAAAAGTTAACCATTTAAAAGATTAATTAAGGACTCTTTATTTAAAATTGTCAACATTGAAGACACCTGATGTCAACAAGCAGAATCACTGAAGGAGAAAACGTCATTTTAAAATAAACCTAAATCAAACACCAATCACCATAATGGTGACTTAAATATTTTATTAAGGAATTAATTTGATTAATTATTACTCAATTCTATAATTAATAATATTGCTTGTAATCTGTTGCCACCATTTTTTTTGATTAGATAAAGTGCATTCATTTTTACAGTGTATGTTTTAATGTGACAGATGCACTTGTTTGCTCTCGGCGTGTGTTTGTTGAGTACCCATAATGCCCTGGGGCCACGATAACCTGTGATACAGATGGACGCCTACTTGACCTTGGCAATTGCCTTTTAGGATGGAGTTGCATCGCTTGCATTCAATCGTCTATGCACCTGTGTGAATGAATGTAAAGTCCTTAAATAAGCACAAACAGAGGATGAACTTCTATTAAGGCCATAAAACTGGATTAAACCACATTTAATTAGGCTCAGGGAAAATGTAGAGTTTAAAACAGAATGCAAATTAGCAACAATAACAGTTTAACAAATTAAAAGCTTGTTTTTTTTGCTCAGCTCTCAGCGGTGATTCACTTAATAATCATTTCCTTGAAATCTGTGCAGCACACACCTTTGTTACACTAGATGCGCATGTAAATGCCATTTTTTTTTCATTTCTCCCCCAAGCACGTAGCACATTGTATAATTTATGGTCACTGTGTGACCATTTCAGTCTGGATCAACAGATGTACGTTTATTGGGGTCTCATCTTCTTAATTAGTTTGGAGTGACTGCTCACAGTTGGTATTGGATCTATTGATTGACTGCTATCATTAGCGCAGTTCAAAGCTAGGCGCTAACACACCGAAGAAAGCGTGCGTCTCAAAGAAACTTTAATTAGCTTCTTTTAAAACATTATTAAATCTATGCGTTGAAGTGTAAATCACATACTGTATACGATGACAGCAGCGATGAGCGCCGACACGGCAGCCACACAGTGACAGACATTAGCCACAAATCTGCTCGCAATCAACATCTTCATCAAATGTAATTAGCCAGTGCTTTAGAGGCAAACACGCTAGCTCAGATATGCAGCTCAAGGGGCCCAATGGATGTGTCTGATCATTCCTTGCTTTAATGGCATCACAGAGCTGTCAGGAGAGCATCGGATATCTCCTTTCAGCATTTGAAGCCGTCCATGAATGAAATGATTTTTGGTTTTTCGAAAAATCGTCACTGGTCTCACAATTCAATTTGATTATGATCATCATGTCAACGATTGGATTCGATATCTCGATTGCATCCTGCACATGCCTATTCGTCAATGAATACAAAAAGTGATTAAGTAGATCAACTCCAAGCTTAATCGAAAAAATTAAGTGATTTGGAATTGTCAGGTTCACTTATTGTAACTTAATTTTTTTTCAATTAAGCATTACGTTTATTTACTTAATAATTTTACCCCCAATGGCCTGCCCCAGCGTCCTACCATTGGCTGATCCAGAAGTTGGCTTGATTTATTTTTGAAACCGCTATAAAGCCAATGCCATCACACAACAATTGGTTTTGCTGTATTTTTAAAGCTAAACGACCGAACCGCACATTTGAGATTCTTTGTTGCAGATTTGGCACATTTGTCAGAAGGAAAACTTTAGAGTCTAGAAACTCAAAGTATTTCAAATCTGAGAAGGATGAAATTATTGGTAACACTTTGAAGGGGTGATATTTGAAGGGGTGTGCATAAGACTGACATGACACTGTCATGAACATGGAGTCTTTATCAATGTTTATGACTTTTGTCATTAAGTGTCATTCGGTAAATTGACACTTTTAATGCAAAGTTGACATTGTTTAAAATGTCTTTGTTATGACAACTTGACATTAACCAAGAAATCATAACCTGTCAACCTGACATCTTTATAACGAGTCCAACGTGTTCCACTTTACTTGAGGTAAGGCGAAATATTAATGACACTGTTGTTAAAGCATTTGACAGTGTAATAACCCTTAATGACATCTTTATAACTAGTACAATGTGTTCCACTTTACTTGAGGACAAGTAAAATATTCATGTCACACAGTTATAATGGTGTCATAACAACCAAAGTTAAAACCAACTACATATGACAGGGTGATGTAATGTTAACACAAAGCTAAATAACTTCTTTAAGTTTGATAATTAGACCTGTTAGACTTTACCAGGTTTTTTACAGTAAAATACTGGCAACACTGTTGCCAGTAATTTACTGTAAAAATGCACTTAATGAACTCAAGTTAACTAAAAAATACAACTTATTAGTTTTGGTGCATTTTTACAGTAAATTTTACTGTAAAAAACCTGGTAAGGTCTAACAGTGTATTTGTGACAGGTTGACAGGTTATGATTTATTGGTTAATGTCAAGTTTTCATAATCAAGACATTTTTGTCTTGGTTAATGTCATGTTGTCATAACATGACAACAGTCATAAACATTCATAAAGACTCCTTCATGTTCATGACAGGTGTTATGTCATGTTCATGACAGTGTCATGTCAGTCTTATAAAGTGTTACCAAATTATTTTTTGATGACGCTATGCCATTTTTTTTGGATTAGACTTTTTTTATTTTTTTATTTAGAGACAATACATATTTTGATCTGGTTTGAATTGTGCCCTGAATTACAGATATGATGTTTGTCAATTTAAAAGGTACATTTTAAAGTAAAGAAAGTCGCAGATTGATGTTAAACCGTTGAGCTATAAGACTGAAAATACGTGAAAATACCCAAAGGCGCACATTTTCTCTCAGTGAATGAAGCTAACTTTACTAAAGCTAACGTGTGTCATTGTTTCTATAGTCTTACGTTATAATCGTAACGTTACGCCGTCATGCCTGAGTGTTTTGTACCAGACTGCACACACACGAGCAGCGCATCTCGCTCGTTGTTTCGCTTCCCGGAAGATGTAGTTCATTGAGCGATTTTCACATACAACTAAATGTTACTCTTCTGTTTTATGACAAACTGCGACGTTTTTGACTTTCAGAATTACCTTTTAAATTGACAAACATCATATGTGTAATTCAGAGCACAGTTCAGACGGAAATAAAAAGATAAGTCGTCTCTTGCCATTGACTACCATACATATCTTTTCCAAAATAAGGTCCCATGAGCCGGATTCGGAGAGGCGGGACTTAGGCTCTCTATTGGAATTCATGCTCAGCAGCTTCTGTGAACACAAAGCCCGCCTACTTTGATTTGATTGGACATCTCAATATTTTGACAATGATGAGCGGTGACAGACCACTGATGCTTAGATGAGAAAAGCTTGGTGTTGTGCAATATTCTTGCAGCACTAAAGTTACTAGTTAGTTAATACTGTATTATGCAATTATTTGACAACTTTGTACAGTACATACACCTCGGAAAAGGTATAAACGCTGTAAATTTCATCACATCGCAATGCAACGATTATTTTCAACACCCTTTATGGGACTCTTGGTGCCCAGACTTTTCTAGCCCTCAGATGCGGAGCCATCACTTTTAGCATGTAAAATGAGGGTGTTGTCTGTTTACTCACTATTTAGCCCTATTATATCAAACCCTCTGCTGGGGAGAGGAGCTGATTGGTTGCGACTGTGAGACAAATTCCTCATAAGTTTTTTTTTTTTCACCCTTCGTTTTGTAAATACACCAGAGATGTGCATCAGATGCAAATGGCTGCAATTGTTTAATAAGATTTTTTTAATGCGCAGGCCTTTGAGAAATAGAGGAGCGCCCACTGTGGAAATCCGCCCAGCTGGAGTGAATTGAAATTATGTGCTTTAGACCTGCTGTTCGCTAGAAACTCGTTCGAATGCAGTCATTTAATAATAAGCTCAGTAGAAACTGACTGCCGCAGTCCTGAGATTTTATTAAGAGGGAAATTCGAGATAAAATGAAAAGTGTCCGTTAAGCTGCTGCCAGATGGAATTTCTGCACTTCTTGTAAGAGTTAATAGTCACACGGGGGTCAAGCGAAACTTCCCATGAACCGTATGAATTCACATTAGAGCCAGACCAATATATCGGCAGGCCGATATTATCGGCCGATATTAGGCATTTTTCAAACTATCGGTATCGGCAGTTATAATGGCCGATAAATGAATATTTAAAAAATAAAATAAAAAACGGACGAAACACGCTTGAATGTCACGAGTATTGGAGTTGTATAGTTTGTCCACCAGAGGGCACTCTACACAGTCCCTGTTGGCAACACTCGTTGAGTTGGTCACGAGACATACATTGCTTGAATAATAATTAAAAGAACATCCCCATCAGTTCTCTTAACTCAAATAAGCATGACAAATTTGTGACTATCATGTCCAGGTTTGCTGCTGTTAAATAAGCCGAGAGTGAAACGGAATTAGCTAGTAATAGTTACGTCATGTTGTTACAGTGTAGTCCTTTTAACTTTTGACAATGTGACTGAAGTATTTCTTTAATAGCACGTGACAGTTATAGCAATGAGACGTATCATCTCTCCTTGGCCTGTTATATTGAAAATGTATGTTTTACAATTTGTTGCGCGTTTCTGAAATAATATTTTTTTTAAAATATCGGCCGATATATCGGAATATCGGATTTTAAAACCAATAAATATTTGTATCGGTGTCGGACTTCAAAATCCTTTATCGGTCGGGCTCTAATTCACATTTGGTCAAAACATGATTTTTAAAAAAAATCTTTGCCTATATTGTGGGCTTGTGAAATAGTGTCCAAGCAGGATCTATTCTAATAAGCAACTGGTGGCATCATGATCCAGCCAGATTTGGTCAGGATGGAGTGCTTGCGTGGCACTGGACCAATGCGACCAGGATACGGGCAGCTGCCTGGAGACTATCGCAACTTTCGATGCACATCCAGGCTAAAGAAAGCTTTGCAGTGAAAGCCCATGCTCTGAATTATGAATGGTGCAGTCCAAGTCAGTTCGTCTTGCCCACCAGCTAAAAGGCCTATTATACACCCATTTGATCAGATGTGAGATAATGTGCGTGAACCTATTAGGCCTCCTTTCTAAAGTTAGCTTGGCAGTGAAAATGGCCTCATAGTAGATTTTGGCTGTTGAGAGCATAATAAATATCAGGAGCGGTGACGGTGCTCTTGGACGGCGGTCAAACGGGGGCAGTGACGTGTTACAAAGCTTCAGTCGCCTTTGAGATCAAGGACAAGCAGGAAGGTCGGACAGGATGTGCTCTGCCAGCCATCGGTCCGACTTCCAAACGGGGAATTAGATAAATGAAAAGGCCCAGGACCAGCGGCATAAATCTCTCCACCAGAACTCGTAGCACGAACAAGAGCTGCCAGCAGACCAACAGCTGCTCTTCATTTCACTAACACCACAGGCTGTCATCCTCCGGCTCCTGCATGGTTTCCCACTGAAGCTAAGAACGGTTGAGTGTGGGGTCTTACTGGATGGGAGAGCTCTTGGGGAAAGCTAAGATTTTTCCATTTGTGGGGTAAGAAGCGGCAAACCTAAAAAGTAAAAGGCACCCAGAAGCTGTTAGTGATGTTTATGGACATTTGAACATCTGCTGTATGTATCCGTTTGGCTAAATTTGTGAAAAGTCACCCTTTGGGCGCAGGATCAGACCAAACCTAAAATAAACAGTAAAAACGTTCCTAATGTTTCTACCTGAAAGCGTGGTGTGAGAGTATGCGCGTGACGTCACCGTCGACCGGAGTGAATGGGGTTACGCCCACCATGTGGCAGCATTGGTTTTCAGTGTGAATGCCGCGAAAAACACACAAAACACATCTAAAACGGGAAAGAGCTTTGCGATTGACTGTACATCTAGATCTGAGGTATATTTTTATAGACTGCCGAAAGCTAAAAAACACAGAAGCAAATGGATCGCTGCAATTCATAGAAACAACTGGACTCCAAGCAGCGAAAGGTGAATTATTTTGTGTCAATATGCTGAATTTAACGGGGAAAATCTATTTTTTATTGTTATATTCTGTATTAACTCATCAATTATATATTTACCATCGTATATTCTGCATAATAGACCCATTTTCAGTTGGTAAACATGGTGACGTTTTTTTGTGGGCGGAGCTTAGGTGGAGCCAGAAAGATCCCTCTGGCTGCTTCACTAATGCTAGTTAGCAAGGATTGTTAGCTTGTTTTTTAACAATGACTGGAGAAAATCTGACATTATCTTAATGTGTAAGGTCACTCAGTGTCCAGGACCGTGATTGTTATTTCCAAAAGTTATTTTTAACGGACGGAACCAGATTGGCCGACCCGTAGCCGCCTACACGCTCACTCAATGCATGGACGATCTGACAGGATTAACGTACGTTACCTCGGTTGAGTGGCCTGACTTCTACACCTACCTTATAGAGAAACCGATCGTAAAGAGAAACTGAGGCATATAAATCTTTAGATGCCTATATGGTCCTGTACAAGACTTGTGTGTACGATCCGCAGTTCTGCCGAGCCAGCGCCGAGACCACGACAATGTAAAGAGTGACATTACAGTGCGATTTTAATGATGTGAATATTTTCTAGAAATAAAAGTTCCAGAGACAGCATATTCATTTTTCATCAATTCTTGCACCAAACAACACAACAAGATGACATTTAATAATAGTAACAATAATTTAAGCTCCTTATTATGTAGCCGAATCTGTGCTGTTTTGTATTGGCCGCCTCCAGTTTTCACTTTGTTTTGTCTCCAGCTAGCGCCGTGACGTAACTGTGACGTCGGCGCAAAAGGGGTCTATTGGATTTTTAAATAAACACTGACAAAAGAAAAACGTATTACATTGATATAAGTGATTTAGGATTCAGACCTGTTTATATTGTATTTATAAAAAGCCGTCACAAGAAAATTCGAAATTAGGCACATATAAATGTCAGGAAACAAGAAAGGAACACTAAATAGAATTTCTCCTATTAAATCCAGTCACGCAGCAGCTCTTTTGCCACTCAGTCTGGCGGGAAAGTGACGTCAATGCATACCCTAACCAAGAGGGTAATCCATCAGCCGGAAGTTGAAGCCTCACGGGAGCCGCCATTGCTGCAGAACTTCACCTGCTTTTAGCGTCCCATTGAATCCCATTCATTTTGGCGTCACTTTGACAGTGAGTAACTTTACATCTGAGGCGTCCAAATACTTAATTTGTCTATTATTTATTTCTAAAGAAACACGACAATGTATAAAACGCTCCATTACTTCGTATCTTACGTTGCGGCCCCGTAGAAGCCGTTTTTGTAAAAAAATATGCTAACGATTGCGTCATAACCACGCAACTTTCTGTTGCACAATAGAGCCATTACCGTATAGACAGGAGGACAAGCTCGCAGGCAATCTTTGACTGTCTATGAGGAAATCAGGGGGACATGGAGGCACAAAGTCAAGGATAAGCCCATAGATGGAGAGTCCATAAAAGAAACGGGACGAAATATTTCAACGTTTTTGAGGAATTAGGTGATTCAGATTTGTCTTGGCACAGCTACTAGAAGATTTAACTGTCAGACTGTCGTTATGCTCAGTTTGAGCCTGCGCAGTCGCTCAGACATCAGACAGGAAGTGCAATAATCGGGCTTCAGTCTTCTCTGTTGAAGTCAATGGGGTCGCTGTGTCCATTTCTTTTACTGTCTATGGATGTCACGATTCGATACATATCCCGATACAGAACTCACAATACGATATTATTGCGATACTCCAAGACAAATGGTAAAAGCTTAACAAAAAATGTACTGTTGATTAAAATGCTAAAATTGATTTTACATTGTGGTTAAATGAATAGGCTTGGACTTGGTGCTTGTAACCCAAGGACATTGATGACACCAGATTAACAATATTCATGATCCTGAAGCTCCTGGGTTATTGTAGATGAATATGCTTGCACTCTTTCACTGACTATATATTTAAAATAATGTCGGCCACTTTTTACTTGTAACATCAGACATTTGGTAATATCAGGACCCACAAATATTCCCCCATTGCATTATTATACATTATATTCAACATTAATAGTAGTTTAATGTATACAAACACATTCATTTTTATTTTGGGGGGACTATCCACAATACGTATTGTTGGATTTTTGTATTGCGATATATTGTGGCACGACATACCATTACACCTCTACCTGTATGGGTTTTCACTTGGTGGTCTGTGTTAATCCTAAACTATACTTCCCATGTCTGTGTTGCACTCCAGCTTGCCGACTGATTCCTAATGTGCACACACTATTCACATGCAGCCATACACACGCAGACAACATCGCATTTGCAAGTGATTCGAGCACTTGAAAAGAAAGGGCCAACAAGATAGCATGCTCACGGTCAAAGGAGAATACTTTGAAAGGCTTGCACGCTCAATTGCGTGCGAGATGAAGCGGAACGCGGAAAATGATGTATATACTGTACCTGAGCCTTAATGCCCCAAAATAATTATGGGGACATTATATTATAAAAGGCACTGTTCTTTATGAGATGTTACCCTGTCATGACTCTCAGTGGTTATTGTTTCTCAGAAAGGTTAGGGATGTAATCCTGGTGATATAAAGTCAGAATTGCAAGATATAAAGTCAGAATTGCGAGATATAAAGTCAGAATTGCGAAATATCTCGCAATTCTGACTTTATATTTCGTAATTCTGACTTTATATCAAGCAATTCTGACTTTATATTTCGCAATTCTGACTTTATATCTCGCAATTCAGACTTTATATCTCTTAATTCTGACTTTATATCTCACAATTCTGACTTTATTTCTCTCAATTCTGACTTTATATCTCGCAATTCAGACTTTATATCTCGCAATTGTGACTTTATATCTCGCAATTCAGACTTTATATCTCGCAATTCTGACTTCATATCTCGCAATTGTGACTTTATATCTCGCAATTGTGACTTTATATCTCGCAATTCAGACTTTATATCTCGCAATTCTGAATTTATATTTCGCAATTCTGACTTTATATCTCGCTATTCTGACTTTATATCTCGTAATTCTGACTTCATATCTCGCAATTGTGACTTTATATCTCACAATTCTGACTTTATATCACGCAATTCTGACTTTATATCTCACAATTCTGACTTTATATCACGCAATTCTGACTTTATAACACGCAATTCTGACTTTATATCTCGCAATTCTGACTTTATATCACGCAATTCTGACTTTATAACACGCAATTCTGACTTTATATCTCGCAAATCTGACTTTATATCTCGCAATTCTGACTATATCTCGCAATTCTGACTTGATATCACGCAATTCTGACTTTATATCACGCAATTCTGACTCTATATCTCGCAATTCTGACTTTATATCTCGCAATTGTGACTTTATATCTTGCAGTTCTGACTTTATATCTCGCAATTCTGACTTTATATCTTGCAATTGTGACTTTATATCTCGCATTTGTGACTTTATATCTTGCAATTGTGACTTTATATCACACAATTCTGACTTTATTTCTCGCAATTCTGACTTTATATCTCGTAATTCTGACTTTATATCTCGTAATTCTGACTTTACATCTCGCAATTCTGAGAAATAAAGTCAGAATTGCAAGATGTAAATTCGCAATTGTGAGAAAAAAGTCCGAATTGTGAGATAAAAAGTCGCAATTACCTTTTTTATTTTTCATTCTGTGGTGGAAACAAGCATCCATACTGTAGTTACCTGATTTAGAACTGTGTAATAAATCATTTGAAGATTAATTAAATAATATGTTGTTCTAATTATTTAGAACGTACGCCTATAGGATAGTTGGCCATTTTGACTCGGCTAATATTAGTGCTACAAGACACTCTAACTCTCATACACATTTACGTGTGTCGATGAATTTCATTTAGAGAAGTATTGCAGAGTATGATACCATAGTTAATTCATTTATCATGGTTAAAATACACAAAACCAAAATGACCCACTTTTAATTCATAACCAGATGTTAGTAATGTCAAGGGTTTTCATTTCTGAAAATGGTCACCTTATGCAACTTTACAATATAAATATAGAAAATGACCAATGCAGCATAGCATTGGTAATTGGTAATACATTAAAGCAAGCCAAAAATATTGTCTCAGATGCTACACATATCTTACATATGTATAATCGCTATAAAAAATCTTTTATTCCAACTACGATTGAAATCTTAAATAAAGATAGTATGATAGTTCCTAACTACTGCATTGGAATGGGTTATTTTCTCATTATCGCATGTCATTGTATGTATTGTGATTGAAGTTGTGCACTGGCCGTGTCATGCCGTCCAAGACAAATTTCCCAGGAATGGGACAATAAAGTTTAAAATAAGTAACATGACCTTTCCTATGTCCCATATGTGTGGATTTTTGCATATGTATGTGGTTCACACCTGAGCCACGCTACAATCACAATGGCAGGTGGACAGAGAAATGAATGTTAATATTTTCATATGGGCGAAACATGCGAGGGCGTCTGCTTATAATGGTACTATAGTTGACATCATAATAATGTCACAGGCAGCGTATGAGCGGAACTAACAAGCAATGAGAAATGAATAAGCCGCCTCCCTTCGCCCACCTTCAAGTGTTCCCATTAACTTTCAATTGTAGTGCATTACAATCAGGGAGCGTGTGCGGATGCAGAGCTAGATGAGGCGATTGAATAGCCCAGCCTACATTATGAGAGGTGGCTGATTGGGACCCACTGATGAGCCTGTATTGTGTGTGGCACAGTGGAGAGGTCGAATGTGGCCAGAATGCATGCATGCATGGCATGCGCACTAGTCCATGAATATGCTTGTCCGGTGTGAGCAGAGATGCTACTGCTGCGTGTCGTTGTGGTGTTTGTGTGTTGTCTGCTGGAAAGAGGAACGAGAGAAGTGTGAGATTAGATTCTTGCTTTGGCCCCTCGCATGACAGTCGTGCGAATACCTGCTGCTATCAATATTTATTTATTTATCCACATAAGAGGAGGCTCACACAATATGGGTCCTCACAAACACACTGGGACTGACTGTTGACGCAGAGCTGTTTAGTTTGTAGCTGTAAAACTACATTATGTTAGCGTTTTTTGGCATAGTGTTTTTGAAATCATGAATAAAAATAGGTCTGTTGTTCATAGGATCTAGTTTCAAGTATCGTTCTAATTACACCAGGTCGCGCTTTAAAATTTGCAGCTTATTCCAAGATGTATATGGATGCTTCTCAAACTGAAGGCTGTATCCTCGGCAGGCTTTGTCTTTCCTAGTCCAGTCCTTCGGGTGCTTGTAGGCTAAAGTCCTCCTTAGCATTAAACGGTAGAATAAGATGGTCTAGTAAGAGCGCATGGGTATGTCACACGTTTCTGTTCCCACAAGCATGGGATGAAAATACTATTAAAGATTTAGTTCACACAAAAAATGAAAATTCCGCCACTAATTACTCACATGTCGTTCCAAACCCGTAAGGCTTTAGTTAAATGAAGATCTTTTAAATGAAAACTGAGAGCTTTCTGGCCCTCCATTGACAGTTACGCAATTACCAAATCGATGCTTCATAAAGTTTATAAAGCGATTGTAAAACAAATCCATATAAATCAAGCAATTTAGTCAGAATTTTCTGAAGAGACTCGATCACTTTAAATGATGAACAGATTGAATTTAGGCTTTTATTCACATTTGAAAATTGATCAGTGAAAAATAAACGGAAGCTCAACCGAACCTGCTTGGTGCATGAGAACAAACCCCATTGGTTCTTACAGAAGCTCAAATGTGCTGCGTAACACGAGAATGAACCTCATTGGTTCTTTTGAAAGTTCAAACGTGCTGCGTAACACAAGAATGAACCTCATTGGTTCTTTTGAAAGTTCAAACGTGCTGCGTAACGCAAGAATGAACCTCATTGGTTCTTACAGAAGCTCAAATGTGCTGCGTAACACAAGAATGAACCTCATTGGTTCTTACAGAAGCTCAAATGTGCTGCGTAACACGAGAATGAATCTCATTGGTTCTTACAGAAGCTCAAACGTGCTGCGTAACACAAGAATGAACCTCATTGGTTCTTTTGAAAGTTCAAACGTGCTGCGTAACGCAAGAATGAACCTCATTGGTTCTTACAGAAGCTCAAATGTGCTGCGTAACGCAAGAATGAACCTTATTGGTTCTTGCAGAAGCTCAAACGTGCTGCGTAACGCAAGAATGAACCTCATTGGTTCTCGCAGAAGTTCAAGCGTGCTGCGTAACACGAGAATGAACCTCATTGGTTCTCGCAGAAGCTCAAACGTGCTGTGTAACACAAGAATGAATCTCATTGGTTCTTACAGAAGTTCAAACGTGCTGCGTAACACGAGAATGAACCTCATTGGTTCTCGCAGAAGCTCAAACGTGCTGTGTAACACAAGAATGAATCTCATTGGTTCTTACAGAAGTTCAAACGTGCTGCGTAACACGAGAATGAATCTCATTGGTTCTTACAGAAGTTCAAACGTGCTGCGTAACACAAGAATGAACCTTTTTTCAAACATTATAGTGTGACTTTTTGCCATTGAGATGACTGGGGAAAAAAACCTGAATTCAACCTATAGCGTTCTCTATATAAACAGTGAATCAAACTGTTTGTATTTTACGTTGTATATATTTTATCTATTATTGTTGCATCCCTTCTTGCTACAAAGTGCCTCCCAAAAAAAAAAAAAATATATATATATATATATATATATATATACATTTATTTGTATATGAAGAGTTCAGATGCAAAAGCCTCTAAATGCCATTTGAAATTTTCTTCTAAAAGGACCATTTTTATCAAGCTTGTATATTTAAGTTCAGTAATTTCACTTAAATGACAATTAATAGGTAATCTTCATTGCCATTTAAGTGAAATTACTGAACTTAAATATACAAGCTTGATAAAAATGATCATTTTAGAAGAAAATTTCAAATGGCACTTAGAGGCTTTTGCATATATATATATATATATATATATATATATATATTGCTGCATATTTAATGCATCCTTACAAGATCTGGCAAATTTAGTGTTTGGTTTTTCATTGGAACTGACTACACAGTTTTGCATGCTGGTAGACAAATAAAAACAACAAAAAACAAAGCAGATTGAAACTTCTCATTCTGTGTACAATATTGTCAGACGCGACCATTTAACTAATGGATTCAGTATTTTTCCTTTACTAATTATTGCTAATTACAGTTTTCCCTCGTGATGTTTCCATTTGTGGGGTAAGAAGCGGCAAACCTAAAGAGTCAAAGGCACTCAGAAGCTGTTAGTGATGTTTATGAACATTCGAACATCTGCTTGAAGTATCCTTCATCAGTCCAAACCAAAAATAAACAATAAAAACGTTCCTAATGTTTCTAGCTGAAAGCGTGTTTGTCCTGGTGTGGCATCACACCTTAGCGTGGCTCGGGGGAGCAGTGGCCTACGCTGACCGCACCAGGTGTCTTGGCTGAGCTTTTATAAGCCTCTAGGTGCCGTTGTGAATTTCAAAAAGTGCAGATAGGCGTATCGGACTGTTTTGCGGCCTAATGGACCACCAGACTGTCCTTAGATGACAGTTTAGAGAAGGGTCTGTTTGCATGGCGAGACCCCGAGGCTCATTAAAGCGTCACAACTCAATCCGCTCCCAAATATCTGTCACTTCCCTTTATCGGCCCAAAATTTAAAAAAAAAAAAAAGCCACGGGGCCGTGCGAAATTTCACCCCGGCGTGCTCAGGATGACATTATTAAATTACGTTTAGTACATTTTTCTTTTAGTTCTGCTGAATCTGTTCCGTCACCCAAGCGGCAGATTAACAGCGCATCCTGTTCAAGCAGCGCGTCACGGTTTTCTGCCTCTCTTTGTGTCGGGCTACGGCTCTGTCTGCTTGGTGGCGTGAATATCAGGCGTGCGGTATCAGGTCTCCCGGGCTCCCTCGGCTCTGCGGCTTTGACTCTAAGCGAATGTGACATTTTTCTGACAGCCGCGAGAGCAGCCCGTAAGAGGGCCAGGCTTGCTCTGCCCTACTAATACTGTACGCAGCCGCACACACTATACCTCGTGACCTGATAAAACGTGTACACAAACACACCCTAACAGGACGACACATATCGGCTGGGGGCCGGGTCAGGTACGGCCAGTCAAAAAGTCTCCGGGCAAGAGGTTATCGTAATAATGGGACGGTCGCTTTGTCCTTGTCTGATGGTGGTGTGTTGTCGTAACTACCTTCTGACCGGTTTCCGTGTGCGACCTTGCTTTCCACCCCTCGAATGAATCTTTTATGAGCTCTGCGATGCGGGTTTTCTGTGTAGAAGATTGGAATATAAATATGTCTGTTCCACACAGACCCTCAAGCCTCTGCCTGTGATATTAAACTCTTTATGCTGGGAATGGGCTCGGTGTGCGTCACGTGCTTCACATGTGTGTGTGGTGTGATACCTAACCATAAGCATAATAATTTTATGCTTTTGTTGTGGTGGAAAGAATTCACGATCTCACGATCAATCGCAGTGGTATCTATGCAACAGTTTCGTCTTAAAATAAAGCAGTCTTCTTATCAATTTTGGTGACAGAACAATGCACACTATAATTTGCTCTCGAAACTCTTAGCAACGAGGCATGACAGTACTAAATGGATTGACACTGTGTTTTAAATCTGCAGTCTCTTTGGTGTCTCATTTGTGTCAGTCTGCATTATGTTCCTTTCTACAAATAAATGTGGCCATCTGTTCACAATAAATTAAAATGTTATATTTAGAGCACATCGACTACAAAAGTGACACTGGAGTGTTCAAGAGTGAACTCTGAATGTAGAAGTTAAACATTTTCAGTTGAACAAGAGCAAAAACACGAGATCTGATTATTTTCACATCGGATTTGGGCTACTTTGGGTAATCATTTGAGATACTTGTATGATGTGTCTGATCATCTGATTCAGAAGTTTTAAAAAAAAATGTATGCGACAGATCTCGTCTAAAAATGACTTTTTTCAGTTAAAGGTACAATATGCAGGATTTTTGCATTAAAATGTTATATATTTTGTAGGGCTGTCAACTTTAGTCGTTTAGTCGACTAATCGGTCGATGCCGTCTTGGTCGACTGACATTCTTATTGGTCGACCAGTTGCATTTTTTTGATTTACTCCTTGATATTTATTCATTTATAAGCAGTTATTTATTACTGTATTCTAAATATAATTAGCCTATGTTTTGTCCCAGACTTTAAAATGCTTTAATATAGTCTATTTTTGTAACTGCGCCACAGTTTAGCGCACACACATAATGCACTCGGGAACCGCACGTGTGGCCGGCTGCGCTGCTGCTCGCGCTCGGTAAGGGATGCTGTATTCATTCAGTTAGAACGCTGCTTGTTTTGGCTTTAGTCGACAAAATGTCCAGGAAATCTAAATCTTTTGTCTGGCTGCATTTTAAAACAAAGACGACAAGACTGTGGAGGGCTGCTCCATTATGAGCGCGCAAGTCGCGCGCAAGTCGCGCGCCTACATTTGAAATCGAACTTGAGCGCGCAAAAGACGTGAGCAGCCTTTTAACGGCTAGATCATGCTGACTCAAAAGACTGTGTTTTCTTAATGTTTTCGTTTTTATTTGTACACTTGACGCATTTGAAAATAGCCTAAATAATGCAACAAAACGAAAATAAACCTATACGCGGTCCTACAGCCTATTATTAGGATTGTTTTTAAGTTATTTGGGTTTTTTGTGTGTTGGTTAAAACGCCTTGATCGTCAGGACTAAAGTTAACCCATAGCTTTGAAAGTAAAGAAGAATGTAAAGCCTGTATAAACGAGAGCTTTTGTTGGGATTTTTCATTATGTGGCAGATAGCAGTTATATTTTTTGCAGCGTGTGGTGTGGTCAGGTGCGCGATTGTGACCGAGGACAGAGCTCTTCACTTTTTGCAGTTAAAAAATCACTTAATTTTCAAAGAATTGTATTATTATTATAGTTTTATTTATTTGTGATGTTTTTTCGTTGTTGTTTTATAAATGCTCAATGACAATTGTTTAAAAAATGTTTAATCAAAACATCACGTTTTTGTTTTTTTTTGTTTTTGTCGACTAATCGTTGCGCAGGACTCGACTTTGGTCGACTAAGGATTTCTTTGGTTGAATACAGCCCTAATATTTTGTTTAGTTGATAACTTACAATATCCCAAATGTTTCCAACTATTTGTAAATCGTGAGAAAATTGTGATTTTAACCAAGGAAACGGGGTGTGTGAGCAGGGGTGAGGAGTCGCCAGTCAATGACGTCATATCCGCGTTACCCTCGGTTTCCGCCAGGTTTGCAATAGTAACCATGGCGACAGACGTTGACAATTGGGTCGGTTATGCCGGTTATACCTAGCAGGACGCTCATGCTGTTGTTGTTTTGTTCAAACATTATGGACCATGGCAAGCAGACTTTGAGACAAAAAGAGAACTAAAACGAAGATCAACATCTTTCGAAATGCAGAGAGCTCCACGTCCGCGACTAACTTTGACTTGACTTTGACTTGACGGAGACGCGAGTGTGGCATGTTACTTTATTAAACAGGTGAGCAAATGTTAAGCATGGTGAGCAAACTAATCAATGTTATTTATAGTTCAACATGATGAAAAGTTAGAATATGATCTGTATGTTATTCTCTAATGTTGATCTAGCTTAGTCTCATACAGCAAACAAACAACCTAACTAACAACATTCAACACACTCAAATAGAGCAAGTGAAGCAGCGCTGCGTTACCTCAAGTTGAATTTGTCTAATAAACTGACCAGTGTGAGTATTTCAGCATCAGCACTTGCGTGTAGTTCAGCAGAATGAAATGTCCTGATTCCTTTATATCCACGGGACTCGCTGGTATACGTCTATCAATCGCGCCCTGCTTCATATGTTAAAAACATTAATGTATTCACTCATCCATAAAAGATCCACCAGCTTGATGACAAGATCCATAATTCCGCTTAATGCAGAATATACGTCATCAATATACGACTTTGATATTGTAAGAGGTTAGCGACCCCTGGTGGTGAAACAATCTTGCATATTGTACCTTTAAGGTTAGATAACGGATGGTACTGTGTAATTCCTGTGTGTAAAACAAAAGTCTGTTATGCTCTACAAGGCCACATTTATTTGGACAATAATACAGTAAAAAGTGCAATATAGACGAATCCGACGAGCGTTCTGTGTAGGCTGCCATCTTGTGGCGACGCCATTACTGAGCTGTTACACAGGCATACAGACATATGCACCGGTATGTAAACAAACCTCGGTGATACCGCGAACTCACCCTCGATGACAGCTACAGCCAGGCAGAATGACTTGTTGGTTTGATCTGTGACTGCAGTGGCCTCCAGTCACAGATGAAGGTACAAGCGATCTTACAGATTAACGTTATTTATGAAAATAGCTTGGCAAGCTAGCTAGGCTAACGTTTGCTAACGAGGAAACTATAAAAAGATCCGTCCATTTGGCAACAATAAATAAATAAATGAATGAAATCAAATAAACAAATTCATGTTTTTCATTTGTGTCCATTATTTATCTCATTTTCACATTGCAACGGGCATGGGTAAGGTAACGTTACAGCTAGAAAGTATACATAATATCGACCAATTAGTGTTTTTAAACCATGGAAAGAGGTCAATATAACAGCAGGAGAACAATTATGTCACATAATGTTACATTTAGCTCAGGAAAGCCATTTAATGACCATAGCATGTTAATTGAATAGAAAAAAAATAGCAAAAGAGGAGATTTTGCTGATCACTATATCACATATTTATTATATATTTTTTACTTATGTCATTAAATAATTGTTATTATACGCGAATGTCCACGTCTTGTACTCGCCCAGGAAATCTGTAAACCGTACGGCACCAGACAGGGGCAGTCCACCCGGGGTATTCACAGTGTTTGCTCTTCAAAATGTAAATTTTACTGCCACCATTGAAACAATTTATAACGGAAACTGTTTACCCACTCGACATTATACAAGGGCTAACGTTGTAACGTTAGTGACAGTCGTAATTTGCGGGCTGCTTATTCCAGTGGACGCAAGTTGCAACTAAAACAATAGGAGGCAATGGCGCAACGCTACCCAGCAACAGCTCAGTAATGGCGCCCCGCTTACTTCCGGTAGTTTCGCCGGATTCGTCTATTGAGAAATTTTATTACAATTAAAAAATGTACTCTCTTAAATAATAGGTAACACTTTTATATACAATATATATATATATATATATATATATAAATAATGCATTATAAAATTATTTATAACATTAATTATACCTGGTAATGCAGCTTATAAGGTATTTTAGTCTCATGAATCTATTATCTATTGACTGTTACATTCCTTGTCACAGTTAGTCCAGACGAAGATGAAGAAAAGGGTTTAAACAGGTTTCTACAAACAAAAGGATCTTTAATAAAACAAACTCGGGTAATCCAAAGACAAGAAAGCAACACAACAGGGTCTACACACAAACAATACCAGACAACAACTAAATAAAAAGGAGGAACTTAAACCTATGGTGGTGCTGATGAGACAATGAAAAACAGCTGTGATGATTAATGAGTGTCCATGGCAGGAAACTAGGAACAATGGAAACATAGGAAACTGGAGACTGATGAGTGCAAACTAAAAGTCCATGAAAACGAAACTAAACACACAGATCGTGACTCGCCTTTAGAAAGTATTTCTTCCAGATGTAATAAGGAAACTCCTATTATATATGATCTGAGCATGTTAAGTGGTCTTAAAAAAATAGTCACACTTGTGGTCTTTGGTCAAAAATGACCCCATAGGAAATGAATGGGAAATTGACAAAAACACAAAAATTCACAAATTTTTATTTATTTATTTTTTTTACATTTTTTTTTAATAAAAATGGCTTTTGAGATTCTTTCAACTATATATTCAAATCCACACAAAAAAATGTGTTCACAAACATCTGGGGAATTGTACTGGGGAAGAGCTGTACATGTCATCTAGTGGTTACACCATGATTCTATGCTTTTTCTCTATACTGTAACCAGATGGTGCTAATTTTTATTTTTTCTGAAGGCCTAGACTCTATATTAAACTTAAATACTGCATTGATCATTTTTTAGAAAAAATTATATATATATATATAAAATATATATATTTTTCCATGGCAAAAATAGACCATAAATATTGCATAAATATTAATAAATTCAATCAAATTGTCTCAAAATACTAAATTACAAAGAATAAATATTTTAGAACAAAAATACATTTCATTGGTTTTACTGGGATGGAGGAAATTTAATTGTTAGGTGTCCGGTCACTTTTGACCGGGAAGATAACAAGTGTGACTCCGAAACGAAGAGCACCTGAGGGTTAAGGTAATTTAAACAGACAGAAAAATATATACGCTGTATCAGTATATCAGATATGTGCATTAGTTCTTGCAGTGAAAATGCAGCCTAAATTTGTCCTCAGAAGCTCACAAATTCGCAATGTGGAGTTCTCCGTTATATATTTCATGCAATATCAAGCATGTATTGGATGTTTCTTGCAAAATTCCAGTGGAGATATTAAAATAGAAACAGAGGCAGTTATTGACTTACATTAAGAGTATAAAGCTATAAAATGAATGCGGATAATAAGGACTCTGAAGGCAGTCTACAAATTGTACGGACCACTTTTATGGTAATTTTGTGACCCGTCGCCATTCATCGTAATTGCAAGGGGGGAAAAAGCAGTACATTACTCAAAACGTCTTCTTTTGTGTTCTCCAAGGAAGAAAGAACGCGAGTAAATGATGCCAGAATCAAAATTTTTGGATGAATTTCTTTAGTGGATGTCATAGTTTAGATAATTTGATGTGGGAAGAATTTCATAAGAAATGTCAGCTCCAAACCTGAGCACAGTTCGGAGACATTGTTGAGAGTGGCAGTGCCTTTATTGTAGTGAGAGAAAAAAAAGCTCTCCATTTAATCTCAATGGGATTATTCATGAAACACTGGCGGAATAATTTTTATGTAAATCATACGCAAAACCATTCATACGTAAAAGTGTCAGTTCAGTGGGAACATTTACGTGAGAATGGATTTATAAACGATTTACACAGAAATTCATTCCGCTTGTGCTTGATGAAAAAAGGCCTTTGGTTTGTGAGATTAAACCGATTTTCTTTTCTTGATACTAGCAACCCATTCCATGTCTTTTCTTTCTTGATTCCTCTCTTTTTAGTCTCCCCTGTCCCTGTTTTTTATGTTATTTTTTTTTTCAGAGCATATTTTCCCTCTCGTCACCCTCAGGTGTGACAATGCAGCATCTCCTGCAGAAAGATAACATGTCAAAGAGAGAGCAAGATAGAGAAAGATTTGAAAGTAAGAGATGCAAATGCCACAGAGGCAGAAGTAGAGAGAGGAGACTTTTATCTACATGCTTTTTCTTCTGTAAGACAGACAGCCAAAGAGATACGCTGGCCACTCCGGTTGCCGGAGCTGTGGCAAGCTCTTCGACGGGGCATTGATGAGGAAATGTTCCTCTCTTTCCACGTATCTCTGTGGCGGTGCTTGAAAGCGGACACAGAAGGGGAATCAGCTACACTACCTGAGCCAGGCCCTGTACTATAGGGGAATGGTTTTTCTAAAAACAATAAAGAGAAGTACTGTCAGTCCTCATTTGATATTCTCAAAGATAACAAGCCTCTCCCGTTTCCACACAGCAGCACAACCTGCTCGCTCTGATACTTACCCTCGGGACTGACGTAGAGCACGTGACGCCGGTATACTGTATGTTTGAGAATCAAGTCTGCTGATGCCAGTACAAGTGAGCAGAAGCAGGAAAACGGCTTGACACGTCTACACTGCAAATACAATTCCACCTAATTCAGCTTAAAATCTTAAGTTGCTGCCTTAATTTTTTTAAGTATGATCATTTTTTTAAAGTCATTTCAAACAGTTTTTTAAACATCGTCCATTTACAAAAAAAAAAAAGTGCAAAAAGCCTGACATGATAATCTGATTGATCCAGACAAAAGTATAGTAGAAATTCAGCTGATAACAGAATTGGTATTGTGGTGTTGACAACATCTAATCATTTGTTTTTAATCATTTGTTTATTGTCTTTAAGATATTGTGATTTTGGGTAGCACTATATTTTACAGTCCTTCCCTCCATATTAGAGCCACACCGATAAAGGATTTTGAAGGCCGATACCGATACAAATATTTTTTGGTTTTAAAATCCGATATATCGGCCGATATTTTTTTTTCTTCTTTTTTTTCAGAAATGCGCAACAAAACATTAACATATTTCCCTAACATTAGTTGTTCTTTCCCTAATATTAGTTATTTGTAGTTATTTATGAGTTTTAACTAAAATAATATGATAATGCATTTTAAAAAGAAACAGAACAGACTGATGATAGTGGCATTAGCTATATAACTTTGTGGTTAGCTAGTCTATGATGAGCCATAATTTAGCAATGGATAACTTCATACGGCAAATTGTAAAACATACATTTTCAATATAACAGGCCAAGGAGAGATGATACGTCTCATTGCTATAAATGTCACGCGTTATTAAAGAAATACTTCAGTCACATTGTCAAAAGTTAAAAGGACAGTCAGTCAACTACACCGTAACAACGTAACATAACTATTACTTGCTAATTCTGCTTCACTCTCGGCTTATTTAACAGCAGCAAAACTGGACATGATAGTCACAATTTTGTCATGCTTATTTGAGTTCAGAGAACTGATGGGGATGTTCTTTTTTTTTTTTTTTAATTAAACATGAAATTTTACTTAATTGTTATTCAAGCAATGTAAGTATCTTGACCAACTCAACGAGTGTTGCCAACAGGAACGGTGTACAAGCTATACAACTCCAACACTCATACCATGGTTGAAGCGTGTTTCGTCCGTTTTTATTTTATTTTTTAAATATTCATTTAGCGGCCATTATAACTGCCGATACTGATAGTTTGGAAAATGCCTAATATCGGCCGATAATATCGGCCTGCCGAATCCGATATATCGGTCTGGCTCTACTCTATATTTTCTTATTATAGTTATTACTTACAATAACTGGGTAGTAACTATGTACTAACCCTGAACTTAAACCTAAAACTAACCTTAGTTACCGTATATTAATCAGCACTTTCTTAGGTAAGCACGTGCATGTACTGTAAAATAAAGTGCAACTGTGATTTGGTTAAAAATAAAAATATTCTTGGTAGCCCCATGTTCTGTTCTGTCTTTTTAATACTCTCAAGAAATGTTTGTCCTTGATTCTGGAAGGAATATTGATCTAAGAGCTTATTCTTCACTTAAATGAACTGAACGTTCACTAAAATGTATAGAAAGTTGAAGCTGCATAATTTCTTTTCAGTTGCACATCCTTTTCGTCATGCTATCTCTTTATGAGAATAAATGAAGGAAAAACACCCACCCATCCACCTCCGAATATTTCAGCACGTCCAACCCTAAACATATTCCTGCATTGCTATCAGATGTACATTTTTAATGGAATGACACTATCATAAGTAACTTTAAATCAAAATGAAATCATATGAAATCAAAATTGGAGAGGCCATCTAAATGCTAATGTGCTGCTTATTGAACCATCCGGTACATGAATTATTAAAGCACAGTGCACAAAAAATATATTTCTTTTTTCATCAAAACTTTTTAATCTTTTTGTGTTTATTTTGTAACAAATTAATGAATAAGCATGATCCCTAGATTTTAATTTACTGGAAAATACATCCAAATTTGTTTGGATCTTCTCAAAAAAAAAAAAAATGAGGTGGAGGTATTTGGTGGTTCACCACTTTTGTCAGCCATTCAAAACTTATCTTGCCACACATAATAAACACAGTGACATATAGAGAGGAAATACATCAACACAGAAAAGAAAACTGTGCTCTTTAAACCAGTTCTTGGACTGAAAGCCTGTAACAGTTGTAGTTCCTGTGATTACTTGGTGAGCTTTAAGTGAACTGTTGCCACAGGGTCATCGCTGTATGTATTAAAGGGGTGAAGTCACTTTGGGAAATATGTGTTACTTTATTTATGTCCTTCCATGCAAATGCACTTTAGAAAGCACTTTCACAAAATCTGCACATGCGGTATCCACATGTAGAAACATGCAGATGAGATTAAACACACAAAAATAGCACATTAAACTCTCAATAATAATTTCAAATACATACTTTCCAGATCAAATCAATTCTAAACTCAAAGATAGCGACTAATGGATAAAGTATTTAGACCAGAACATCCAGATTTTTTGAACAGTGTCTTCCTGCAAGCAGTCAGACTTCTGACCAGCCATGTCTAATGGCAATATCATTTATCGTATCACAGTGAGTGAATATTTGGGTGAATTTTAATGTGCCCCTATAATACTTTTCGGATATTACCTTTCATGCAGTGTGTAATTTAGCTGTTTGAGAATGTAAAAGGTCTGTAAAGTTTTAAAGATCAAAGTGCATGATAAATAAAGTTATAAAACGAGTCGTCGGCAATCACAGTCTCACCTGCAGTTACAACAGTATGTCACAAATTTGCATAATCCTGTCTATTGGCTGCCTGCCTGCGAACAGAGTCTACTTTAACCCACCCTTCGACACTGTAGTTTTAGCTGAGGGCTGGAAGAGTGCGGTTCATATCGACGACATGTCGAGAAGACGCTGTTTTCAGTGCCGCTAATCCATGAGGACTTGCGCTAGAATTGATATGGAAAAACCAATGCTGTCGTTACAGTGCATATTAATGTGTATCAAGTCCTGAGGGAGCTTCCGGAGCTAAAATTCAGATATGGTAATGTGCGTTTCGTTTCCTACGCGCACTGTAAGCGGTCGACCAATCACCACAGACTTGGCCGTCTGACCAATCAGAGCAGAGGAAGCTCTCGGAAAGGAGGGGTTTAGAGAGACTAAATCTAACTCATAGCTGTTTTCAATTACAATTACATTAGTAAATGGTCAAATTAACAAGTGCAGTTCATTATTAGTTTGTTAACGTATGAATAACTAATGTTAACTAATGAAACCTTATTGTAAAGTGTTCCCTCAGTAAGTATTAACAATGGATTTGATGAATTCTGTGGTATTGAGTTTGTCCCACTTCCGTGATGAAAGGACAGAAATCAGCATGATAATGTCAAAATTGAATTAACAATTTTTAATTTGACACATTTACTAACCAAGTCTCAATCACACACTGAGCAATGTCGAACTTTTGCTCTTGATATCCCGTAAGACTTTCTTGCCATAGTGTAAATAATCCAGTTAAAAAGAATCAAGTTCAAGTGCCTGAACTTGACTTATTTTAAAAGTCTGTTCAACCAATTTGTAGCAATACCTCCTTAAATTTCAACACAAGCTGCTTCTCTTCGGTACATACAATATTCTTTAGTTCTGTTTTACGCTCAATGTTGGAATGCAAGACAAATCAGTTAATTTCAGTGCAGAGCAGTGGAAGAGTGTGTAGACGTGCTGAATCCATAATCCTGCAAAAGGAATAAGTGTGAGTGAAAAGAAAGTGTGAGAGAGAGAGGAAAAAATAATGGAGGAAGTTGTAAAGAAAGTGCCTCAGGGGTTATTATCTTAAACATCCTTATAAAGAACAGAGCAATAATTAGACCCCTATCAATCTGTCACTTTGATTTTCTCCTGCTAAACACGACTGGCAGATTGAGTTTAATTAGAATTATATCATTAAATCAATACATGCACCACAATGGCTGAACAATAGCAAGAGACTGTAGGAAACACTGTACTAAGGGAAAAACCAAAGACAGTGATGTGTGTGTGAATTAAGGTTTACTTTACACAATGTGTAGTTAGTTTCAATCAGTATCTGTTTCAGTAACAAAATGATCGGTGGGGTTTGAACCAGATGTATATCCATTAATAGATTCCACATAGAAAATTGCCCTTGCTTTTCATATGCAACCTTTATCTGAAATACATTTTTGTTTTTTTTTTAGTTTTGAATAATTTCACCAAAAAGATTCATTCAGATTAATAGGTGGCAAGTAGTTATTTATTGGCTAGGGGAGTCATTTGAATCATTCACTCAACTGATTAGTAGCAGTCGTTTTAGACCGAAACTTCTTTATATCATTTATTGCAGCTTGCATGTGCACAAATCTATAAAGAGTGTTTAAACATCCTTCAAATGACAGCAAAGCAGATTTTAAGTCATAATAGACACTTTAAGGATTGTTGTAAAACACTGATTCGTTCACAAGTGAAACATCACTACTGCATGCAGCCTGACTCTGCTTGAGGCACGGAAACTTTATTGTACATCTCACTCGGAAGGTTTAAAATATGAACCTAGACATATCAAAAAGTATGATATAGTTTCTAAGTTGAATGTGATTCTTGACAGATTTCTCAGAAATGCACAACGTGGTTGCCAAGTTTCCTTTTTTCCCTCTAGGCTCTTTTTAAACGTTTGCCGCGGGTAACAAAATGTTTGGCATATTGCATAAACTGTCTTTGACGGAAATGCCTGTATTGAAATATTGTACATTACCAGTGATAAAACTGTATTTGATGATGAGTTTTGTAAGGGAGGTTTTTTTTTTTTAGATTTTTATGAACACAGAATGTTAATGATTATTACTAGTGATTTTGATATTACTGGTGATTTACTAGTGTTAAGTGAAAATTTTTACATTTTTATAGGGTCATTGGACTTGTTTTGGTGATTTTTTGATTGCCCTTTAGGCCGGGTTTGCTACGGAGATCTGGCAACCCTGACACACAATTAAAGGAGAATCAGATTTGAATTTCAGATCACATGTGCAAAATTTCATTCATGAAGTTTAGTCATTTTGGTTACACAGACCATTACTATGTAATTTAGATTCAAATATTGTTTTTTTCTTTGTGCTTATCTAAAGATGTCAGTCTACGAAATATTTTTCCTATTCAGTTGATTCCATTCTTTGTTTTTAAGTCACTATTCATGCCTTTCTGATTAAGATATTCAGGCACATTTCTATCTTAAACTAGCAACAATTAACCAATTCTACTATATAGGCATTTTTAAATGTTTATATATATATACACACACACATATAGGGTTGGGTATCGTTTGAATTTCTGATTCCGATTCCGATTCCTTGTTTCGATTCCGGTTCCTAACGATTCTCGATTCCGATTCTTTTAAGAGGCAGGGTCAAAAAAGTTTAGCTAACCTTGCTAACCAACGGCCTTTCTGAAGAAAATAATCCTTTCTGAAGGAAATACTCCTTCTGTCACAAATACTCCTTTTGTCACAAATTTTGCATTTTGCCGAGATTTCGTTATTTTTAGAAAAGTGAAGCCACACTTTGGATCGCCGACGTAAGCTACTCATGTTCGACTCGCGTGGTTATGCCAACACTTCCGGTAGACGCTTCTTCGTTGGTGTTGTTCAGCGGTTTCTTCTTCCGCTCGGCGGACTGTGAATATCGAAAGTTTTGAACGATTACTTTTGAACGATTCCGGGAAAAACGAAAAGTTAGTCTCGGTTCCAATCGATACTCTATTCTCGATACCCAACCCTACACACACACACACACAATATTTTGTATTGGTATATTAATAAACAACCTATTTAAACCAAGTCACTTCAAATTCTAAATTATGGTACAATAACAACAATATTTCAATAGCTTTTTTTTAACTTACTAGCTAATTAGCACATTTTTATGAACCTTATTTTCAGTTAATTAGTTAGCAAATGATATAAACATGCAGATGTCATAAAGGTTGCACGCAGCTTTAATTTTAGCAAGCTAAGTGCCACAAACGCCTACCTCAGAGATCATCATTGTGAATGTTCACATTTGAAGTTCATTCCTGCTTAAAGAAAAGTGAAATAGGGTTGTTTACTTGGTAACTAGTCCATACATTTCCACCAGATATGCAAGTCAATTTCTGGGCAAACTGTTAACATTATAAGTGGGGTTATCCTATATTTACAATCATTGTGATGTGGAGGTTCCCTTTCACCCATATTGGTGTCAATGTTGGACTGCATTTCAATAATCTAGATTAGCAATATTTTTAGATTGAATTCGGTCTGTTGTGTTTCCCATTTTTTTGGAGGAGACATCCCTCACCTCCCAAAGAAAGCTCCCGGGAGGGATAGAGAGCGAAATCGAGTATGATAAGGATCCTCTGATTTGATGAATGAGGCGAATATAATGCATGTGGCATTTCTCTGAGATCGAGCTTGTCTCCAGCTTATTGCCTCGTTCTTTGAGCAATATGGCTTCACGACCATCCAGAGGGTGCAGTGGACAGAGACAATACTGACACAGAGAGACAAAGGGAGAGATTAGATTTAAAGAATGGCAGCATCTGAGCCATTACACTGTATGATGGACGAGAAAAACAGATGAATTCTTGCAAAAATTTCACAAGAAACCGCTAGATCTGGGATACTGCTCTCTGCCTCACATGCTGCCATCTTAATTCTGAGCTTGTAGCAAAGCAAGGACAGATATGTCAGCACTCTGCCAGAATGTGGGGGGAGGCGAATATGTCTGCCGCAGGAGGAGCCCCCCCGGCCACTCAGACGCCCTCAGAATTCTCCTCTCGCTCTCCACACACCTCGCTCCTGCAATCTGCCTCGTGCAGCCGTGGGAGAGGAGAAAGGAGAAGCAGAGTTTGACAGGAAAAGAGACAGAGGTCCTTGACGTACATATTTTTCTTGTTACGATCGCAGAGGAATCGATGGTGGCAGTTGGGCTGATACATTTGCTGGCGCTCGAGCTCTGTAGAAAGCGTTAATAAAAACGAGTGGCAGAACGGATCTTCATTTCTTTGGGTTGTCTTACATCCACGGTGCGAGGAAGACATACAAGTTTAAATTGTCGTTGTCCTCTTGAAATAATAAGTTCACGTGCAGGGACAATGAATGTCTGTTTTTTAGTTAAAGTTGGTTCTCAAACTTTTTTGGTCGCACCCCCTTAAAACTTTACAAAAAATCTGCTGTCCCCACGCACACACACTTACCACCAAATAATTGTGATCTTTTTTTTTTTCAATTCAAAAACGTGCAATGAAAAACACCTGCAATAGTTTCACGTAGTAATGTAACTGAATCATTGGATATGATCAAAATATGACAGTAAGAGAGAATAAAATAATTTTTAATTTAAAGCTGCATTCTGTAACTTTTTTTATTTCCAAAAAACTCTCTGCTTGCCTTAGCTCGATTCAAAATGGAAAGCCTGTTGTAACGTTTTTAATTCCAGTGGTACTGGTGGATTTCCGCGGGAGATTCGAGCATGTCTTTGCGTCATTACGTCACATCTGTACACATAAAGAAGAGTCTCGGCTAGTATAAGCTATCCTGAGTCATTACGTCACATCTGTACTCATAAAGAAGAGTCTCGGCTAGTATAAGCTATATTGAGTCATTAAGTCACATCTGTACACATAAAGAAGAGTCTCGGCTAGTATAAGCTATACTGAGTCATTACGTCACATCTGTACACATAAAGAAGAGTCTCGGCTAGTATAAGCTATATTGAGTCATTACGTCACATCTGTACACATAAAGAAGAGTCTCGGCTGGTATAAGCTATACTGAGTCATTACGTCACATCTGTACACATAAAGAAGAGTCTCGGCTAGTATAAGCTATCCTGAGTCATTACGTCACATCTGTACTCATAAAGAAGAGTCTCGGCTGGTATAAGCTATATTGAGTCATTAAGTCACATCTGTACACATAAAGAAGAGTCTCGGCTAGTATAAGCTATACTGAGTCATTACGTCACATCTGTACACATAAAGAAGAGTCTCGGCTAGTATAAGCTATATTGAGTCATTACGTCACATCTGTACACATAAAGAAGAGTCTCGGCTGGTATAAGCTATACTGAGTCATTACGTCACATCTGTACACATAAAGAAGAGTCTCGGCTAGTATAAGCTATCCTGAGTCATTACGTCACATCTGTACTCATAAAGAAGAGTCTCGGCTAGTATAAGCTATACTGAGTCATTACGTCACATCTGTACTCATAAAGAAGAGTCTCGGCTAGTATAAGCTATATTGAGTCATTAAGTCACATCTGTACACATAAAGAAGAGTCTCGGCTAGTATAAGCTATACTGAGTCATTACGTCACATCTGTACACATAAAGAAGAGTCTCGGCTAGTATAAGCTATACTGAGTCATTACGTCACATCTGTACACATAAAGAAGAGTCTCGGCTAGTATAAGCTATACTGAGTCATTACGTCACATCTGTACACATAAAGAAGAGTCTCGGCTAGTATAAGCTATATTGAGTCATTACGTCACATCTGTACACATAAAGAAGAGTCTCGGCTGGTATAAGCTATACTGAGTCATTACGTCACATCTGTACACATAAAGAAGAGTCTCGGCTAGTATAAGCTATCCTGAGTCATTACGTCACATCTGTACTCATAAAGAAGAGTCTCGGCTAGTATAAGCTATATTGAGTCATTAAGTCACATCTGTACACATAAAGAAGAGTCTCGGCTAGTATAAGCTATACTGAGTCATTACGTCACATCTGTACACATAAAGAAGAGTCTCGGCTAGTATAAGCTATATTGAGTCATTACGTCACATCTGTACACATAAAGAAGAGTCTCGGCTGGTATAAGCTATACTGAGTCATTACGTCACATCTGTACACATAAAGAAGAGTCTCGGCTAGTATAAGCTATCCTGAGTCATTACGTCACATCTGTACTCATAAAGAAGAGTCTCGGCTAGTATAAGCTATACTGAGTCATTACGTCACATCTGTACTCATAAAGAAGAGTCTCGGCTAGTATAAGCTATATTGAGTCATTAAGTCACATCTGTACACATAAAGAAGAGTCTCGGCTAGTATAAGCTATACTGAGTCATTACGTCACATCTGTACACATAAAGAAGAGTCTCGGCTAGTATAAGCTATACTGAGTCATTACGTCACATCTGTACACATAAAGAAGAGTCTCGGCTAGTATAAGCTATCCTGAGTCATTACGTCACATCTGTACTCATAAAGAAGAGTCTCGGCTAGTATAAGCTATATTGAGTCATTACGTCACATCTGTACACATAAAGAAGAGTCTCGGCTAGTATAAGCTATACTGAGTCATTACGTCACATCTGTACACATAAAGAAGAGTCTCGGCTAGTATAAGCTATCCTGAGTCATTACGTCACATCTGTACACATAAAGAAGAGTCTCGGCTAGTATAAGCTATACTGAGTCATTACGTCACATCTGTACACATAAAGAAGAGTCTCGGCTAGTATAAGCTATCCTGAGTCATTACGTCACATCTGTACACATAAAGAAGAGTCTCGGCTAGTATAAGCTATATTGAGTCATTACGTCACATCTGTACACATAAAGAAGAGTCTCGGCTAGTATAAGCTATACTGAGTCATTACGTCACATCTGTACACATAAAGAAGAGTCTCGGCTGGTATAAGCTATACTGAGTCATTACGTCACATCTGTACACATAAAGAAGAGTCTCGGCTAGTATAAGCTATCCTGAGTCATTACGTCACATCTGTACACATAAAGAAGAGTCTCGGCTAGTATAAGCTATACTGAATCATTACGTCACATCTGTACTCATAAAGAAGAGTCTCGGCTAGTATAAGCTATATTGAGTCATTACGTCACATCTGTACTCATAAAGAAGAGTCTCGGCTAGTAGGCTATATTGAGTCATTACGTCACATCTGTACACATAAAGAAGAGTCTCGGCTAGTATAAGCTATCCTGAGTCATTACGTCACATCTGTACACATAAAGAAGAGTCTCGGCTAGTATAAGCTATACTGAGTCATTACGTCACATCTGTACTCATAAAGAAGAGTCTCGGCTGGTATAAGCTATACTGAGTCATTACGTCACATCTGTACTCATAAAGAAGAGTCTCGGCTAGTATAAGCTATCCTGAGTCATTACGTCACATCTGTACACATAAAGAAGAGTCTCGGCTAGTATAAGCTATACTGAGTCATTACGTCACATCTGTACACATAAAGAAGAGTCTCGGCTAGTATAAGCTATACTGAGTCATTACGTCACATCTGTACACATAAAGAAGAGTCTCGGCTGGTATAAGCTATATTGAGTCATTACGTCACATCTGTACACATAAAGAAGAGTCTCGGCTAGTATAAGCTATCCTGAGTCATTACGTCACATCTGTACTCATAAAGAAGAGTCTCGGCTAGTATAAGCTATACTGAGTCATTACGTCACATCTGTACACATAAAGAAGAGTCTCGGCTAGTATAAGCTATATTGAGTCATTACGTCACATCTGTACACATAAAGAAGAGTCTCGGCTAGTATAAGTTATACTGAGTCATTACGTCACATCTGTACACATAAAGAAGAGTCTCGGCTAGTATAAGCTATACTGAGTCATTACGTCACATCTGTACACATAAAGAAGAGTCTCGGCTAGTATAAGCTATACTGAGTCATTACGTCACATCTGTACACATAAAGAAGAGTCTCGGCTGGTATAAGCTATATTAAGTCATTACGTCACATCTGTACACATAAAGAAGAGTCTCGGCTAGTATAAGCTATCCTGAGTCATTACGTCACATCTGTACTCATAAAGAAGAGTCTCGGCTAGTATAAGCTATACTGAGTCATTACGTCACATCTGTACACATAAAGAAGAGTCTCGGCTAGTATAAGCTATATTGAGTCATTACGTCACATCTGTACTCATAAAGAAGAGTCTCGGCTAGTATAAGCTATACTGAGTCATTACGTCACATCTGTACACATAAAGAAGAGTCTCGGCTGGTATAAGCTATACTGAGTCATTACGTCACATCTGTACACATAAAGAAGAGTCTCGGCTAGTATAAGCTATACTGAGTCATTACGTCACATCTGTACACATAAAGAAGAGTCTCGGCTAGTATAAGCTATATTGAGTCATTACGTCACATCTGTACACATAAAGAAGAGTCTCGGCTAGTATAAGCTATTTCACATGAAACAGAATAAACAGAACAGATACGACACTTCGTAATCCTCTCACCGATTCTCACAGAAGCGAACCCCATGCAGGTTTGACAGAGGTTGGTCATTAGACTAACATAGTTAACAAATGTACCATGCCAGTGCTTCCAGTTTACTTGACGCTTCAAATTACCATATGACTCTGAGAGGTTTTGCAAACAGGCATTTTTAATGAGGGAAAAAGGAATGAAGTGTAACGTATTAATAATGAGAAATTTGTCTGAGAGAGGACTCATTTCAAATTCCCAGCGTTATTCTGAGTGGATTAGCAATGTGATAGCATTCTATGGAAGCAAAGCCAGGATCTCATTGTTATGGGCCATGGCTCTTTCCGTAAGTGCACTGCTAATACACTGAATAGAATGAAAAGCTACAGGAGTATTTGCCTGGCATTTGAGAAATATGAAATTACTGCTAAAAACCCTGCTAAAAAGTCCAGTTAAACTAGCATGAGTTCCCAAGCCCGAATCGGACTGGTTTATGCTACAGCACAGTTATAAAACTTTACTGTTTTTTTTTTTGTTTTGTTTTTTCTGGGGGACTTTTTGCTGGCTAAGTTAGTTAAGAAACTTGGTGGGGATCCTGAACTTCCCATGATCTAATATTCAATACACAATGTAAGCTGGTAATCAACTATTCTAGTAGTCTTTTCAGCCATAGCTTTAGAAATAACATGAATTCAATTCAAGTTCATTTAGATTTTTTTTCCCCAACGAATGTCTTAAAATATCAGATACTTTTACTTTTTATAACTAAGTTAATTCAGGTTAATTCAGGTGATGTCATGGTGTCACTCAATCACTTTTCATAATTTTATTTTAAATGATATTTTTTTACCTTCAATATATCTAAAAACTTTATTATTTTTTAATAATGATTATAATTTGCACACATGGCACAGCCTAACATAGACTTTAAATAGTTTTCCCCCTTTTTAGGACATATCACGGAGGAAAAAAGTAAATAAAAGAATAAAAAAATAACAACAAAAACAACAACAACCATTACATGCGTTTTACAAGGAGCCGGCAAGTAGAAATTGTGGTCATTTTTTGTATTTTCTTTTGTATGTAACAATCCCATTTCCTGCAGTATTATTTCCCCTTGTCCTTCTGAGAGTCATTTGTTCCATAAAACATATTTGACTGACAATGTATCAAAAAAAATATACATATCACAAGGGTTTCACTTGAGCCAACGTGTATTGACAGCTTTTTTGCAGGCGACCAGAAACATTTTCAAGAGGTAAATATCACTTGTACCCAAATTAAACCAGAGGAACATAGTGGGAAATGCCACATTTATGTCAAAGCCTAATATTCTGGACATTAATTGTCCCACCATTACCATAAAAAGGCTTAAATTTAAACACATAAACACAAAGTGTCTTTTTTTTTTTAAAGTTTATTTTATTTTAGTTTATAGTTTATTTTAAAAGAAATTTCCTTTTCCCTTTACTTTTTGGCCCATATCATTGGCCCACAAGCAAATACTGATCATAATCAGTGTTGGGAGTAACGCATTACAAAAGTAATACATTACAGTAACATATTACTTTTTGCTGTAACGCAGTAGTGTAAGGCATTACTAATCAATTTTCAGTAATATTTTACTCGTTACATGTTCAGTGAGGCTTGTATTACAGTTGTATTACAGTGTATTGTCTGCTTTTACTTCTTAAAGGCAACAGACTATGTGAAAGTTTTAAAGCAGTCTTTTAGTGCCAGTTCAGAGCGGTCGCGTCTGTAACATTGTTTTTTCCTCATAAATGCGAACACGAAAACTAAAATAAAATGAATATTTTAAGTTCTATGGAGACTGCAGAGCCAACCCTTCCTCATCCGATTTGCGCAGTGTAATTAACAGAATTACAAAAAATATATTTTGCCTCCTATTTTTTTGTCACGCATGAATGTGTGTCTTTTCCCTAATATTACAAATAAAACATAGACTGATATTTGTCTAATGTCTGGAGTCCTTTAAGGAAGTAGCCTATATACGTTTCAATACATGAATTTTCTGAGAATTTTTATTTCAAGTTTTGACTGCAAATGTCATGTCCATAATGCTGGACTTCCCCAATTTTAAATAATTTATCCTCAACTAGTTTTGTGGTGTAGGTCCACGTATTTTATAATGTTAACTTCAAATAATACTAATAGCCTAATTTAAAGATAAGGCAGCATTGGATATGGACGGTAAGGAGAATAACGCTGGAGTTGGAAGAGGTGTGTCGCGATTCTGTAGGTTCGTGGATGTGGCGAATCGCGATTTCGGTTTCATATTGCATATCGTTACAGCCCAAAAGTTAAGTTCTACTTAGTTATTTTGGTGAAAGTAACTCAAAAGTAATACAAGAGTAATGTAACGCATTACAATTCTGGGACAGTAATATTGTAAGGTAATGAATTACGTTTAAATAACAGTAACAAGTAATACCTAATGTATTACAGTTTGGAAGTAACTTGCACAACACTGTTTATTTCACATGAAACAGAATAAACAGAACAGATACGACACTTCGTAATCCTCTCACCGATTCACAGAAGCGAACCCCATGCAGGTTTGACAGAGGTTGGTCATTAGACTAACATAGTTAACAAATGTACCATGCCAGTGCTTCCAGTTTACTTGACACTTCAAATTACCATATGACTCTGAGAGGTTTTGCAAACAGGCATTTTTAATGAGGGAAAAAGGAATGAAGTGTAACGTATTAATAATGAGAAATTTGTCTGAGAGAGGACTCATTTCAAATTCCCAGCGTTATTCTGAGTGGATTAGCAATGTGATAGCATTCTATGGAAGCAAAGCCAGGATCTCATTGTTATGGGCCATGGCTCTTTCCGTAAGTGCACTGCTAATACACTGAATAGAATGAAAAGCTACAGGAGTATTTGCCTGGCATTTGAGAAATATGAAATTACTGCTAAAAACCCTGCTAAAAAGTCCAGTTAAACTAGCATGAGTTCCCAAGCCCGAATCGGACTGGTTTGTGCTACAGCACAGTTATAAAACTTTACTGTTGAATGTTTTTTTTTTTTTTTTTTTTGCTGGCTAAGTTAGTTAAGAAACTTTGTGGGCATCCCGAACTTCCCATGATCTAATATTCAATACACAATGTAAGCTGGTAATCAACTATTCTAGTAGTCTTTTCAGCCATAGCTTTAGAAATAACATGAATTCAATTCAAATTCATTTAGATTTTCTTTCCCCAACGAATGTCTTAAAATATTAGATACTTTTACTTTTTATAACTAAGTTAATTCAGGTTCATTCAGGTGATGTCATGGTGTGACTCAATCACTTTTCATAATTTTATTTTAAATGATATTTTTTACCTTCAATATATCTAAAAACGTTATTATTTTTTAATAATGATTATAATTTGCACACATGGCACCGCTTAACATAGAATTTAAATAGTTTTCCCCCTTTTTAGGACATATCACGGAGGAAAAAAGTAAATAAAAGAATAAAAAAAAATAACAACAAAAACAACAACAACCATTACATGCGTTTTACAAGGAGCCAGCAGAAATTGTGGTCATTTTTTGTATTTTCTTTTGTATGTAACAATCCCATTTCCTGCAGTATTATTTCCCCTTGTCCTTCTGAGAGTCATTTGTTCCTTAAAACATATTTGACTGACAATGTATCAAAATAAATATACATATCACAAGGGTTTCTCTTGAGCCAACGTGTATTGACAGCTTTTTTGCAGGCGACCAGAAACATTTTCAAGAGGTAAATATCACTTGTACCCAAATTAAACCAGAGGAACATAGTGGGAAATGAAACATTTATGTCAAAGCCTAATATTCTGGACATTAATTGTCCCACCATTACCATAAAAAGGCTTAAATTTCTTTAAAAAAAAATAGTTTTTCAGCCATCCTACATAAACACAAAGTGTCTTTTTTTTTTTTTTTTTAAAGTTTATTTTAGTTTAGTTTATAGTTTATTTTGAAAGAAATTTCCTTTTCCCTTTACTTTTTGGCCCATATCATTGGCCCACAAGCAAATACTGATCATAATCCAGAACGTCAAGAAACGACAAACAAAGTTCCTGCATGTCATGTTTTGATGACGAACTATCCTCTTCATTACATTAAAAATCAGCCCTCTTATTTGCCTGCTTAATTTTATCCTGTAATTTCCTTTTATTTGCACAATCACGAAACGTATCAATGGGATGTACACACAATTATCGAATGCCACCGGTGGGACACGGACCAAAAGTGTCCTTAAATAGGCTTAGTAAGCGTCTCCATTCACTCCCTGTTTGCCTGTAGAAATTCATCTTATAAAAATGATAACTTTATCACCTATTTTATGTCCACAAACTGGCATGCTAATGTATTTCACTCATGTCCTCATTAGTCACTGTAATTTTCTGTCCGGGCAGAACATGCTAGTCTAAAGGTAACCGGAATTATTTCTCAGAAAGTAAGCCTCGTGTGGCAGTAAACACGTCTGTAAATGCCAAACTAAACACACAAATATGTGTAGAAACCGAACCCTCTGGACACATTAATCATTTTGAAATGATAGAAGTTTACTCTACACTGCATTAAATGCGCTATCCTTTTCTTCTCCCCTTCAAGAACATTTCCCATTAAGGCGCTGGTCTTGGGATGTGTTGTGATTTATACGTCCGTAGCTGTTCGAGTAATTACAGCAGCCTCCTCATTAAATTATACAGTCTGCATTCACATTCATAACCTGCAGAGAAGCAATCTCTGGAAGAAAGTTTGCTCATGGTTTGCACACCGGAGGCATCTCTAAATCTGCATTGACCCTCACTTCCACACACCTTTCTGTCTCTTAATGCCCATTTGCACTCTCACAGCATAATATAAACAACGGCGGTTTAATTAGTTGGATTTATCTATTTATTTTGCCTTGCTTTAATGAACACTCAAAGAATTTGCTTTTGTCTGCTGAGGTCCAGGACGGGCTTTCTGTGCCAGCCGCTCGCCTGCTTTCAGCTCTAAAACAGTGCTAATCTAATTAGTAATTAGTGTAATATGAGCACTTTTATTATCTTTTACCACAGAAAACGGTGGCAGTTTATGGCTAATTCCTGAAATGTCACTAGTCTTTCACACTTGGGGCACTTGAGAGTGAAAACATGTACTGTAGCCCCTGCACGCTCTGAGGGAAAAACTGTCCCCGGGAGACGGGGATTGGCATACAATCTTTATGGCCCATTGATGTCCTCATGTTTGATGTCCTGGAGTGACATATTTTTCCATCTATAGAATGCTAGAGGCCACTGACCCATTTTTCTAAATCACACACACTTATCCAGACATGGTTTACAAAACCAGAATAAATACTGTAGAAAAAAAACTGCATGTTTTCCCCCCACTGCTAAAGACGTTTTACCTGTTTACTGTTTACCTGTGACCAAACTATGTCACTATGTCAGTCCTAGCAGATATAGTATCATTAAAGGGATAGTTCACTTTGAAATTCATTTTTGATATGTTTTAGCTTACCTCAAGGGCATCTGCAGTATTTTCAATTTTGATATTTTTAGGTCAAACCGTTCTTGTCTGTCAGTCATATAATGGAGGTCTATGGTCACCACCTCAAAGAGCATGCACAGAGAAGTCCAAATTAAACATGATTTAATGACACATTGATGGCCTAAGTCACGAAACGAGCGGTTTGTGTGAGAAAACGAACCGTATTTATATCGTTTTTACCTCTTGTAACCTCTCACCCGTGTACATCACTCATTGTTTACACAGAGATTTCGGGTTACTATTAGCCTGTGAAGATCTAAACATACGTATATATATATATATATATATATGATGTACATGCGCGAGAGATCACTTCCGGCGCTTGCGCAAACCGAAGTGCCCGCACCCTCAGATCACTTGGACATGGCTGTGGTTACAAGAGGTAAAAACGATATAAATACTGTTCGTTTTCTCCCACAAACCGCTCGTTTCGTGTCTTAGGCCATCAATGTATACATACATTTACGAGTCATTAAATCATGTTTAATTTGGACTTCTCTGTGCATGCTCTTTGAGGTGGTGACCATAGACCACCATTATGACTGACAGACAAGAACGGTTTGACCTAAAAATATCAAAATTGATACTACTGCGGAAACAAAGACACCTACATCATGGATGCCCTTGAGGTAAGATAAAACATACCAAAAATTAATTTCAAAGTGAACTATCCCTTTAAGCTATATTTGGGTGTTTATTATTAAAATGTGGCTGTCTGTTCTGGTACAATTTATCGTGCTTCAAAACAGTGGTATTATGAGAATACCTAATGATGTTATACAAATGTATTGACTGCCAGACAACTGTTGTTATAGCATGCTGTGAGTATGTATTTTTAACAATGCTTATTTGGTAGAGCAACAAATGCAGTTGAGTCATTGGCTCAAAAAAAACACACACAGTTTAATGGTTACTCAATTCATGGCCTGAAAATGACTTGATTACAGTTATTACCATTAATGTATGTCACTGTTACATAATAGTACTGTATATCAACCGAAGTTGGAGATGAAAGATATGTAAGGGTTAATGCCCGACGAGGTGTCCATTGTCAGGTTTTAATGGACGACGGCCGAAGTTTTCGTTCACTTTTTCGAACACTTTCCGTTCTTTGTCTTTTTAGTTAGCTTAGCATACTGTTAGCCAATTAGCCTACTAGCTTTTAACTATAGGCCTACTCTGTATTATTATTATTTTTTTTTTCATGTAATGACGTTCAAGTGCATTTTATACTTACACTCAAAAAAAAGCTGTCACTGGGGTGGCACCCTATTAAAATATAAAAGGTAAACTCACATAAATTGGTTCTAAAATTGTACATATAAGAATCTTTTTGGGTATTGTCCCAGTGACAGCTTTTGTACCATTTTTCTGAGAGTGTATTAGTAAAGGCTGTATACCCATTGCTATGAATGGGATAAACTGAAACGTGCAATATGGTGGCTCCAGGGCAGCTCTATAGTAATGCAAGTCCCACCTTATAAATAAAAGAGACAAACATGAATTGGTAAAGTCATCGTGCCAGTTAGAAACTCCAGTTCGCTCTTATAACTGTACATGAGCATTGGCGGGACCGACCTGAAACATATGCATTCGGATGTTTCATGTCAGATTTATTTTTGATTTGAAATATGTGAGAGTGGCCAGTATATTTTTTTGAGATTTCAGTGCTTCCCCATTCAGATATATAGTAGGAAGTTGGTTCTGTATGTTGGAAATAGTTCCCCGCAGGCTTTGCAAATGTATAGCTGGCGAGTGGACCGACTTTCCTTGGTATTATTGTTATTATTATGTACTGTATAGGGGACTTACTCTTCACAACTCTGTAACCAATAACGCTGTAGGTATTTGTGCCTGCCTCTCGCTTATATGCGAGGTGGCTCTGGAAGGGCACATCAGGGATTCTGGTGTATTTCCTAGCTATGCTATTGTTTGGATGCAGTTCTTAGCGGAAATGGATAGGAACGAAATTCAAAGGGAAACAACCTATGGTAAGTCTTTGTTAATTGACAGAATATAAGCCTTTACCTCTTCTGGAACCTGTTTAGAAAGGTATAGAGGTAGGTAGGATTGTGAGGCCTGTTCTTGTTTGAGAGCGATACAGAAGGTTTTCTACCGCAGTCGGGCCGTTTGGTCCAGTGAGGACTGGCACAGCAAGTGTAAGTAAGTTGAGCAGTTCAGCACAAGGATTTCTGCTGCGTACACCATCTGATCCTGGGGCTTTGTGGATTCCAGCTGCTTTGCGGATAACACATCTGAAGGATTGAACAGAGCTTACAAGCTTTGTGTAATTTCAGTTACCCATCACGCTAATTGCTATTAACCGTACTGGTTCGTTTAACTCAATGCCGCTTCGGTAAGAAAGCATCTGCTAAAACATAAATGCAAATGTAAATTGGGGGGGCGGTTGCCAGTTTAATGTGATTTAGCCAGGTAGGACGTGTCCAACATGTTTGCTTTTTAAGATCCATTAAAAACCAATCATTTTATGGTTAGGTTTAGAACTGCATTTTGGAGCTTGAATATTCATTATTATCAACCAATATCTATCCTCTTGGTGGAGGTTAGGGTAAGGGAAAGGGTTTGGACTATAATTGGTTTCTAATAATGTTTTTCCATGACTAAAAAAGGATATTGAGTGGGTAAATCAAGTAGTAAGAGTCTGAATGTTTCCGTTTCAGAACATGGGTCATGGCCATCACCGGTCAGAAAGATCTCTTGAGTGTTAAATGGCATCCTTTTCTTCCCTGCAAAAATCACCACAGCTATTTGAATCGCCATTTAACCCTCTGATGGTCCTCGGTCACTTCTGACCGAATAATTTTCTGTTTTGAATTATTAAAAATCAAAAGGTTATGATACTTGGTGACTTTTTTGGCATTTGGTATGTGAATACAAAAAAAAATTGAGGTCATGATCTGAGCATGCTAAGTGGTCGTAAAGAAAATAGTCACGATTTTGGTCTTTGGTCAAAAATGACCCCCATAGGAAATGAATGGGAAATTGACAGAAACAAAAAAATTCACAATTTTTTTTTTTTTTTAATAAGAAATAGTTTTTGAGATTGTTTCAATTATATATATAAATCCACCAAAAAAAGTGTTCATAAACAGCTGTGGATTTCTCATGCCTCTCCATAGAGAGCTGTACATGTCATCTAGTGGTTACAGCATGATTCTACGCTTTTTCTCTATACTGTAACCAGACGGTGCTAATTTTCTTCAAAAAATGTTTTTTTTAAATATTTTTTTCCAAGTACTGCATTAATATAAAAATAATAATAATAATAATAAAAAATATATATATATATATATATATATATATATATATATATATATATATATATATTTCCATTGAAAAAAATGGACCATAAATATGAAATAAATATTAATAAATTCAATCAAATTGTCTCAAAATACTAAATTAAAAAGAATAAATATTATAGAACAAAAATAAATTGCATTGGTTTTACTGGGATGGAAGAAGTTTCATTTTCAGGCCTCCGGTCACTTCTGACCGGGAAGGCCCAGGACGTGACTCATAAAGGAAGACCATCAGAGGGTTAAAGGTGCTACATGTATTTTTTTAGCGGCCTCTATTGGTGAGGTTTCAGACATACACGCATACACGCGGATAGCTCAAAATGCGTATAGATAACACGCCACTTGACTTGAAAGTGGCGTGTATGTTTACGCAAAAGTCATGATGTCATGTTGCATTTCATGTCTCATATACGTTGTAGTTTACCTTGCTATTTCATTACAGTTTACCATCATTTCAGCATATCTGAAAACGTGTAATTTATCACAATAAAAATAGCGGAGGTCTCTCCATAATTCAAACGCTTTGCCGATGTTGATCCGTGTAAGTCGATCCGATTCACGTTTGGCCTTACGAGCTTCAGTAGATACATTTTTTTGTTTTGTTTTGTTTAATGTATTTTAATGTGGATTTTGTGTTGTAGTGTGTGTTGTGCTGCAGACAGGAGTTTTTAGTGTTATCAGACTCCCGTCGCATAGACTGTATATAAAAGGAGAGAGGCTCGGGAGAAGCTCACATCCGATGGATTTCGCAGAAAATCCGACCCGGAGACTTCACATAGAAATAGGAATACTAGCCTTCAGAGGTAATATCAAAACCTGACAAGTGTAATGTGTGATTACAACCCCTTCACACACAGGCAATAAAAAAAGGATTAATTTTAGAAGAAAAGTTACCTTTAGCACCTTTAATATTTGAGTCTGTTTTTTTTATCTCATTTTTGGTCTTGTGTAAACAATAACCCAGGCTTTATTTGGGTGGCAACATAATAAAATATCACTCAAAGAAATATCACAAAGATGTTTTTCAGGTATGAAAAAAAAAAGAAATTCTCTCCTTGCTGTGTAAATTATGATCTGCTGAATTCATAACATGCTTTTTTTTACATAAGTTTCAGTTATGTCTTGTGAAAATGTGCGCTTATTTCAGTAGATCCACTGCATAATAAATGCACGCATTTTTACAGAACATAATCGCATATTGGTGACAGTTCTGTAATATCTAACGGTTTCTACATTGGCACCTAGTAATGCTTATAAAATAGTAAATGCATTAGTTTTTATGAATTTACTATGAGCGATATATATATTTTTACAGCATTTGTTAAACTTTGCTAATATTAGTTAATACAAATACGGTTCATTTTTGTTCATGTTAGTTCACAGAGCATTAAATAAATAGTTCAGTCATGAAACTCTGGATGGCGCTGGCTGATGGGTTCTTAATGAAATCTGCTAACAGTGGCATCATCTATCACGGCTCGAGCTGATTGGATTCTTCTGATTCTGCAGCCAGAGCCAATGAGTTTGCTGCTTTACTTAGGCTCTGTGTTTGCTGTAAGCAATCTTGCACCACGGTATAAGAAACCCTCCATCACATCTGTTACTGTGTGGTGCAGGCAGAAGAAGAATCAAAAGTTCCAATGCAAACTTTTTTAGATTACATGATTTTAGCCCGATTTTGGCACAATCCGTTTTACGTAGGGTGTCGTGTGGATTCGTAAACGACAACGGCCGTCGGGGCGAAAGATTCGATCCTATCATCTCGTATAGTGTGACATAGTGGGCGACAACCTACGTCGCGTAGCATGTTTAATTTTTATCGGTCGTTCACAACGGTTCCGACACATGTATGAGGTTGACCAATAGGAGTACAGAAGCTTTTCCGTACACAACTTTCAAAAATGGCGAAACGAAAGAGAGACGATGGTGCTGACGTTAAAAGTAAAAAATATCAGAAAACAAAATTTTACCTCAAGTTCTCTTTGGAGGATTGACAGCCCATACTGTCCTCTTCGAGCAATCCAGGAACGTGTCATTGTCGGGTTTTCTTTCTTTTTTTACTTTTTTCTGAACACAGGACAGCCAACGCTTCATCCATTGTTTGTTTACGTTCGTTTCCGGAAGTCACTCACTACTAGTTTCGCCTAGAGTTTCGACAAGATTTTAGGAGTCAAAATCGCGTAATCTGACATAGTGACTATCATAACAGACAAAAAAAAATCGTGTAATCTGAACCAGGCATAAATCATACGAAGATGAAGCGGGGCAGAAGGTTCACACACACTTACTACAAGATCAGACAACGAACAAGGCAACACACAGGGTTTAAATACAAGACTAACAAGGAAACAGGTGTGACAGAAGAACTAATGAGGGTTACCGTGGAAACAAAGAAGTGCCGGGAAACCAGAACAAAGGAAGACATGTGACTAATGAAAACAAGACTCAGACAGAATCACAACTCTGGCAGTATCGATTGATGATTACAAATTATACAAATGAACACTAAGTAATCTGATTTATGTGCGCTATGTCGTATACTTGCATTCTCTCGACTGGATGTGCAAGTCGTCATCTTAACTGTAATTCAACATTATGAATGAAACAATGGGAGGACAACCCCTGGCAAACTTTGCAGGTCATGAGGTGGATGTTAGCTTTAAGGATGATAACTCGCCTGACAACTTACTAGAAACATTTTCCCTGCAAGTTATCATTCTGGTAGATCAAATTCACAAATTTATCCAATGTATACCGATTCACATGGTTAAGTTTTTTATTTAATTATTTTTATTCGGATTAGGCTAATAATCTGATTATAAGGGTCCGTGTAAACGCAGCTCTTGAAAATAACCTTTTAATTTAAGCCCCATTAACAAATCCCAGGCTAATGCTGCACAAGTGCTTTGTTTGACCAATTAACTGGAAAAAAAAAAATGAGCATAGGCATTGACTAAAGATCCCACTGGGTTATTTTATAAATCCAGAATCTTATTATTACAGGTGTCACAGTTTCATATTGGTAATAGCTTAACAGTGCTTTGTCCTTGGTCTAATGGTTCACAGTAACACAGTTTGAATACAGAGGAATTATGACATATGGGGTTTAGTTTGTGACAAGCATTCGGTAAGATCTCGGTAACCCTTATCACAAAATCGTACAGTATGTCAGTGCAAAAATATATAATATATAAATACTATAAATGTATGAATCCTATAAGAGCCATTCCACCAAAAGGGTGACATTTCTGTCCCCAGGACATGTATAAAATTGCATGAAAATTAACTCTAAAATACATTTTATTATTAAGCAAAATGCCATGCACATTAAGCTAACTACAAATTTAAAACGTATAATTAAATACAATAATAAAAAACGACACAGAACACCAAAAAATAGCATTTTCCGCATGACCCAAATCTCTATCTCTAAACTTTACCATGAAATATTATGATTAAAATCCTTCAGAAATCTGATTTTTCTTGCATTGTTGTGTGACTTTATATCCAAACTGCTTTAAAATGAAAAAAGAAAAAAACATTTGATCTAATATTTTAGATAAAATACACATTTTAGTCATGTCCCTGGGTTTTCACTCAGTGCTGTTAGACTATTACATCCCCCCTCAGAAAAACGTGGACTATTCCACAAGACACATTTTCAACAGTAAGTTGCATCATCTTGATCTTCTGAAGGCAATGGGGTGACTATAAGTCACTCCTCTCATTTTCATTTCTGTATATTTTATGAAATTGTAACTATGAATGAGAAGGTCAATCTCAACCTAATCTTTTTTTTTTTTTTTTTAAATATTAACTTTTGGTAAGGCACTAGAAATGGCTCAGTGTCCTCACGCTATTAGCATCATACAGTATTGATGCCTTATATTTGATAACTTAAAAATTCAATCCTGTTACTTTCAGTCCTTTTACTGTTTTTTTCTGTTTTTTAAAAAAAATAAAACCACTATTTTTTATCAGTTTTGTTTGGCCCATAATTTATAAAATTATTTAATGAATTAATTAAAAAAAATTATAAGCTTGAGGCTTCTTTTATTGGCACAAATATCAATTTTTTAACATATAACCAACAATTTCTTTAAAATAAACACTTTCTTTGGGAAAACAAAGGAATTAATTGACATGCCTGTAAACTTGCTTTTTAAACGACACATGATTTTCGGTAACAGGACTGAGAATACATGTGTCCATATTCTGCTTAAACCTTGTAAAAAAATAAATAAAGTTGCCTGAGATTGACCAATACACATTTTGAATAGTTAAATATATGTAGTATTAGATTCAATGTTGAAAAAGATCAAAAATAAAGTTTATTTTTGTAGAGTTACCACAAGCATGTCACCCATTCGGTGGAATGGCCTATAAATATAAAATCTTTTATGCCATAGAATGGTGCATAATATCTATTTAAGGAGATCCACTTTTGGAATTTTACACCAATTGTTGTTTTTAAAGACACTCACCCTCAGTGGTTTCCCTCTGGTTTTGAGTTGGACTACCAAAAGTACCAATATCCTGATAGTACAATACAATCCCTCCATGTTTCAGTGAGCTATACCTAGCAAGGCTCAACACACAGCGAAATCAACTCTCAACCCTTTACAGGTTAAAGGCTTACCTCCATTTTAAAACATAGCTCAGTGTATTTAAAGAGAATAAGATCAGCTCAAAAGGGGAGTAGCTTTCATTCAGCTTCAAATTGAAAACCAATTATTCGCAAAGACAGCGTCAAGGCCGAAGCCAGAGGCGCGGCGCGGCAGACAGGCATTTAGACGACACACATAACCGTGTGGGGTAACCTCAATTAACAGGCCTTCTCGTGGCCTCGGCTTCCTCTCACTCAGGCTTAAGACACCCAATTTTCTGTCAGTAATTAGTTAAATTACAAGAGCGCAGGGGATTTTTTTCATTTCCCACCACAGAACGAATGTTTGATTAGTTCAGAGCAGCGGGAAGGGTCAGCGTGTCGAGTCAGTATTCACGGGGAATGTTATTCACAGAATTAATCTCCGTGGCTGTGGGTGTAATTGGGTCATCGAGGCGCGGAAAATGCGAACGGTGATCATTGTAATCGGTTGTGAGATGAATGTGTATGGCATCATTAACTCAATAGGGAGGCAAAGCAGTCTTATTCTCACCCAGAGAGAACGTGAAGCATTCGGCTACCATGCCACATCTCCGGCGTCCAGAACTCGTTCTCTCCGTGTCTATTGACTCATCGTGGCTTAAAGATGGACCGCTTGTGAATAGAACAGGCCAGGATACTATTGCTGTGGCTTTGTGTCCCCTCACAACTGCAGTGTTGAGCCGTATTGGCAAAGGATGTGAGGAGAGGAGACTGCTGGACTCTATTTACAGTCGTGTTCTGCCCATGTGTGAGGTGGTGCTTGCATGCATGTGACGTTGGAAAAACATCTTAGATGAATAATAGTGCTGTTTTTATCCTCCTTAAAGGTTAAATCATTTCTATGCCTCTCGTGGCACCAAAGGAAATTGCAAAAATAACGACTGGCTATATTCGGAACAGCACGCTACCGTATTATTTTGCCGTGTATACAATATGTATAATGTGAAAACGATGTATAGTACATTTAGATGACCTTCTGCATTGCAGTCTCCCACAGACCACATTGCGGGGAATGTTGTATCCCACTATGCAGTGCACTCAACTTGACCATGTGTTTCCAGTAGACTAACGAACCAGAATTAAAGTAATAGGTCACTTTAAAATGAAAATTATCCCATCATTTATTCACCCTCAAATCATCCTAGATGTATATGACTTTCTTCTCTCAGACGAATACAATCAATATATTTTGCTGATATACTGGCTAAGTTGTTTACGTGACAGCGAAACGGTATGAATACAGAGCACTAAAGTACATACTCCCATATCATAAATTTATTCATTTGTTGACTAGATGCTGCATCAGCAGAGAAAGAACAGCAGTATGTTTGCCGTCGAGGCTGCGAGGACTCTAATGCTACGTTCACACCGGACGCGAATAGGGCGTCAGGCGCGAATGATTTCAATGTTAAGTCAATGCAAAGACGCTTTACGCGCGTGAAAAGTTCCTGCGGCGCGAATGAGGTGTGGAGCGCGACGCGGAAGACGCGAAGACGCCTCGTTCGCGCAAATGCCGCGAATTGAGCGTCTGGCGCGTTACGCGTGAATGATTCAGCTAGTGCCATTTGTGCATTCACGCGTTTGACGCGAATTCGCGTCTGCCGCCCGAGTTGAAAAATCTGAACTTTGGCGTGAATTTGCGCCGCGTTAACCAATCAGGAGCCGAGCTGCTTGCTCACGTGGTGAAGTGTCTGGATGCTTCAATAAATTATTTTGTAATATGACTAAATGCATGGTGGGATTATGCACAACAAAGCAAATGTTTTATCACTTAAAACATTATTTCTATATACGAGACGTTCATTTTGTATTGAATGTCATTCATTCCATATCTAGATTATCATATCATAAATTCGTGTCTGGACGTGAGAGAGAGAAAAAAAAAATCACAGGACAGGTTAATAACTTTTGAAGACTGGCTCTATTTATCATCAAAACAAAAATAAATGACAGCTAGATTAGATGGATGAGGGCGAGGGTTTATCATCGCTCCGATGCGGGACAACAGGTCATCAAACTGGCCGCGGGACAGGCGGAAGTACCGCTGACAGCGGCCGTCATCCAGCGCAGCTCCTGGAGCGAGCAAATGGTGAAACTCGCCAAACGGTTCGGCTCCGAAGGGTCGGGTGGACACAAATATACGGCGACGATGATCCCCACGCCGCTGTTCTGCTCTCCAGAGTAAATACAGAGCGGTAACTCTCTTGATGAATGCTCGGTCGACATAAAAACAATGGCCGCCAACGGATTTCGATTCTGACACGCGTAAATTTTGCTTCAAACTTTTGTTTTTACACGCGCCAGTTTCGCTCTTGACACGCGAATTAACACAAAGTGGTCAAGCGTCAAACTAGGCGCGAATTTGACGCACGATTCGCGTCCGGTGTGAACGTAGCAGAACATTAGTAGCGGCTACCTCAAGGGACAAAAACACACGCAAACCTGACCCAAATATGTTACGTCACAATTGTTACCATCTATTTCCATTAGTTTATATCCAGCTGGTCACTTTTATGCATATTTAAAGCTAATGACATTGCTACAATACCAACCCGATCTCACGGGAATTTGTACGAATTTTACGAGGTGGCTAATTCGTAACAATTCGTACGACCTCACTCGTACGAATTAGTACGAAATCGTACATATTTTACGAATTAGCCAATTCGTATGAATTTGTACGAATGACCTACCCCTGACCCCGCCCCTAAACATAACCGTCACGTGGGTTTAGACAAATCGTACAAATTCGTACGAGTGTTCGTACGAATTGGTCGTGAGATAGCGTAGACAATACATATTGTTATTTTGATGATCAGACAATCATCAAGGTTTATAAAATAGAAGCAAATAAAGTGAGAGACTACACATGTGACATAGGTCTACATGTAATTTTAATGCTCTGGCCTTTGCAGATGACTCTTTGGTGAATTTATATGAAATGGTAAAATTTTTCCTAAGTTAAAGGAGAACTCCGGTCAATTTTTACATCGAGGTCATTTTTTTTGTACATTTGGAGTGCTGTCAGTACAAACAAAAACAACAAAAATCGGTGTTGCCTACACCGTGACCCTGTTGACTTCAATGGGGCATGTTCTAAACCTGCTTTTAGACTCTTAACATTCTTGATTTGTCATTACGAGTGCACAGCCATGTGAGACGTGTTATTAAGAGTGACCACGGTCAATCTGACTGCAGTAGACGTGAAAGATATTAATAAAAATGCCGTTAATTCAGCCAGCTCGGCTCGCATACCTGTATTTACTTCCTGTTTTCAGTTGAAGCCCCAAAGTTTGTGATCGCGATCATTGGTAACTAAATGATGTTCAACATCTGACTCGGATGAACTATCCATTTGAGCTGATATTCTCAGAACACCACACAGCACCGTCATCGGCTTTTCCACTTTTGCTTAGTTACCAAACTCGACAATCGACTACTGTGGACTTCGACCGAAAACAGGAAGCAAATAGAGGTATGTGAGCTGGCTCTGTAAAGTATCCTCCAGCACATGCCAAAGACTTACAGTGAATTTAAGTTCTGGACTCATGTGCCAATTCATGTGTGAAAATGATTCAAAATGATCATTCTTTCACAATCTGAGCCTGATGAATCATTGTCATCTTTGAATATGGCCATGATGCGTCTTCCTACATGGGTGTTTAAGAAATGAAAAGCGACACACTCCATCAATTAGAATTAGAACATTTAACATGATAGAAACACAACAATCACTTCAATAATGATCCAGTCTTAGACTCTCAAGCATTTGCCTATTTAAATCCACAGCAATTTTTTTTTTTTTTTTTTTTTGGTCGGGCAATGTATAACAAATACAGTTAAAGTATTTTAAAAAAACAAGCTGAAACTATAATACTTAGTTGACACTGTACTTAGTTGACACCTGCAATATAGGAGCAACTATATTAACTTCAATAAAATGACACACTTCAACTTTAAGCTTGTACTCTCACCCATCACTCATGAAAGGAAATTACACACTTGCATCCCTTAAGCATGAGCTCTCAAAACCTCTCCTGTAGCCAAAGTGCTTCATCTCACAGAACATCCTGTTCCCTGCTGAGCACCAGCTCAATAATATTGCCATTTTAGACATTTATCACGGGAAAGGTAACGTTGGCATAACACAGGGTGACAAGTTTAACCAGCCAGTGGCCTCAGTCATCCCTCATCCAGCACTGTCACTGTTTGTAGCACATGGATAAATGTGTAATAGGCCTACATCACGGCACTAATATTTCTCAGAACACATAATGGGAGTTGATGTGTTCAGGGTGCTGTGACGCTGCTGGGTCCAGTGCTACATTATTTAGTGGGATTTGGGAAGGAGTTAAGTGCTGGCAGAAGGGAAAGTGAGATGGACGTTGCATGTCGAGTGTCCACATATAGGGGGATCTGTTGTAAAATCCCACATGAATGAAGCGTTTACTATCCGTACTGATCTGTATGCGACAGTTTCGGTTCAAACCTGAGCTGTATATAGATGCTTTACAGTTTTGTGAAGTTAAATCTACCGTGATTAGGGTTCAATTCACCAGAAAATATAAATTCTGTCACCCCAAATCTGTATGACGTCCTTTCTTCCATGAAACAGATCCATTTTAAGTAATTTTCTATATAATGGAAGTGATTGTGGACTACATAAATCGACGTCTTCTGAAAACATCAAATAACCTAGAAGAAAGACTGATTTTAATGATATGGGGCTGAGTAGATATTTTTGGGTGAACTATCCCTTTAAAACGAGTTCAGGGCTGGAAAACAATGCCTTGTTGCCTGAAAATTTGATGTGTTGTGGGTTGAATTCGGTGTGCATGTGCAGGTGTAGGAAAACGCTTACAAGACAGCGACTACGGTCTTGGACACGCCGAGCAGACACATTTATATTGGCACAGGTTCTTGAATAGTAAATCCGTGTCCTTGGAGAGGTTCTGAGGCCGTTTGGGAAACTCTAGATCTTTACTGCCACCTGCAGGCCGCCAGAAGCGCTGCGCTCTGCAGCTGTAGTTCATTTAAATTGTGTGAACTGATTAAGAATGCCCTTTAAACCAGAAGCCCTGAAGGCAAGCACCACGATCGGATTTTAAATGGATGTTTAGCATTGAGTGCTCGATAAACACGCCATCCTGCGTTTGAATGGATTTGTGTGTATGTGACTGCTTGCGTTGATGTGCAAACGTATTCTGAAGACGTGTGTGTGTGTGAATATGAGTAAGATCATTAATGAGGATGTGAGCGCCGTGGACAGAAATAGACTGAGAGGCCTGCGGGGCAAGAAGGGAAGAAACTCAACAGCAGCTCATAACTGCAGCACAAAATACACAACTGTGCGGATCACCGTCAGATCTTGGAATTGACATCTGTATTGTTAAATTAACCCTCAAATTGTTCTGTGCCTACAACAGCAAACAGGAGCGGATTGAAGAATATTTGTTTATAAATTGGTCAGAATGGTCAGCATAGCCCTGCTAGTACATTTCCTAACCAAAACACCTAACCTAACACCTAAGCTAGTCGCAGACTAGGCCTTGTCCACACTAATACATTTTCATTGACTCACTGGTAAACATAGATGGCGTGTCGATGAGATACTGTACAGGTACTGTAGATGTCGCCGAATGTCAAATCTGGCCATGTGTCTGGGCTTTTCAGAACATGAACCCTGGTTATATAAAAGCTTAACCTTATATCTCCTTTTAGCTTCTTCGTACAAAGAATTATCATATGCTGACAAAACACAGGTAGACTGCTGTGTATGTTTTGGTTCTTTCTGCCAACCAGTTCATGCCCACGCCCATATCGTGACGTCACTTTTTGACTCCGCCGAACATCGCTATTCACTTTCACACTGTTGATAAAATGTTACTTTGCATACTCTTGCAACGATGGCAGAAAATTCCTATAGCAAAACTTGAGAGCTGCGTTTTAGGCCACACATTAAATGGTGAGAAGTTTTGCTAAATAAAATCATCCAGCGAGAAGAAGTGCACTTGTATATATATTTTCTTGTCTGCATCATCTCAATGAGCTTTTGTGAGGGTTTACACATGCGCAGCGAGGTGAATTTAGCGTTTTCCGACGTTTGGGTGTGGATGAGAAACTTTTGGAAAACGCATGAAACTGCAAATGTGGACGAGGAGAGCGTATTGTATCCGGATTTATGTAGATGTAGCCGAACATGCATGTTTGAGCTGATTTAACTGAAAGCAACTTGCACTGTCATATCTCTAAATTTGTCTGTGACATTTTTTTGTTTTGTCTCAAAATGAACACCAGCAATGTTTTTTTTTTCTTTTTCTAAGGCACGTTTATAAAAGCTATTTTAATGTATATATAGTTATAATTATATTATAATAGATGTATTGACTGATTCTGTTTTAGAAGAATTATTAAGACTTTGTATCATCTTTAAGGTTTTATTACTTATTTTAAATTACTGGCCATTGAGGGACACTGTACGGAGGCGTATTGCATTCACTTGAAGAAAAAAAATCTACTGTGTTTTTCTGAATTAACAGAAATTACGAAGTTATTACGAGATAATTTTTCTTTTTTTTTTTTGCTCTGTTTTTCTGAATTAAAAAAAAATTCCATGAAAAATTAACTCGTTAATACGGAGGCGTATTGCATTCACTTGAAGAAAAAAAATCTACTCTGTTTTTCTGAATTAACGAGTTAATTTTTCATGAGAAAAAAAAATTGCTCTGTTTTTCTGAATTAATGAGTTAATTTTTCATGAGAAAAAAAATTTTTTGCTCTGTTTTTCTGAATTAACGAGTCAATTTTTCATGAGAAATTTTTTTTGCTCTGTTTTTCTGAATTAATGAGTTAATTTTTCATGAGAAAAAAAGTTTTTCTCTGTTTTTCTGAATTAATGAGTTAATTTTTCATGGAATTTTTTTTTTGCTCTTTTTTTCTCGTTACTCGTTAATTCAGAAAAAACAGAGCAAAAACTTTTTTTCTCACGAAAACTTAACTCATTAATTCAGAAAAACAGAGAAAAACTTTTTTTTCTCATGAAAACTTAACTCACTAATTCAGAAAAAAAAAGCAAAAAAAATTCTCATGAAAAATAACTCATTAATTCAGAAAAACAGAGCAAAAAAAATTCTCATGAAAAATTAACTCATTAATTCAGAAAAACAGAGCAATTTTTTTTTCTCATGAAAAATTAACTCATTAATTCAGAAAAACAGCAATTTTTTTTCTCATGAAAAATTAACTCATTAATTCAGAAAAACAGAGTAGATTTTTTTTCTTCAAGTGAATGCAATATGCCTCCGTACGTTAATTCAGAAAAACAGAGCAAAACTTTTTTTCTCATGAAAAATTAACTCGTTAATTAAAAAAAACGGAGCAAATTTTTTTCTCATGAAAAATTAACCCGTTAATTCAGAAAAATAGAGCAAAAATTTTTTTCTCATGAAAAATTAACTCATTAATTCAGAAAAACAGAGCAAAACTTTTTTTTTCTCATGAAAAATTAACTCATTAATTCAGAAAAACAGAGCAAAAAATCTTTTCTCATGAAAAATTAACTCATTAATTCAGAAAAACAGAGCAAAACTTTTTTTTCTCATGAAAAATTAACTCGTTAATTCAGAAAAACAGGGCAAAAAATTTTTTCTCATGAACAATTAACTTGTTAATTCAGAAAAACAGCAAAAACTTTTTTCTCATGAAAAATTAACTCGTTAATTCAGAAAAACAGAGCAAAACTATTTTTTCTCATGAAAAATTAACTCGTTAATTCATAAAAACAGAGTAAAAACTTTTTTCCATGAAAAATTATCTCGTAATTCTGAGTTAATTAACTTGCTAATTCAGAAAAACAGGGTAGATTTTTTTTCTTCAAGTGAATGCAATACACCTCCGTAGTACTGAATGCTTTTGTCCTCACAAATCTCTCAAAAACATTCTGATTTAATCTTTGGACAGTTAAGGGCTTTTTTATTATTGTTGTTGTTTGTTTAATTCCCTCTTCCACCACATAAACATTTACCAGTTATGACTAGTTGTCATGAGCACATACCTTACTCTTTCACGTTTGGGTTGCAACTGCAACACTGTTAAACAATGTAGTGTCTCACTTTCCATTTAGAATCATGTTTAGCTCTCCAAAATGAACTGAAAACCATTTCTGTGAGCGTAGCCCTTGTCGAGTCTCCCTTTTATCTCATTTAGGCAAAGTCATGATCCTGATTGCTCTGAACAAAAGCATTTTGTCTCCTTGCCATAGGGCATCTCAACCAGAGATGGGGGGCCTTACCTGTTGAGGTGGCAATCTGTTGAACAACAGCATCCTCTAGTGGACATCAGCACAGAAACAAACTTTATAATGTAAAACCTCAGTATCACAAATGGACTCATAAAATGTATTAGTTACTTATTTGTTAGAAAGTCATTTGTCCTCTTTCCAAAAATCAATTCTCACTCTGATACATTTTTTATGAGGCCATCAAGCTGAGGCCCAGAGTAATATACTGTGGCAATGGAGAACACAGCAAGTGCTAAGTAGATCTGACAGTATTTGGATAGCTACTCAATTTATTTCCATATCTAAATAGCCTCAGATGAACTGTCTGCATCGTACAGAAGGCTAATGTAGCTGTGGTGAAAACCTTTCACCCTCAAGTGGGTGAAAACGATCCGTCCTATTGTTTTTGGGGTCATTTAAATGAAACGGTGTTGCTTGCTCTCTCTCTTTGCGTGATTGTAGAGCTTGTGAAAGCTGTGGGTGAGGTGTTAGATTTATGTCATAACAGTTGCAGATCAATTTTACCGATTTTTACATGCATGCATTTGGCAGATGCTTTTATCCAAAGAAACGTTCTGTTCTTTCCAGCTATTTTATCAGTATGGGTTTCCTGTGGCAATCATACTCACTGACCTTGGAATTGCTAACATGCTCTTCCAGCTCCCACTTTATACATTGTAAAAATGAATGCGCTTTATTTAATCAAAATAATTGTGGCAACAGATTACAAGCAATATTATTAATTCAGTTTAACAAATTAGAGTTAGTTATTAAAGTCACCATTATGGTGATCAGTGTTTGTTTTAGGTTTCTCCTTCAGTGATTCTGCTTGTTAGCATCAGGTGTCTTCAATGTTGCCAATATAAAATAAAGAGTTCTTAATTAATCTTTGACGTCTCTCTGTTATTCACATATTTTTGTTTAAAAAATATTTATTTTTGTTAATTTATTATGGGGTTTATTATTTATTTATTTATTATTATAGCATTTAATTATTTATTATGGGGTTTATTTTTATTTTTTGGTGTAAACTCTACTCGTTTTAAATGGTTAACTTTGAAGGAATAATTTGATAAATTATTACTCAGTTCTAATTTGTTCAGTTTAATTACTAATATTGCTTGTAATCTGTTACCACAATTTTATTGATTAGATAAAGCGTAGTCATTTTTACAGTGTATACTAGGTCCTACTTTATGTTAACTGTCCTTAATTTGCCTTCCCCATTAACCGTACAGTAACCAAACCAGTCCCTATAACCTTACCCATGTCCCACCTCAGAAAATAAAGTCATACAAGTATGGAAAAACACTGCAAGGAAATTGTGATTTAATTTTCACAATTTTTTGTATTATTATTATGTATAAAGTGGCTTGTTTCTAAGGCAAACATAACTGGACCTTAATTTAAACTAAATCATCTCAGTCTTTCATTTTAGTATGGTTTATTTCACTGAGAAATCAGGTCATGCTGTTCAGTGTAACCTTTGGATTTCTATTGATGTGACACAAAAGCAAACACAACTGATTCCTCTGGAAGCCTAGCATCCAACAGGCTGTGACTAGTTATAATTGTATATTCCACAGAGGGCGTAATACACTTACATTTGTATTATGCTGCATTACACCTGCTCAGGCAAACCTTAAAGTGGCGGTATGTAATTACTGTGCCAAACAGGATTACAGAACTTTTGAGTGTTTTAAATCAGGTTCGCCAAATACTTCCATCTGCACGGTAGTCCAACTCCAAACTCATGGCAAACTCACAGAGGTAAAGTATTTTAACACTGAAAACACACACAGTAGCCTATTTTTAAAGGGATACTCCATTTTTTTGGGGGGGGAAATAGGCTCATTTTACCACTCCCCCAGTGTTAAACAATTGGGTTTTACCGTTTTCGAATCCATTCAGCTGATTTTCTGATATTTAGAAGAAAACCCCATTGACTTCCATTGTACATATTTTTTCCTACTATGGAAGTCAATGAGACCAGAAACTGTCTGGTTACTTATATTCTTCTAAATATCAGAAAATCGGCTGAATGGATTCGAAAATGGTAAAAACCCAACTGTTTAACTCTGGGGGAGTGGTAAAATGAGCCTATTTCCAAAAAAAGTGTAGTATACCTTTAATGGGCTATGTCACTGTAGACGCAGTACTAAGATACAAACACATGATGGCAGCGTTGAGCTAGTTCAACTCAGGAGAATGTTGCATGCATCAGGTGAGTTGAGACCACACACACAGTCTCAGGCAGCTGTCACTTGTCATTGATTGTTGTCATACTTCTGCAATTCAGAAGTCACTCTCAACAAAACACCCGAGGTACACTAGTGCAGATAAAACAAGCCGTTTGTTTTTTGAAAGGAACAAGCATAATTAGGAGGCATACTACTTAAGGCTTGAATGACACAATTCTCCAACAGGCCATCGCTCAAGGTTAAACAGCCGCCACGCGGCTCATCTGTTTAATTATGTGACTTATGTGGCTTTAGGCTCTAGACTGGGGATGATGGAAGCGAGAGAGAGAGTGAGAGTGGCCTGCATGGCTGGGCTGCTGATGGACTGCAGTCAGCTCCGGTTAGCGCCGAGCACCACTGCCATACCCGACCGCATTCAGATTTCCCATTACTCTTTGATTAAGGGAGTGTCAGCCGCGCACGTGATTGATGAGCTGTCAGGGGAAAGCCGCCAACTGGAACGCCTCATCCTCTTCCTCATTAAACACTCGGCGAGTTCTTCACACACTTATAAACAATGCACTCATGGAGAGAGATCCCAATTTAGCTCGAGCTGTGAGCCGCCTCTGTGCAGTTGTGAGGGGAGACAACCCCTTCAAACGTCTGATTGTTGCGCAACTCCCTTGCCTCTCTGATTTTTTGGGCTCTCAAAAGAGAAGGATCAAGAGGCACAGAGGAGGAAGACAGAGGGATGGATGTGGAACAAGGCTGGAGAGAGGCAGGGGAGGGGAGGGAAAGATGCAGCCAATGCGCAGCGCGGCATCTTGAATGAGTGTGAGGAGAGAGAGAGAGAGAGAGGGAGTGGAGGAGTGCGTATCAGGCACTGGCAGTCGCTCTCCAGCTGAAGAATAACGCGTGTCGTGCATCGCTGGGATGCTGTCGGATCCGAGCGGCTGGTGCGTGTGAGCTGGTTTTGAGACTCGTGTGCACGTCCCTTGGCTGGAGGAAGAGGGAGGAGGACGCATCAGGTTTGTGTCGGTTCTCGCGCTGCATCTGGACTCCGGCTCCAGGGAGCGTGGGGGGGCACTAGGGCCAGGCGGCCGGCCGGGGGGACGACATGAGCGTTCCGCTCCTGAAGATCGGCGCGGTGCTCAGCACCATGGCCATGGTCACTAATTGGATGTCCCAGACCCTGCCCTCGCTTGTGGGGCTTAACGGAACCACCATCTCCCGCGCGGGCACGTCGGAAAGGATCGTCAGTGTGCGTAACCCTCCGCTTTTCTAATCTTGTCCTGTGTATGTGTCTGCTTGCTCATCCGAATAAGTCAGGACCTTCGTGTTAAAGAGCAGTTCCACTCCTCTGTGGTTACGATCCTCCAGACAGGCTTTTAGAGGGATTTTCAGGGTGAGAGGCAGGTAAATTGAATGCGTGTCTGGATTTGGGGTTTGGTTACAGAGGAATTGATGGCTGCTGTGGATGAGTGATTCTCAGTGGGAGATGATAGACGAGGAAGTTACACCCAGTGAGATTCATGAGGATATCCTCACTTGGCAGGGAGAGAAGAGTTAAAGGATTAGTTCACTTTTGAAAAAACTTTTGCTGATAATTTACTCACCCCCATGTCATCCAAGATGTCCATGTCTTTCTTTCCTCAGTCGAAAAGAAATTTAGGTTTTTGATGAAAACATTCCAGGATTTTTCTCCATATAATGGACTTCAATGGGAACCGGATGGTTCAAGGTCCAAAAGATGTTAATAACAGTTTCAGTGCAGCTTCAAATGTCTTTAAACGACACCAGACGATGAATAAGGGTCTTATCATGCGAAACGATCGGTTATTTCAAAGCTTATTCCAAAAATGTAACCTTTCTAAGGACAAATGCTAGCCTTTCTCCATTCTGTGAGGCGCGTTTGCAACGTCACGTAGTACGTAATTACGTTCAAAAGGTCACGGGCGACGTAGCCGTAAGTACAGAGTCAGTGTTTACAAGTTGAACGCATAGGTTGAACGTGCAAACTAACTCAAACGCCGTTTACAAAAAAGGAATTAAAAGGGAAAACAACGATGTCGGACGATTTTGATTCTGTACTTCCAGCTACGTCGCCCGTGACCTTTTGAACGTAATTACGTACTACGTGACGTTGCAAACGCGCCTCACAATATATTACAAGGCTAGCATTTGTCCTTAGAAAAGTTACATTTTTGGAATAAGCTTTGAAATAACCGATCGTTTCGCATGATAAGACCCTTATTCATCGTCTGATATCGTTTAAAGACATTTGAAGCTGCACTGAAACTGTTATTAACATCTTTTGGACCTTGAACCATCCGGTTCCCATTGAAGTCCATTATATGGAGAAAAATCCTGGAATGTTTTCATCAAAAACCTAAATTTCTTTTCGACTGAGGAAAGAAAGACATGGACATCTTGGATGACATGGGGGTGAGTAAATTATCAGCAAAAGTTTTTTCAAAAGTGAACTAATCCTTTAAGTGCCTCATGAATGATCTACAGGTCAAATTAGGAAAGGATTGTTTCTTTGAGGCAGCGGCTCGTCTGCTGCAGCTGATGGATCTGAGACATGAGGCTAGACTTCTGAGCCAACTCTTTTCTTCTGAAGAGGCACAATTCTCTTTTTCCCACCCCCTCGCTCCCTGTTTTTTTTTAATCAAATCCACTGTACTTCTTTGTGAGACCTGTGCACTTTGTCTCTGTCCATAACTGAATTAAGTGCCTTGTGTGAGAGAGGACGGGCCTTTGGCAGCACCAAGGCTGCCACATTTAAAGTTAAAACACAGGAAGAGATTAAAATCTAAGACACTAGAGCTAAGCTCCTTGCTGGCTGAAATTTAAACCTTCCCAATTCTGTCGGTGTGTGAGTAATTATCTTGCATCTGTGAGTTGTGTATGCTTATGTGTTTTCCAAAATGTTGGGTATTGAAAAATGGGACCAGGTGCGAGTAGGTGGATTGAGAGTGAGATGTGATCCCTGCACGTTTTCTGGATCATTAGAATTGAGAGACTGCCTGGGGTATCTGAGTAGTATCTGAGCATCTGCCTCTCAATAAAAGCTCTGCTTGGCACAGCTTATGGCCAGGGATGACAGTCCATCTGGATGAGAGAGGAGATGCTGTAGGGGTCATTTGGGTCGGTCAGAATGGCTACGCTGATTTTGATATCTGGAGTCTGCAGATATGGTCTGTCACAGCTTTGTCTAACACATTCACACTCGCTTTGAAAGACTGTTACTACTCATCACAAGCTTAAAGCTGCTTTCCCTACAGATTCGCCATGTAAATAGCTCTACAGTCAACACCAACTCTGCTTTATATCAAGTCTGATAACTCATCCAAGTCATGTGCTCATGTCTGCCCAATGGTCTTGCTATGCCAGGTCATACATTTAGTCAAGCTGGGTATATGGGTAAATTGGAGCCTATTAGGATTAGGTAAAGTTTTGAATTGAAGAACTGGCTATAAATTTAAGGATACATTGATATGACATTGTGCTTAAAAACAAACAAAATTAATTTGAGTTTTTCGCATCCAAACAACAACATTGGCAAAACGATCCCCATTCACATGGATCTGCGAAAACGAATGCCAAGCCAGAGTTGGCAATGTCCACTACAAACCAATAGACTGAACAAATAATATGCATGCACATGGTGTGTAACGTTTTTGTTGTTTACACAAAGACTATAGTGGAATGGTTTTCGAAAACTTTGAAACCCTAAATTTTAAAAAAAAAAAACGCTTTTGTCTTGTGAAATTAAAGGAAATAAAAATCATTCTTTCTTTAGTCGAAAAGAAATTTAGATTTTTGATGAAAACATTCCAGGATTTTTCTCCATATAATGGACTTCAATGGTAACCAAACGGTTCAAGGTCCAAAGGACACTTTCAGAACAAACTGCAAACTGTTCAAAGGGCTTTAAACGATTCCAGACGATGAATAAGGGTCTTATCAAGCGAAATGATCGCTCATTTAATAAATAAATAACAAAGTTTAAGTTTTATAAGCTCAAATGCTCGCCTTGCTCTGTGACGCACGTCATTCAGCGAACGAAACAAACAAATTGACTCGGAAAAAGATTCGTTCATTTTGATGAACGAGTTCAAACAGGAGAGTCACGAATGTGCAGAGCAAGGCGAGAATTTGAGCTTATAAAACTTAAACTTAAACGTTTCGCTTGATACAACCCTTATTCATCGTCTGGAATCGTTTAAAGCCCTTTGGACAGTTTGCAGTTTGCACTGAAAGTGTCTTTTGGACCTTGAACCGTTTGGTTCCCATTGAAGTCCATTATATAGAGAAAAATCCTGGAATGTTTTCATCAAAAACCTTAATTTCTTTTCGACTGAAGAACGAATGACATGGACATCTTGGATGACATGGGGATGAGTAAATTATTAGCAAAAGTTTTTTTCAAAAAGTGAACTACTCCTTTAAAAGACCAAAACCCATAGAGAATTTTTCCATATTTAGTTGAAAACATTGTTATGTAAAAGGCCCTTTAATTGAATTAGAATGAAAGGAAGAGGAATTTACTGAACTGCAATTCTGGCAAATTAAGTTTTCTCTGGTAAATTAATCTTATCGTTCTACCTTCAAACTTATTTTTTTGTTTGACTCTTTTTTAAAACTTTCCAACTCAATTTAAAAGTCAATGTTTGCTGGGTATGAATTTCTTGGAATTTGAATCCAATTTGAATCAAAGAACTGAAGTGGTATTTAAACGGCGTTCTCTATTCAATCCTTAAAATCTGAAGCTCAGGCTCAGGTCCAGAAATTTGATAACGCTGTAGTAACACTGAAAACTATTGGAAAATGAGCCAAAATGATTCCGAACATTTATTTATTTAGCTAAAGTGGCACCCATTGAAGCTCCCACGTATCTCATTTCAAGCAATCAATTTAAAACATTGCCTCACTTCACCTCAAGGAAAAACCAAGGGGAAATTAGCATACGTAGAAACAATCTTCCCCAAAGCAAAGGCCTTCGTTTTTAGATTTGAGGCATTAGACAGATGTTACTCTCATGCCGGGGACTAATTTATTCTCTGTGATAAGTGTGAACCCATCCAAGCGATCTGGCTTTGCAAAGACTCAAAATCTAATCTCAAAAGCAGCTTGCTCTCCGTCAGGAAGAGAGATGCATCCCTCTGTTCTTGAGATGAGGTGATGATCATGCGAAATGAGCTGCAGAATGGAGGTGTGGTCTGTGAAGCAGAGTGACTGATGGACTCGTAGCAGGCCGCAGGGATATCCTTGGTTCCCTTCAAAGCAACCCGTCTTCCCTTCTGCCATGATCATCTGGACCTGCATAGCTGTCCAGTCCACCATTATGCCACAGTTACATGTTAAGTCTGCCGTACTCCATCAGCTCTGAGCAACAATCACACTCCGCTTCACTTGCTCTTTTGCCCTCGTCAGCTCAACTGCTTATTCATGTGAACTCGTCCCGTGTAGATCAACACTACACTTGAAGGTGGAGTGTGTAATTTCTGTACAAACATCCAAACTGCCACTTCTACCCAACCCTGGTTTTATCCCATTACTCAAACAGGTAGACTCACCCCAAACTCACTCCGTATATGATAAGACAATCAAAAATTGCAAGCACAACAGAGTTCTACTAATGATTTACTTACAGTTTACCTAAGAGAAAGTGCTTTCACATTCCAAAAATTCAAGGAAATGATATTCTGGATGAATTCCAACCTGGATTTAGAGCTGGTCTCAGTACAGAGACCACAGTTGTGATTGATTCACTGATAGCGGTTGATTCCAGTGCCGCTTTTAACACTGTTGATCATTCGATTCTCTGAGAACGTCTGGAGTATGAGGTAGGCATTTGTGGGAGAGCTCTAAAATGGATTTGTTCATATCTAGGACAGAACATTCTCTGTTAATTTTGCAAACACTGTATGGTATGGTATGGTATTCCTCAAGGATCTATTCTGGGTCCTATACTGTTTTATTGTACGTGCCCGTTGAGATCCATCTGTTGTCGCTATGACATGTCTTGTCATATGTATGCAGATCATGGCACACAGTTATATTTAGCTGGAAATTATCCATGTTTTGAAGTATATGTTGGTCTGTCTGAATGAGGTCAAAGTCTGGCTGTCTAATAATTGTATTCAGGTTAATGAAAGAAAATCTGAGACGGTAATATTCAAAAATATATATATATATACTTTACCTTTTTAAATGTGCTGCTGTATTTAAATAAATAAAAGTTTAAAATTTGAAAGTTAAGGAGAAAAATTATTTCTGAAAGCTGCATAAGAGCAATTATACTGTACAGGAATGTCTCAGTACCGCAATGAATTACGGGTAACAAATTTGTTGCGTGTGTGGGCGAATGTGTGGTGAATACTGCTGGTTCAAGGGTGAGTCTAACACTGTCTCTTCGATTATGAAAAATAAACAAGATGCGAGTGAGAAGCCGTAGGACAATCTGCAACAAACGTGTAATGAACACAAACGCTTAACAAAGCCACATGCCCATGTGACTGATATCAGCCGCCGTTTCTTGTTTTCATGGGACCAAAATAATAAAAGAACGACTTGTAGACTGACGTGCATAAATGAGCAACAGATACAACGTTCTACTAAACTCTACTGACTTTTTTTTTTTTTGGAGCGGCTGTCTGTTACGAAAGCACAGCTCTGCTCAGCTGCTGCTGCCCACCAGGGATCTCTAAGTGAGGTTGAGCCACATTGGCTGCACACACCCACAGATGACAATGTTGAGATTTACAGCCTTAGAAAAGACATTCAATCAGACTCACCTTAGTCTTCAGTGCTGTTTACTCTGTCTAGGCTGTTACGAAGGGTCCTGTGACTACGCCATCTGACTGTGAAAAGCATGTTTCTCCATCCACGGCCATTTAAAATGAACCATGCATTTTTACTACATTATTTTAAAATGATATTTTTACAAGCATAAATTCATATAGTCAATGTTTCGCCAGTCGACAGTTGGGATTTTAAACACTCTTCAAAGCTTAAAATGGAGCTTAAACTGTTTTTTCCCTAGTTTATATTTTTCCAGGCTGCTGCTTTTGAGTCACAGCTCAGGATCGCTGCTAGTGAATGTTTTGGGGCTATTTGTGTTGCATTAGCCAATCAGTGCAGTCATGACATAATTTTGCTGGAGCCCCACAGTGATTATTTATGTGGTTATTACAGTTCAGTTGATTGGTTTAAAAAGATCTGTGATCCCATAAGCTAAGATGGCATCTCAGCAACGACCATTCAGATGAATGGGATTGTTAGCTCTCTCCATGTAATATAAACCTCATAGTTCCACCCCAGAAACGTGCTGTTCAACACTCTTGACGGCAAGCTGAAAGACTGCGAGAAACCGTCGCATGAATATTAATATTAAGAAACTGGTGAAGCAAGATCCCGTCAGTCCCTTGACTGCACCTTTGCAGATCTGAAGAAGTAGGCGAGGAAGAACTCCAAACTTCTCTGTCAGGTTATCAATACCGTGCTCAAAATTGCTAGCTGAATCCTTTATGTTCCGAGTCAAAAGCAGGGCACTCTTTGAGAATGCCTGTTGGAAACTGAGCATCTAAATGCTCTCAGAGGACAAACAGAATAATATCTCATTCACCAGTTTTATACTGTTCTAGTTTTGTGTCTTAGAGCTTATAGTGAGGGAACATTGGTAACTGTAGTCCCTTTCACACAGCACGTTGATCCCGGGAAATTGCCAGAACGCCTTACACGACCCGGGATTGATACCGGCATCGACGCCGGGTTGGGGACCTAGTAACATTGCCGGAATCAGTCCCGTAACGCGCGCTGTGTGAACAAAAGCCAGGACCAATGCCGTAAGGGGTGTGTCATAGTGATGACACTCGTGCAATAAAAAGTACAGATTAGGGATGTCAATTTTCACAAATTCCCATGATCGATCGTCGTTCAAATTAACGGTCAATTAATCGATTAATCGTTAGCCTTAATACAGCAATATGCGTCTCTGCAGTGGCATACGGCCAACAGCAGAACAGGGTCTGCAAATGTTGCTCAAAACGTTATGTTCCTCAACAAATTAATGAGAATGTTTTTTTAATCGGGATTGTAAAATTTTTTGATGTGATTGATAATTAAGTTAATTATTTCATAATCAAATAAAATGACGAATATAACGTGTCACCAACCGCCTCGCACTTGTCAGAATGTGTGACTGTTGAGGACGTGCTCTTCCTGGAACAACAACGCACTCAAAATGGCAACTAAACCCAATGATTTCACAACGAATTAATAAAATAGTGTTCTCATGTTATGTGATATGACAGTCCCAAATTAATCATCGTTATTATTAGTCGTGCATTCTGCTTGAGCAGCGCGCGCTCTATGCATAACCATTGAGCACTTTGCTAGCACGTTATTTAACTCAAAGAAATGCATCCTATTTGATATTAATCAGATATATACAAAATAAACATAATAAAGTTTATATCTGCACAAAATGACGTGAATGCACAAGTGAACTTGAACTAATTACGTGCCATTCAGAATGACTCAAGTTGTGGACGCGCTCTTCCTGGAACAACGCGACACGGCAACTCAACCCAAATAATTCACAATGTTTTATTACAAAGTTGTTTTCTTTATAATGTTATGTAATAGTACAGTCCAAATAGTCATTATTAGTCGTGCATCGACGTTTGAGCAGCACGCGCTAAAGATCATTATGCCTAATTAGCGTCAATTCTTAACCAAATACATCCAATGAGATAAAGCAGATATAGATAGGCGTACACAAAATATTACAACTTATATTTGCACAAAACAAAAGGCTGCGAATGCACACGCCAACATGATGGTGTAAAACAGTCCCAAACATAACTCCGGCGCGCTCGCTTACATGTTTCGCGGTTGAGCAGCACACGCGCATGAATACGCACACGCTCGCACATGCTTAATCGATGATCGATAAGTTTTAGCGATTAAATGTATTATCGACAACTAATCGATCGTCGATTAATCGTTGACATCCCTAGTACAGATAATTGCGTGAAAATGTACGAAGTAAAGGTAAAAAGTCGGCTGAAAAATAATGACTAGTAACTGTAGTCCCCGGGAAATTGGCAGAACGCCTTCTGTGTGAACGCAAACATGACCCGGGATTGATACCGGCATCGACGCCGGGTCGGGGACCTAGTAACATTGCCGGAATCAGTCCCATAACGTGCGCTATGTGAACAAAAGCCAGGACCAATGCCGTAAGGGGTGTGTCATAGTGCCATAAAAAGTACAAGCCCGTTCTCATCCCAAAGCGCCATATAGGACGCTTTTGCAAAAGCGTAAATATCCAACGCACATGGCACCCTTTAACGTAAAATGAGACGCAGATATATTTGGGCAGAAGGCGCCCCCTAGTGGTCTAACCCTTACCCTACACCATACCTAAACTTAACCATAACCGAAGCGTCTCATTAGACGTTAAAGGGTGCCATGTGCGTTGGATATTTACGCTTTTGCAAAAGCGTTGTATATATGGCGCTTTGGGATGAGAATGCGTTGAAAGTACAGATAATTCACCTTTGGCTTAGCCATGCCCTAGAATGTAGATTGACCAATTACAGCGCAGCCAAGAACAAGCTCCCCACAGAGGTCCGACACTTTTTCACAGCGCTCCATTGACTTTCAACACAGGCGTCTCATATTTTTGGTCTCGGCAGGCTATTACCGTCGTAGTTTTATCAAAAATAGGGTTAATTGTTTGTAACACAGATACGCGTTTCCCAGAGAGGTTGGAGGGGGGGTGTCCGTTTTTTCCCTTCCCAAAACCGAAGTCAAATCCTGACAAGTCGTGAGCTTAGAATTATAAGGTTCTATCTCCGTTTAGGGTAGTTCTGAGATATTGAGCATCAAAGTTTTTACATCCCACCTGCCAAAACTGTAATGTAGTAAAATTTTCTATTATAGCTTTATCTATTAATCTTTTTTTGACAAAAATAACACCACACAGGCATTAATAAACACCTAATGGATCAGATTATGTCAAAAACTCAATTTCGACCAAAAGTGGAGATAGAACCTTATAATTCTAAGCTCACGAAGTGTCGTCTTTGGATTAACGTTAAAACTGTATGGACGTCCTCAGCCAGCTAAACCCCTCAAAGATCAACAAACACATCTTTTTTTGCTTCTAACCTTACCGTGAAGTTATACTAGATCAGGGTTCCTCAATAGGCGGCCCGCGGGCCACATCCGGCCCGCGAAAGGAAAATGTTTGGCCCGCGCTCATTTCCAGGTTGTCATGGTAACATCAGTGTAAGCAAAAATTCAAACGCAGTATCTAGGCATTCGCGCGCAACAGAAATATGGCAAGTGTGAAGAAAAGAAAAGTGGACACAGAAAACAGACGATCCAAATCTGAATGGACTGAACAATTTTGTTTTATTTTGCCTGACCACCACAACGCAAAGCCAACGTGTTTGCTATGCACGCAGACCGTGGCTGTCTGTAAGTCTGACAATATCAAACGCCATTTTAACTCATTGCACAGCAATTTTAACAGCAATTTTCCTGAACATTCTGAGAGTCGCAAACAGAAGGTATCACAATTGGCAGCAGCTTACAAGCAGTCAGTTGCTGTTATTCATAAAACTACATCCATTCAGGAGAATGCCACCGCAGCATCCTTACGTGTGGCTTGGAATCTGGCAAAGGCCAAAAAGCCGTTCTCGGATGGCGAATTAATTAAAACCTGTGCGATTGACATGGTGGAAGAAGTTTTAAACCACAATGAGAAAACGAAGAAAATGGTTGTGGAACTATTACAGAAGGTGCCGTTATCTGATTGCACGGCAACAAGAAGAGTAGAAACACTGGCGGGTGAGTGTCTGTCCAATCTTTTATCCGACATAAAGAAAGCTGAAGTCATGTCACTTGCAATAGACTCGTCTTGCGACCGAACCGACATTGAACAGCTGTCAGTGTTCGTCAGATTTTTTGATGGAAAGGTTTTCCGCGAAGAGCTGCTTTGTTTGTTGCCAATACAAGGACGCGCAACCGGAGAAATAATTTTTAACGAACTGATGCAATTCTTTGAAACGAATGGATTAGATTTAAGCAAAGTTGTGTCAGTTGTCACTGACGGGGCTCCGTCAATGGTTGGACATCACAGAGGCCTGATAAGCAGGTTAGCTGCTGTCAATCCAAATCTCATAACATTTCACTGCATTATTCATAAATCGGTGTTATGCGCCAAATTGTCTGGAAAAATGAAAGAGACAATGGATACTGTGATGAGGCTGGTAAACTTTATTCGCGCGAGTTCTGGTCTGCAACATCGCCTTTTCCGAGCCTTGCTGGAGGAAATGTCTGCAGAACGGCATGATCTTTTGCTGCACAATGATGTCCGATGGCTGAGCAAGGGTCGTGTGCTGGAAAGAGTGTGTGAACTTCAAAATGAACTTTGTACATTTTTAAGCAGCCTTCAAAGCCAAAAGGCAGAGACATTTCTGAGTTTTTTGAAAGACAACACAGAGATGGCATTCGTGCATTTTTTGTGCGATATCATGTCTCACCTGAATCAGCTTAATTTGCAATTGCAAGGCAAGAACCACACTATTGCTGACATGTACGAAGCGGTTGAAGCTTTTCGTTTAAAGCTGACGCTTTTTGAGCGGGATCTTCAAGGGAGAAAGCTGCACTTTCCGTATTTACAACAGCATTGCGAGCGACACCAGGTGCCAGATGACCCGTTAATGCGCGACTTTGTGATGAGACTGGCAGATAATTTCAAAGAGCGATTTCAGAGCTTTAACCTGTCAAGTGAACTCCTTCTCTTCCTAAGACAGCCATTTTCAGTCCCAGCAGATGGACAATGGACTGCTGAGGCCAAACGCCTGGTTTCCTCTTTAGATGAAGCATCTTTGCAGCTGGAGATTTTGGAAATGTCAAAGTCTGATTTGATCAGAGAGCAACACAAGGAGGCTAGTGTGAGCGACTTTTGGACAAAAGTGGTTTCTCAAGCTAAGTTCAAGAACAGCAGGATTATTGCAATGTTCCTTCTTTCAATATTTCCATCCACTTACATCTGTGAGTCTTCGTTTTCTATAATGAACATAATCAAGAACCAGGATAGAAACAGACTGTCCAGTGTGCATCTTGATCAGTGTCTCAGAATTGCTACAACAGAATACAGCCCTAACATCAGAGGCATTGCTTCAGCCTCTCGTTGTCACTTCTCTCATTGAATGGTGAGTACATGACAGTTAATAGTTTGATCCAAGAACTATAAAATATTAAGGCTGATAGGTCTAATAATTTAATCTGCTATTAGGGAAATTGATGAGAAGAGATCCAGTGTTGTGATGAGCAGGATGATCCAGGATCAGTCGACTCCCATGCAGACATGGAGATCCAGACTTGTTGTTAATTTGTTTTTAATATCCACCATGCAAAGTTCTTAAGTTTTCTGTATCTGAATACATCTGCTCAAAATTTCTTGAATAAAACAGACTCGTTAAAAAAAGAAAATAATAAATAAAAATAAATAAAATCAGAATAATTGGGCTATGTGGTGATTTGTGACTATTTTTAAGAAAACAACAACAACAAAAATAGCAGAGCAAACATTGAGGTCATAACATTGTGGTTGGTGGCCCTTGGCTCTGTATTGTCAGCAGAATTTGGCCCTTGGTAAAAATTAATTGAGGAACCCTGTACTAGATAGACCGTTTTATAATTTTAGGTTATGATTTCGGTTCTCATACCGGTTGTTGATACGCTAGCACACGCTGCTAATCAATACAACGTTATACTAGTGTAGTCCGTTTGCTTTGTAATAACGATTATAAAAGTGAATAGAGACCTACCCAGCTTTGCATGAACAGTGTTGCTCCCTGATATTGTTAGTCCCAGCCTCGATTAGTAGGAAACGCGGTGACTGTGAGCGGTAACGTTATGCTTTTGCCTCTATTTTGGATGCCTTTTTGTTTCTTGCGTTTGTGTGTCTTGAATATAGCCTTCGAAGTTCGAACGTATATTGATCATCAGATCTGCCATCAGGTCAGGCTTATTGATCATCAGATCTGCCAACACTAACCTATTTCTACACATGCTCTTGATGCACACTGTTGCACATACTGTAGTGATGACGCTCGTGCCATCGCGCGACTCTGTTGCTCTTAGAAGAAAGTTTGTGTTCGTCATCAACAAAGAAAGGACGAACAAATGTCTGCAAACTGGAACGAAGCAGAGACCAGGAGAAGCAGAGACTTTGGGTCAATGTTGAGCTTCAGGGTGATATAATCACAAAGCTGAGTGCAAAGCCTTATGTTGATGAAAAAGAGAGAGCAAGAATGGGAAAAAATAAAGGTCGGGAGAACGAATAAACACCAAAGGACATCTAAGGAGGAAAAATAAGTCAATTTTCTCTCTCTCTCTACTTGTTACTGTGGAAACCCAGGATCACAAAGCACTAAAAAGTAGCCTATCTGGTCATACCACAGAGTTCTTATGAAAGCTGTAATGGACTTCCTGTCGCTTTCAAGAAATAGGCCGTACAGATTTACAATCTCATTTATGTCCCGACTTTACAGTGCCGAACTCGGAGATCAGGCTAATGAAAACCGCCCTAAGTTCAATCCCACAGGCACCAAGCGTGCCACTATAATTCGTTAATACTTTTCGTAGTGTGTTAACGGCAGCCTCAAAGTAAAGGCTAGCTGGTGAGCACAAGCAGAAGTGGCGACAGAATCCCAGAGAGGGGAGTTGACCCTAACTTCCTGCTCTCAGTGCCTGTTCATCACCTTCCGTTTTCTCAATAGGACGTCGATACCTGGGTAGCTGTGAGTGTGTGGGATGGTTTCCAACCAAGCCCGGGCTTAAGATCAGACTGCGGGATCGAGGCTTGTAAAGGTCGAGCGGTGCGGGAAAGCTTGTGGGGCTCACGGTGAGGGCTGGGCTTGTAATGGAGCTGGTGTCAGGCTTTGGCAGCGGTTCGGCTGAGTAAGAAACTGCCACTCTGAATCTGAAATTAGACCTCTGCATCTCCCCCCTCAGCAGCTCTCTGCTTTCTCTCACTGTCACTCTTTTTCTCTCATTTTTTTGTCTGTTTCTTTCCCTTCCGCTCACACAAACAATAGCTGCGGTATCTTGTTATCTATTGCCCTCACATCAGGTTCTATCTTTCTTTGGTCTGTTGCTCAGGATCTCTTGGTGAAGCGATCACTGTGCTCTTTTCTACGCCTTGACATTTTTGAGTATTGGAGGACAAAGGGTGTGTGTGTGTGTGTGTCTGTGTTAGACTGGTTCTCCACAAGAACACTGCACTACATTGGAAACTGCCATAAATCACTTTCCAAATACACCCGACAGTTGTAATTAATGAACACACCAAAGCCATTACAATAATAGAAATTGGTTGCTCTTCTGATGCTTACATGGACACCTGCTTCAAAACTGTTATGAGGTAAAAAATATAAACTATAGTACAATATCCCTCATTTTTGGTTCAGTTTAGGCCATGTGTACAAGTTGTGTGTAAGAGGCCTGCAGATTTGCAGACTATATAAGAACAAGGTCAAAAAAACAGACAAGATTTTGCTCTGTATTAGCAGTAATTGGTAGCCTCTACTGTACATATGGAGGAGTAGGTGCCACTTTTACCCTTAAATGTGCATAATGGACTGAGACATTGGCCGCTGTTGTACACCTTTTAGTCAAATTTGGATTATGCCAGGAAATATGCTTATCTTTTTAATTCAAATACATAATTTAAATTTTTTGTGTGTCTGTGTGTGTGTGTGTGTGTTTGTGGTTCTGTGTCTGTGTGGTCCTTGTATTCCCTACGTTATGGGGAAATCTAAAATTGCAGATAGTTTTCTGTGACAGGTAGTGTTAGTGTAAGTGGATAGAATATACAGTTTCTACAGTATAAAAACCATTACTTCTATTGAATGTCCCAATAAAAAATGAAAACCCCAAAAGTGTGTGTGTGTGTGTGTGTGTGTGTACCTACTTAACTATATTTTGGGGACAAATTTGTACCCAGAAGTGACCAAAACTTGACAAAATCTCCAAAAACAAAGTTTTTTTAATGTAAAAATGCATACAATTTCTGTGATAGGTAGGTAAAAGGGGTAGGGTGTGTATGTGTGTTTTGCTAAGCAAACCTGGACCTGTGGGACATAAATTAATTAAGGCTCTCAACTTGCCAATTTTTCCTCTGTAGTGCCAAATACACTATTCAGCAATGATGTCATCCCTATTGAGATCAGGTGAGAAAGTAACCAAAACTCATAAGATTCGTGATGATGATTTTTTTATGTTGTGCTTATGTTTATGTTGATTTATATTGATTTATTAAGTGAAAGAAAATGTTTCCATTACTGATGCCAATGCTCTAATGCTGCCTGCTGAGTCAGGGATTCATAATTACCACATCACACATTCAAGTCGGGGGGGAAAACATGGAAGTAGCCTAAACTAAAGTTCAGAAATATATTGTGAACAATAAACCCAACTACCTGATTTAAACACTTCTTTCACTTACTTATACAAGGTATCAAAATATTATATTGATACATAAATAATATACGAATTATAAATATTTTAGATCAGTTTCCCTGCAATTGAAACCGATACGTCCCTTTGAACCTCGCAACTCAGTGACTCGTGCATTATTTAAAATTCTGAGTTTCTCCACTTGTAAATACGACTTTGCTCGGCCATTCATGTGCACAACAATTGTATTTATGAAATTTCAGACTCCATTTCATGAGCAAAAAGATGCTGTCAGCCATGATTAATTGGAAAGCATCCAATAATAGGGGTGTAAGTATTAGTGTTGGCAGTATTTAGGGCACTGATGAGGGAGTTGGCCTTTTGTACTGCTGTCTCAATCGCAAAATCCTTCCAGTGCACTGAAACGTTCATTCCCTAAAATGTCCCACAATGCTTTGTGAACACCAGGGAGCATCGATGCTCACTAATATGGGTACGTTCAGACAGCAGGTAAATGTGGCCCAAATTCGATTTTTGTTTTTTTTGTTTTCTCATGACAGTGTGAACCACATGGAATCTGATCTTTTTAATTCTGATTTGTGCCACTTCCATATTTGCAATGCGACCTCAGTCTGAAATGCATATCGGAATTCCTGCGACTTTGACATTCTGTCTTGTATGACAGTCCAGGACATGATCTATCTGAACAATGAATCGGAATTGAGTGCTAAGGCTCACAGTCTCCTTAATGGAAATTCTAAAGTATGGAACATAAATCACACAAATCAACTCAATACATATCATGACACGTAGAGAAAAAAAGAAAATGGATATTTAGTTATATATTTCAGCATAAACATGCACTGATAGACAGGTAGTGAATATACATTTAGAATTCATTTACAGCTGATTTGTTGAAGGGTTATGTTACAATAAAGTACAATGAACTTAAAATAGCATTGCAAAAAATACTGTTGCTGTTGTTCATAAATACTAGTAGTGGATGTGTTGTACAAAGAGGACGTTGTCGTATCACCAGAAATAGTCATCAGTAGCTATGTTTTCATCCACCTATTTTTATGCGCCTATTTTGGGATATTGCATAAAAAAAAACGCTGTATGGAAATGCTGAGCTGCTCTATCTAAACAATCCCACACGAAATCTGAGGTCCGGTGATAAGAGACTTCTCTCTGTCCCCAGATCGTGATTAAAGCATAGAGGAGATAGTACCTTTGCCATTGCCAGCCCTATAGGCTGTGGAACAGCCTTCCGGCGTATATATCAGATCGGCACAGTCCTTAACTGTTCCTAAATCACCTCTTAAAACCTTTTTTTTTTTTCCTTGGCTTTCAATTCACTGGGAGTTTCTGTCATTAATATGTGGTTTGTTCGTTTTTTTGTGTTATTCAGCACTTTGCTAAGCTGTGTCTGCAGTTTTGAAATGTGCTATATAAATAAAACAAAGTTGAAATGCTGAGATGTGCATACATTCTAAAAATTCGCATAAAAAAAAAACGTATGCACTCAATTCATTCGGATAAACGTTTTAACCGAAAAGCCAGCATGCGCATCAACTATTAAGGAAACACATTTACTGTATAAATTCTTCGAGGAGTTTTAAAAAACTGGACCAACCAGCGGACCAATCTTGTTGCAAAGCATCTGAAATGCTGTTTTTGGTCGTTCTGAAACGGCTAAACAATGACTGTCGTCAAAGTGGTTTGGTATAATTACCTCCCAGTACTGTCTTACATGATTGTATGCCCAAACAGTAGGCATCCGCCTCCGATAAGATAACTTGATCGTGTTTATTGTTATTTATTATATACAAAAAATATAATATTCAGTGGTTTCTACTACTGCAACAACATCCATTTTTCTTATTGATATTTAGCGCCAATTTATCAGGAAGTGACGATTTTGTTCTCTTCGGCTCACTGGATGTAAACGATGCTTTATTGGCAAATGTTTATGTGATATTCCCATTTAGCGCACAAGTTAAATTCACAGGTTTGGATAGAAACATAGCTAGTGTCCCAATGTTTAGTGAGTCAGGGTCCTTACCAGTGGCTGAATTCATGTACACAATATACTTATTCACTACCTTGGAAGCTAGGGAGCTGATTGAGCTGCACCCAGAGAGTCATGCGATTCAAAATGGCCGCTCCCTTGAGGTGACCCGCTCAATGTAAAATAAAATGGCTTTTGTTAGGCTTCAGATATGACTGGCATCTGCATCTCTTATAAGAGTATGATTTTTGATCATTGACATCTAGATCGGATTCAGAACGATGACCAAAACATAGATGGAGTATCCTGATTCCCGGGAAATTCTGTGTTTTACGGGTAAGCGGTTTCTTGTAAATAACGGACAATTCTGTGTTATGCGGGGAAAGAGTTAAAGAGGTGGTTTACTGCTTTTTTTTCTTTGTATGATTGTGTTTATGGGGTGCAATATAACATGTATTCGTGTTTTTTCTTTTTTTAAAAGTCTTATTTTTCATAAATTTATTTATACTTTATTGTATTCTCCTCTGTCCTCGAACGACTGGTTGACTTCCTGAGTCTATGAAACCACTCCCTCAGAAACAGGCAATGGGCTCAGATTGGTTAGTTTGGGCCGGTGTGCTGTGATTGGCTAAACTGTAGTGCACGTTGTCTGGAAACTTCACGCCCATTACCTTTATGGGCAAAAGTTGCATCTGTGTTCCTGTCAAATGTAAATGGTGTCGATACGACAGTATCAGTATGAGTCAGAATCAGACCCAGAAAGCGGCGATGAAGAGAGGCAAGCAGAACCTCACCACACACGGCTCTTACAAAACCTTTCTGAATGGTAATTTGCCTATATATTTTTTTAACTCTATACACGTTTGTTTTACACAATAGCATCCAACAATAGCATCCAACTACTATATACACAATCAGTGTTGGCACTGGTTTACGTTCTTGATCAAATCGAAAAATAACGTCATAAAGTATATATACATGAAAAATACAATTACAAAATTAGCACATATACAAATTCAGGTCCAAAATGTTTGTACGTGTTTGTCATAGACACGAAATAGCATAACTAAGTGGTTATGAAGCCAGCGCTGGCATTTGATAAAACTGAAACAATACGTCTGAAATTATACATTGCAAATACATTTAAATTAAAATTGCAAATACATTTAAAATGATCAAATCTTACTTACAGGTTGTGGCCCAACAACTGCTGCCTCTGGTTGGTTTAAAGTTGGAACTGCTTCATGTTTTAGTAACAGTTTCTTGTTGAATCCGGCATTGAATTCGTGGAGATTCTGGAAGCTGTCTTCCGTAAAATGCGCAGCACAGAGAGCTAGATTATGATCGTCATTTTCAGGAACATAATTAAACATAAAACGTCCGTGGGAAGCCGAACACAGAAGACCTGACAGCTGGGTAAACACAACACACTCGACAAGCCGCAGAAATATGGCCATGCCCTTTTTTTGCATTTTCCGGAGGGTTGATGCAAAAGTATGGGTTAGTGACGTCTAAAACCCAGCTGTAGTCCCAATCGAGTCGTTTTTGTAGGTATTAAACTTCCTGATTTTAAAAAGACGATATCTCTACTTACATTGAACTTTCAGCGCTGCAACTTTGCAGATACTGTTCATGCACCAACAGCAACATTACACACTATTTAAAATGAAAAAAGTGAAATCGCAATCAACCACCCCTTTAATCTACAAAGGGTAGATGTGTTTTGGACCACTGTGATTTCACTGCAGACAGGGTGATCAATGCGACAGAAATTGAAACCAAGCAGGTGACAAAATGTCCTGCTCGTCACCATGATCACAGCAGGTTAGAACAACAACTAAAATGAACATAGAAGACGCACCATTCATCATTGCATAAGAAACCGTTTTAGAAACGAATGATCAGCAACTTCACTGATAATTAATTCACTCGCGTGTCGTCTTAAATGCTGGCAAATAGACTGCGTGCTACTGACAGAGTAATTTGATCGTTTGCTGAGTGTCAAATGCAAATGAGGGGTAAAAAAAAAAACAGATGCATGCAGATACACTCACCCTGACGTTTACGGATGGCAGCTCAACCGTTACTAATTAAACCGTTGCTCATTACGTCTGACCTGTTTGTTCATAAATAACTGGCCTATTCCTAACATGCACCCACATACATGCTGGATGGGATCGTCAGAATAAGGGTGAGATGCTTCACACATCTGTAAGTGATTTGGTGCGTGTGTGAGTGTGTGAGAGTGAAAGTGAGAGTGTGCCCCCCGTACTCTACTCTGCCATTAGCAGTAGATGAGAGGAAATTACAGCAGAATGAATTGGTGGGTGGTAATGAGTCCAGGGGTGATTCTAATCAGTTCTTAAATTAAAACTCAACATTTATGCAACATTAATGAACAGAAAGCATATTTATGCGGCTTATATATTCCGCCCGTCGGATGGGCACACGTGCCACGCTGATGTTTAACATGTGAGGTGCGTGTACCGCACTGATGATTGATGCGACACTTTTATCCTCTCGAGGGACTGCGGGTGGCAGATTGGCGTATAGATTGAGTCGGAGCTCGACGGTAACCGTATCTGACGTGCTCAGACACTAAGCCGCAGGTCCGTCGGGATGGGAATGAGAATGATGATGAAATGTTAGGCTGGTAATACACTGGGGTGGGAATCGAAGACCCAAGCAATAGCGCATTCTTTCAGGCCAGGGTGAGGTTGGTCAGCAGAGCGTAGTGTCCGCGCACGGCGTCTCGGAGCCAAGACCTGTCCGTGCTGATCTCGCAGAGACGGTTGGATTTCTGCATCAGCTCACCTGGGAAAATTCCAGCATGGATGGCAGAGCAGTTTCAGCAAGTGTTTGATGCCAGTGACACGAAGCACACGAAATCACTGCTAATGGAAGCGAGGACCCTGCTAGATTTGACAGCTGCTGAAAGCCAGACTGGACAGGGAAATAGCACTATGCCCAGAGAGACATTTATAACAGTTTATAACATTTTATAATAATTGTTGCATTCTTATGCAAATCGACAAGCAAAAGGTTAGATGAACAGAAGGAATGAGGCAAGCTAAGCCCAAACATAACGAATCTGAGTGTGCATCTGAACCACCAGTAGCTGTCTGTGAGTGTGTGTGTGTGTCTGTCTCTCATGCCTTCAGGCTTTGCAGGGCCCTTTCACTAGAATTAGATGGGAGATTTTATATGTCTCCTAATCTACTAGGTGGTGTATTTTTAGACCTATAATCGTTAACATCATTTCGTCGTTAGGCCATGTGTCCACGTTTACACAAAGCCGGGTATTTAGCAAAACGAATATTTTCCCCCTCTCCGTTTTCAAAAATAACATCGTTCACACACCCGCATAAATACGCCGACGAGCGCCATCATAACTATGCCAAACCTATTGGTGGCAGTGTAGGGGTTAAGGATAAAGCCATGCAAGCCAATCAGAATCCTCAGAATCGACAAGAGAGAACTTAAAACGCCGCTTCTCCCAGTTCACATGACAACACATAACTGGCATTTTCAGAAATCAGAAATCGTTTTCTGTGATAAAAACGGGGTTTCCGTGTAAACGAGAGGCCAATCCGCAGGGAAATATCTGCGTTTTCCCTTCGTGTAAACGGGGCCTTAGCCAGCTGAAAACGCCTAGCTGTGGGCGCTTGAAAGCGTTTTGGCAGCGCAGATTTTTTTCCGTTGAGACGTTTCGTTGCTATGATACCGAATATCCGCAGCACAGTTTACTTTTGAACTGATTTCGCAGATAATTTGTTTCATACTAAAAAATATTATTCATCCATGTTATTCGGTTAGCTCTGCTCGTTGATGTTGTACAGAAAGAATGTTGTGACAGTTGGTCGGTTTGGTATTAGTCCCGCCCCTCCTCCACTGTGATTGGACGGCTGGGTAAAAAGTGACAGTGATGAGCGCTGCGTTCTACCCATAGACTGTAAAAAATATGGACAAGGCGTCTGTGACGTCACCCATAGACTTTCTGAAGAACAGTTTTGAGGCTGTTTATGGGGGGTGTGGGCGGCGCCATATTAGAAAATCTTGAGAAATACAAAATACAAAAATGTTCAGAGGCGGTATGATGTGTTGTGTCAGATCATGGCCGAGATGGCAAATTCCACTCGGCGCAGCCCGTTATCGGCTGCCAATCAAAGTTAACCGCCCTTATTTGTCATACATTTTAACGATCTAAACTAATGAGTTAGAAAAAAATCCACCCCCCTCACAGTTGTCAGGCACTCGGAAACTATCCAAAAAAACAATAATTGTCCATTGGACCAACCTGTAAAAGCATGAATTTATGCTTTGAAAACAGATATTTTAACATGGGATCTATGGATATTTGCTCCCTTTTGGGACCTCCCTCTAGTGGATTTTAGATGTATTGCAGTTTTTCACACTTCTGGGCAGGCTTTATCTTTCAGATTAGAATGTTGCCGCTTGGTTCTACCCAAAGTTGAAAATTTTTCAACTCTCGGTGACCAGTTAAAACGCAGAGCGCTCAGCGTGAAAAAACAGCTCAGCGCCTCGATACGCTCAAGGCGTTTAAAAAACGCTCCCATTGAAAACAATTGAAAACATACATCAGGCGCGTGGAAAATGCTTTGGTGGTTTCTTTTGTATTTAGTTTTTCTTTTGAGAGAGAGAGAGAAAAAAAGAGAAGATAGGTTACTGAAAATAGGGAGGCCATGCTACCTAAACGAAAATGTGCTCAAGGGGAGAGACAGAGATGGAGGATAAATTGGGGAAACAGATGCACAGAGAGAAATAGTCTCAAGCCAGAATTAATCAAAACAACAATAAATTTTCCACCCACATCGCCAGACTCAACAAACTGATCAAATTGAAAAGACAAGCATCATTAGATGGTTCAAATAAATTGCAGCTCCACAACGAATCAACACAGATCTTTAAAGGGGAACAAAATGTGACATGTTACATGACTAGTAGAGAAGTCGAAGTCAAAGAAATTGTCGAATGAAACAAAACACAGATATTGAGATGCCTTGATATAATCAGAGTTGTTTGTCAAAGCAGCCGAGCAGCATATGTTTTTACTTTACTTTAACATTTCAGACTTTTCACCTTCAACAACTAATCGTATTTTCATGAAAGCTTTTTGAGAATAGCTTACTCTCACTTTTAGCATTTAAAACTCTTAATCACTCATATGTTTGCCCATGTAACTTGGGCATAAAATATAACAAGATCTAAACCTGAAGGATAACTCGTATTATCGCAATATAAATCATCATATTGCCTAGTCCTAAAACTTGCTGTATGTTAAAGCACTTAGGCATTATTGAAACATAACCATCTGTAAAACTGCTTTGAAACAATATTGGGAAAGGAGATAAACACACATATTTGACTTGAATGAATAACACTCATTGTGATTACTTGTGTTCGTGGAACCTGTATTTTTTATTGCCTCCACACCTAAATTTACAAATCAATTCCTTTTGATTTTGTGAAATTACATTTGCCTGGCAGTCTAATAAAGCATTATTGAGTCGAATTGCTATAATTTGAATTAAATCGAGTAAGCGAGCGAGAGAAATTGCCCAGGGACAAACCGAGCCGAAGAGATGGGAAGAAGGGACAGATGGGAAGGTGAGGAGAGGACAGAGTGTGGAAGAAAAGGATGTGGAGGGAGTGAAAATGTGAAGGAGACAGAAAGAGAGAAGAGTGGCAGGGATTGGCAGGATGTGACGGGAAGTGACACTGAGCTCATGGGGCGGCTGCTGCTTTACTCTCCAATCACATAGTCGCTCTGTCCTCTCGGTCATTTAATCTGAAGTGTGGGGTGAGAGAGAGAGAGTGAGCGATTGAAAAACACCGTAGAGGGTAAGAAAGAATGAAAATGGGAAGGTTAGAACAGGAGGAGACATTTTATTGCCACTCCTTTTTCTCGTCAATGCTATCCCTTTTTATTGACAATCAATGTTCTTTTCCAATCTTGTTTTAGTCTTTAGGGATAGTAAAACCTAAAAAAAAACACCTTCATTAACATACCAAATAGAGTCTTGTTAGAATATTCCTGGTTTAGTCCTAGTTAAGCTCAATCGAAAGCATTTGTGGCACCACAACTATTCATTTGTCCAAAACAAAATCAAAATCAAAAACGATTGCTCTTGCTACATGTGTGTAGCATCATTGCTTGGATTGTACTTTTCCATTGGAAGTGGTTGCCTCTAATTTGAAATGGCTACAGATATTTTTGGTTAAAAGGCCATTTTGGCTTGTAATCGAGCAAATAAACAACAAATAAATTCACTTGGAGAAAAAAAATAAATCAGAATTTGCCAATGAGAAAACATGATCGGTGCATCCCTATTGGCAATATCCGAAATCCTTGTGGGGACATTTTTTTTGCTCCCAATGAGGAAAACAGCTTATATTAAGCGATGTATTCGGGTTAGGTGTGTGTGTATGTTTGAGCATGTACACTGTTTCAAGACATCCATCTCCTGACTCCACCCCCAATGAAGAAGCAGCTTTATCGATCCAAAGCGGCTCTATTTCCCCCAAGTGTCTAAGCTGATCAAAACCTCCTCCTCTCACAGATGCCACATTCTATTTCGCTCATGCATTTTACTCCGTGCATCCTTCTCTATCTCTTTTTCTCATCTCTCCATCTCTTTCTCTGCGCAGGCCCTGTATCCGAGCCCAGAGGAGGGCTGGCAGATCTACAGCTCGGCACAGGACGCAGATGGGAAATGTATCTGCACCGTCGTGGCTCCAGCACAGAACATGTGTAATCGAGACCCACGTAGCAGACAGCTCCGTCAACTAATGGAGAAGGTGACAATTGCCTGTTACATGCACAATAACCTAAATGACACACACTTATCAAGAGCAAATCCTAGCAGAGTAATGTTTTGCACATATTACACAGTCATTAAACATGGATCCCCAAGCATTATACAATACTGTTGCCCATTAGAGAAAGTTTGTGAAAGTACATGATGCACAACAACCGCCTAAAAGAGGACACGTCCTAAATACAGCTGTGAAATTGGATTCATTCTGCTGAGCCGTTAGAAAGTTTTCATTTTTTCCTAATTATACACATTAGATTGGGACCAGGCAAAGAACAGCTGGAAAAAAAAAAAACTAAAGTACCTCCTAAATCATGAAATGGAGCACACAACTTACTAAAAGCCTGAGATTCACTCACAGAGACGAACAAAAATGAAAATAGCCATCATTGGTGAGTAAATGAAGACAATGTATTTCGAAGTCGTTATATCATATATTTCTTTTATCTGTTGAACACAAAATATCATATTAAGCCCAATCTAATTTGTGTTCAAGTGGGCTTCAGCCTTTTTTAGCTTCGCCTGGCTCCACACCGCGAGCCTCCGCTAACTGCGTGCGCTCTTCCTCAAACGGACGAGGCATTTATACTCGACGCGCTCGCCAACGACGACAGGGGGCGACTCAGAGTAAATCAGAGTAATCTTCTAAACCATCAGGAATCAGCGGTGAAAAGAAGGTATACACGTGACATTGGCTGCATCCAAGATCGCATACTCTCTTGAGTACGTACTTATTTTGAATAAGTAATTATTAGGGCTGTCAGTTTAACGCGTTATTAACGGCGTTAACGCAAACCCATTTTAACTGCGTTCATTTTTTTATCGCGCGATTAACTGTCTTTTTGTCCTAGTAAACTTTGTAGTTTTTCACATGCTTTTGCAACAGGACGCGGTATGCGTCCTGAACCATTTTGGCGTCCCGCGCTCGTCGTCGACTCAAAGCCGGCTCACAAGCCGAAACGTGTGTTTGCGGCGTGCCTGTTGTTTTGTTTCCGGTCTTGATCCGCTTGCGCTTTGGTCGAAGAAGCAACAAAACGTCCTTGCGCGGCGCATGCCATTGAAATGAATGGGTTTCAGAGCGCAGCGCGAGGACGTTTTGTGCCGCACACACTCCTTTCGGCTTGCGAGCCGGCCAAATAGTAACGTTACGTTTTGAGTGGATGACGAGCGCGAGACGCCGAAATGGATGCCCTAAGATTCTGAATGGAAAGTTTACTTTTAAAAAGTTGCCATATTGTCCCATTGACAAGACTGGATCTGTGTGTTGTCGTTGTGAACTGAGCTATCATCATCGCAGCACGTCCAGTCTGAAACACCACTTGATGATGGCCAAGCAAACACACACACACACACACAGATGATGCGAATTCTCGGCCCCCTTGTCAATATCAGGACCTCGTCAGTATTTCTTTCACCCTTTTATTGATAGACAGTGTTACATTGTGTGAGAGATTATTTATAAATATTAGTGTGAAATTGAACACTATTCCAATGTTATTTTCAATAATAATTTTTCCACTTTTCCATATTGATAAGCGCATTAAAATGAGAAAAAAATTATGTAACAAAAAGAAATCAAGAGACATTTAGAATAGATAAAAATGTGCGATTAATCGTGAGTTAACTATGACATTAATGCGATTAATTGCGATTAAATATTTTAATCGTTTGACAGCACTAGTAATTATCTAAACGTCTTCAAAAAGTGTTTTATTATACTATGAATGTGTGTAGTATGAATGTAATACAGACGTACTACATTCAACATGTTGTCATTATCAGGTAACCCACCAGCGTCAATTTTGTCGCTTCACTGCCATTTATAAATCCTCTCCCGTAGCCTCATGGGATATTAAAGTGTCGATCGTATATATGCACACTTCAGAATCTCACCGAAAGAAGTAGGTAATCCGCACTGTGGCCGAGAGAGCTCAACGCTCTGCAAATGAAACATGTAAATAGAAAAACACCCGCAAATTAAGAAAACATCTTCATCAGTTTCACAACCACCAAAACAGAAACGCAATGCAAAAGCCGATGCAAATGTTTGCAGAGAACACAATGGAAATGTTTCCAGGGGACCCCAAAAAGTGACGGACCCGGATGTGACATGCTGATTAGCAATAATTTGATATTGGAAATCAATGTCTACTTTTTAGTTGATTTTTTACTTTTTTTTTCTTGCAAAACATACAGAAATTACATGTGTCCCAGATAGCAAACTGACATTGAATCAACGTGGAAATATGACATCGAAACAACGTTGATCTGACATTGTTTTGCTCATCGAATTAACGTTGAACCAACGTCAGACGCGTCATTCTTTCAAAACTAACGGAAAATCAACTTGAAATCAACGTGTTGTTTCAACGTTATGAAAGCAAACCAATTTTCGATTTTCATTTAGCTTTGAAGAATGCCGCGTCTGACGTTGGTTCAACGTTAATTCGATGAGCAAAATCAACGTTGTTTCAATGTCATGAGAGACGTCGTTTCCACGTTGATTCAATGTCAGTTTGCTGTCTGGGGTATGTCATACAACTTTGTATAGAATGTATTAGAGTTAACATAGAGCTGAAAACTAAAGTAGAAAAAGAACATTTTTTGTACAATGTTACTGTTTATAATCTATAGCCTACATCAGTAACATTGTACACATTTTTGTAGTGTTATGTTTGAACAAGTTTCCTAAGAAATGGAAGGGTCCAAAGATGAGACTGCAATTTTTAAAGTTGTAACAGATAAATAAAGCAAAACCTTTTTTTGTGTGTGTATAAAATGTATTTATTTGCAATAGTTATGTTAACAGCAGTAATAAGACATTTCTGTCCTAAGAACAGCTATTACGCTGATGGACGCCGTGCTGTGTTGTCATGGAAACATCCCAGGTGAAAATAACAAGGAAATTATGTTGGCTGAACCCGAAATCAACAATGTGGCGTTGAGAGAAAAATACCATCTAACTATGCTTGACTGGCCACCATTTCTATTTCATAGTTCACCTACTATGTAACTACCAGAACTATGTAGTTCGCCTTAAATAGTTCACTGGTGTGGAGAAAAAGATAAAGAAAGAAAGAAATGGGAAAACGGAGAGCACTCCTACTGTAAAAAGACCTTCTTGGATCCGCATGAATTTCCATCTGGTTTAACTTTGGTAGTGGTGTTTTTGTTTTTTTTTGTTTTTTGGTCAGTTTGGTGGAACCCAATAGCCAGATAGTTATAATACTGTTTAAATAGCTGTTTAATCGTTGGTCAAACTGCAGTGTCCAACACTCAATATAAGCTCTTTTCCACAGGTAGTGTGAAGGAGAGAAATTGCAATATAAAAGAAATCAAGGAGAGAGAGAGAGATGTTTTGCTACAGAGAAACGGTCGGATATTGAGTCTGTTGTAATGCGTGGTTCAATTGATTGGCAGTTAAATGCAAAGTGTTGGCATAAATAGAGTGTTGGACTCTCAGCCAGTTGACCGGCCCTCATTTCCTCCTTCCTCACCAACCCCTCAGTGGTTTCCATCTTTCCAAAAGCAGCCCATTAAGAACCACACGTCCCCATCAACATTACACTCACTGAATCAGAGAGAGCTTTGGAATCACACTACAATAGGAAGCAGCTGTTTGACTAGTTAATGAACACAGCTGATGGAGGCAGAGATGAAGAGAGAGGCAGATAGAGAGTAATAGAGGATGAAAATGAAACTGTTTGGAGAGGGATTCCTGAGAGGCAAATTTGCAACTCAAGGCAAAGTAAGTCAATGAGGCACATGACACACCCATGTCTACCTCAATATAACTCTACCATTCACCTAAAAATGACATTTATGTCATTATTTATTCAACATCATGTCATTCCAAAGTCTTTGCTTGAAAAAAAGACGTTTCACGCAATGTTTCTATATTATGAGAGTCATTGGTGTACAACATTTTTAAGTTTCAAAAAGGAAATAAAGGTAGCTTGAAATGAATTCATACGAGTAGTGTAGATACAACAGGGGTAAAGGCTTTGGGGCTCAACTCCCACGACTACATTAGTGCTACTCGACATCGCCGGCGCCACCATGCTGCACTCACACACCTCTCTGAGGCAGTGATGTTTTCGTCAGTGATGACCATAACGAAATGATTTCGTTAACGCACCGTTTTTTTTATGACAATAACGCGGCGATGACTAGCTAAAAATAGCTCTGAGGTGACTAAAACATGCTGACGTTCGTCGAGTTTTCGCTGACGAGACGGAACGAAAAGGATTACAAGGCTGACGTTCACAATGCATGTAATTTACGCCTGTTTTGCGTGAAATCGGTCTGTATGGAGCTAAAAATAAGTATCAGCAATGCTGCCGTTTCCTATCGCGTGCGCCCAGCACCGGCCGGCACCGGCGCGCGCGCACCAGATTCCACACAACAACAACACAGGGTTTAATGGTAGTTTTTGTACCAAGTCGGACAAAAACTAGGGTAAAACCTGTTGGAAAGCATATTTTGCAGCGATGTTTGTGTGAGCGTATCAGTGAATATCCCTGGTCACTCGGTGAGTTTGACGTCTTTGTAAACGAATGTTTAATGCGTTTTATGAATGATTGTGTGGGTGCTAACACACAAACCTAAAATTCTCGGGACAACAGCGTTTGTCCAAATTTCAATCTTAACCGTTCTATTTCATTACAAACGATCTTAAAACAGGGCTTTAAGTGTAAAATACCCAACTAACCAAGACCAGTGTTTATTCAGGGATTGTCTTATTCATTTTTATGTTCAACACACTCCAAGTGTCATGTTTGTTTCATACTTTATATTCAAGTATGCATTCTTTGTTCAATGCACCTCAGTATTAGATATTTATTTCATTATTTTGTTTCAGAATATTTTGCAGTTTGCACAAGTTAAAGATAGACTGGGTTGTATACATAATGTTTGTGTTTACAAATAATATGCATCTTGTTGCATACTATGTTGTTCATTGCACTTTAGCAATTTCTCAAATATAGCCACAATTGCCAAAGTAAGAATGTTTTTATTCTTGGCTTTTTTTGGAGTAAAAAAGTGATCCCACTTTTACCACTTTATCTGTGTACAATGTTCTAGTAGCTCAACGTTTTTGCTGTTGAAACTTTAAACCATTATTCCTTTATTACTGTGATAACTGGTGAAAATAGCTTTTAATATTCAGGGGTAAAACTATAACTTGAAATATGGAGATAAAAGGTTTCTGCCCAATGTGACAATGAAGTACAGCTTGGCAATGGCAGCACTGCATCTCCATCAATGAGAAAGTCTAGTTATGCAAAGGTTTTAAGGTTAGCTTGTTTTATGAATTGCAACATTTGCTAAATCTGTCAAACCTAAGCCCATTTCCACTACTTTTTAAACTAAATTAATTTGTTAAAGACTACTTTTTTTTTTTTTTTACTAAAATTGATTAAACTTGACTAAAACCTTTTGGTGTTTTCGTAGACTAAAACTTGACGAAAACTTGACTAAAACTATTAAGTTTATAAGTGACTAAAATGTGACTAAAACTTAAAAGCGTTTTCGCCCAAAAGACTAAGACTAAAACTAAAAGGGCTGCCAAAAACAACACTGTTTCACTGAGGTAAATGTCCCGTGCTCTAATCTTGGTAGTACGGGCGATATTTTTAGAGCCCCCAAACCATAAAATTCAACGACGATGATTGGCGAAATATAACGTTTTTTGTGTAGCAAACGGGGAACCGTTGGCTTAAATTCCAGCACTGTAGGGCTGAACGAACTGGAGCCCAGGGAAGACAGCCTATTACCTAACATGATAAACGTAACAGCGTCGAAAGTGAATGCAAATATGATTCTGGAGAGTTCTAAACACATTCTAAAGTAAAGCCATTATTAGAATGTAATTAACACGGATTATTTTGCAAAATGAGAGATTATAAAAATTAAAACAGGCAGGCAGGTTGGCGAGAGGTCGGCGCCCCAGCGCCCTCAATGGGTGAGCCGCTGCTAACATCTAACATTAAGCCTTGTTCGTTCTTAATCATCGTGATATTTGATGTAGTCTGTGTACATGCAAGTTGATGAATGTTTTGATTTGATTCGAGAGTTAATTAAGGATCGGTCTGTTCATCAAAGTAATGATCTCTTCATTGACCTTCATAATACTGCATGGACAGAAATATCTTGGTTTGCGTTCTGCATTAGAAAGGAAGTCATAAAACGTTGGAACGACATGAGAGGCAGTTCAACGATGACAGATTTTTCATTTTAGAGTGAACTATCCCTTTAAATCTTGCCCCAAACTCTACCTTAAATCCTGCCCTGCCACAATGTCAGGGTCTAAAACACCTCATCAGCCGTACTCCAACATAACTCAATCACTCAGACAATAAAATGTGTGTGCGGCAATGCCAGCAGCTGTGAGGCACTAATGCTCCTGCTTGATAAAACGCAGACTAATGAGGACACCTGGGTCAGTCCCTCTCCGAAAGAGATGTGTTCAGAATTAAACTAACACCACCCAGCCTCTTGTGTCCGTGTGAGAGAGAGAGAGAGAGCGTGAGTATGCTCAGCCCTCCTAAGCATTCAGCGACATGCATGACACACAATAAGTGAATGCTCAGTGAATATGTGATCCCACCTAACCCTTGCCCAAGTCCAAACATCCACAATCCTCAGCTCTAAGTGTGACCACTGGGTCTGACAGCTATGCAGATCAGCTCATTAGACAAGACCCCTCATGCACATCAGTGAAGGCATGAGGAGAATACCAGCATACAATCCATATCCTGTTTGGTGGAGGTTGTGTGAATTTTTCTGTGTGTGTGTGTGTATGTGGCCTCTGGGAAGCTAGTTGGGTGTGTGTGTGTGCACAATCCGTTGATGTGGGCAAGATGCTCGGCGGGAGGTCTGAATATGTAGGAAGGCTGATTTGAACTACAACAAATTGAAGGCGTCACACTGTTGTGCCCTTAAAAAAATGCATCACACTGTTTTGACTTTGTGTTTTGTTGTATTTAACAGGTTCAGAATATCACTCAATCCATGGAAGTGCTTGATCTGAGGACGTACAGAGACCTGCAGTACGTGAGAGACACGGAGAACCTCATGAAAACAGTGGACGGCAAACTGAAGACTGCCTCTGAAAATCCACGCACCCTCAACCCCAAGAGTTTTCAGGTGTGTTTTCAAGTACATTAAGTACTGAAGTAGTAATTCCAATATAGCAGACAAATTATACATATAACTAATATAATTAAATGTATATAAATATATAAAATAAATATAATACATTATATTATATTAAATATATTTAATATAATTAATAATTAAAGTACAATTGCAGGGTATTTATATTATCGCAATTACATAAATATGTAAATGTATTTGTAGTATTCTAGCATAAAATAATATATGGTATATTTATTTTTCACTTGAAAAGGTCGATCAGTTAATCAGAAAAGGTCGAGACATTGTGTAGATGACATTGGAAATAATTCTATTCAAATTTGATACTTGATACACATACTGAGTGTATTAATTAATACATATTTAAAAAAAGAATCTGACATGGCTTCCTACTGGATAATCAATGTCAAAACAATGTGAAATATCTAAAACACCAAGCAAATCCCAGCTAACAATTTTTGGTTCCCAAAATGTTCTGGGAACAATACATTTGTTCCCATAATGTTCTCAGAACATTTCCCAAACATTTGTTTTGGGTTAGCCAGGAAAGCTATTTTTAGGTTTGCAGAATGTTTTATAAAGATAAAACCATTAGATTATGTTCTGTATAAGTTCTCTTTTAGGTTATTGCAAATAAATAAATAAACCTGGACCAGTCTGGGAAGGTTTAATTTTGGTTACAAAAAAAGAACCTAATAGGAACATTCCAAAAATGTTCTTATTTGGTTAACAAAATAAATAACAAATGGAAACCATAGGATTATTCAACACATTCTCATCCTTTGGCGTCATATAGGTGATATGACATTTCGTTGAAATACTACACATATGGCACCCTTTAGCGCACACTGTTATGGGTAGGTTTAGGTCTGGGGCAAGACCCAACATTCTAATCTGAAAAATGAAGCCTACCCGGAAGTGTGAAAAACTGCAATACATCTAAAATCCACTAGAGGGAGGTCCCAAAAGGGAGCAAATATCCATAGATCCCATGTTAAAATGTCCGTTTTCACAGCATAAATTCATGTTTTTACAGTTTGGTCCCATGGACTTTTATTGTATTTTTGGATAGGTTCTGCGTGCCTGAAAACTGTGAGGGGGGTGAATTATTTTCTAACTCGTTAGTTTAGATCGTATTTAGACATAAAATGTATGACAAATAAGGGCGGTTAACTTTGATTGACAGCTGATAACGGGCTGCGCCGAGTGGAATTTGACGTCTCGGCCATGATCTGACACAACACATCATACCACCTCTGTATCCTTTCTGAACATTTGTATTTTGTATTTCTCAAGATTTTCTAATATGGCGCCGCCCATACCCCCCATAAACAGCCTCAAAACTGACACAGACGCTTTGTCCATATTTTTTACAGTCTATGGTCTGGGGTAGGGTCTGCGTCTCATTTTGGATGCCAGTCACCTGTATGACGCCTTGGGATCTGCGTGTTATTTTGACGCTAAAGGGTGCCATGTGCGTAGTATTTCATATGTACGAAATTTCATATGGCGTCACATATGGTGCCTCGATTATTAGGGGGATGCCCTGTGTGTGTTTAGCATTAATATTCAGTTGGTAACATGACTGGAGATTGAGCAACATTAGTACACACTAATTAGTATTCACAGCCTCATTATTTTTATATTGACTTCACAACCCGCCTACCTTCAGCCACCCTTCTCTAAATCTCATTCTGGCGTCCTGCCCCGAAGTGTCATAGACACTGGCACTAAACTTCAATACAACTTGATTGTTGTGTTTAATTGAGAAATACCAAAGGTCCTCTGAGAGAAAATTCACCTCAAATGAACACCCCAGCAAACACAGAACGTTCCCCTAACGTTCTCGAATGGTCCCATGAGGTTATTTTTTTGGGAACCAAACAAGTACGTTATATGAGAGGTAGGTTTCATGTAGGTTATTTTTCGGTTCCATTTTTATAACGTAAGGAGAATGTTCCGGGAACGTTCCCTTAAAGGGTTAGTTCACCCAAAAATGAAAATTAAGTCATTAATTACTCACCCCCATGCTGTACCAACCCCGTAAGACCTTCGTTCGTCTTCGGAGCACAAATGAAGATATTTTTGATTAAATTTGAGAGCTGTATCACTACCACATAGGCTCCTAAGGGAATGACACTTGACGGCCCAGAAAGTCAATGAATAAAAAGTTTAAATATTCCATGTGACTACCGTGGCTCAACTATAAGTTTATCAAGCGACGAGAATACTTTTTGTGCAAAAAAACAAACAAAAATAACGACTTTATTCGACTAATCCTTTTCTTCCTTGTTGGCCTGAAACGAGACTTCAAGAGATTTCCACGACGCATGCGCGAGAACTGAACTGAAGTAGTTAAAGGAGATCGCAATTCTCGCGCATGCGTCGTGGAAATCTCTTGAAGTCTCGTTTCAGGCCAACAAGGAAGAAAAGGAACGGGACGGAGCTTTAGTAATAAGTGTGTGTATGTTTTTCTGTTCTTTTTAGTAAGCAGCTGCTCCCCTAAAGGCTCAGACCGCTTCATTCTTGCATCTTTTAAATATGACAGTGTGCTTGCAACTCTGTATGATCTCAGAATAGTTGAAGGACTCGTTAATGATATACAGAGCACTAAATGGAAGAGCTTTAACATGAGTAACATATAGCCGTCTGCTAAAAAGACTAGAATGGAAGCCACAGACACGTTTCCCAGGGGTATCCCTATCATTCAGAATGCACTACACCGCCACTTGCCCATCCACCCCGTTCTCCCGCGGTCTGAGTCATCTCACCAAACGCTGCATAGAAAATGATTCCAAAATTTTCCAGAAATCTATCAATGTTCAAAGCGCCATACTCCTTTTTTTCCTCTCTTCTTCTCTGCTGGGGCTGTGAAAAATTTGCGAGATGTGCCAGTGTTAAAAGCACTATTTCAAAGAGTGGATGTCTCAAAGCCCGGCTTTATTTCGCCGAGGCTGCTGATGAATGTTGAGAGCTCAAAGTCGCCTATGGCAGGGTGGGAGATTAACGAGACTAAATTTTTGTGTCACGGAACAGGAAAATGAGATTTATGATGTGGCGCCGCAGGGCTGAGAGCAGCTCCATCACCAGATTTACGATAAACTTTAACAAGGAGGAAACGGCCCCTCCTGTGGTTAGCATGCTTTATTGATACACCTTAAGTTCAGACCCCCTTTATTGATACACCTCAGCCTATAAGTTCGCCTAGGTGCCGTAACTGATGGCCCTCACTGAGCTGAGATCAGCCCACAAGTTTTAAGTACTTTCATAGCGGCTTGGTCCCACCGAGGGTCTGTGAGCCGGTGTCGCTGCTTCAGACAAGTGGTAGATTGTGAGAGATTGCAGATGCACACAATCAATACTCGGTTCTCATGTGAGGATGCATTCGGATCCAGGGGCCGGAGACCGGTCATGCGAGATGAACACGCTGAATAGTTAATGTGAGCCGACTGCAAATTCCCAGACCTCTGTGAGAGGGAGATTAACCGTTTCTCATCTTTCGTTTGAACTCCTAACCACCTTCCTTCTCCATCAGGAGTTGAAGGACAAGGTGACTCAGCTGCTTCCCCTGCTGCCAGTGCTGGAGCAATACAAGGCGGATGCAAGAATGATCCTGCGGCTGAGGGAGGAGGTGAGGAATCTGTCCCTGGTCCTCATGGCCATTCAAGAGGAGATGGGAGCCTACGACTACGAGGAGCTCAGGCAGCGAGTGCTACTGCTGGAGACTCGCCTGCACTCCTGCATGCAGAAACTTGGTAAGACATTTAGTAGAAGTGGGTTCAGTCAGGAATAGGCAGGTATGGACTGTGGACTGGCAGTATGTGACCTGCGACAAGAAGTGTATAGAAAGAGTTTTGACTTCTCAGTGCAGGACTCGCTTGGCATGAATTATTTTAGAGCAGCTGCAGTAATTTGCTTTTAAATTGAAAAAAGCAAAAGTAAACTAGACATGTCTGATGGTTGAGATCATCACATTAGACCCAATGAAGTCCAAATGCGCTTGCTGTCCAATTAGATACGTTAGAACGTTAAAAACAGCCAGCCAGCAAGCCTTGCACCCGAAACGTCCAAAGTTCATTTGGCTGAGAGAGTAATTGGCTTTCAGATGCGTGATGAGACAAGCTCATGTTCTATTCAGGGTGAAACTGATGACTTCACAATAAAATCTAAAACGATGATCTAACGGATATTCGTTCTGCTCCATAAAAGTCGCTTTTGGCAATTTAATGCATCCGAGTTTCATCCAAGCCGTCATTTATGGTGTTCTATCGGCAGGTTGCGGGAAGCTAACTGGTGTTAGTAACCCCATCACAGTTCGCGCCTCAGGGTCAAGGTTCGGCTCCTGGATGACTGACACAATGATCCCCAGCTCCGATAACAGGGTAAGAACGACCGTACCGCAACACTCTTATCACTCCATCACTGCCACTGTTATGAGCCGCCTCTCCTCATAGACACACAATCATACACACACTGTGACTGAGTCAGTGTTTTGGTACAGCAAAGCTGCTCCTCAGCAGTGAGAGCTGAGTCACTGATGGATGGTTCTTCCACCATTTTCTCCTTCCCTCTCTTTCCTTCTCTATTATGCTCATACTCTCACTCCATTCTTCCCTCAATCTCCTGTCAGAGACACAGTCCCCATATTAATTAATCCAACAGGGGGTTGGATATTAACAACTTGTTTAGGCAAACGCCAATCACTGCCTGGAATTACTAGCAGTCGTCCTGGGCCCTGTAATGAGCGTGCCCAACAAAGGTCCTCTAAGGCAGTTTTTCCCTTCCCTGTTCCTGGAGGCACACCAACACTACAGATTTTCAAATTCTCCCCAAACAACCACACACATGATTCAACTGATTAGCTTGTTAGTTGATGCTTCAATACCAAAAATGGATGGGTCAGATAAAGGAGAAATCCAAAAATATAAACTGTTGGTGGACCAGGGTTGAAGAACAAGCCTTTGAGGCAGAGGTCTTCAGCCCTCCTCATGGAGACCCACTGTTCAGCAAAGCTAATATCCAACCTGAATTTCACACTAATGTGATTTTCAAGTGATCCTAAAGAGCTTGATTAGCTTGTTAAGGCGTGTTTGATTAGTGTTGGAGCTCAAATACCCAATTTTTCAAAAGTATTTTTTTCAGATTTCGGTCAGATTGGAATCAAATCTTGAAAATGGGTTGTTCAAAAGAAAAATGTATTCTGAAATCAGATTAGATCACAAAATCCTATCTTGGTTTTCATCTGCATCAAATCATCAGTTTCTGTTGTTCAAAACCTTTTAGTAAGATTGGAATACATTTGATCTAAACAAAAATCAGGATTATACTCAACCCACAAAAAATGTACTTTAAGACTTTAATAGTTGACAAAATATACATTTGTATCATGTAATATACAAACACATGTATGTTTTTATTTTGCTCTTGATTAACAGTTTAACTGTTAAAGGGATAGTTCACTTTGAAATACATTTTTGATATGTTTTAGCTTACCTCAAGGGCATCCAAGATGTAGGTGTCTTTGTTTCCGCAGTAGTTTCAAATTTGATATTTTTAGGTCAAACCGTTCTTGTCTGTCAGTCAAATAATGGAGGTCTATGGTCACCACCTCAAAGAGCATGCACAGAGAAGTCCAGATTAAACATGATTTAATGACTTGTAAATGTAAGTACACATTGATGGCCTAAGACACGAAACGAGCGGTTTGTGTGAGAAAACGAACAGTATTTATGTAGTTTTTACCTCTTATAACCACAGACACGTCCAAGTGATCTGACGGCACAGGCGCTTGCGGAAGTGCCAGAAAGCGCCGGAACTGATCTCTCATGCATGTACCTCACTCATTGTTTGCACAAAACAGAGATTTTAGGTGAGACGGCTAATTAAAAAGGTACTAATTTGCGCTTATCCAGGTTAAACCGTTGTATGCTCTCGCAAACTCATCCGGGAGTGGTGAGGTTTCACTTCCGGCACTTGAAGCGCCCGCGCCCTCAGATCACATGGACGTGGCTGTAGTTACAAGAGGTAAAAACTATTTAAATACTGTTGGTTTTCTCACACAAACCGCTCGTTTCGTGTCTTAGGCCATCAACGTGTACTTACATTTACGAGTCATTAAATCATGTTTAATTTGGACTTCTCTGTGCATGCTCTTTGAGGTGGTGACCATAGACCTGCATTATATGACTGACAAATATCAAAATTGAAAATACTGCGGAAACAAAGACGCCTACATCTTGAATGCCCTTGAGGTAAGCTAAAACATACCAACAGTTAATTTCAAAGTGAACTATCCCTTTAAAGGAGAACAATAGATAACATTAGTTAACTACCTTAGTTAACATGAACAAAGAATGGTTAACAATACCTCTTCAACATTTACTAATACGTTATTAGAAATCAAAGGTTGTATTTGTTACCATTAGTTAATGCACTGTGAATTAATGTGAACAAACAACGAACAGCTGTATTTTTATTAACTAACATTAACAAAGATTAATACAAATTGTAATAAATGTGGTGAACACTACGCAAAACTTTTTAGAAAGAACGCATTAGCATTGAAATATTAAAAACTAAAGTAAGAAAGATTACCTGATCCTGGATAGCAAAACATGGTATTTCCAAATACAGATCTTGAGATCTTTATTAAGATTAAGAACAACTGTGCCCAGGACAGTGAGTCCCCAAGAGCAGGGTTGAAGAGCTCTAAGGTGTGATCTACTCATTGGGTCCAGAAGCGAGGGGGCAAACGCATTTAATATTGTCCACTGGCTATGTTAGTTTTGGTGATGACCCTGACAACGTTAGAGAACAGGGTTGACAAATTAAACAAATTGGCTCTTTTTAATTTGAATGGCAGGAATTCAGAACACTCAATAGTAAATTCTGGGAAATTAAGTGTCATTCTTGCTATAGTTTTCTCTGTCCGTGAAGCCTTAAGTCATTTTGAATTTCCACTATAAAACGACTGACATGAAGAAAGGACAACAGGCAATGATCATCAATTATTCTCTTCCATGTGGGCATCTAAAACTGATACTGCAAGCTGAAAGTTCATCTCCAATGATACTTTGTTTTTGACTTTAATGATCACATCACTCGCCAAAATCAATCAACAATCATATAAAGTGACAACTACATCACAGAAATGGAACTAATGGTCATATCAATCATTCACCAATCCTTAGATTCACCAAGTCACACACGGCTTTGCTGGTTAAGCTTAAAGATGCAGACACCAGCATCCAAAGCACAACATATGGCGTTTTATTTAGAAGAGAACACAGAGGCGGAGACGGGCCGACCGCAGTGTGACCACGCTTCCACTCGCTGATCTACGGGGACTCGTTTAGCCCACAAAGGAAATGCTATACTTAATGTTCCAATTATCCTGCCTGTCCATAAGTCACCTGCTCTCCTCCTCTCCAGTCACCACACAGCCCCGCAGAAGCCTAAAAATAAAAATGCACAGCATCTTTCTGTGGAATGAGAAATGGGGGAGGGAGAATGCAAGGAGGAGGGAGGCAAAAGATAGCAGGGGAGCGTTAAATCCTCAGAGGGGCTTCATTATGCAGGAGAAAGAACATAATAACCATCCTAAATAAGCTGACTGTCTGAAGTTTCATTACGATGTGTTAATAAAGAGTGCACGGAGCATGGCTTGGTGAAGATGGGGGCACAGGATGGCTATTGTGTGCCTGATAGATACTTCAGCCTCATACAGTGATGGCGAGTAAGGAGAAGTGAGGCAGAGAGAGATGGAGAACTGCTAACAGGATTGATTTCCTGTGAATGTGGAGTGGAAAAGGGCAGGGAACAACTGCTGCAGCCGAGTGCAGAGCACATACAGCATCTCCACTCCCACACAGAGAGCAGATCAATAGGTTTGACAACACACACTCACACATGCACACTGGCTGTGCACAGTGACAGTCACTGCTGGTTACAGAGGAAGAAAGGCTCTGCTTTCACTCTCTCAAAAGTAAGTCAGGAGATGGCGTCTCTTTTGATGTACTGTACTTTCATCCAGGTATATGCTTTCTCTACTCTATTCTCTGCACACAAACCTCAGCTTTCATTTCTTACCTGGTTCATTCTTTCTTATACATTCCATAAGTCTGGGACCATTCGTGGAAATGCTTCTATTTTGCATTCTTTTCCAATTTGATTATTTGTAATTCATGTCTTAACCCTCTGATGGTCCTCGGTCACTTCTGACCGAATAAAAATTTTCTGTTTTGAATTATTAAAAATCACAGCTTCATCGGAAGGTTATGATACTTGGTGACTTTTTTGGCATTTGGTATGTGAATACAAAAAAAAAATTGAGGTCATGATCCGAGCAGGCTAAGTGGTCGTTAAAAAAATAGTCACACTCGTGGTCTTCGGTCAGAAATGACCGACCCATAGGAAATGAATGGGAAATTGACAAAAAAAACTAAAATTCTCTGAATTTTTGTTTGTACAATCTACAAATCGGCCACGATTCTCTACTCTACAACATCAAGAGTGCAAAATATTTACACCCACCCACACACACACACATACAAACACACTTGTATACACATACACACCAATAAATTCAGACTACAAAAAATCTGTTATGAATTTTTAAAAATCACAGCTTCATCTGAATGTTATAAAACTTGGTGACATTTCTGGCATTAGGGATGTGAACACAAAAAAAAATTTAGTTCATGATCCGAGCAGGCTAAGTGGTCATAAAAAATTAGTCACGATTTTGGTCTTTGGTCAAAAATGACCCCCATAAGAAATGAATGGGAGATTGACAAAAACAGAAAAATTCAAAAAAATATATTTTTCTATTTTTACAATTTTTTAAATAAGAAATATTTGAGATTGTTTCAATTATATGTTCAAATCCACCAAAAAAAAGTGTTCATAAACAGCTGGGGAATTCACATGCCTGTCCATAGATAGCTTTACATGCCATCTAGTGGTTACACCATGATTCTATGCTTTTTCTCTATACTGTAACCAGATGGTGCAAATTTTCTTCAAAAAATATTTTTTTTCTGAAGGCCTAGACTCTATATTAAACAAAAATACTGCATTCATATTTAAAAAAAAAAAGAATAATATATATATAGAAATATATATATTTCCATTGAACAAATAGACCATAAATATTGCATAAATATTAATAAATTCAATCAAATTGTCTCAAAATACTAAATTAAAAAGAATAAATATTGGAACAAAAATAAATTGCATTGGTTTTACTGGGATGGAAGAAGCTTTATTTTTAGGCCTCAGGTCACTTCTGATCGGGAAGGCCCAGGACGTGACTCATAAAGGAAGACCATCAGAGGGTTAAAGTGATAGTTCACCTCTGGAAAGATGTGTATATAAAATGGGTCATTTATGTAGAAGAAATGTGAAATTATTTTTGAATTTTGAGCTTTCTAGACTGAGATAAGCCAGAAAAATTATTTTGCCTTATGTGGATGAAAGACAACAACTCCCAGAATGCACTTGCTTTGTTGCCCTAGGAGGTCACGCCTATCGGTAACAGAGCACAGTAGTTAAACAACAAGTCTCCGTGATGAGTCTGCCCGAAAATGTGTTTCGAGAACGCCCAACATGTCCTGGATTCAGCTTTTGCGTTCTACAGTCGCCATTCATTATGTTTACTGTGGCGAGTGGGACGACTGAGGGCCGCGGGAGAACGGCGCGAGGCCGGTGGCGTGATTAGCGATGAGCGACACCTGTGAGACGCTCCGGTCTCGTATCTCTCACAGAGTAGCGGGAATTTTCTTAGCAATGTTAAAACGAACATCAACCGATCACTTGTTTAGCGTTCATGTAAACACTACATTCAGATTCACCAATCAGAATGAATTCAGTTAGATTGAAACAAAAGCTGTGCATGTAAACAATGAATGGCGACTGCAGAAAGCAAAAGCTGAATCCTGGACATCGACGGCCAGACATGTCTGGGAAAAAGAGGATGGTAACCCCTACTAATCAGCTTTCTCCACAGAACAAGAGCCTGCTAGCTTAGCTTCCAAAACAAGATGTCTGACACTATTGTGTTCATTCTGTGAGTAAGATCCCACCCTCTATGGGCAGGTTGACTGTAGTCTTTAGCCTCTGGCCAAAAAATCCTCCGATGATGCAAAATGACGATTTGGAAATTTATTTTAGTTACAAAAATATCCGATTTTTTTTTTTTTAACACTGCATACAATAACATCATGCATTTTACTTTTGTATATTTTATTCTGTCTCAGGTGTGGTCAATGGACGGTTACTTTAAGGGACGTCGTGTGCTGGAGTACCGCACCATGAATGACTTCATGAAGGGCCAGAATTTCGTGCAGCATCTCCTTCCCCACCCTTGGGCCGGTACGGGCCACGTGGTCTACAACGGCTCCCTCTACTACAATAAATACCAGAGTAACATCCTCATCAAGTACCACTTCCGATCTCGAAGCGTCCTGGTGCAGCGCAGCCTTAGCGGGGCAGGCTATAACAACACCTTCCCCTACTCCTGGGGCGGATCATCCGACATCGACCTCATGGCCGACGAGAACGGGCTGTGGGCCGTCTACACCACCATTCCCAACGCTGGAAACATCGTCATCAGCCGCTTGGAGCCTCAAAGCCTGGAAGTGCTTCAGACGTGGGACACAGGCTTCCCCAAACGGAGTGCCGGCGAGTCGTTCATGATCTGTGGCACACTCTACGTCACCAACTCCCACCTTGCTGGTGCTAAGATCTACTTCGCATATTACACCAACACCTCAACCTATGAGTACACAGACATCCCCTTCCATAACCAATACTCCCACATCTCCATGATGGACTACAACCCCCGAGAAAGAGTGCTCTACACTTGGAACAACGGACACCAAGTCCTCTACAACGTCACATTGTTCCAGGTCATTAAAACAGCTGAGGACTAGGTCATGTAGACCTTGCTCATACACAAATGTACACGCACTGATATGCCCACAAAAATCTCACACTTATACAAAACATTAATGTGGAGGAGGACATGACTAAAGCTTAGACTTTTTTTTACTGCATTCCAAACTTCATAGAGTGCTATTATTCATCTAATGTTCTGAAGGAGAGCGAGGTTGGTACTGGTATATGGACTTGAACTGAGCCTTTATTTTCTTTCCTGTGATGATTCAGCATGAGTACTTTCTTTTTATTCGTGGAAAAAAAAAGAGTAAATAAACATCAAACTTTACCATTTTTCAAGTTTCATCTTTTTCTTCCCTTTGCTTCCATTGGTTGAAAATGGCGGCATTCTGTGGTGAAAAGTGCCTCAGTATTCTTTCTCTAAACTCCATCTGTAATGTAATTGGAGATATGCCGCAGCTCCTCTTGACTGCCTCGGGAAGAGAATCTAGCTCCTGTTTGGTGTCAGCCGTCCTGAGGAGAGACGTCAGTCAGGAAGAGTTCCGTGACATGAAGGGCTGAAAGGTGAGGTGGCAGAAGAGGAGAAATGGGAGACAGCGGAAGGATGAATAAAAAGCAACAGCATTGAGTTGGACAGATGAGGCCCCAGGCTACAGATGCTGCTGTGGTGGTGGTTGTTGTTGTTGTTTGCGCCTGCCAAGTTGCAATCTGTTTCAATTTTTCTTACAAGGCACGCCTCCACAGCAGGCTGTGTAAAAAATATTAAATTAGAAACAGTGGGCTTGGCCAACTACCATTTAGATGTTTTCTTTATTTAATTTGAGTTATGCCCAAAGTATACTTTCCGCATTTCGCTTCGGCTCACGAACAGTCTGCATGAAGTCATTTTGATCATCTGCATAGTCCGCCGGTATCAGTGCGAAATCTGCTCAATTTTCATGTCCACATGGACATCAGTGCAAGTATAAGTAAGGCTTAAGTCTTGTTCATGCTACATGATTTTAAAACGTCGGGCTGAACTGTGCGGTTCACACTTCATGACTTTCTCTCTGTGAAATCAGTGTTCAAATTGTTGAGCTGTTCACACCACACGTCACAACGTGATTGATCCACAACAGGAGGTAACGCACTACAAGAGTTGACAACAACTCTGTCACCCAACGATTCCATCTTGTCTACAAACCACGTTTTGTCACGAAAAATCACGCGATGAAAATGACACGAAACAGCACGCGCGCCAATACCCAGCGAAGAATACTGACCTCAACCCATGCCTTGCTCTGATTGGCTATAGCTCATGACATCACGTGAGGTTGAACCGTGTGACAGCTCTGGATATCTAGCATGCTAGATATTTTTCCGGGCTCGGCGACGCATCTGCGAGCGTCTTTGATGCGTTGTTGGTTCTTTCATACTAACAGATTAGCAAGAGTTCAATCCCCCGCGATTAACGCGCGATAACACCCTGACCTGTCGGGGAGCTCAACTATTTGCAAATCGGGCGTAAAATCATATAGTGTGAACTAGGTTTTACTGTGCATGTGTCAAATCCATCAATTCCGCCTTTTGGTAAAGATTAAAGAGAGCATCCATACACTGTAAAAAAATACCACAACATTTTTCTTTTGTCAAATCAACTTAAATCATTTATTTAGTTGAGATAACTTTCTAATGATTCTAGAAGTTTCTAATGATTAAATTAATCTCCTTCATTGTATTAACTCACTTTTTCCAGTTCAATCAACTTAAAATTAAGGCAACCAGGTTACTTACTTTTTTAAGTTAAACCAACAATATTTATTACAGTGTACTGTGACTTCAAAACTTAACCGTAATGTGCCAATTGACTTACAAAAACAATCAACTCTATTTATTCATTTCAGAAACCCATTAAAAGACATTAACATACAACCGTCCACTATTCCACGTCAACTTTGATGTCTGGAAACTTGGCCCACCCAATCACATTCGTAGGAAAGATCCTGTTAATTCTTAAAAAAACAGAATGTAGGAAAGAACTGAAAAGTTGCAAAATGGTGTGCCGTTCCTTGCTATGTGTAGCACCTACAGCTTTGCGTATTCTTCTGAAGGTTCCTAAGATTGGAAACAAGCAGCTGAAATTTGCTACTTCTACTTCTACATTACCTTAACGGATTGTGTGGCACATTTCAGAGCAGATTGTTCTGTGAATCTGACATAGCTGAGAGCTGTTTAAATAGAAGTCTTAAAGGCACAGAAGCAATTAATTCAGAGGCAGAACAACAAAATTGCCAAACTAAATGGCTAAAATAAACTAGATGAAAACTAACCTGACCGTTTTACTTTACCCCTTTGGCAGTAATAAAGGTAGAGGTAGTATTTGGATAAGAGTGGGAGAGAGGTCGAAATTACCGTATGCAAATTCTTCAAAGTGGAAAGATTTTCAGATGTCTCCTCTTCAGTTCTCCTGTGAGTGCAGCACACATTGCAAAGAGCAGCTGTGCATGAATCCCACATGAATCTGTTTCACACTGCATGCCTAACCAGCACGTAAATGATGCAGTAGCCCTGTCGCAACAACAGGCAAGCGGGATGCTTTTACACTAAGAGTGTTTCAGCTGCATAACACCTGTGGAAAAGTGATTTTTGAATTACCTCAGTTTTTTTCCCTTTAAAAAATGACGAATTGGCTATCGGGAGTATCAAAAGCCAGAGAATTACATGCCATACTTGACTATAGTGAAAGTGTATTTGCATCCAAATAGTGATTCATCAACACGGAATTCAAACAAAACTTGATATATGGTCTACTGTGTTTTCCATTTTAATGAATATTCCCATAGTAAAAAGGACAATAAGGAGTAAAATTGAAGAAAGTGTGAGAAAAAAAGTGGAGTGTGGATAGACAAGTGTAATAATTCATGTGGTATTGATCATTAAATCAGGTGAGCGGCTCACAAAAGAACCTTGTGTTATTTTTTTTATTTTTTTTTTATTTATTTTTTTTTGAGGTACAAGTCTAGAATAAAAAAGAAAAGCCAAATACCAACAACACAGCGCTTTAATGTCTCAGTGCTTGAAAGTGACTCATGTGATGCTTAATTGCAGCACTACCTCAAGTTGAATATGCATAACGAAAACTCATTTGCATTTATATCTTCATTAAGTGTAATTAAAAACCCTTTCCAAATGTGATTTCTGGTGCATTTACTTTATTCCGGGCTTTTAAATTCTAAGTGCCATTCGATCATGATCTGATCACCAAAAATGCATGTTAAAGGGGACATATATAATGCAAAATCCACTTTTTAGCCCTTAAATGCATTTTGTTGTATATTTGGAGTGTTTATAAGTTCAGAAAAGATGAAATTATTCTCTTCAGGTGCTTCGTTTATATCTTTATATTCTGTTTTGGTCATATTTTTCAACCTGTTCAGATTTTTCTGTTCTCTATGACGTTTTTTGAGCAAGTGCGTCGCCGCATTTGCAGCGGAACTGACAAATAATGACATTGACTACCGGTCCAACACTTAAAGCAATCCGCCATTATTATTTCTCGCTCCGATTTTGTAGTCCGAGCTCAATGATGCAGAAGTTACGAGAGGGCAAGTCAAAATGTTCGTTGTTGGATGTACGTTAGTGACCTGAAGCACTTCAAGGATTCCCACTTCGCCAGTATAAAGAAGGGTTTGCCGATCGACTTCGTCTGAATGAGAGGTAAATTCCTTCTATCTTTGGAGACGACGAACAGAGCATTTCGATAAGCTGTAAAAATCGTTAATAAAAATAAAGTACTTTACTTTCTTAAAACACATGGTGGTCATGGTTTAGCAGTACCTTTGTCTTTCTTTGTTTTTGTTTTGAAGTAACGTTACACGTCTGCGGTATTATTGTTCTTGAGTTTCATCAATGGTCATTCAGCTGCGTTGTTTTCTGATGCTTTTCTAAACGTATCATATTATCAATACAGATTTTTTGTGGTAAGATTAGACCGTAGTCATTTATCTTGTCAGTGTGCTTGTTTTAACAAGAGAAATAGTCGACTTTCACCAATAACACAAAACAGTGAACTCACATACCAATATATCCATATGAAGAGGTTGTTCTGCAGGTTTGTCGTCGTCTTTATTAACTCGCTCGCTCTGGCTTGAATATATAAGGCTTGATGGACAAGTCTTCTGTTGTTGACATTTTATTAACGTGTGAATAAAAATGTTCTTTGAAGGTATCGTATATAATCGTATATCTCTAATCAAACTACAATAATGGCCGAACGTGGGGAGTTGAACCGACCGCGAACTCATCGACCTAGAGAGCGGGCGGGGAAAGACGCATCTCCTTTTTATTTAAAGGGGCCGCTTTGAAACGGGTCGCTCAAAGACGCACATCAGAAAAGGGGCCTGTGGAGCTATAATAATGAGGAATTCAGACCCAAGCATTGCAGTTATGCTTTATATACACCACAAATGTATGATTTATATGTAAAATTGAATGATTTAAAAGAATGATATGTACCCTTTAACATAAATTGGTCTTTGGTCACCATCAGTTCACTATTCTTATTGGTAGTTGTAAGAAGGTTCAATTTAATCAAAATAACACAGAGTACCCTCAACACCAACTGTGTTATTATTTCATAAAATCCTATATTGCTTAAAATCGTGCTGATAAAAATATGGTTAACAGCCCAGACAGCAAACTGACATTGAATCAACGTGGAAACGACGTCTCTCATGACATTGAAACAACGTTGATTTTGCTCATCGAATTAACGTTGAACCAACGTCAGGCGCGGCATTCTTCAAAGCTAATGAAAATCGAAAATTGGTTTGCTTTCATAACGTTGAAACAACGCGTTGATTTCAAGTTGATTTTCCGTTAGTTTTGAAAGAATGACGCGTCTGACGTTGGTTCAACGTTAATTCGATGAGCAAAACAATGTCAGATCAACGTTGTTTCGATGTCATATTTCCACGTTGATTCAATGTCAGTTTGCTATCTGGGAGTGTATTTTCCACATATTTTCCTCTGAGATCACCGTGCTCCACATGGCACAAATGAACTCCACTTGGAGTGCTGTTTAATGTTGCAGTGCGAATGCTCCAACCTGTTAACATGGCAGATGAAGCAGTTTTTGGCGCGTTGTAAAACAGACTTTCTACAATTTACAACAAGATAAATAACAGGGAAATCATCTGATGCGTGTCACACTGCGGCATCTAAGACTGGTGAAGACTTCTGAATAATTGTTTCATTTGTGTACGTACAGGGAATTAAAGCTTTGATGCAGTGAGGCCGCTAAAAATAGAAATCATGCTGAAAACGCTGCAATGCTTTGAAGCCGAGCGAAAGAAATCCAAAAGAAAGCTTGTACACGCTCCCTTTCTTCTCCTTTCTCTTTCAGGCACACACATGCACCTAGGCCTCGTGAATCTTGATTGTGGGTGGAACAACATTAGCACAGCCACATCGCTTATTTGAGTGCCTCAAATCAGCAAACATCCCTCCTGAATAAAAGATGAGGATTTAACAGCCTCCACTGCATCTACACTGCATCCTATCTCTAAAGGCGAGTGCATTGGGACAACGGTAAACTTTCAATGGCACAAGCAAAGCTGTCTGTTAGCATCCTGCTGCATGTCTGTTTAAGTGACGGAGGTGATGTGATGGAGAGAGACGTGTTTGTGCGAATGAGACATCGGTGTGTTTCACAGAACACCTTCCGCTTCTCAGTGAGGCTGCAGCCGGCCCAGCATGCACTGCAGTTTAATTAAGACTTACAGCCCAAATGGCGGGCATGACAGCTGTTTCGTATGCAGCCAATTAAAAGAGCCGCAGGCCCTTCCCTTCCACTGCAGTGTACACTATCTGTTATTGTAAAATGGCAAACCCTTACTTCTTCACATGAAGCACATCCAAGGACTTATAATACAAAAAAATATATATAATTCAAAACCTTGAGAGCTTGACGACATAGACAACTGTCTTCTAAGGTAACCCAGAGAGCAACGTGTCGGCCGAGCTTTGGCCCACATCTGGTGGATGTGGATTCCTCACGAATCTGGGCCGACACTATGTTGCTGTCTAGGAAGTGGCCAATTAGGAAAGTTTCAAACAGACAAATAGCACTCCTCACGTGAAGCACACAGAAAATTGGTCTCAGAACTGATTTCATTAGATTTTTGCATTAGCATGTTGCTAAGCTAACATAATACACAGAAAACAGGTGATTCTAATTAACACTTTTAAGTTAACTTTACTTAATGTCTTAACTTAATTGTAAAAATCTAGTAATCTGTACTATTCACATGTTTACTCAGAAAACCCAAGTATTGGTTTGAGTTTGGTTTTTGAGGCGTGGAAATTATTAATGGACTTTTGAATGGCCAACACAACTGACAAATTTGAGAGGACATCACATAAGCTGACTTCATAAATGAATGTTGATTTTCCTAATGTTTTAGTCACCATTATGATGATCAGTATTCCTTTTGGTTGGGCACTTGGAAGTTATACTATTGTAATCCTCTTCCCATTGTTGTACTGAGTAAGAGTCAGATTTTAATTTAACTGAATTTCATTGAGTTGTGTTTAGAACTTTTTACATTGTACTTTTTTTACTGAGCGTGTTACAATATGCATTCTGAGATCAGTTAAGCAGTTCAACTCTGGAGACAATTAAACGTATACTGTATGTATGTTTGTTATTTCCCAGATGCTTCTAAACCAGTGGATCTCAACCTTTTTTGGACTTCAAGGCCATTGAAGCTTCATTGCATTATCACAAATAAAATAACTCCAAGCACAACTACAAATTTTTATAGTGTTTGAATGAAGGGTGAAGAAGTAAATTTTCCAATTTTGGCCACTCGGCTACTGGCTAAATAACTACAAGAGTATAACTACAAAACAACAAAGTGCACTCAATGGTTAAACTACTTGCACTACAAACACATTCAAATATTATGGTAAAAATTGGGTTCTAGCTTGCAAAATCAAGCAGCAAATGGAACTCTTAAGTTAAAAATTAGGTGGATAAGTCTATAAGAGTGCAATTTATTTTTTTTTACAGATGAGCTACAGATGTGAAAGCAACCATCCCCGGCCTATTGAATGGTTAACCAAGGTTGTGAAGTTGTGAAGAAAGCAGATATCCACAATATGGCATACTTTACTAAGATCATATACAGCAGCATTTCTCAACCGGTGGGTAGCAAGACTGTTTTGAGTGGGTCACGGAGAATGTAGTCAAAGAAACAGCTTTGAGTGTAGTCAAAGAAACTTTGTAACATTAATTCAATGCAATTAGCGTTGACGCATCAACACTGAATCAATGTCACCATGCTATCTGGGGTGTCTATACACCATTTCGCAAGATGTAAACAACACTGGTCCAGAAACACTTCCTGTTTCAGTTTGTAACTGTTTTCTTTATTTCACATGTAAAGAAAACATCTTAAAGATGTTTGTTTAACTTTTTGATTCAGTTTTAAATGTTCTGTCGGTTGTATTTTATCCCAGCTTTTATGTAGTGTTAAAAAACTGAAACAGGAAGTGCTTCTGGACCAGTGTTGTTTACATCTTGGAAAATGGTCTATACGTTTTAGGCCCGTTTTACACGAGAACGCTCACAGGTGAAAATGTAAAAATATTTTATCGGATGTGCCTTTCGTTTACACGGCGACAGCGTTTTGGGGGGCTTAAAAACCCAAAAAAAGTGAAACCACCCTCCAGAGTGGAAATCTTAAAAACGCTCCACCGCCGCGGGTAAAAACGCAAAAGTCTGCTTGACAGTGAAGGTTGTACGCAGGCGCGCAGACTTGGTGTTGTTGTGTGGCAGTGCTTCACATCGCCACCTAGCCGCCTGGAGTGCATACTACATTGAATTTCACACACTTTTGCGTTTCACACACCATATGCAAGCGAATTTCCCACCCAAAACGCTCGTCTAAATGCACAATAAAAAGTGATGACGCAACGCCACTTTTGCATTTTCTCTTCAGAATCGTTTCCATGTACAGTAAACACAGCCTTAGTCACCATTATGGTGATTAGTGTTCCCTTTGGTGGGCACTTGGAACTTATACTATTGTAATCCTAATGTTCATGCTAATATTGTGTATTTACCATTTCCATAACCCAAAAATAATACTTTATTTTACTTTCTACTATTTTCTAGGGCTATTTTAAATGACTGTGGTGGCTCATTCCAACTCACCAACTTTATTGTGTTATGAAAAACCACTGATACATAGCATCACTACACCACTGGAAAGTGTTTGGGTATTGGCAAGTGGCACCACTGTTTTTAATGAATTTGAATTTGTCCTTCAATCTTTCGGTCTCCCGTCAACAGCACAAGAGGCACCTCAGGTTGAATTAAATCTGGCGCTCTCAAAAGTTTGGGCAGATGTTTCTCCCCTCCCCCCTCCTCCTTGAGAAAGAGGTGTAAAGAGGACAGACAAAGAGGAAAGCAGGTTGTAATAGGTTTTCATCCTCCTCCTTATCTCCCATGAGACACCACTTCGTAATTGCCCTCGTAATTGCATTTTTTTTGTACACACATTGATTGGTACTCCTAGCTCTAATTTCATTACACGCTGATTTGTGAAAGACAATAAAGCAGAAATATTTTGCAGCACAACCACAGGTCATTTGTCTTTATAACCCCTCTGCTCGAACATGCCACACTCCACTAAGGCAATAAAACCATTACGGCTGGTTTAATAATATAAAGGTTGCCGTGAAATCGAGTTTGACGTCATCGAGGAGATGCTGCAGGTGTCTAGGTCTGAGAGGTGGTTATGTGACTGTGTGATCTCAGAATGGTTTCAATAAAAAGAGGACAAGATGAAGACAGGTTCATAGAGAGATCAGGTGGAATAAAAATGCCCTGAGCCATGCAGCGAGAAAAAAAAAATCCTTGCCGGTTCGGCTGCTGATAGTTATCGGGTAAGGATTGGGTAGCAGGCCGAGCAGCCGTAATAGGAATCCATATGCTCAGCCAAGCCATGCAGTAAGTATGATTAAACCAGTAGCAGGACCGGAGCTTCACAAATAGAACATTCATAATCCGTCTCAGACAGTATTACCTCTACTTCGCTCCCTTACAAACTCAAATTCCGGTCAGACTAACAGCTGCATTAAATTTGCGAGCAGACTCCATACTGTCAACTATCGAATTTCCCATACCCTCCTCTCTAATACACCTCTCTCTGTGGGAAATCTGTTTTCTGATGGACTGCCTGTTTTCTCCCAGAACCCCTTGAGTGTGCCATCTGTGCTCGTGTTATTGTGGGAGTGTGCGTAGGTGTGCGGGGGCTGGATAGACGGGCACAAACTAAACTACACCAACAACAGGGCAAAGCACATGTTTTCAAATCATTAACCAACATTATCGCAAGGGAAAACGGTCTCTCTGAGCCAGGACAGGACAGAATCTGAAGATTTGTTTTTAAGCTAATTTTGTCGACATGAAATCAAAGTCAACCCAATTTACACCCACACAAGTTATCTGAAAGTAACGTATATTTGTCGTTGTAATATTTCATAGTAAAATTTAAAAAGGTTAGTTTAACCGCGAAAAAAACAAAATGTAATTCATCCTCATGTCGTTTCACAACACATAAGATTTTTGTTCATCTTCGAAACACAAAATAAGATATAAATGAAATCTGAGAGATTTTTGTCCCTCCATTGACAGTCGAAGCAACTACCATTTTAATGCTTCGAAAAATTCATAAAGATATTTTATTACTAATCCACATAAATTGAGCGGTTTAGACCAAATTTCTGATACACGATCACTTTATATGATGAAAAATTTTATTTAGCCTTTTACTCACACACAAACTTGCTCTGCCTGCTTGATCTGACATCACTCAAATTGAGTCGTTCGACTGTGTGACGTCACATGGTCGGACGCCTTTTCCCAGAATTGTTGATTGACAGCAGCATTTCAACACATCTCCGCCCTGAGAAAATTGTCATCAAAGTTCGCTATTGTTGATATGGTGGAGCAATTTGTCATCCAAGCGATTGTGGTGTTCTGTTCTACGTGTGATAACGAACACAGCAGTCATTTTGATGTTCCTAAATCCGAACCGCTGAAGACACCGAACCGCTAAAGACACAGTGGCTGAGTTTTGTTTTCGAAGGGAATATTCCCCACGAGCAACGTCAATGCTTTCATGTTTGCGTAAATCATTTCTCACCAGACTGCTTTATAAACAAGAGTCAGTATGAAGCTGGTTTTGCTAAGAAGCTGCTTCTGAAAACAAGAATTGGTACCAACTACTCATGCCCCTGCTGCACCTCCAGAAGAAGTGAGTGTAAAATTGTATTAACATTTATATTAAAGGGGTGATGAACTGAGAAATCAAATTTTCCTTGAGCTTTTGACATCTAAGAGGTCATCATATTATAAGAATATCCTGTAAGTTTCAGAACTGAAAACGTCCTTGTTAGTCCAATAAAGCTTTTATTGACACCAGGCTCAGCAAACGACTCGTTTTTCAAAGTGGGGAACTATGACGCCAAAGAGGATAAAACACCACCCCCGCTGAATAAGATTAATGCCAACTTCAACACAGCCGGTTTAGCCCCGCCCATGATTCGCACATTACACGCATAGCTAAATAACATAGACCTACCTCATGATGACAAATATTGCCAGTGGGTGGAGTCAGGCTCTGACCAGGGGTTTAGTTTTCTAAGAGTGTCAGTACCCTGTTCATGTTAAATTCTGGTTAATATACTGCTTGATGTGTTGAAATTGAGAACGCATATAGTTTCCCAGACTTTGAGACATGTGACATTACTTCAAATGAAGTCGAATCCCATCAGTTTTAGTATCTGCAGGAAAAGTCTGGAGCTCTGAAACAAATGACCGGCCTTTGTGAGAGCTCTCAATGTTTCAGTGTGATTGAGTTGTTCTCTCTGCCTGAGGATTTGAAGCAGTCACAGTTCAGCAGAGAGAGAGTCTTTCCTCTCACACAAGCCCTGAGATAAATGAGAGACCTGTTGGAGAGCAAATTAGAAAAAGAGGAAAAAAGACAGTCTGGACTATAGTGCAGCCACAGGCAGAGATAAAGAGCGAAGAATTCGAAGAGACAGTAAAATAAGATAATGTCCAAACCCAACACAACAACTAATTTGCCTTTGCAGAGAAATACAAATTCATAGAGGCCAATCTCTGGGGCATCTCTTCAGCACAAACACTGAATTCATACCGTATTCCTTTTGCATTTCTGCTGTATAATTCAGGCGTAGCGAATACAGCTGTCCCTCAAGCCGTCACATAAATCTTTATTATGTCTATGAACTCAAAGCATCAATTCACCACACACCCCATACATAATACATCAAAATATACATTAAAAGACAAGTGCCGGCAAGTTTAGAAGCTCTGCTGGAATTTGTAAGTATATAACATCTATATTACCAAGACGCTACAAGATTATGCTTACATGGCAGATATCTGACACTTGAATTCCAGAGTGAAGAGTGTCTTTCCCACCATTCCTCCAATGTGTTTTTGGGGAGAAGGGGAAGGAAAGGCAATATGACGACTCCTCGCCCAGAAATGCCTCGCGCACAAATTCATTAATATGGAAATTGGGGCAAGGCCACAATCACGACGCCTTACTGATCTTGTTATTAAATTAATTTCCAACAAACAAGCTGCCGCCGCTGCTGAACTAGTCAATGGAGATTCCTCTTGCCTGTGAATTTCAATGAGCCCTATCAATTTTGCATTCATCACAGCTAGCCAGTGTCAACGACAGAACAGGGAGAACGGCACTGCGGTCTCCAGGCTGTCACCGCATCCCAACACACACACACACACAAGACTGCAGTCATCACTCCAGCGCTCACATGTCCTTCGTCATCGACGACGGGCCACGCAAGACCCCCCGCGGGCCCTGTTCCCCATCTCTCCGAATCAGCTAAAGATTCCCCTCACGTATCAGTCTCACCCACTCTCAGGCGCTTAGTTATTTTCCTGACTTCACTGAGGAGGGATGCAGCAGTTCCCGCTCTGAGAGCCCAGCTCTTTACCACCAATAGGGTGATTAAAGGGTGTCAGAACGGATTCCACGGCGTGTTGAGGAAGATCTAACACCATTTAGACTAGAGCAACAGGTCTGGTAGTGGAAGTGGACGCTGGCGTATTTTGTAATTAAAATCCCTGCTGAAAATTCCCGCAGGGCTGTTTAGCAGCATATGTTGGGCTATGGAAGCCCGAAGTCTCAGATGACACACCCACAGATCGCCCAGTCTGAAACTGGCTGCCTGATGCATGTGAGCACTTTCTTGATATGGCAGGCTTCACTATGACTGGCTTATATGGTATTTTCAGGAGTTGGAGCACATAGGCTTTCCACCTGGAGGCTAATGTTGCAACAGTGAGGAAGGTTGTTGAGAAAGAACCAATCATGCCAAGGTTTGCCAGGTTATTGGCATCAAATCTTTTGAAAACCCTAGATAAACAGAAGTAGAACTGTAGATTTATACTTTTAGTTATGTCTGTAAAATAAATATCCATTTGAATGGACGGAAAGATCAAAGCCTAGTGAAGCTTGCAGAATCCTTTCCCGAAAGCATCGTTAGCCAACTATGGTCGCATCGTTATCAGCATGGTTCAACGAGTCTGTGTTTCCCGAAACAATCGTTCCAACGAACATTCGCAAACAGCATCGCAAAGTTGTGTGGTTTGAACGACAGCTCTTGACCTGTGGTTAGAGATTTGGACGTAATAATTCCTTATCTTGAGCAAAATAAGCAAGCTGACATTCAGTACAGCCGGTGCCTTTTATTTGGAATACATACAAATGTAATTTACGTCTTTTAGTTTCTCAAAAGATTTAAAGTGCCGATTTTGAATAGTGCGCATGCATGTGCGAACGTGCTCTACTTTGTAAGAATGAGCCAAATATTGAGTCTGGTAATAAAGCAAAACAACTGAGAACAATTAGAAATAGTCCTTAGATGACATGTCTGTAATTTATTTATAAAAAAAATCTAGCGTTAATTGGATCTCAAACTGTTTTATTAAAAGTAGTTATTTCTCCACCACGTGCGAAACCAACATGGTTGAACGATACTTTGCGGCAATGGGTTTCGGGAACGGTCGTGACTAGCTATTTGATTTCTCCAACGATGCATCGTACTATGGTAGTGAAGCAGCGAACTACATAGTTGTACGGGAAGCACAAAATAATGAATGGTTATTATTGATATTAATTATACAATGTGTACTTACTGTATAGGAAAGGGCTTGGATTGGGTTTAGGGTTAGTTGCATGTAATTAATTAGTCATTATTGATTGTAATTACTTTAATAAGTACATGTAGCATGTGTAACAAAGGCTGTGATTAGACTGCAGGTAAATTTGGCCCAAATCTGATTCGCCACGTGGAATCTGATTTTTTCAATTCCGATTTGTTCCACCTCCATATGTGGCCCAAAATCCGATACAGGTCAGATGTTTTGCAATGCGACCTCAGTCTGAACAGTCATATTGGAATTCTTGCGACTTTTACGTCACTCTAGAGTAACATTTGTCACAGTTCTGCACTCGTGTGAGTCACTATAAAGACAGTCAAGACAAATACATACAAGACAGTGGTGAAAGGAAAGAACTTTTACAAGGCCTATACAAGCAAAACATGAGGGCTCCTATCATAAATGTTTATTTACGGCATGAATGCTCTTTGTTTTATATATTGCCTGTGCATACATTTACTGGCTTCCATGGCAAATCACACTATAAATGTAAATGCTAACATTAATGTCCTCAGTGTTTACTTCCATATGTCAGCGTGCTGCGTGATGTCTTTTTAGCGTTATTTTGCGAATGCGTGTCATTCCAGGACCATGATCTGTTTGCACTGGAATCTGATATTGGCCACATTTAAAACAATAATGTGAACAGCTATCGGAAATATTGGATATATGAGATTGATTTAAAAAAATTGTATCCGACTCTGAGCAATACAGTAATTTCAAATTGAGTAGTAAGGCTCACAGTGCGGACGTAGCCAAAGACACTGTAAAATAAAGTGTAACCAACACTTTGGATAGAGTATTCTGGAAAGAAAGCAAACTTCTTTCAAAAATTCTCAAAATAATGATTGTCAAGGGAACAGGCTGTCAAGGTGAACCGTAGCTGTAGAGCTCAGCGTTTATTATGTATTAAGTCACTTCTCCGGTTTAAAGCATTGAGCTGGATAGCAGCGTCATGTCATCACCATTACAGCGACATCTCCTCATTAGGACAGTTGCTTGGAAAAAAATATATATGCTCCTTATGCTAGGACATTTTTGTGTTTTATGTTTCTGAACTTTAACATAGCACTGGCTTAATGTTTAAAAGTTAAGGAAGATTTAAGTTATAAATGAGTGGATTGTTTATTTTCAAGTAACAGTGTTCATTAAAAAGCATTGAGTGAAATGGAAACCTTGTGTTATATCTTTGTTTACATTTGTGCTATATCTTTGACTACATTTTATTGTTTTACTCACGCTTATGTCATTCCAAACCAACTTTCTTCTGTGAAACACACACAAAATGTATATTGATGATCTGTTTTTGTACAAACTGGTCCCTCTAAGATACAAAAGCTGTCACTTGCGGCACACTTTAGGGGGTAAATAAGGTATAAAAGTCTTTTTAAAGGAAAACATCTTTTTTTTTCTGAGAGTATATATGAAGAGTTCAGATGCAAAAGCCTCTAAATGCCATTTGAAATTTTCTTCTTTAATGATGATTTTTATCAAACTTGTATATTTAAGTTCAGTAATTTCACTTAAATGGCAATGATAATTACCTATTAATTGTTATTTAAGTGATATTACTGAACTTAAATATACAAGTTTGATAAAAATCATCATTAAAGAAGAAAATTTCAAATGGCATTTAGAGGCTTTTGCATCTGAACTCTTCATTTACTTTCATTGTAAAAAAATAAAAATAGATCTTTTTCACAATATATTTTGTAGTGTTCTGGGGGTAAGAAAATGGGTGAGAAAATGGGTTCTTTGGAGAGACCATATTGTAAGTGTGAATTGCTTTTGATTATTTTGAGTTTTTGAGGTGAACTGTAAATGGCCACTAAAGCAAAAGACCCAGCAGAAGTGTCTGTGAACCAGTTGCATCTGCATTACATATAGATTGCATATATATATATATATATATATATATATTACAGTTAATATTATATATTAATATTCTTAACTTACAATAAGCTACTAATATTTGTAATGACTATATAGACCAGCACTATAAATGAGCTTGGATTTAAAGTGAACTGTTCAGCATTGTTCTTCACTGGTTACATGTTAACATGCCGCCTTCGATCACTGTATAAACATTGCAAGTGGCCGTTGAATTTTGACACCGCAGTTGCATTATGAGATTTTTGTATTGGGTATGCCTGTTACTCTTCTTCCTGCATGTAATTGCCTTGAGGTGACCTTGGACTGGGACATCTGAAGCACAGTTTGTAATTGTTAGTGCAATTACTACAAAAACAGAAGGCAACAGGGAGCAATTACACACTCCGTGTTTACTCTCCTATGCTAGAGGCCAACGGGAACGAGGGACTGCGAGATGAAATCCAGTAAAAGGGCAATGAAAGAACAGAGGTGATAGGATACGGTAAGAGAATAGAGAGGACTGGATGAAGCGAATAAAGGGAAACATTTTGCTTGCGGGAAGAACATTTTGGGAAATTCCAGTGGAGCGGATCTGATGCTGAGGGGAAAAAAGGAAATCCAATACTCAATATTCTACACTGTCAGAAAAAAAGGTACGAAAGCTGTCACTGGGGCGGTACCTTTTCAAAAAGGTACACTTTTGTACCTAAAGGTACAAATATGTACCATCAAGGTACCAATATGCACCCTTTAGGTCCAAAAGTGTACCATGAAGGTACCAATATGCACCCTTTAGGTACAAAAGTGTACTATGAAGGTACCAATATGCACCCTTTAGGTACAAAAGTGTACCTTTTGAAAAGGTACCGCCCCAGTGACAGCTTTCGTACCTTTTCTTCTGAGAGTGTATATATAATAAAGAGAGAGAGAGCCTGTTAAGCTCATGGATACACTGATCAAATCAAATCCTTGCAGTCAATACCATTCTTTTTGTTAAAGATTTGAATACTTAGCAAGGATGCTTTAAATTGATCAAAAGTTACATTAAAGACATTTATAAAGTTGCAAGTGATTTCTATTTACATGCTGTTCTTTTGAACTACTCAAAGAATCCTAAAAAAAAAATCATATTTTCCACGAAAAATTAAGCGGCGCAACTCTTTGATAAATATGGTTAATAATTATTTTTTTTTTTACGTTTTTTGAGCAGCAAATCATCAAATTAGATTGATTTCTGAAGGATCATGTGATCATGTGGCACTGAAGATGCTGAAAATACTTTGACATCACATAAAGAGGATGAGACGGGATACGAATACAGCAGTCTAGTCTGTATTAACATAACTCAAAATACTCAGAACATTAGAAACACAACCACCACTTAAAAACGACGGAGAACGGACAACTAAACAAAGGAAACGTATCCGAACACAAATAGACAACTGTTATTTTAAACGGTAATAATATTTCACAAAATTACTTTTTTGATTAAATGATTAAATAAATGCAGCCTTGGTGAAAAAAAGAGGCTTTTTCAAAAACATTTTTAAAAAAATTACAGTGAAAATTACAGTGAAAAATTACAATGAAAAATTTTAAAATTACAGTGAAATATAAAACTACTGGTAAAATATTCAAAACATTGCTATACCAGTAAAGTTGAGTTTTACTTTCACTGCAAGCAAATGTGATAAATGTTTGAAACATGAGCATGTTGTGATGTTTGTAAATTCTGGTACCTAGCTCCCTTCATTTTATATTGTGTGAAGCTTCATTCCAGATGGATTTCAGTCCGATAAGCTCCTTGTTTTCATGCTCTCTCCTGTCTGTCAGCATGGATGCTGGTCTGGATGGACCAAGGGTTGTTCTCACTGAGGCTTGAAAAGGTAGAGGTGGAGGAGGTCAGACACTCACTGGTGACAGACGGAGATGTACAACCTCTCAATCTCATCTCTGAAAGGGCACACCATTCTCTGCTGCAATCACAGGTTTTAAATCCATCTCTCCATCCTGACCTTTCCTGTACTGCACTGAAGGAGAACAATGAAGATGGGCGGGGGAGCGACGGTGGGGATTAGCAATAGACTGGAAAATCTTAATTTCCAGTTTCAGCGATCGAAACAATTTATCATAACACTGTATCACCTCAAGAAAGGAGTAAAGCGGCAGAATGCCTTTTCCATGGATACAGCAGTGCTCCAGCTGAGCACATAAACTGAGAAACAACCCCAAAAAAGTATTACGATCAACATCGTGGATGCCATTTTCATTATTCATTAGCATTCTGAGTTACTGAGAAACTCATGATTGGGTGAGTAGATGGAGGGATGGGGAAAGAAAGAGTGAGTTGACAGAGGGAAGGAAGGGGACTTGTTCTGGAGGGCAGAGACCCTCAGTGGCCATACATCGGCTTGGTACAAAATAAAAGATTTAGCGTTCTGTCCTACTTACCATCAAACATCCTGGCATTCCCTTGTTATTTTAACAGCTCCTGGTTCAATTTTTAATGCGGGCATATGCTTATGCTAAAACCGCACCCTGCTGTTTCCCTCCCCCTCAAGTTCTTCTTCGCCCCCACGAAGATAACAAAATCCAAACTTCAATGGAACTGAACACGGATAAAAAAAGGATTTGGGGACTAAAGAAGGCATGTGTGATGCAATGTGACATGATTGCTGAAGCTGGTCGCGAAAGTCAAAAGACCAATGCAACCGCAGCAGGATTATGGATTGTGTTATTTTTTGTTTAGCCATTTGAGGGTGGCAATAGTAGAGCCAAGGTCAAAGGTTTGATTCCCAAGGAATACACAAACTGATCAAAAGTTTACATTGAATGCTCTGTAAGTCCCCCTGGATAACGGTGTAATGTCAAATGGATAATTGGTAATTTTTTGAAGGATGAGAATAGGAACTCTCCCAAAAGATGAAATGCTGTGATGTGGTGAAAGCTCTGGCACTCGCATGGATGCATACCACACATTTCTGAAGGAAACATTTGGATAGATTTGACAGAATCACCATGAACCCATTTTACCTCCATAATGTGATGTTTTTCAGAGTGAAATTTTTTTAGACCAACATTAACTTAGTATTTGGTAAGATTTTAGAAAGTTACGTTGCCTACAGCTGTAGGTTAGCGTTCCTGTAGAGCTTCCCAAAACTTTGTTTGCTACAATTTCGAAAACTACGAAACTTAGTCATACTCTGCTCCTTTTTTTTACAAGCATCTAATTGTTCAAAATACTTTCAGTTCTGGATTGTGTTCAGGTATCCAGGGTAAAACCTGTGGCGAATCAAATGTGTGTGTAAACCGGACACTTAAAATGAGCGGGAATAACGGATGGATGGATGGATGAGAGCAAAGAAAGACCATTTCAATTGTAATTTGATTTCTACGGCCCCCTGCAATATCTCTGCAGCCCACCACAGCCCACATTTTGGGAAGCACTGCGGTATATCAATTGGTTTCTAGCAAAAGAGAGAGAGGAAGACATTCCTCCATTTTAACGGCAAATGCGGGGCGAAGGAAAGCATGGAGAGGAATGAAGAGGAAGTAGGGCTGGGTATTGAGGTAAATTCCACAATTCGATTCGATTTCGATTCACAAGCTTGCAATTCGATTCGATTTCGATTTCGATTACGATTCGATTCAATATCGATTATTTTGGAAATCAGTTACAATAAATAGCAATTTTTCTCAAGGGAATCAAATCTCTTAAATGCTGTAAACTATGGGAGTCTAGTTGTAGCCTACTAGGCTTCATTAGCCTAACATGAAGGTAATAATGAACTGTTTTGTAGCTACAAACACTAAAATTACACTTTTATTTATTTTTATAATAAGAAGATTATATGAAATAAACATTTAAATGGGGGCTGTGATAAAAACTTGCCAGATTTATTCAAATGTGCATTAAATATTGAAGAACATTAAGATTATAATGCATATAATATGGTGTATATATTTAGCAAAATGCTCCTCTCTAGAGTTATTTTTTCTAGCTGACTAACGAATTTATGTGGGTTTTCTGAGGTAAATATAACGATACATGACATTGATTACAAGCTGTTTAACTGACGTCTTTCCATGGTTGAAACGCTGATTGAGCGAATCAATGTGACATGATACGGATTTCGATAAGTTGTACTCTATCTTTTAACACACTTTCAGATGCTCATTCATGTTTATTTGGCGCTGTGACTGGTATTATTAACCCGGAAGAGAGATCAGCGCTGCTGCTTCTCTTGAGCTGCGCCAGAGCGATCTCACGCCACAGCGCCAAAACGTTATTTATGTTTTTGAATTTCTAAAGAAAATGGACGTAATTTAAAAATTGAGACTTTGTTTCATATCAATAGCAACAAAGGACAAAGATTATTGCGATTTTTTTGGATGCGCGCAGCTGCAATGCAATGTCCCATTCATTCAAATGAAACAGGATGACTAATCGATTCTTGAGATTTAAGAATCGATATCGGTTCGTAAAAATGAGAACCGATTAATATCGAGAAATCAATATTTATTACCCAGCCCTAAGAGGAAGTGATGAGGGTCCCAGAGGAGAAGAGCGTCTGATGAAATTATTGTACTAGTAACGACAAGTTTGTTACTTTTAATATACCTTGGATAAAAGTGCAACCATGACAGGGAGCCACAAAATCACTCTCCAGAACAATCCCATTCACAGTACCATGCTGGTGGAATGAGGACTTTTTGAAAAAAATTAAAAACTTTCATTTTCCTTTAAATCCAACCTTGTCTGGCTTATGCTACTCTGAGCAATTCCTGAACTTTGTATTTTGAGCACTTCTTGCTTTGTTTTTGCCTCTTCCTCAGTTGCAAGTCGCTTTGGATTAAAGCGTCTGCTGATTGACTAAATCTAAATGTAAGTGTCTGCCAAATGCATTTGGCATGTAAATGGTTAACATTAATTAATAGACTTTGCAGCCTAGTTGATGTCAGCCGAATTCACAAGGATCACTAGCACTGGATTTGTCTCTAATGATTCGCAAACCACTCTACTGTGTAATCTGCTCGTCATTTTTATAGTTGCACTAAAGAAATGTGCTGTTTTGTTAATGCTGATTTCTCATTTTATAGTTGTTGCAGGAGACTTACTTGACAAGGTTTTTGGCAGAGAGGAGAAAAAAGCCATTTGTGCCAATGAAAACAGAGCAAAATGGAGGCAAATGTGACAAAGAAAGAGAGGAAGACATTCCACCATTTTGGCGCCAAATGCAGGGCGAGGGATGGCATGGGGGATGAAGAGGAAGTGATGAGGGGCCCAGAGGAGAAAAGCGCCTGATGAAATGATTGCAGGAGAGAAAATATGAGAAGGAGATGGATGCTAAAAACATGAGTCTGTGGCAGAAGCATGCTCTGTAATCATCCTTCCCCTAATTTCCTGCTATTCACCACCTATACTGTTTCCATCACCAAACACACTCGCGCAAGCAAACAGTGCAGAAACACTCTCGAAAGCAAGAATCCGGACCTGATTACCTATTGTGCAGCGTTTATTATTGCAGAAAAAACAAAACGCACACGTTCGCACTTCAAACCCTCAGTCCTAGCCTTTCTGAGCCACATTAGCCTGGCAAAAAGAAAGAGACGCCACTAAAAAAAAAAACCCAGCAGAAGAGTGGGAGGAAACAGGCGGCCTGCAGTTTCTATGGAGATTTAAAACTTGATCATTCAGCTACCATGGCGGGCTCAGACAGAGCCGTCAAAGGTCATCATTTATTATATCTCTCATCAGCCTGGTCTGTGTGCGCACTCGCCGAAGTCAATGACTTTGTAAATGTGTGGCAGGGTGTGAAAGAAAATCAGCCAGAATACACACTTCTGTTGACTGTGTATGAATTGTGTTTATGATGTCTTGTATAGCTTGTCTGCTTTAAGGAAAAAGACTGAAAATTGTGGAAATGGGTGGCAGACAGAGAATGAGAAAAGAAAGAGAAGACAGAGAGGAGGAGGACGAAGGCATGGTTCAATGATGTCAATCAGACACCAGGGATTCATTAGTCAGATAGCATTGCAACTCAATAGTGAAACATTTTTCACTGGGCTTTTTCATTTCTCCCCATCTCTCTTTTCTTTTCTTTTTTCTCCTGCTAGGGTACTGTTCTTGTCAGTGATCCTGGCGAGGGTCACAGCTTCAATACGTAACCTCGGTTGTTCAGTCAAACAGACAACCAAACCAGCGGCATGGTTTCATTTGAACATTGAGAGGTCAACTGGACATTTAACATTCTGGATTAAGGAGGAGAGAAGCTTGCCTATAGGGGAGTGTGGGGTAATATTAGGCAATTTTTTCTATATGAGAATAAACTAAGATAAATTGAATAGGTAAAGGTTTCTGTTCATAAAAAACAATAATCTAAATTCAAACAAAGCCAGAACATTTTTCTACTGAATTCTTCAAGAATGTTGCAATCATGGGCTGAGACGCAGTATTTGCTGCATGAACTGAGAAAAAGCTCTTTGATCGATTCGCTAGATTCTTTTAGAGAGGTTGGACAGAGCCAGGCTGTGTCAGTTAAAATAATTTGAATGGATTTCTGAAAGCACAACTGGGCCTTGTCCTGTTATAAAAAGTTAATGAAAATTATTTTTAATGCTAATTAAAGAAGAAGAAAAAAAAAGATCGATTCCAGTTTCGAATCCAGTAAGGTAAAAAAAATAAAAATGACGTCAAACATTTAGATACCAAACTTATTTATTCAATTCAATTCAATTCAGAAAGCTTTATTGGCATGACAAAAAATACATTTTGTATTGCCAAAGCGTCAAAACAACATAGAAAATAATTTGGAACATTTAATACACAAAATATTAAAACTGATATCATAAAACAATAATAATAAAATGAACAGATTAATAAATAAAATAAAATGGATTTAGAAATCATATATATATATATATATATATATATATATATATATACATACATATATACACACACGCATACACATATATATATATATATATATATATATATATATATACATATACATAAAAAAGAAAAATATTGAACATTATATACATGTGTGTAGGTCTTATTCTGTGTCTTTCTTAAAAGTGCCCTTTTTTTTTATTATTATATGATGTTTCTTGGGTTGCCCTTATAATGTTAGTATGTTTTTTTAGATCAAAAATAGTCATAATTTAGAAATAATAGGCATTTTTGATGCCTGATTTTAACGCTCTGTTTGAAGGGGCGTGTCTGCTGTGTGTAATCGGCCTCTGTGATTGGCTGACATGCTTGCATATGAAATAGCTATGTTTTACATGTGAAACTTACTTGAATACTTTTAGTACAGCTATTGACTTTAACTATTACGGCTATCAAGAGATGTTTTTGAAGTATTTAGATCAATTTTTCTTTGATCGCTTTCTGTATATAGTTTATTCACAATTTAAATACGTTTTTTTTTTTTTATCCTACCAAAAGAAACGATGTGAAGTTGATATTTTAGTCACTGGCTTGACTTACTGATGCATAAACAGCATCGAACGATTTTGAGAGAAAGATTACCTGTCTGAACTTGAACAGCAATTACAAATCAGAAAGTTTTGCTTGGTAGCTCGATCCGAGGCCAGCTCTTGGCCCAAGTTGAGGAAACAGTCGTCGGTGAAATGTTTGGAAATTTCCAGAGAAAATAAAATTAACCCATTGTTTCTTCAGAGTCTCGGATGAAGGAACTAAAAAAAATACTTTAGTGTTCATGTGTACATCCGAACACTGAGCAACTGCCATGCTTCGGCTGCGCAGTTCCGCCTGGCATCGAACATGGGCGGGCATATGCAAATGTTTGGAGTCGTACATATTAATGATCCCGACTGTTGCGTCACAGTCGGTGTTATGTGGAGATTCGCCTATTTTTGAGGGGTGTTTTTCAAAAACGAGATTTAAGTACGAAGGAGAAAACAATGGTGTTTGAGACTCACTGTATGTCATGTCCATGTACTGAAATATGCCAATGTTATTTAACTATATGCCAAAATAAATTCAATTTCGCATTTTAGGGCACCTTTAAGAAAAACTTTGTTGCCTATGCTTTTAACAAAAATACCACAGCAGAAACAACTAGACTAACTAAAATAAATTTCAAACATTATTAACGACAAGTAAACAAATTAGCCGTAGCACAAATAAAATTAAACTGAAAAAAGTTCAGGTACAGAAATTGAAATTAATTATTAACACTGCATAGTTTTCTTTTTATATAAAAAATACAGATCAAACGTTATTAAAGTTAGAAAAGTTCTTCAGTCAAGATCAGTGAATGATTTTTTAAAATTTATTCTTTTATTGACAATGACATTAATGACAGACAGCAGTGGGTTTATTAGGCTGCTGTCACTTTAAGAGCTATTGCACAGATCCAATAAACTGATACACATGGCATGGGTTTTCTTTCTCAACCATTCACATTCACTTAAAACAAAACCAACTGTGTTTATATGAATATTCAGCCCATTCTCATCCTTTAGCGTCACTATATGACAAAACGGCGCTATACTACGCACATGGCACCCTTTATCGTTAATATAACACGCGAACCCAAGTCGTAATAAATCCTTTAGCGTAATATGAGACTACCCTACCCCACACCTAAACCTACCCATCACAGCGCGTGTTATATTAACGATAACGGGTGCCATGTGCGTAGTATAGCGCCGTTTTCTCCAACGCATTCTCACCCCAAGGCGTCACCTTTGACCATGCTTCAATATTTGACGTTTTAGGCGCCATGACGCGATCCTACGGCGTCATCTAACTGACGCTAAAGGAAAGCGTCAGTTAGAGGACGCGGTTAGGTTTAGGTGTGGGGTGGGGGTAGGGTACGCGCGATCCTAGGGCGTCATCTAACTGACGCTAAAGGGCGCCTAAAGCGTCAGATATTGAAGCATGTCCAAATGCTTTAACTGACGCCTTGGGGTGTGAGAATGGGCTGTTTTCTCATATATGACGCTAAAGGATGAGAATGCGTTGGAATATTTCACATTTTGTGAATTCATTTGTCCATTCAAGTGCAAGAAGACGTGAAAGACAACTCAGTATTCAGTTTGGACATATGCACCGTCCAAATTTGATTTTAAATGGTTTAAAATCAAATTAAAATGCGAACTCCGAAATCGTTAAGCAGAATCGAAATGTCTTATCGAATCGAACCAGTTCTCGATACCCAACCCTACCTATGACCCAAACACAAAAAGAAACAGCAAAAGCAGATGGTGTGTGTGTATGCAGTGAATATGTGAACGATGATATCTTGAGGCCTTAACAATAGAGCACATTCTCCTGAAGAGTACATCTAAAAACTTCCAAACATACAAAGCTTTCGAAACACTCTGAAAAGGCTTCACGGCAACAAATAACGCCAGCGCAAATGGTTTATTGGCAATTGTTTGCTTCGAGGCGTATTGTTGTGAGCTACAAAGGCTTGAAAGAAGATAGAGAAGCAGAAATAAAAATGGGAGGCATCTGTTAGCCACAGATGAGTGAAAGATTGAGGTCGTCCTCCTCCAGATCCTCATTAAGTATTGAGGCTCCAAATCAGAGTCGGCAAACCCTGCCGTTTCGCGCAGTGTCAAATGTCTGATCGCTATCTCCAGCTGCAGGCTGAGGAGCCGAGCACAGGGACCTGTGCAGCTCAGAAGCCCAGTGTTCCTGTCAGACTAGAGCACAGACAGCCTGCGACTGACTGAACAATCACTGACAACTCCAGCGCAGACTTACGTGCAATATTGTTTCATGTTATACATCGAAATTTACCCCTCAAGGCAGTTCATCCTGGGGGGATTCTGTTGAGGCACTCATGCTTGTTATGATTTTTACAAACGTATGAAATATTCCTCAAAAGCCGCCAGTACCGATCTCACCTTGCGTTACTGCATTATCAAGATCTTCATCGTGAACAGGGCGCCCTTAGATTTCTGTGGGGTGTGCCAATTTTATGGCATATGGCAGCTAATGTGTTTCGCAGAAATTGAATGACACTGCTCTCTGCTGCTTCTTTATAGGTTAATTAAAATTTCATATTCACAGATTTGATCACCATATTTGGTGCGTTAAATAGATATGAATTATCGTCAGTTCCATCTAAGCTATTTATGAGAAGGCTGTTATACTTGTGTGCTAGTGATGTTCTGGTCATGAACGAATCATTCTCCCATGGTCTCGTAAGTGCTTCGAATGTAATACATTGTCCTTAAAGACTCTATATAGCAAAATCGAGATTCAGCAAACAGCCTTGGAAATAGCCAGCTGTGAAGGAGCATGTATTTTACAAGCTCACTTGAGAACAAGGACCTTTACTGAATGAGTTGGTGATTTAACCCGTAATGAATAAGTGGGTTGGCATATTGTTCATTTAACACGTCAGCCTTGCTCACAACAATGGAGAAATGTGTAAGAAGCACTAAATTTAAATAATAAATAAAATAAAAAAAAGAGCCATGAATCAGATGCATTAGGCTCAATTTGTGAAAGAATGGTTTGTAGAACCTCTTGATGAAAATAAATGTTGTATTGTTATTTCTATCAAGAGATGCATACATTTTTGGTCAAAATCTTGTATTGTCAATGCAAGAGTCCAGCAATCTGTAAAGTAAAGACTTTCAGTGAATTTAAGTTCTGGACTCATGTGCCAATTCATGTGTGAAAATGATTCTTCATGCTCCTCCCAACAATGCCTCAGACTAAGATAATAAACAGTTAACAACATTCAAGGGATTCATTATAAAATTGTGCATTTAATATGTAAATATGTAAACACAAAAGGTCAAACAGACCTCATTGGTTCTTGTGCGTCATGCTTGCACGTTTGAGCTTCTTATTTTCTTTTACTGGCGGTTGACGAACCCACTTGAAGGACCATTTTCCCATGACCTACTGCACAACATCCGAATATATTCGGCCCCATATTCCGTTCCTTGAGATCGCCTTGGGACATCCCTAATTCAAAACAAACTTAGTGAAAGACAATTGGTCCATGCTGGCTGGTATGTTTATTTATTCAGCATAGCTTAAAGGTGTAGTTCACTTTTAAAAAAGCGTTTGCTGATAATTTACTCACCCCCATGTCATCCAAGATATCCATGTCTTTCTTTCTGATGATTTCTTTCTGAGGTTTTTGATGAAAACATTCAAGGATTTTCTCCAAATAATGGACTTCATTGGGAACCAAACGGTTCAAGGTCCAAATGAGAGTTTCAGTGCAGCTCCAAAGGGCTTTTAACGACACCAGACGACGAATAAGGGTCTTATCTAGGACCTTTCAAGTCATGACTCGCTAGATAAAACCCTTATTCATCGTCTGGTGTCGTTTAAAGAGCCCCTATCATAGCATTTGAAATGTTCCTATTTTTGTTTTAGGAGTTCCCAAAAACAGTTTAACATGCATACATATAATATGCATTTATTTTTAACTGATTTGCTCACCGACTCCCAAATGATTCGTACAACGACTCATTTTTCCAAACCACTCCTTTGCGTGACGCTAATCGGCGGTGATTGGTCAGATGACCCAGTCAGTTATTGTTTGTTAGCATAACGCATAAACATATTGATAAAGCACTGCAGTACTACAAGACGCTCTATTCTTTGACAACTCCAATAACAGCGACAAACATTTCACATATTTAAAAAAAATTGACATTGGAGACCAGAAGCTGCGCTGAGCGTAACTTACACACACACACACAGATACACGCGCACACACATACTGCCTCGCGCCCCGACGCAACAAAACCGTTCAAAACCCATAAAAGCAACAATTATTAATAATACTTACAGGTTGTGATTCAAAGGAGGAAGCTGATCCATATACACTGGGTAAGTAAGTTACTGAGCCCTCCTTCAGGAACAACCGCTTGCGAATCCACATTTGAATTCATTTATGTTTTTGAACTAACATTATTCGTCAATAAAATGATGAGAACCCAATCGGGCTATACTGTTGTGGTATCATTGCAAATATGAACTCTAACCACCGATTCTTCACATGCTCGTCCCTGGTAAATGAAAACAAAGTGGCTGAACTATCTTTGCATTGCAGAACACAGCGTCTTCTCGACATGATGCTATGATGAAGTATTTGAATGTAGGTAGACTTCAAGTTTACACTTCCGTCTGCGCTCGCAGTAACTGGGCGCGGCCAGTATGTCTCTACGTCACGATGTAGCAGCTAATGACTCGTTTCAAAAACAATTCATTTCATAGACTCAGAGTCGACTCTCACTTTTGAAAGACAATAACTTTATATATGGTGCACTTTCAGATATAAATCTTTGCAGGATGTTTTCATTCCCTTAGAGCTATAATCCACACCATATGAACAGTCATTTTCAAAAATCCATGATAGGGGCTCTTTAAAGCCCTTTGAAGCTGCACTGAAACTCTCATTTGGACCTTGAACCGTTTGGTTCCCATTGAAGTCCGTTATATGGAGAAATCCTGGAATGTTTTCATCAAAAACCTTAATTTCTTGTCGACTGAAGAAAGAATGACATGGACATCTTGGATGACATGGGGGTGAGTAAATTATCAGAATAAGTTTTTTTTTTAAAGTGAACTACACCTTTAAAAAAGGATTAAGAAAAAGAAAGCCGGCCAAACTGGAGTCCATCATGAAAAATACTGCACATCTTCTTCCCAATATCACAGAGCAACCTTATTCCATCAGCGTACTCCATGAAGCACTTCTCTGCCTGTAGCCTTCAGATGGTACAATGCCTCATTCTCTCTTTAATGCATGCCCCATTCACCTTTTCTGTAAGTGGGAGCCTTGTGTCATGGTTCATTGTTGAGCACTCAAACACATGTATTAGGCCTACTATAATACAAAACTGCAGGGAGGACTCAATGCCCTACAGTTCAGAAAAACACAAACACCTCCGCAGCAGCCTCACAACAGGATAAGCATTTCCTTCATTCTGCCTGCTTAGGGTCATTATCGTTCATAACGTGCAAATACCACACTCTGACTGTCAATATTTTGACTCCCACGGAAATGAAATCTCTTTCTTTAATTACATTGGTTTTCAGCCGTAAATGAAACATAGCATAACCTCAGAGAAATGCAGCCACTCATTCAGGACATTTGCTTCCACTCTCACACACACACACACACACTCGTGCCTCTCATTACATGCCACGCGCAGAGAGAGCTAGTGCGCGCAGGCAGGTGTGCTACGTTCCACTGTGCCTCCAAGGAACCAGCATATTTAATTAACCTCCCAGCTGGCCTTCTACCTCTCCTAACACACACACAAACACACACACACACACACAGAGGAGACATATGCTCCTTAATTACTATGCACATTTCCGTGACTGCTAAGAAAACAGTAGATTGTAGAGTAGATAGCGACAAATACTCAACACGCAGTTCAATATGCATGCATTGATTAATATGCATGCCAGCTTCCAAGGTAAGAAACCAAGGTGTGCGCATTATGCCTCCCGTTCTAAAATAAAGTTTGCTATGTAAATGGCACAGAGCTCACTTGCATACTAATAAGATAAATTGAACATAGAACACCGGAAGCCCTAACGTTTTTTTTTTTTATATATATTTTCCATCTGTATCCAAGACCTTTTTCATCCTCACAAGACGTTATTGATGATCCCCATTTCTATTTGTGAAAAACTAGGTCTTCTGCAGTAGCCTTGCTTCGCCTGCACACAGGTTAGCCTAATTAAATGCCGTTATAAAATATGGATGTTCGCCTTATAGTTTTGCTCCTTCTGTTTCATATGGTAATGCGATTAAAGTGAATGAGAAGAGGGAAAAGTCATCAATAAGAAAACAGGGGGCTTTTACGAGCGGAAATCAGCAGGAGTAGAGGATGTGTAAAGCTGGAATTAGCCTTTTAAAGCTTCTTCCTGAACCGTCATGCACTCAAAGCAGTTAACGCCAGCCAGAGTTTTCATGAATACCTGCAGTGTCTGCCCTCACATTTACATTAATATCTGCCACACTTCCCTCCAACTGACATTTACCCGTTATCCTTCAATCAGTTTAGGACAGTTCTTAGTAGTTGGGGCGAAACTACTGTAGTTATCATGGGCCATTTGTGATTAAAGGTACAATATGTAGGATTTTTGCAGTAAATTATCCAAAAACCACTAGGCCAATATTATATATTTTGTTTAGTTGATTACTTATAATATCCCAAATGTTTCCAACTATATGTAAATCGTGACGAAATTGTGATTTTAACTAGGGGAAAAGGGGCGTGTGAGCAGGGGTGAGGAGTCACCAGTCAATGACGTCATATCCGCGTTACCCTCGGTTTCCGCCAGGTTTGACCTTGTACTGCCATAGTAACCATGGCGACAGACGTGAACAACTGGGTTATACCTAGCAGGACGCTCACACTGTTGTTGTTTTGTTCAAACATTATGGACCATGGCAAGCAGACTTTGAGACAAAAAGAGAACTAAAATGAACATCAAAATCTTTCGAGATGCAGAGAGCTCCACGTCCGCGACTAACTTCGACTTGACAGAGACGCGAGTGTTGCATGTACTTTATTAGAAAGGTGAGCAAATGCACATAAAACGAATTAATTACCTTTTAATTCCTTTTTTTGTAAACAGCGTTTGAGTTAGTTTGCACGTTCAACCTATGCGTTCAACTTGTAAACACTGACTCTGTACTTCCGGCTACGTCGCCCGTGACCTTTTGAACGTAATTACGTAATTAATGTTATTTAGTTCAACATGATGAAATGTTAGAATATGATCTGTATGTTATTCTCTAATGTTAATCTAGCTTAGTCTCATACAGCAAACAAACAACCTAACTAACAACATTCAAATGCCGTTTAGTGTGATAGTGAAACTGTTAGATTTCGAGTTGAATTCGTCTAATAAACAGACCTGTGTGAGTAATTCAGCACTTGCGTGTAGTTCGGTAGAATGAAATGTCCTTATTCATTTACATCCGCGGGAACTCCTGTTTCGTGTGGCGCTAGTAACTTGTAACATTGTCTCTCGTTAGCTATCGCGACCTGCTTCATACAACAGTCATGTTAAAAACATCAATGTATTCACTCATCCAAAAAAAATCCAACAGCTTGACGACAAGATCCATAATTCCACTTGATGCTTTGCGTCATCAATAGACGCCTTCGTTATTGTAAGAGATTAGCGACCCCTGGTGGCCAAAAATTACATAATGTACCTTTAAAGGGACATTGGGACATTGCCCCCTTATTTATGTAGGCTTATATCCTTCAAGGCCAGCACTCGCTCCCTGCGGTCCAATGATTATCTCCACATGATTGTGCCTAGGGCTCGAACAGAGTTATGGAAGCAGGCATTCAGAATCTCTGCCCCATCAGAACCTATTACATAATGACTTAAAACTTGATAACTTGGTCTCGTCTGGTCATTTTAAGAGGCTAGTAAAGTTTCAGGAAACAGCCACAATGGGCACCTGTCCCTGCTTCCCAAATTAGGATAAGTGTATAATATTTTAATTTGTTACATAGTATTTTTAACTGTTGTAAGGTCATTGTATTTTACTTTTTAAGCATTGTAATTGTTAATGTATTTATTATGACTTGTATGTTTATTGTTTTTATTTTTCTCTTGTATTTTATGTGGAACCTTTACTGCGGCCTTCTTGGCCAGGGCTACTTCGCAAAAGAGACTTGTACTCAAAGGATTTCCCTGGTTAAATAAGGGTTAAATAAATAAAATAAAATAAAGATCATTAGCATGAAATTAGCACTGAAATGTAGCAAGGAATGGGAATGGGTTCTTTTTAAATAAACTGGTGGGGAAAGAACTACGGAGTCTGAATTGATATGCAATCGCACACTTTTACCAGTATTGTTGCAGCCCCAAAAGCCAGTGGCATATCGCAAACCAGTGGGTGCCCATCACAAACCATGAAGCAGGACCCACTCAAAAGCAGTGAAATCATGAATTACAGTTTATTGCTGAATAACAATGACGCTGATGGAATCATCTTAAAGTCCCCGTGAAATCAAAATTGAACCTATTTACTTTGTTAGCGCATATTACTAGTCTTGTGGTGAACAATTAATCCGTGCAAGTGAATATATGTTAAAAAAATGTTTTACCTTAGTAATCTTTAATCAAAATCTGAAAAGTTACTTCCGGTCTGGAACGGTTTCTTTTTCTGATGACGTAGGTTTCACAGTTTGGGTGGGGAAACGCGTAACCACTCCCCTCAAACCGTTAGTTTGCTATGAGCGAGAGATGGAGAGGAGGAGCGCTAGAGTAAAACCCTGCCCTCTGTTCAATATTCCGTTTCACTTGGAAATACGTCACAGCACTGGAGAAAAATCATTTGCAACTTCCGGTTCACGGGGACTTTAAAGCTGGTGGACACATCTTAAAATTCGCATGAAAGATAATTTGCGAAATTCCTTTCTTCCTTTGTCCATTGTGTTAATATAGCTGAGTAAAATGGCTTCTTGAACAAGAATTCTTGTCGATCGATTTTGTCATTGGGGAATTGATTGGATGGTTGTGGTTTGCTCATGCATTGATGTCATGTGAGTGACAGGTTGCCCCGCCCCTCACGCCAGTAAACACGTGTGGTTGCGAAGTTACTTAGGCTGTGTGTCGACCAAAGCGTTTTTAGCCAGCTGAAAACGGCAGACGCTCTGCTGAAGACGCCGTGCTTTGGGCACTTGAGAGCGTTTTGCGCAGCGTTTTTTCCATTGAGACGTTTCGTTTCTATGATACAGAATATCCGCAGCACAGTTTACTTGTAACTGTTCGCAGATAATTTCATACTAAGGCCCCGTCCACACTACTTCGTTTTCGTTAAAAACGGAGACCTTTTGCTAGGTTTGCACCCCCCGTCCACACTAAAACGGGAAAAACGAAGACCTAAAACGGAGAAGTTTAGAAACGCTGCAGCTCTGTTTTGCATTTTGAATCTCCGGAGGGCGTTTTAGTGTGGACGGGACAAAACGGGGGAGTTTATAAACGATGACGCAGAGGCTCCCGCTCAGCTCTATGATTGGGTGTTATCAGTCATGACGTATCCTTCCCTGATTCGTCATTCACTGTTTACACCGGCACGCGCATGCCCAGTGTTGGTGAATGGTCACGTGATCCGCGTTTTAATAAGCAGATAAAACGCTGGTGTGGACGGAGGTCGTATTCGTTTTAATTCTCCGTTTTTAAACGAAAACGCAGCAGTGTGGATGGGGCCTAAAAAATAATTTTTCATCCATTTTGTTCGGTTAGCTCTTCTGGTTGAAGTCGTTGTACAGAAAGAATGTTGTGACAGTTGGTCGGTGTGGATTAGTCCCGCCCCTCCTCTACTGTGATTGGACAGTGATGAGCGCTGCGTTTTATCCAAAATTGAACATTTTTCAACTCTCAGCGACCAGTAAAAAACGCTGGGCGCTCGGCGATTCAGCGTGAAAAAACGCTCAGCGCCTCGTCACGCTCATGGCGTTTAAAAAACGCGGCGCTTCCATTGAAAACAATTGAAAACGTACGCCAGGCGCGTGGAAAAACGCTTTGGTGGACACTCGGTCTTAGAGTTAGTAGAATGTCTAAAGTGGACTATCAAAATAAAACCTAAAGTTTTTGTTTTTGTTACCTAAAGTTTTTGAGGGGTTGCAGCACATGTTTTTTTGAACAATTAAATAATAATAAAAAAATATCTCATTATCTCTTTAGCTTTCTGGATGTTTACGGAATAAATCTGGCAGGCTATAAACGTTGCTTTTGTCAATCAGCATGCATATTGTTGTCTGCCGAGAAGATAAAAATGTATTTAACGGCAAAGCAAAATTATGTAAGACTTGTTTTCAGTCTACTATTTTTAGGTCTGTTTCTCTCACCCCACTGGCAATTTGTTTTCGCTCTGTGCCGCTAAACTACGTAGCCTAAAGGAGGTTTGCCGTATGCCAGAGCCTGATCCCACAGGAGCAGGAAAAAAAAACAACAACAGGAGCTTCCTCATTCTGTCCATTTCTCACAGCCTTCTTTAAGCCAGCTTCACAGGGATTGACCCGGGCTATACATGGATTAATGTTGATTAACACAAACGCTGAGGGAGAAGTCTAACTTTAATGTCTAACTAAACTTATTCAGTTCGACATTAAATACATTCAAAAACTTCTCAAGGGGTAAATTAATAAAAACGAGGAGCAATAATGATGTTCTCTGCAGCCAAAGGAACGTCGCTTTATTTCGGTTTCTCGGAAGAGAGCGAATCCGAAACATTTGACACCAAATTGTTTGTTCTGATTTGAATTTTAACATTAGTCAGAGGACATGGGCAGAGAGGGAACGGGGTAGAGAGCGAGAAAGAGAGGGACGCGAGAGCAGGGGCTGGTGAGTACAATCAGTCACAGATGAGAGTCATTTGTCTCAGTCTGAGAGGCACTCATTCAATTATTCCCTAACTCTTTACTCTGGTGGGAACAGAGACATGCAGGCAAGAGTATTGATTCATTTATTTTTACACCACACCATTAAACAGCAATACACAAGCAAAATAAGATTGAATTAAGGCTTCTCACTTCCACTATATCAGCAGCCAAATTTAAGGTAGTGCTTATCGGCCGGTCACAGACTCCCTCTTTCTCTTTCTCGCTCGGCGCACGCCTACTCGCGTAGCAGTAAATCGTTAGTTGTGAGACCACCATAAATTGCTGACTCGTGTAAAGAGATGGTGCCCAATTACACAGCAGGTGTACCTGCCACTCCACTTCTAATTGAACTGCAATTTGAGCTTTTCAAAGATTCTTGGTACATGTTAAAAAGTGTACAAAGCAAGCCGCGTAGCCTGAGCCGAGAGGCGAGAAAGGAGCTTACCGACAAGTAGCTTTTACAGCCCAAATTAAGTTCTTTCTTATGTTGGCAAGAGCTCAGGCGCCTCACAACGTTTGCTTTCTGTTTGTGCCCTACAAAACCTTTCCATCACAGTCTCTGCAGCTAAGAGGTCCCCAGTCGTATGTGATGTGCGGCCAGTGAGCCGTGCGCTCTAAGTATAATTACTCAGTCCAGCAATGGCATAGGCAACAAACCCAATTTGCCAGAAAATGGAGTTTCTTTATGGAGGATCAAGAATGGACATCCAAATGGAGGGTAATAGAGCAGATGGGCTGTGATGGGATTTGGAGTGTAGCAACGACAACAACAACAACAGGAGGAGGTAGAACAACAGGTTTGTAAAGCAAGTGTAACGGGAACAGACCAATGCAGGAATGGTTTTCTGTAAGCAACTAAATATGTTATATTCATATCAAACATTATGCAACATGTTGCTGCTGTAATTTGCCTGTAGACTGTTTTCTGACAGTTCTGATTTTTAATATACAACAGCGAGTGTGTGTTGTTAACAAAGGGGTTTTCAAATGTTTTCCGGTGTAGACGTGATGTTGGACTCTAAGCTGGGGCCGGGTTTCAATCTTTTAGATGCAATTGACCTGCAAATATGATCATCCTGGTGTGCGGGCATCCCATCCTAAAATGTAAAAGGCAGCTCGATATTTCAGTCATGAAAACTCTCTGAGTTTTTGTTTGGTGTGGTAATGCGTATGAGTCTGTAAATGTGTTTGGTCTTGAGTTGATGGATTACATTTACTACACTGCTGCTGTTATTGTTGCTTCTGTTGATTATAGCTTTTGCTGCTGCTCAGAGCAAGTGCCACTTGCCAATACACACGACGACATGCTGCTGTGAGCAAGATGTGCTGCTGCTCTACAGGCATTCATGAATTACCCATAGCAGATGTATACAGGTGGAGCTGGGGAAGGTGGAGGGTAACACATCGGGGACCAATCAGCTGTGCTCTATAGATGTAATTACAATCAGATTGGTGTTTCATGATTTTCATGAAATATCTCGTGTACAAATACCAAATGTAGACTGTGAAAAATAATAGAGTGCCGAAGTGATGACGTCACTCTGTAAGTGAGTTAGCATTTTAGCACTACCGCTTCCCTCGCTCTAAAGTCTATGGGATTTTTGAATGGGTTTTTGCTAAATCGTCTGTGGTGAACAAAGCCTCTAGATATTTTAAAGTTTTGATCTGACATAAAACACACAGTTATAACCTGCTTGTGGTTTTTTAAACTTTATTGTGTCTGCTTGTGTTTTTTAAAAACTTTATATAGGCTTCAAAATGTATAAATTTTGGATTAACTTGTAAAGATTATCTTGATAGACAAAACGTGTAAGGGTCACAACTCTTTGTTAAACACAGATCTTGTTGTTTTTTGCAATTTTCCAAAAGTCTATGGGGAAAATGTATAGCCTTTCGATCGAGGGAACCCATGCGCCGCTAGCTTCCGAGTTGTCCTACAAAGTGACGTCATCACTTCGGCACTCTATAGGTAACACTTTTTAATAATTATATACTATAGTAATAACAAATAATTGTCAAACTGGTTATAGTTATTCATAGTTTATATATTGTATTTTCTAGATTGTTCATATATCATTAGGCTATTTACAAACAGTGAGCTCTTGATTCATTGTCATTAATTAATACAGTTATTATTGTTTAATCAGCTCTAGAGTTAGATAATGTTTTGGTAACACTTTACAATAAGGTTCATTTAGTTAACATTAGTTAATGTACTTACTAACATGCACTAACCATGAACAATACATTTGTTACGACATTTGTTTATCTTTGTTAATGTTAGTTCATGAAAATACAGCTGTTCATTGTTTGTTCATGTTAGTTCACGGTGCATTAACTAATGTTAACAAGATTTTAATCAAGTATTAGTAAATGTTGAAAATAACATTAACAAAGATTAACAAATGCTGTATATGTGCTATTCATTATTAGTTCATATTAACTAATGCAGTTAACTAATGTTAACTAACGAACCTTATTGTAAAGTGTTACCATGTTTTTTATGCTTTAACAAGATGCATTTATGCAGCAGAAAACATTTCCAAAATTAAATAATTGTATTTTAAATTGCCATTGTTCTAAATTTAAAGCAAATTATTAAAAATGATCTATAGATTATTAAAAAAAATACTAAAATAAAATCTAGATAATATATTTTTAGTATTAAGATGAGAGCAAATCTTTTTTAAAGCACTGCTAGACATAGAAATCTGAATTGAACCATTTTCAGTTCAGCTCAAAAGCACTTTTAAAAGCACTTTAAGCAGGTTTTACAGAGCTGATTACAATTACTGAGCAAGATAAAGGCGATAGTGGGTGAGGAAAACCTCTACAGAAAGATACAACACAAGCACCATTCATGTTTAAATATAGATGTGCATGCAAAGAGTGGACAGAGAAACAAATACAAATATAGATTTTTTTTTTTTTTTACAAAAGTATATCCAGATGTACTTTTGTGGAAGAAGAAAAAACAGTGTTTCAAAAATTAAACAGTGGTTATATCAAATTCGTTGACGTTTTTACGAATTTACAGTTTATATAATTTTCTGCATAAAACTTAATATCTTGCAACCCTCAAAAAAAACCCTGCTCCAATGCATAATAGAAACTAAATTAAATGAGAAAATATAAAAGACGTTCAGTGTTATAGAATACGAAAACCAATGAAATGATCCATCTTCTCAGCAGGCACTATTTCATCAGTCAAGCCACGGATGCTACAAAATAAATGGGAAAGTTTGGGCAGTCTTGTGTAAGCCGACTGGCACACAGCGATACAGAGACATTACTATAATTTAAAAGGGATTTTATGAGACAAAACCTTAATATAAAACTCATTTCTGTCTGCAGTCTGGAGTAGTTTGTCTGTAGAAACAATATTTGCCGAAAGTTAGGCCACACTAAAAGCCTGCAGTGGAGAACAGGGTTATAATTCACATCGCGTGCGAAGAGGTATTTCCACCCGTTGTTACTCCTCTGTTACACCTTCATTTATAAGCTTTTCTAACACAGCACCTTTCGTACCCTTTGAAACACGTTTTCTAACACAGCACCTTCTAAGGAGGTGAACTACAGGAACTTGGTGTCTAATCGAGGAGTAGTGGATGTTTTTTTCAGGGTGGGTAAGAGAGCAAGGATGCTTGCAGACGTGTGGAAAAAAAATCAACAGCGCTACAGAAATCACTGCTCATTGTTGTAAAGGGCACAAACACTCTCAGGCCTCCAAAATTGTTTATAAAATGATGATTTTCTTTTGTGTGGTGGTTATATAATTGTATCTGCTAGTCAAGAAAATGCTAGTCACATTTCTTTATAGTGCTCTACACCGTGTCCTAACTACACGCGACGCGACACATCTTTTCCATGTTAAAGGAGTAGTTCACTTTTGAAAAAAACTTTTGCTTATAATTTACTCACCCCCATGTCATCCAAGATGTCCATGTCTTTCTTTCCTCAGTCGAAAAGAAATTAAGGTTTTTGATGAAAACATTCCAGGATTTTTCTCTATATAATGGACTTCGATGGGAACCAGACGGTCCAAGGTCCAAAAGACAGTTAATAACAGTTTCAGATGCAGCTTCAAATGTCTTTAAACGACACCAGACGATGAATAAGGGTCTTATCATGCGAAACGATCGGTTATTTCAAAACTTATTCCAAAAATGTAACTTTTGGCCAAATCCTAGCCTTGCTCTATTCTGTGAGGCGCGTTTGTAACGTCACGTAATACGTAATTACGTTCAAAGGGTCACGGGCGACGTAGCCGGAAGTACAGAATCGAAATCGTTGTTTTACCTTTTAATTCCTTTTTTTGTAAACGGCGTTTGAGTTAGTTTGCACGTTCAAACCTATGCGTTCAACTTGAAAACACTGACTCTGTACTTCCGGCTACGTCGCCCGTGACCTTTTGAACGTAATTACGTATTACGTGACGTTAAAAACGCACGTCACAGAATAGAGCAAGGCAAGCATTTGTCCTTAGAAAAGTTACATTTTTATAAGTTTAAGAATAAGTTTTGAAAAAAAAACGATCGTTCCGCATGATAAGACCCTTATTCATCGTCTGGTGTCGTTTAAAGACATTTGAAGCTGCATCTGAAACTGTTATTAAATGTCTTTTGGACCTTGGACTGTCTGGTTCCCATTGAAGTCCATTATATGGAGAAAAATCCTGGAATGTTTTCATCAAAAACCTTAATTTCTTTTCGACTGAGGAAAGAAAGACATGGACATCTTGGATGACATGGGGGTGAGTAAATTATCAGCAAAAGTTTTTTCAAAAGTGAACTACTCCTTTAATCAGAGTTTTTGTCCTAACCAGACATGATGGCGACTCGCGAAGTTTCTAATTTAGAAACGGTTCCTATTTCTGCGACGTCGCGGCTGACAGATCCGCCAACAACATGGAAATTCTGCGTGTCATGGATATTTAATCATCAAACATCGACGAACTGATTATCGATGTTCAAAGGCATTAGGTCACTGTGCCACAAGCGATAACGGATAATTTACCTCAGATTTTGAAAGCATGTAATATAGCGTTCAAAATGAATTCTATGCAAACATACGACTGTAGCTACTTCGTAACAAAATTAGTCAATGAGTATATTTTGTTAATGTTTAGATTTTTAATAATGTTATTTCTTGATTTGATTATGTCCTTACCCATTTCCAATGCGAGTGCAGGCCAACAGTGTGCTTTCACAGAGAGACTCCGCCCACATGCTGTTCTGAATGGCTGTGATTTTTGATTGACACGTGGCATCTCACAGTCGCGTCGCGTCAAGTGTGGACAGACAAACTTGCTGTCGCTGGAATTTTATCGCGTTGCGTGTAGTTAGGACACAGTGTTATACAATGTAGATTGTTTTAATGTAGCTTCACATAACCATATTAATCTAGCTAAATTAATCAATTGAAATGAAATAAATTGGTTTAAAGCTTTAAGCAGCTCTACAGAAGCCAAAAATGTGTAATTGTTCAGCTCAATTTAGTTCTATGTTAGTTCTTGACTTAACATGATAGTTGATTCAACTTCATTAAACGTCATTTCTATAGTATACTAGATTGTAACTAATATAGTTTAGTATGTACTGAATGCTGCTTGCTTTTTTTGCTCAAGAGCATGATCTATCTAAGACCACATACTAACAAGAAAAGCTTCTAACCACAGGTCGATAGCTGTAGTTCCAACCACACAAATCTGCAAACTGTTTTCGACTGCTTGTTGGAGCTATATGGTTACCGAAAAACACAAAATCGTTGGAACTATGCTGGTAATGATGGAAAATAGACGTCAAACGATGCTTTTGGAAAATGCACCACAGAATGAAGTGTGAAAATTACACTTTTTCCAGTATAAATTCTCTGATAGGCTTTAATATCTTACACAGCTTTGCTTGACAAGTAAATGTATTATGTATCCTTTATAAATGTATCCTTTTTTAAAGGATGAATAGATATTTTTACTAGAAAAAAAGACAAAAATACTGATTAAGAACATGATTTTTTTTTTTTTTTTTTTTTTTTGATATGATGGTCCACCAGCACTATCTAGCATAAACTAACTGGAACCAGAAAATTGAAGCTGGTCTTTCCAAAGGGGAAAAGTGATGGAACTTCAGTCTGTTTCCTATCCAAATAAAAGAGTGCAAATTCAGCTACTTTGAAGAGCTCCTTTCACACCTGCAAAACCAGCTTTATTCTTCCATTCACTGGCCAGAAATTTAATATAGACGAGAGAAAAGAACATTTTCATAAAATATTTCGTAATTTTCGGACCTCTCTGCACTATTCTTTCCTCTCTCAGTCCCAAGGGTATAGGAGAAGAGATTGAACAGCAGATTTCAATCATACTGCATGTGTGTGTGTGTGTGTGTGTGTGTGTGTGTGTGTGTGTGTGTGTGTGTGTGTGTGTGTGTGTGTGTGTGTGTGTGTGTGTGTGTGTGTGTGTGTGTGTGTGTGTGTGTGTGTGTGTGAAGGCAAAGAATGAGATGGCTAAGGAGATAGTGGAAGTGCAGAACAGGGACCTTGGGGTAACATGCTGTGCTGGCAATACAGCCTTTTCATAATAAATGAGGAAATTGATGAAATAAGATTTTAATATAAATGCCAAAGCTGACAGATTGGTGATATGAGTGAATTCAACCACAGCATTTAATTCACAAAAAAAAAAATTAAAGAACGATTTTATGCATTTATCAATGCAGTGATTATTTAAAGCAGATATCCACAACTATAACCTCAACAAAGATCACTGTTTGACAAAGACCATTTCGAGGAAAGAGATTTTTTTAAAGTTTTCAAATAATTAAAAAAAGGTCCATAAAAGTTTCATAAAAGACTTTAGAAGTCATACAATAGAGTGAGAAACAGACAAAATTTATCTATTTATAGATACAGTAAGCAGTTTATAGAAAAAAAATCATTGACTAAGTGAATGCCTTTGTGCACATCAATGCCAATATCAACAAACAATACAAATCTATTTTAAGTGTTCACATGCAAATCAATAAACCTGCATGGGGACATGATTTTGTTTCTCCGGTAGTGAGATCAAAAACGTATAATCATAACGTTACGTATAATCATTTTGTGACATTTTCCTCTAATAGTCAGACATAAACACACTGAATAAGCAAGAAGAACACCAGTAAAGGTGCTCTCAGGCAGAGCGAAATAGAGGTCATGGGGAAAAATCTGTGTTGATCAGTTTTTGCTTAAGCTTTTAAAGTTGTTAACACGACCTTGCACATTGTCAGCTTATTACCTTGCACATTGTCATATTATGAAGCATAATAAGTAAGCCTGTGCATGTAATCACACTCCGTGAGAGACTCGAGTTCATCGGATTCGTTAACGTATCATTCAGAGCAGTTTTGTGAACTGGATCAACAAGATTAACAACAGAACGATTCAAATTGGACATTGTTATTTCTTTTTCTTTTCAGTGAATGGTGACCTACAGAGTTAGTTCACACATTTACTCACTGTTCATGTTGTTCGAAACACATAAGATATTCGTTCATCTTTGAAACACAAATGACATGCAACAAGCAAGCATGTTTGAGCATCCATTTACAATATTTGATTTGCTCTATGCATAAAATGTCCATGAATAAAAGCCTAAATGAAATCTGTTCATCATATAAAGCGATCACGTCTCTTCAGAAGACTTGGATTGAACCGATCAATCCATATGAATTACTTTTACAATGCATTTAGCAGAGTCAAAGTCTTAAGGGAAATTGACTTTAATCAAAAAGATCATAATTTGTGTTTCAAAGACGAACGAAAGAACTAACACCATCTACATCTTTGGTGTCACTGAACAGACAGCATGAATATATCATCGTGACACATTCAGAGAACACATCAATAGATAGTTTCAATACGAAAAAGTAATTCCCATACTCAGCAACATTTCGATCCCCTGAAGCACCATCAATATTCCCAGCGCTAGAAATGATAGACATCGCGAGCATAAATAAGAGAAGGAACATGTGCCACACAATCATCCACAAACATGAAAATCCAACACTGATTCCTCAATGAGCCTAAACACACAATCTGCATTATGTATCAGCCAGAAAAGCTTTGATGAGACCGAAACGGCTGTATCTCGAGAAGGACGGGAAGCTTTTTCTGCTCATATGAATGGTTTTTGAAACACGTCAACAACTGCAGGGCGAAAAAAGCTAAATGCTAACAAAAGAAGCCTTACAGTATTTTTCGTACCCTTTGGAAAACTGTTTTGAAGTATAAAGTGTCTGGAGAATCCCAAGCACCAGTCCTCATTTATCGAAAAAGACCTTGATTAACGCCGCCTTCACTGGCCAGCTCCGATGCGGCTGCGAAACGACCGGAAGTCATTCATTTCCTATGGAGATTCGCAGACCGCATGCGAATGGGTCCGAAACGGGTCCGACCGAGTGCGGTGCGAAGAAAATCGTGTCCGTTGGTCATCCGGATGCGTTCAAAAATTTGAACTCTTGCGAAAAGCTACGGACGGTTCCTATCCGACAATTCCAGCGGAAGTTGAGCGTTGCTATGGTACTGATAAACAAACCTGAATTATTAACTTTTAATAAAATAAATATTGATTTTATAACGATAAGTTGTCATGTCATTTTTTATTTTCATGACTTTCTAACGTTTATAAGGGCAGTTAATACAATTAAACTGAAGGTAGACATTAAACTATTGACCACTATATCACATTTTTTAGCCGACCTGACATGTCAACGTCCTCCTCACGCAGCATAACCCTCATCAGAGAGATCATTCAGAACTGACAGAATCAACTTTTAATCTCTCCGCCATTTTTGTTCTACCCGCGTCCAACGCTTTTCACTGTGTAGTACGACGTCCGTTGGGAACGTATTGCGTATTACGGAGCTGATTTAAACTGCCAGTGTGAAGGCGGCGTAATAGCGATAATTTTGATGATTGTTTGTCTGTGTGTGTTTTATAACATGCACACCTTTCCATCGCGACTCTCTGCACCCCTTCCGCACAACATGTGATGGACCTCATTGGAAAGGCAAGCTGACAGCCATGTTTAATTTCTCTGCAATAACAGAAAATTGAACTCTCCAGGGGGACTGCGGAGCGAGAGAGCTTTTCATCACACGCACTATAATGTTATAATACCGACGTGCATACAAACACCATACACCTGCGTTTCCGTCCTGTAGTGTGACAAACGCACTCTGAAGCTCGCGAGTGAAAGAAATCGAGACAGGAGAGGACAAAAACAGCATTATCCCGACTGAGCCTGGGAAAACAAGGACATAAGGGAGGCGTAATCACTAATATGTGTCAGAGGTGACCTTCCCCCACCTAAAAGAACAGCAAAAAAAGAAGAAGCCGGGAGCGATTATTTTGTGGAACAGAGAGAAAACCATTAGGCCATGGAGATGAGCCTGAGCTTTGTGTGCTCCACGTCCAGCATACGTGTGTCGGAGGGGGTCATCGCTGATCCCAGGACTGTAATGAGGCTAAAAACATCACCTCCGAAGTGTAGCTAATGATGCGCTCGCACTGATCCGGCTTCCGCTGCTAATCGTGTTTCAGGCAGCCGAGCGCAGCGCCTGATCCTCGCTCGCCTCCAAACAACAACAGCAGCAAAGGAGGGAAAAGATAAAAAAAATATATACCCCCACCAACTATTTTCTGAAACTCCGAGCCGAGATGAAAGTGTTCAGGCTGTTGATGCAAATGCTAGGATGATGAATATTTATACACATTTAGATGTAAAAGAGCGCGTAGGGGAACACCGTAGTCGCGCGCCTCCCTTAACCTCCTGAAGCTGAGGGCCAAAAACATACGTCGAAAAACACAGTTCAGTCTGCTGTCAGAGAGTCATGGGAGTCGTGTATTTGTTTAAACAAAGCTTTTCAGGAACAGTCCTGGAGGGAGAAATTTATTCATAACATAAATAAAAAAATGACTTGCTTTTTTTGGTACAAGGAAACTAGGAAAAGCTGCTGTAGAATGGGGCAAAATTATTAGCTTCCTCCTGAGCACCACAGCACACACAAAGATACAGTACATAATCCTGCTGTTAATTGTGAAATTTGGGAGCTGAGAGGGGAGCCCGACACTGACAGAATAATAGAGTCATTTCGCACCGGCTGTTTAATAAGATAGGGCAGAGCTGACTCAGACCTCCTGTTTCAGTTCAGAAATGGTCTATGAGTAATGGGTGGGATACTTGCTGAGATCTGTAAAAAATAGTCAAAGCATAAATGTCATCCAGGCCTGTGTGAGCTTCATCTTTTAGTTCAGTTGCATTGGTACTCAACCTTGGATAATTTGGGAACCAAGCTGGCTAATCTTTTGTTTGTGCGAGACACGTTTTTGAAACGCTCTCTGAACACGAACTGAATATTCCCGTTCTGCACATTTGGTAACAAAATTTTACATGAACTAGCAAGCCAATTATTTGGCCTTAGCTACTGAAGTCCCCATTTAAATATGCTTACTTGGTAAATATACACACTGCTGGGTTTTGTTTTTTTTTTCTACTGAAATGTAGGGTCATTATTGGGGTTATTTTTAGTGGTTTTTGTGTAGATTTTGTGTCATAGCAGCGGCGTTACTACAACCATGCTGATTAGTTACAGAACGCAGATTAAAGGGATAGTTCACTTTGAAATTCATTTTTGATATGTTTTAGCTTACCTCAAGGACATCCAAGATGTAGGTGTCTTTGTTTCTGCAGTATTTTCAATTTTGATATTTTTAGGTCAAACCGTTCTTGTCTGGCAGTCATATAATGGAGGCTAAGGGGGAGTAAGCATGCAGAGAGAAGTCCAAATTAAACATGATTTAATGACTCGTAAATGGAAGTACACATTGATGGCCTAAGACACGAAACGAGCGGTTTGTGTGAGAAAACAACAGTATTTATATCATTTTTACCTCTTGTAATCATAGCCATGACAAAATGATCTGACGGCACGGGCGCTTCGGTCTGCGCCGGAAGTGATCGATTGCGCGCCTACGTCACTCTTTGTTTATACAGAGATTTCGGAAGTTTTACCTTTCACTAAACATATTTAGATATACGGGAAACCGCAATGGAAGACGATTTCGGTATATCTAAATATGTTTAGTAAAAGGTAAAACTTCCGAAATCTCCGTGTAAATATTGAGTGACGTCACACGCAAGCGATCACTTCCGGCGTAACATTGAACTGATTCAGTTCGGTTCAGTTGGAGATTGCACAACTGATTCAGATCACTTGGATGTTACTGTGATTACACGAGGTAAAAACGATATAAATACTGTTTCTCACAAAAAACGCTCGTTTCGTGTCTTAGGCCATCAATGTGTACTTACATTTACGAGTCATTAAATCATGTTTAATTTGGACTTCTCTGTGCATGCTTTTTGGTGGACCCCCTTAGGCTCCAGTGTATGACTGATAGACAACAACGGTTTGACTGAAAAATGTCAAAATTGAACATACTGCGGAAACAAAGACGCCTACATCTTGGATGCCCTTGAGGTAAGCTAAAACATATCAAAAATGAATTTCAAAGTGAACTATCCCTTTAATTTTTGTACAGTAAAATAAAGGTGTATGTTTTATATATATCCAAATAATGATATGGAGCAAAGGCGAATGGAAACAGAGCAAACAAAACCAAAACAGAATGAGACCGTTACAGTAGCGCCCCCTTCCGGAAGGCACTATAACTAATACACCTGATGAATTGGCGTGCACAGACCTCTGCGGTGCCAGAGGCGAAATATTGTTCCGAGTGGGGTGGGGTGGATGGGTAGAAATCCCTCGCTAGAAATCACATTCCGTTTCCCTCTCGGTAGAAATCGCCCCTTTTTCACTACTAACAGGGCAGGGGCTCAAGAAGGAGGAGGGTGCAGAGCATGTGACATTTGAGTGTTTTAATGTTGGTTACCCAATAGACTTATATGTACCTTTTCTTGACCCTGCATTGTTTTGTTTTTTTTTTGTTTTTTTTTAGTCTGTCTTTTGTGCCTTGTGTATTTTGTGTGTAACTTATTGTTGTCTTGGACTTTTTCACCTTATCTTGGCCAGGTCGCCGTTGTAAATGAGAATTTGTTCTCAATCGGCCTACCTGGTAAAATAAAGGTTAAATAAAAAAAAAATAAAAAAAAAGGAAAGAGTGGGAGTCGGTGGAGACAAACACCATGGGATTGATCGACGGAGGCCGAACCAGGGTGCGTGGAGTATCCAGCAGACCAGCGGAAAAGTCGAAGACTCGAGAGTGGGGACTCGGGAGGGAACTGGATCTGCGGACCACAGATCAATTAGGCAGAGGTCCACTCCTGGCTCTAGATGGGTTGGACAGTTCGCGTAAACTACAGGCTTTGATAGCCGGCTCTGATTCTGGGACAAGCTCGGTGAGTGCCTTGGGCTCGTAGGCTGAGGGAGGGGGTGGGGGCCCAAATACTTAAACACATTACGGTGTTCTGTGAGGATGAAGAGGAGCCACGCTGGTCAGTCCACCAGTCTCCATACCGGCATGATGATAAATATTCTGAAAGTTCCGATCCAATCTGACTTTTGACCTGTGATGCAGCCTAAATCATACTGTTCGTTCGTTGGCCAGAGAAGAACTGGCCCCCCGACTGAGCCTTATTTCTTATTTCTACAAAAGGATTTTTTCTTTATTCTGTCACCTGATGGAGTTTTGGTTCCTTGCCCTATTTCACCTTTGGCTTGCTTAGATGGGGACACTTAATATTCAACAATATTATTGTATTGTACTGTACTGTACTGCCTGCACTGACACAATTGACCTATGGCTAAGCCACGCCCCCAAACGCAATGAGCCAATCACAGTGTGCAGCTACCCCAATACACTCAGACATTCTCTGCTTCCACTTCTATTAAAAAAGTATTGGATTTAGTCAGTTTTCATTCGTTTTTCTTGTCATTTTAAGTTTAAATTGGTCAAACGGTGTGCATGGGCTCCAACACTAGGTTCCAGAGAGGCTGGGCGACGGTGTGTATTTTTTTACCCTTTCCCAAGCCACATCTCAACCGAGATAAGTGTCTGCTCAAGATTAAGTTATGCGATTAAGTTATGCGGTAGACAACAACCAACGAAATGTGGATAAATCAAACAAGGATGTCTACATCTGTTCTAAGTTAAGTCAACAACGTATTTGAACGTTATCTTTAAAATCTAACGTAACGTTAAGGCTAACGTTAGACTAACATTCTATTATTACCAGCATAATGAGTATTTAAACATTCTCTATGGTATTAGAGACACACTGTCTCTTTCTCTCTCTCATATGTAGGCTAGTTATAAACTCTTATAACTTTTAATGATTAGTGCTTTATTTTTAAAGTTTGTGGGTAAGAATTCGTCATTTCTTTTTTTTTCACAAAAAAAAAAACAATCCTCATTTAGGGGATGGAATCCAAGAAATATCCCTTATTTTCAATGTTCAATGTTGACAGCTATGCTTCGAAGGACACGAGACGGGAGGCTCTGTTTCTGAACTTATAATCGGAACACAAGAACAACATAGAGACAAAACACACCAGCCTCGCTTCTCTCTACCATTTCCAAACTCGTCGTATTAACCCTATAACTGCCGCTGCAAAATAAAACAGCAATTTCAAAACAATTATAAAGAGTCTGTGTGCTAACTTTGATTATGGTTGCACTCGCACTTATTGTTTGCACTTCAAATTTCAATGAGTTCAGTTAGGACGTCACACAGAGCCTCAATCAGAAGTTCAGGAAGCTCTTAAATGTACAGTAAGGTCTGAAGAGACTCACGTGAAATTAAACAGGAGAAACACCAGTCAATAAAACCTTTTTCAGTGCTTGTATATTGTTTTCTTTCAATGCATTTGATAATTCATACTCATAAAGTAGACCTGAAATGACATGCATTAGTGCATTATTAGTTAAAAGATTGCAAAATGCACCTGCATACTATTTTTCCAGTCATGAATTTTGTCATTGAGGATTTCTGAAAAATTGTGCAAAAATCTTGCCTCGTCTCGTTCTTGCGAGATAAGCGCCTCGTCGCACCCCTACGAAACGAACATAGTTGAATTATTTGTCTGTTATCACTGTAATGCTGCTTTGAAACAATACTTATTGTAAAAAGCATCATGTAAATAAAGGTGACTTGACTTTTAACTTTTCTGCGACATGTAGTTGCTAATAAAAAATAATGTGTCCAAACTCAAAGGAACATTTAAAGGATTTGAGTTAATCTGGCAGTGGTGGAGGAAGTACTGAATCTCAGTACTTAAGTAAAAGTACAAATAACCAGATAAATATTTACTTTAGTAAAAGTAGAAGTAACACAATGACAACCATACTTAAGTAAAAAGTACCTGATTTTAAATGTACTTTAAGTATTAAAAGTAAAAGTACTTGCATAATAATTGATTCTCTTAATGACTATTTTCTAATGATTAATAAAACATTTAATTCTAACTCATTCAACCTAATACTCCTATAATGATGTTCAATAAGGATGGAAAAAAAGTTGTTGTCACCATTTCTGAAACAAGCTTGCAATTAGGCAATATAAGCCATATCTATATGTTAATAACTATGTTTGGCAGTAAACGCGATTAATTTATGGTGTAATTCTGAACCTCTTGGCTTGCCATAATCCTAACCTAATGTATGTGATATTACACACCGTGTGTTTACTATGCATGTAAAAACAAATTTTCCTGTATAAATTGCACGATAAACACACTGCGTGCGAGACGCATTTAGTTGATGTATCTATGGCAACCAAACGTCACTGGTGAGACAAACGTGCAACGAACGGATGGTCAGATTACGTTTTGGCAGGGGAAAAACTGATCTGAAAATGTAATGAAAATGTAACAGAAGTTGTAGAAATGTAGTGGAGTAGAAAGTATAATAATTGCTGCAAAATGTAACGAAGTAAAAGTAAAAAGTATGCACTATTTATTCTACTTAAGTAAAGTAAAGATACGTGGAAAAATGTACTTAAGTAAAGTAACGAAGTATTTGTACTTCGTTACATTCCACCACTGTAATCTGGAAGTACCTACACATTTATTTAGTTGATTTTAACCAAGCATGTTATATTGTAAGTAGTATGTCACTACATGGTCCATCAATGTAAAGTTAAAATAATTCAGTATGCATTATAATAATACTTTAAGCATCTAAAATCAATTCAATATATTTTTAAAAAGCTATAAAATCCATAAACGTTTTGTCCCAGGTCCAATGATTTTGAACAAATCCCACTCCATTAAACAAAAACAGCTTACAGCACCTTTAATCTATAGTTCTGCTCAGTAAAGTAGATAAGAGCTGGACAGTTTTTCATCTTAAAACACACACAGCTCCCAAGCAGAAGTCCATCCACTAACGTCCCTACTTAGAATCGCTGCAGGGCACACAGGCGTTCCCAGACGAGTGTGAGATTGCCTTATCCGGATGAGTGATGGCATCCGAGACTATATGAAGCCTGGTGCATGTCCTTCTTTTTTTGGCCCTACAGCCGGCAGCTAAAGTACATCTGCACATGGCAATTTTATCACTGCCTCAACCTTCATAAAGCTTGTCTGGAAAAAAGACTTGTCTGGTGATAATAAAAACATGTTTTGGAAAGTTGCGAAATTGTTTGGGGACTGTATAATCTAGAAGATTGATGCCATCCCTCGCTCTTATTTTGGCTGCGCCTGCTCTTGTTGCTTTCCTTGGCAGAGAGGGATATGTTTACTGCTGCAACAAGAGGAACGGCACGTGATCGTTCAAGATGAGCAAGCTGCGCGTGGACGCTTGACACACACACATTCATTTTCCAGGCTTCGTGGTTTTGTGGATCCAGATAGGCTTTTTATCACAACAAAAAACTTTAATGGTTATAAGGGTTAGAAATGCATGATTTTACAACCACAGCACTCAAACAGCAGGTCAAGCCAAGGTCACATGATCTATAGTGGGCCAATTAAAGAGCTGTGAACATCAAATCTCTGCTGCTAAGAGAGAATTTCTCCTGAGATGCACTATATAGCCTGTGGTCATAAATGCCCAGACTGGATGAGATCCTCAGAATGACGTCTGATATTTGATTTCTTCACTAGAGAGCTTCGTTTGATTGACCGACACTGTAAGAGTCAGACGCCTGCAGGCATATGAGTAAAAAAAAAAAATCTCTGCACACACCTGCACCGGTGAACCTGAAAAATAAATTAATTCCTACATCATTTCACCCCAAAATCAAATGTGTTCTTGACAAATTTCGTGGGGTTTACCAGTACCCACATTCCAGCAGCGAGTGGTGGACTCCTTTTCACACCAAGACGAATATTCTGTGAACAAATTTGTTTAATTTGAATGAATGGCTGTTCATTCTGTTCAGACCGACTCAATCATTTGCAAGCATTGAAAGGTGTTTTAAGTTCTTTTTCAACTCAATGCGAAAAAACAACAACCCAACCAATAAGATTTGCGCTTTTGGTCACATGCCCAGTCTCACTACTTTAATGTGGAGGTGCTCATTGCGACTTGACTGTGGTTTTAACTAGGGATGCACCGTTGTATCGGTGTCGGCCAGCAAAAGCAATTATTTTAACTATTGGTTATTGTCCTATTGTTAAAAAACAGTTTATATATCAAATCATAAACTGGGTGGAAAAAATACTATCATTAAAGGGCGGAAAAATACTATAACTCATATCGTGCATGAGAAAAATGTCTCGGTAATATTTAAGGTGACAGTTAAGGCCAATTTATACTTCTGCGTCGAGGGTACGCCGTTGTGAGCATTTATACTTCTGCGTTCAGGTCTTGGTTGCTCTGCAGTACTGCTGCGAAACTCTAGTTGGCGGCGGAGGGTTTCAATGTTCCACTGTGTTTAGATTCCTCATAGCTAGGTTACTACAAGCAATAACGACTGAAAGAGAGCTGATCATGTTGGAGTTGGAGCTTATTAAGGTGGAAAAACCGTTCACTTTAGTGAAATTACTAAAACTGAAAGGCAGAAATGAGAGAAGACGTCGGAGGAGATGGTACGTGTGGAAATCATAGACAGTGGTGGAAATGCGTGAGAATGTATGTGCGGAAATGCGTAGGAGGAAATGCGATGCTACCAAGCCGACCAATCACCGAACTTGCGGTCCGCGTCGTCGCGACGTGCAGGTACATTTTTGAAGAGGTGCGCGTCAGGCGACAGCGAAGGGTACGCGGTATGGGACGCGTCTGTGCGTATGCTACGCCGTACCTACTGTATAAATTGGCCTTTACACGTTATTACATGTACTTGCTATAGTAATAGTAAATTATGCTTAATTACAAGTAACTAACCGCAAACCCTAACCGTAACTCGATAGTAAGTATTAATATAAATATTACTTACTACTGAAATAACCACTCGTTACAACCGAGGTATGCAGCAAAGCATTTGTGAAGCCACAACACGTTCAACCTTGAGGCGGATGGGCTACAACAGCAGAAGACCCCACCGGGTACCACTCATCTCCACTACAAATAGGAAAAAGAGGCTACAGTTTGCAAAAGCTCACAAAAATTGGACAGTTGAAGACTGGAAAAATGTTGCCTGGTCTGATGAGTCTCGATTTCTGTTGAGACGTTCAGATGGTAGAGTCAGACTTTGGTGTAAACAGAAGGAGAACATGGATCCATCATGCCTTGTTACCACTGTGCAGCTGGTGGTGGTGGTGTAATGGTGTGGGGGATGTTTTCTTGGCACACTTTAGGCCCCTTAGTGCCAATTGGGCATCGTTTAAATGCCACGGCCTACCTGAGGATTGTTTCTGACCATGTCCATCTCTTTATGGCCACCATGTCCCCATCCTCTGATGGCTACTTCCAGCAGGATAATGCACCATGTCACAAAGCTCGAATCATTTCAAATTGGTTTCTTGAACATGACAATGAGTTCACTGTACTAAAATGGCCCCCACAGTCACCAGATCTCCACGTAATGGAACGGGTTAAGCACAAAACTATTTATATTATCATTAATATTTTATAAAATATTAACAATCAGGTGTTATTTGAATTATATTTTTATTAATAATAATACATAAAAGGTGAACATTATTACATTATGATAATAATAATAATGTTGTTTTCATATTCTTTTGTCACTGTTAAAATATTTCTAAAAATAAGTGTTTATATGTTATTCGATTCACATATTTTATAATAGCTATTACGTTTTTTTTTCTAATTTAAATTGTTTTGAGAAAGCGCACTGACTGACACATTCTCACACACAAACCGTCGTCTGATGCACTGCCTTCGTTTAGCTCTTGTTACCAGTGAATAAGGAAGGATCTGCTGCCTAAAAAAGATGAAATATTCTCTTGTGCAGCCTAAATGTCATTGGTGCAATGCAGGGAGCCCCAGGCCTCTAAAGAGGGGCTGAGAGAAAACAAGTAAACGGCAAGAAAGAGAAGATGGGTAAAGGTGATAAATGATGTAACTCCTGGGTTTATCTGTGACACCACACTGATACACAGAGTACTTCTTGCCTGAGATGACACATGTGAGGCTAGATACATTTAGTCACTTACATCTTACACTCTAAGAGGACACTTTTTGTTACCAAAGCCATTCATAATGAAATACACAAATCATTCTATTCTAGTCATCCAATTACGAGTGCATTAGTTTGTGAGTGCTCATGTTATGAATCTACTTTTGATTTTTCCTGGAACTCCTTGTGCTACAAGGATCTACTCCAACAAATTCTCATTAGCAGAACAACAGAAATCTGTTAACAACTGGCAGAATTAGCACTGGGCTGGAGAGGCTCTAACATATGTTTGAGGCGAGCTGGAAATGGAGAGCCAGCTGCTTGCAGCAAGGGCTGATGGGTAACAACCGACAAGCCAAAAGAAGAGTTTTTTTTTGTGAGCAATGGAGGAAAAAGATTGACATTATCTGAAACTAGGATGAGCGTATGAGAAATAACAAGTCCTCCAGCCCCCTCCTGTCTGTGGTCATGATATCAGAGCTGATGATTCCATGCTTGGCTTCAGTCAAGAGCCTCTCCACCAGGTGCTGACATTTCATCTGAATGAATTAGTCTACGCTTTCCACAACACAAATTTACTTTCTAGATAGAGCGAGTCTATGTGTGCCTCACTATACTGTATAGTGGCTAACTGACTAAATAGCTGAGCATTTTTCAGTGGAATGACTATTTTGAGTAGCTCAAAATAGTCTATTTTCCCCATTACTAACTAAATTTTCCAATGAATAACAGAAATACTAAATGACTCTGTCACATTGTACTGCGCACAAAGCTTTACAATGAGTGAGCAAGGCGAAAATCAATCACACTCACCTAAAACATACACTCTCTCTTTGAAGTAGAATTTGAGAAGTCTGATTTATTTTAGTGAATCACTTTGATTGGACAAGTTTCAAACTGGTTCAAAGAAAGAATCACCAATTTATTGGAGTCCCAGTGCTTTTTCATTCTCTTTTTGTATTGAAATATCCGATTAAATAGCACAGGTCATCGCATTTGTTTTATCAGATGCAGATAATGTAAAACTTTCGCTTTATCTTATTATACCTAATTAGATAATCCCCCTTATTGTAGTTAGACATTTTTTATTGGTAGCTTGTAGAGTAGCTATCTACTTCAAAAGGGATCCCAAAAGGGAAGCTGAGCACTATGGAAGATGTGTTTGGTGAAAAGCATAGACTGTAAAAAAAAATATGGACAAAGCGTCTGTGACATCACCCATAGACTTTCTGAAGAACAGTTTTGAGGCTGTTTATGGGGGGTATGGGTGGCGCCATATTGGAAAATCTTGAGAAAGGGGGTATGGGTGGCACCATATGGGGAAATCTTGAGAAATACAAAATACAAATGAAAGAAAATTGTAAATTAGAAAAAAAATTATAGAATTATAGAATGTTAGAAAAAAAGTTTTTGCTCAAATGGCAACATCACACACTTAGTTAGAAAAGTGAAATTAAAATCAACCACCCCTGAAGTGAATACATAAAAATCAGCTGTCAAGCGGTTTTTGCTTTACCCTAATACACTGGTAAGCCTGCAATATTGATTTTTATTTTTAGCAACCAGGGAAATTTTTTATATTTATGTCAAGTCCATAAACAATGGGAAATACAAGTCTGGCTAGGCTACTCAGCCTTTCTTCTTACTATCTGTAGCTAGTCAAATCTGCTCTCATATACCATATATTTACCTCAAACCATAAGATTTATCCTCATTGAAGAGCAGTGTCGAAGTGGCGACGTCCGAAAATAAACAAAGAAAATAAAAGATAAAATAGTGGCAAAATAGTGTAGATTTAAAGAGTAACTAAACCCTAAACCAACTTTTTTTAGTTAATGATCTGTAAGAATGGATCTTTATTAATACCAGTCATTGATTCGAGTAACTTTTTTGGCATTTGTGTATAAAGTGTTTTATTTCTACAATATATGGTGGTCTCTCTCTCTCTCTCTCTCTCTCTCTCTCTCTCTCTCTCTCTCTCTCTCTCTCTCTCTCTCTCTCTCTCTCTGTAGGAGAAGAGATAATCAATGCCCTGCAGTGATTGGATGCTGAGGGGAAGGGGAGTCTTTAAACTGCAACCATCATCAGAGTTGTGTTGGTGGTGGAGTGACTGTGTGCAACAGCTTTGAGGTCTCATCTTCAACCCCAGACTTGATGTTGTGTTGAAGCAAGTAGTTGGTGGTGTTGTGTCTCTTTACCTCATTTTTGTTCAACTTACTGATGGAGAGTTTTCTCTCCTTAGACTCTTTTGCTCACACTCTTGAGACTTAAAAGGCAAAAGTGAGTGTTAACTTAAATGATAAATGAAGAAAGTAGTTTTTATTTCCAAATTAAGCAAAAGAAAAGGAGGGGTAATCGCATCCAAAATAAAAGTTTGGGTTTCCATAATATATGTGGGCGCACTGTGTATAATTATTTTAGATAAATACACAAACATGCTTGTATATAATTAAGAATTATTTTCATATATATAATGTATATAGATTTATATATAATTTATATTATATATAAATATTTTTATATAAATAATATTTTTTCTTAAATTTACACACACACATATATATATATATATATATATATATATATATAAATATATATATACACAAAATAATTATACACAGTGCACCCATATATTATGTAAAATCAGACTTTTATTTTGGATGTGATTAATCACGATTAATCGTTTGACAGCCCTAAACAAGAGTACAGAAAAATAAGCTAACTCCCTTGCTAACATAAACAGGATAAAAAGTCAAGTTCAAAATAAATGGCACCCACCTTCCTACTAACTCCACAAATAAAGAAATAAATGATTAACTTATAAACTTCAAGTAAACCAAGAGACAAAAAAATTTTCTTTATCTATACTTGAGTATGTGATTTCTTTCAGGGAACGTCTTCACCGAGCTTATCAGTTAGCTCAGACTCATCTGAAGGAGTCTGAAGCAAAGATGTAAACTCATTTTGACCACAAAGATGCGAGGTGTGAGTTTCTGGCCCTACTTCCAGCCTTGCAAGCTAAGTTCTCTGGCCCTTACATCACTGAGAGAAAACTTGTTATAATGAAGTTGGCACTCCTGAGCGGCGCTCTTCATTGTTTTCCTCCCCTAGATCAATCAGTAAATTATAACATCATTTAACTTTTTTTTTTTTTAAATGTTACTAATTTCAGAATGTTCAACATTCAATGGAAATGTTCCCTTAAAGCCCCCCTCTGGTGAAAATAAAGCTTTTAATGTTGTTTATATGTCTATGTGGTGTTCTGAAAATGCTTTAAAACAAACTGTGTGTAAATTCATCATCAAAGTCAACATCTTTGCTGAGTATTTTCTCCTTAAAACCACAGTGAACCAAAGACACTCTCAAAAACGCGGTTTGAAATCACTGGCGTTTTTGACGTCACACCTTGTAACCAGTCAAATCAACGTCGTCAATGAGTGGATCTCGAAGCTGGCGCGAGTGAGTGGATACGGGGCTAATTTACATATTCATAGAACTGAGAATACTAGGGCTGGGTTTTGAGACAAATTTCACAATTCGATTCGATTTCGATTCACAAGCTTGCAATTCGATTCGATTTCGATTCGATTCAATATCGATTATTTTGGATATCAGTTACAATAAATGGCAAAAAGGGAATCAAATCTCTTAAATGCTGTAAACTATGGTCTATATATATAGTCTAGTTGTAGCCTACTAGGCTTCATTAGCCTAATATGAAGGCAATAATTAACTGTTTTATAGCTATACAAACACTTAAATTATACTTTTATTTATTTTTATAATAAGAAGATTATATGAAATATAAACATTTAAATGGTGGCTGTCATAAAAACTTGCCAGATTTATTCAAATATGCATTAAATATTGAAGAACACTAACGAGTGTGGACTAACGAGTTAATGTGGGTTTTATGAGGTAAATATGACGATACATGACATTGATTACAAGCTGTTTAACTGACGTCTTTCCACGGATGAAACGCAGTTTGAGCGAATCAATGTGATATGATACGGATTTCGATAAGTTGTACTCTATCTTTTAACACACTTTCAGATGCTTATTCATGTTTATTTGGCGCTGTGACTGGTATTATTAAGCCGGAAGAGAGATCAGCGCTGCTGCTTCTCTGGAGCTGTGCCAGAGCGATCTCACGCCACAGCGCCAAAACGCTATTTATGTTTTGAATTTCTAAAGAAAATGGACGTAATTTGAAAATTGAGACTTTGTTTCATATCAATAGTAACAAAGGACAAAGATTATTGCGATTTGTTGGATGCGCGCAGCCGCGATACAATGTCTCATTCTTTCAAAAGAAACAGGATGACTAATCGATTCTTGAGATTTAAGAATCGATATCGGTTTGTAAAAATGAGAATCGATTAATATCGAGAAATCGATATTTATTACCCAGCCCTAGAGAATACTAAATGAGGCAAGGGTGTAGTTACATTCACGTTTAAATATGTAATTTTGGTGATCAAAGATGAGTTTTTAAGGTATACAATTATTGACTACAGGGTGACTTTAACATTTGCATAACCATGAAAAAACATTTAGAGAACATTCATTTTCAAAACTTAAAGGTAGGGTAAAGGCATTTTTTAATAAACACTTTTTGTTGCACTGGTGGCAATAAAGACCCTTTTTGAACATTTAAGCTATTCATACCCGATCCATTCATATTCCAAGTTTGAAACAAAGAGGGAAGTCATAACAGTGTACCCAACAGCAAGGTTAGGCATCTCTCAATTGCTTGCTTTTGGCAAAGCCACATGGACTTCTGCAAAACTATCATTAGCATATCCACCGCTGTGCATGAGGGCATCAGAACAGACCATTTGAGCCTTATAAATAGTGCAGTAGGTCAGTGCGGCTCTATCTATTATTTTTATGAAAGCAGCAGCGAGGACTAACGAGGCTGCAGGGTTAGAATGGCCTCAGGAGTGGAGCTCCAGCACTGTCAGGCCTTATGTTTTCATAAAGCTCATCTCAAAGCCTGTGCGCAGTTATTGCACCTCTAGACATCATAAAAACAGGGATTATAGTAATTTTCTGTCAGCCCTGGCAGTCTTTGCACATCAGAGATTGATTTTTGGTACTTTCACTGTATAGTCAAATAAGCTTCTGTGAACTTTAAAAGGGAGAGATGCATTCGTATTTACAGTTTTCAGCGAGATTTTTTTCTTTTCTCTGCTGAGGTAAGTTGAGGAAGATTTGACCAGAATAGAACCGTCAACCATCTTCACAGCAAGAAACATTGATTTAGATGTTTTGGTTTGACAGGCACAGAAAACACAAACAAACAGTACAAATGTGGAGTGAATCACACTGCCTTGAGTATACAGGCTGCTAAAAGAAAGACACAAACAGAAATAAAAACATATGAAGGGAATGTAAATGTGAAACCAGTCTGCAGGAACTTCCTGCTAGACAAACGCACAACAAGAACTACGATGAAAAAATTAATGTTTTATGATTTGAAATAATGTTAAGATTTGGATCGTTTTTTCAATAATAATAGTAAAAAACTATTTACATACCAACATGACATGATGACTTTTGCGTAAACATATACGCCACTTTCGAGTCAGGTGGCGTGTTATCTCTACGCATTTTGTGCTATCCGCGTGTTTGCGTGTATGTCTACGCCATCAACGTCCGCGTCATTCCGCGTGTCTGTACACACCGTCAAATCTCCAGTCATAAATGCCATTAACCCCAGTGACGGTTAGGTTTAGGGACGGGGTTGAGGTAAGTCATATATTTATATAACGTTAAGTCAACGGCGTTCATAAACACGCTGAAAAGCGATTATGCGTCTTGATAGCACGCCAAAAATGGAAATACGAATTGGCGTGTCATACACACGCTACTTCATGAGATCAGTCTGTACATACAGAAGCTCAATTTTGTTATTTCCACTTTATAAGAAATCAGTGTGCAACTGTGAAATTGTCACATCTATGTTCTGTTTTGGTTTATTCTAGTTCCTGTTTCATTTGTTCTCATTTTCCCTCAATAATGGTTGTTATTTAGTTAATTTATGCATCCTGATAAAGTTCCCTTGGCCTTTGGAATTAAAATAGACCCACATCATCACACACCTTCCACCACACCTAGAGATTGGCATGGGGTACTTTCCATAAGATCATCTTTCAATGCAAATCAAACCAGCTATTAGGCTAACTGAAGTAAAACCATGCCAATCTCTAGGCATGGTGAATGGTGTGTGATGATGAAGGCCAAGGGAACTTTATCAGGATGCATATTATCCTGGATCCATGAAATAACTGGCTTTTAAAAATACAAATCTGCCTGACTCTATGGGAATTTAACATAGGGGGCAATGACTATATGCACCCTGTATTTTAAGGAAAAACATTTATTTATTTATGATACATTATTCATTCACAAAGAAAATTTATGTCCTTAAAGGTTGGGGTTTTCCTCATTTTTCTAATTAAGGCATTAAGATCAATATCCAAAAGATGATTTTTTTATTCCTCTTTTTAGGCAACTTTAGCATGGGTGTCCAAACTTATTCACATCACTGTATATTTTTACTCTGAAGAAATGGTGTCCACGTGCATGGTTTTAAGACTGTAATATCTGAAAACGATATAAAATCACGGCTGATTTTGTCCAAGAAATGGGAAAGATTAGTGCTGTAATTGATGTTGATGGTAATTGATTTGGATAGTTGTGCTGGTGTCTTCACACAGTAAACATCTCTGAAACACATCAAAGGGGATTTTTGCCTTGTATCATCATAAAATGGTAATTTCAGAACGTTATCAGTTCAGGAAAAAACTCCATAGCTTCAGTAACATTGCCATGCTGCAGTGGGTAGAAGCGGCCACAATAGTGAGCTTATTTCAAGTCACAGCCTGCCACAGATTGATCTGATTAACAGTCATATCAAGGCATATGGTTAAACAGTTTTGTGCATGTCACACCAGAAAAATACTGATGACAAAGAACTACAATGAAAAAGTAACTACAGTCCACATAATTATTTCGTCTATAGTAAGATTTTCCAACCACCTTGTTTTTTTTTCCCCTATATAAGGCATTACCCTTTAGAATTTCCCTACAAATGTAAAAGGGCATACACATTATCTCTCAGAAGAATCACAGCAATTAAATTTAATCTCTTTCTTCATGAGACAAATACAATAAAGCTGTCAAGTGCAGAGAAAACAAGACAGTACAGGGTCAGAATTAACATACATTCTTATAGGACAAAGAAAGCAATTATTCTGCAACCATTAAGCAACCCACACAACAATTTTTACTCAGAAATTCACTCATGAAATCATATTTTCAAATGTACTCCAATAATCTTTGTTTTAGTTTCAACGAAAAATCTTTTTTACAGTGCAGTCACAAAAAATATTAAAGTATTATTATATTATATTATATTATGTTATATATTATTGTTAGACTTTAAGGTGTCCTTTCAGTGTAACAGTGGATTTAACTACTAAATAATTTCAGGTTAGTTGCATGTAATTAGGCATAATTGGTAATAGGCACAGTTGGTAAAAGAGCTTTTATGTTTAAAGCCACGACTGGAATAATTTACCTTCCGATATTAGATCCATCACTTCATTTGGGATGTTTAAGCATACTTTGTCTTCTTATTTTATCACTAACTGCTCTTGTAATGTATGATGCGGACACAGAATGCTTATATACTATATACTATGTATTTCTGCCAATTTGATCTAGTGGTTGTAAAGTTCTGCATTATCTATTTTTTTTTTTTTTTTGTGGTTCTGTATGTACTTGTTTGTCAAATAAGTGTAATTGTTGTTGTTTTTGTTTGTTTATTTGATTCGTGTTCTTTTGTGATGGCTGTGATGTACTTTAGGACCCCCTCGAAAACGAGATGTTGCATCTCAAGGGGTTTATCCTAATCAAATAAATTATATAACATAATTATGCAATGTTATTACTATAAGGACATGTATGGAAGCTTGTTTCCACTTGTAAAAAGATAATTGCGACTTTTAACCTCACAATTGCGACTTTATATAACCCAATTCTTTCTGAGATAAAAAGTCAGACTTGTGAGATAAAAAGTCACAATTACATTTTTGTTTTATAATGTGGTAGAAACCAGCTTCCATAGTAGCATATGTAACAAAGACATGTTACCGATTGTATTATATTACTCAAGAAAACAGTTACTGATGGCTTCTAGGCAAGCGGATTCATTGATAAATGGCATTTGAATCATTCTTAACAGTGAAAATGTAAATGTCTTGCAGCGGTTTGCCTCCCTGCTTAACATCAGCTACATACTGCAGTCTTGCACTCTATACAGAGACACAATCTGGGGCGTTACAAACACACCCTCGGACAAGAGTGACTAATATAACAAGGGGAGTCATACACTGTTGTGCTTATTAAAACATCTCAACCGAGACAGGGTCAGAATGCATTTTCATCGGTTTTACTACACTAATGGCAACGTCCACAAATACCAAACAGCTGCACACATCAACACAGCACAGATTTTGCATCACGGAGCATGAGTAAGGGGGCTGTTTCCTTCTCTCCTCCTTTCTGGGTTTGGAATGGCCCATGACCCATCAGGCCAGCATACAGCTCAAAGGGGCCATCCATCACTGGGCCACGGCTGCAGCCTGGGGATAGATTTGCACTGCCCCAGCTGACTCATCCATCAGCGCTGGCTCCCCTGCATACGCAAGCAACCTGGAGAGGCCCAGCAAGGCCAACCAATGTCACACGCATCCAAACCTGCCAAATGCCTTGAGATAAGCTCAATGAAACCAACGACCTAAGGCTGCTTTACTGTTTTATGCTAACAGGAGAGTAGGACATATTCCTATTTACTGGATTTATTGTATGGCAGAACAGATGGAATTGGAAAATGACCTGAACAAATCTGTTAGTGTTATTTCTGCAGAGCACCAGTTAAAGTCGCCATGAAGTCCAAATGGACAATTCTTGTTTTTATGCAATATTGCAGTATGTAATATAAATTATGTATCCGTGCATGAATTTTGAAATTCATGTGCCCTCTTAATCTTAAAACAAAATAACAACCCCTCACTCTTGCAGCGTGGCAGGGGCGGGACAACCTGTCACTCACATGACATCACAGCAATTAGCAAATTACAGTGGACAAAATTAAAGGTGCTGTACGCGATTTTTAGCGACCTCTAGCGGTGATGTTTCAGAATGCAACAAGAGCGCTCGTGCTCGTGCTCAATCTCAAGAGCAAGCAATCATTCACTACCAGCCACACAGAGACTTTCAACGCAACGCGAAATTATCACACATGCTGGAAACTAATGTAAACTCCCACTGCAGGTACAATAATAGCCTACTTTTATCAGCTTGACGTTGAACTAATGCTCTGTGCTCGTACCATGATCATAATGTTACAATAAACTGCATTTAGCCGACATGTGATGTTATATAGCATAAGCCATTTCTCTAACTATTCGTGTATCTTTCACAATCAGCAACGTATGATAACGAAAACGGTTAGTGAACTAAACTGAACAGTTTCAGTGTATCAGTAAGATCGTAGGAGTAACAATACTGTACTGAACTTGTCTGGAAATGTGTATAAACAATATGGTAGCGGGATGACGATGTTAGTCAGTACGTTAGATCTAGTAAATAAAATAAGTTACATACTAAATGTCAGTGTTGTAGTACTCGAGACTCGGACTCGTCTCGGACTCGGTCTCGAGACCATATTTTAATGGTCTTGGTCTTGTCATGGACTCGGAATTGACTTATACTCGAACATTTTTTTTTTTTTAGGACTCGGACTTTTTCCCGAGTCCACTCGAGTTCAATTCTAAATATTTTTCATGATTATTAATGTATGTTAATAAAATATTTCTTTAAATTGATTGAAACGGCCAGTGATTGGTGATTTTCTAGTGCGCAACTGCGCATGACAAATTGTAATAAAATTACTTTTAACACCACCTACTATGTGGCCTTTTTACCCTAAACTGATCATATTAAACTCTTAGTAAATTCAGTAAAAAAAAAAAGGATTTCTCTAAGTAAATAAAAGTAAATTAGGTAATCAACCCTCACTGGTCTCGGTCTCGACTCGGACTCGACCGTCTCTGGTCTCGGACTCGACTCTCTATGGACTCGGTCTTGACTCGGACTCGACTCTCTCTGGTCTCGGTCTCGACTCGGACTCGAGTGAGGTGGTCTCGACTACAACACTGCTAAATGTTATACTAATGTTATCCTGGAACACTATTTTGTATTCATGTCATGTTTCATGTAGTTCACCTTGCTATTTCACTTGAGTTTACTACAGTATGTTGATCCGCGTTTTGGTCCGGAGTCGATCAGATTCACGTTTTGCCTGACGAGCTTGAGCAGATAAAACTTTTTTTGTTTTTTATATTTATGTGGAGTTTGTGTTGGAGTCTGTGTTGTGCTGGAGGCAGGACGTTTTGGGGGGGGTTATCAGACTCCATGTCGTCAGCTGAAGTGCCGTTGTTCGCATGATAGACTGTAGGATAGAGAGGCTCGGGAGCGCGCATGTACGTCACATCTGATGGATTTCGCAGGAAATCTGACCCGGAGACCTTGCATATAAATACGAATATTGGCCTTCAGAGGTAATAGCAAAACCCGAAAAGTGGATCGTTGCAATGTGTGATTACAACCCCTTCAAACACAGGCAATGAAAAAAGGATTCATTTTATAAAAATAGTTACATATAGAACCTTTAAGTTCTGCCCAACATTTTTTCTTGTTCGACAAGCAGATTTAATTGGATATACATCACAATAGCAAAGAAAAATGATCGCAAAGAAAAACAAACTTTCTTGTCTCAGTGCGTGCACTAAATCGCTCTGTTTTGTGGGGAAACTTTGATAGCACTTAACTAGCCCAGTTCATTCATTACGATCCAAGCAGAGAAGCGACCAAACACCTCCACGCTTTCCTTATTTAAATACAGTTACACAAGTAGTGCAACTCCACCAAAAACGGTGACACAAAATAAAATGTTGTGCTTTTATAAGCGTGTAAAGTGGATAACTATAATGTATGGTGGAATACCATAGCACGTGCTTGAGCACTTTGACTCGGCGCATATATAACTAGGGTTGGGTATCGTTTGTGATTCCGATTCCTTGTTCCGATTCCGGTTCCTAACGATTTTTCGATTCCGATTCTTTTAAGAGGCAGGGTCAAAAAAGTTTAGCTAACCTTGCTAACCAACAGCCTTTGTGAAGGTAATAATCCTTTCTGAAGGAAATACTCCTTCTGTAAAAATACTCCTTTTGTCACAAATGTTGCATTTTGCCGAGATTTCGTTATTTTTAGAAAAGTGAAGCCACACTTTGGATCTCTGACTTAAGCTACTCATGTTCGACTCGCGCGGTTATGCCAACACTTCCGGTAGACGCTTCTTCGTTGGTGTTGTTCAGCGGTTTCTTCTTTCGCTCGGCGGACTGTGAATATCGAAACTAGGAATCGAAATTTTAACTTTTGAACGATTCCGGGAAAAACTAAAAGTTAGTCTCGGTTCCAATCGATACTCGATTCTCGATACCCAACCCTATATATAACTATGGACACAATAATATCATCACTCCGGAGAGGGAGAGGATTATTCACGAGTGATGATATTACTGCGGCGAGTCAAAGTGCTTATTCTGCCATACATTATAGTTATCCACTTGCCCTTTGCTGCTATCTAACGCACACTTAAATTTAATCTTTAAAAACAGTAATAATCAGTATATGTACAACAACGTTAAATATAATCTTAACACATTTCAAAATGAATATCCATATTTGATACTGTACATTCATAATGTGGTGATGCTTAATTTTTAGTGTTATATTCCTAATTTCATTAGTATCTGTAATATATCCGACATCATTTTCAGCTATTTGGTATCGTCCAGAATTTAATCAGCCTACTTTTTTCCCCTTTTTTGCTTGACCGGTGAATTTATCATGTTTTGAGTATGTTTAGATATTTAAACTGACTGTAAAACAAGACGACGAGACGTTCTGATAAAGAGACATATTTTTGCAGACTTCTTTTTCATGTTATTTTTCTGAAGCATTACAAGAACCATCAGTAGGCAACCAGAAGCAATCTCTGATGCAATCGGCCTGAAAGATGGTAAAGAGGAAGCAGAGAGCGCAATTTGCATGTGGTTTAAAACTAGCACATAGCAGTTTAATGAAGGAACGGTATCGCAAGGTTAATAACGACGCAAACCCATTATCACAGAACTGCTCTAAGCTGCCTGCCATGGTGACGAAAGGTCTCAGGGTGTGTGTGTGTGTGTATTCGTAATGTTGGCATGACAATGTGTCCTCAAGTGTCAACAGAGCAGATGAGAAAAGTATACAGTTGTCACACTGTCGGATGACACCTGTATACACACTTTGACTGACAGCAAGAGGCCAGCACCGCTAGCAATTAAAAACTTTAATTAATCAGAGCTATTTAAAGATGCCCATTCATCCCCCTCGGCAGGCGCACAGACATGAACGAAAGATAAACGGCAAAGCCCCCCCCCCCTTCCGTTTCTTCCTATTTTCCTCTCTTTCATCTCTGCCCCTCTCTCTCTCTCTCTCATGCCTCCATTCAGTGAACTAAATCAGGTCTGCATGACCAGAGTGACACAACAACAGCAGTGTGAGATTTCCACAGCTTAATAAAGTAACTATATTAATTTAACAGCTTATCTGGATCCCTATCCATTTCCTAACCATTTGTGCTATAGACAATATATTAAATGGTGCGCCTTGTTGAGGAGAGTTGTGATATTAGTTTCACAAGTACAGTATGATTCTTGCCTGGTGGATGATAAAACGCGAAAGAACCCTGTAGACTTTTAAGGAGGGAACTGATATTTATAGTGAACAGAATTTCAAAGAAACCATGGATGGGCTTTTTTGGCCACCTAGCAACCATACAGAACACCCTAGCAACTATCCAGCAAGCAGAGCTAAAGTTTTCTATGAATAACTGGAGAATTGTAGTTATTCACCTTTATATCATGTAGAGCTGATTTTTAGCAGCCAACATGCATTTGGAACGTCTAAAGGAGGGAATGGAGGACGTAGTTGACGTTGACTGAAAGGGGATCACGTCAGGGAGCCAATTGTCTTCAAGTACTATTGAACGAGCCAATGGAAATTGGTGTGCGTGATGACATCACACACTCCGCGGGTATAAATACGGAAGTGGATGCACGCACTAGTTGCTTTTTCACTGAGGAGCCGAGCGTAACCCGGAGTCAGCGGGAGTGGCGGCAGAGGAACTGCCACCGGCGGTGGGGTGGAGGCAGCAGCGGGCCGCCGGGGTGGCCTGCGTATCCGCTGGGGCGGCAGAGAACTGTTGGACACAAATCTCTGCCGCATCACTGACCAGCTCAACCAGAGAAATTGGGGAGGCCAGGAACCGAACCTTGTCCGCATTCGCCATATCAACCAGGCTGAGCCAACGATGGTGCTCCTGGACATCGCCTGACCAATCGGCGCACGCCACGACACTCGTACCTCGGAGGACGAGGTCGGAAGCACTGCGGTGCTCACTCGCTGCCCGTTGGGACGGACGAGAACTCACAGGCCTTAGGGGGAGACGAAGATCCCCCCCAAAGGCAGCGGCCGTCAGACAAAAGTTACATGTTTTGCGACCGACCGCTCCACTGGAGGGATAGCCTCGTAACACTTCACTGCTCCTCACTCAAGGGAAGTGAGGGGGAAAACTTTTCAGGGAGTTTCTGGCAGAGAAAGACTCTCCATGCATTTCGGGAAAGAAGAGAGCTGAGAACCAGCACAGCCCACCCCGAGATACAAATCCTCCAACCGAGACTGAACTGGACACGGTGGAGTGTTACACTCGAGCCTGGCAGCCTGTTTCAGCATAGCTGACATTACTGGATTTGGCTTGGGCAACGTTACACTCCCAGAGGGAAATAACACAGCCGAGTCGTCATCTCCAGATGCCAGCTCACCCTAGTGCTATCAACATCTTATCCTCTGGGAAAACCCCCATTGAAATTTGGGAACCCCAATTAGCTGCCCGGTCCATTACAGAGGGACCAGCACGTTTAACAGGAATTCCATCGGGTGATGGAGGAATGAGAAGCCCACAGGGAATGGTTACCGGGCGAGACATCCATCACAATTCTGCGATTACCCATCCCACACGGCACCCGGGGGTGGGGCATGGCAATGGGGACTCGCGCTTCAGGGACGAAGGCGAGTCTCGATCTCAACACACAATGGAAGCATGAACCGTCCACAATAGCTTCTTTAGCATGCTGCAAGCCCAAACATGTGATGCAACAATTGTGACCGTCAGAGAGGAAAAGGGAATGATCACATCCAGAAACGCACAGGTGGAATGACATCTTGAAAAAGACGCAAACACACCTGTGTTGCTCTTTCAGGAAATAGGACCCATCAACAGAGCCAGAGCACGAAGGGGAATGACCGCGGCAACACTGAACAGTGAAGCACTCACTTTTCCGCCCTCTTACCAGCCGTCAACACACACAAACCTTTACCTTTAAACCTATCACTGCTGCACTCATGCTGTAGAAACCAGCAGCACTGGGAGAGTCTTCCAGAAGAACACCAACACACTCGCTCATTGTAAACAACAGCACTCTTCTGAGACATCAAACGATCGGCTCCGAAGCGAATGGCAACTAGTGCTTGCATCCACTTCCGTATTTATACCCACACCGTGAGGGCAGAGTGTGTGATGTCATCACGCACGCCAATTTCCATTGGTTGTTCAATAGTACTCGAAGACGATTGGCTCCCTGGCATGATCCCCATTCAGTCGACGTCGACGACGTCTGACGTTCTCAAATGAAGGGGAACTGATGTTTTGTCACAAAGCACTGGGTTTGATTGAGAGGTCTCTTAAGATTGAGATTTGATTGAGAATGCCTTGATTGAGAGGGGTTCAGCTTACATGAAAACACTTCTGGGTTCAAACACATTATGTGGGTGGTTCATCACTTACTGGCTGTCATGACTCTCAAATGGGACGTATAGTGACTGATGTGCTCAAAGGCTGATTTGTGCTGCCCTGTGTGTGCCATGACTCGCGGAGTCGTCTTTTATCTTTTATGCTCCCTTTAAACGGGGATTTCATGATGAAACTAGCTTTTAATCTTTAATTGGCATTGTTAGGCAGCAAATTAATTGTTTTGTCGCAACAGTCGGTAATGAAAACACTGGCACTGAAGAGACAGATGCATTAAGAACATTGTGAAAGGCCAGACATTAGGACAGACCTAAGACAGATCTAAACACATAAACTGTCATTTTACTAATCCATTAATTATATTTGACATGCAAGCACATGTGATACATAAAAAGCCAGATAGATAGATAGATAGATAGATAGATAGATAGATAGATAGATAGATAGATAGATAGATAGATAGATAGATAGATAGATAGATAGATAGATAGATAGATAGATAGATAGATAGATAGATAGATAGATAGATAGATAGATAGATAGATAGATAGATAGATAGATAGATAGATAGATAGATAGATAGATTTTGGTTGAACTGCAGTACTGAAGATTAATGTTTGTATAGTGCTTTTCATAAGTGCTTTATACTCTGGTTAGGAGACTAATGTTGTGTGAAAAGAGGTGCTCTCTCAAATGTTCAGATGGGCAATTCCATCCCTGGAAATATCCAGACACTGCGATATGAACACAAAGCGGAAATTGGTCCTTTGATAAGCTGTAAACAAACCGCTCGCACATATATAGTCACCATATGATAATACAAGCAAAAGTACAGCCACAAGTGTGACATCGAATACTAATAAATATTTACACATAAAGGGCATACAGGGACACACAGACACTTCAGCTCACTCAGTGAGTCACAAATGCTGACAAGGAAATGGACAAAAAAAAATTGAAAGTGCCAAAATAATTCATCATTCTCCCCTGGGAACGGCCTCCGTCATGCTCATATTTCTGCTCTTTAGTATATGTCATGTTAAATCAATATTTTGAGAGCTCATGTGCCATGTTTTATTGAAGTTAAAATCATTAGTCGTTTATAGATTATACACAGAAACCTCCAGACGAGACGTTTCAAAATTATACAGCAAAAAACATCATTAATCATTCCATTAACAGAATGCAGGTATTGCTTCCAAACAGGTTTGGCTGTTATTAAATCTAAGTGCAAGTAATTCATGCTGTATGAGACATTCAATAAACACAAACCTCAAGGCTATATTTAGTTTACGGTGAAAAAAAAATGTTGTGAAACTTACAAATATTATGACTTGGCGTTGACATTTTACTCTTTCTGACATTAACAAATTATTTTCTTAATAAGGAAATTTGTTTTGTATATTTTTATTTATTTATTTATATGTTTTAAATTAGGTATTTTTCTTACACCATTTGGTAAATATTTTTTTTCTTGTTTCAAGAGCAAGTCTTCCTTTAGTCTTCCTTAAAACAAGATAAAACTGATTAAGTAAATAACTTTTCGCAGTGTGTGTGAAGTGCGTTGATGAATGATAAGAAAATAAAATCAGTTGTTGTACGTCTATATGCTGAGTACAGAATAATCTAGAATAGTCGAGCTGATGTTTTATGTATTTCCTTTTATAAAGTGTTGGTCTTGCTCTTACCAGTGAAAGAGTGATGGTTCCAGCGGTGGGGCGGCTTATCTTTTTGAAGAGCCTGTGCCCTTCTGTACCAGGGACCTATCGGTTTCAGCCAGGTTAGCACAGTGTTATGGTAAAACTGACCTTTAATGTGTTTTCGAGAGCAATGTCAAAGCATACAAATGAGGTAGAACACCACCTGAGGAGCAAACAAAAGAGACACAATAAAAGCACAGCACAACACAATAAAACACATAGAAATTTAAAATATCACGTCGAGCTGTGAAAATTGATGCTTTAAGAGAATTGTAATTAAAAACCACTGCATGTATGAAATCACAAAGCTTCTTGAAAGTGCACCTCAAACTCACGCCATTGGTTGACCCAATGTTACGGTGTTGTTTTGTTCACGTTTGTTTGACTCAGGGGGCATTTCCACGACACAACTTTCATATAAAAATATATGTGTATTGGCAGTTCATTTACACGACAGCAGCGTTTGGTGGGACTGAAAATACTAACTTTTAAAAACGGGATGCAAAGTGAAAGTTTTTGCACTCCGTGTTAACTACAACCCTTTGTGAATTCATGAAAAGTGTGACGTCATGCGCATGGGTATTACGTGTTCAGTCTGGGTGCATGTAGCCAATGTTGAATAAATTAATTTTCTTTAGGTTAGATAATTAATCACTCTAACACCTTTATATAAACCTTTTACAGACACACAACCACCGGACAGACACGCTTTTTACTCGTGTTTAGTAGTTCTAACCGTCCAATGTACAATGGGTTGTGGGCAATATCAGCCATTAGAGTGTGCAATGTGTAATTGTCCCTTTATCAGCACAGCACTATTCTATTTCATAAATAAATGTGTGAAATGTCAATAATTATAATAATTACAGATCAGTTTAACGCTTCATTTTGAAATAAAGTAGGCTACATAGCAGTACAATAAGCCAGCTGTCTGTTTATAGGAATGACAGCGAAAATATATGGTAGTCTGCCAACCTACTAACCTATTGTTGTACCTAACACAAGTTTTATGTCGGAAAAGTAACAAAGGCGTCTAAAAATGAGAAAAAGAGAAAGAATATATATATATATGTATATATATATATACACACATCCTATGGTAATATATATTGTGAAATAAATCATCTGGAATTATTATTACGATTAAACAATAATTCCCCCTTTGTTGTGGAGGTTTTTTTTTTTTTTTTTTTTTTTTTTTTTGTCCCTCCTGAAATCCCATTTGTTTTATTATCAATAAATGTGTAAGTTTTGTCACTGATTAACAGTAACCGTTACAGTGAAATATTTTAGGTTAAATAAGTTAGCTTACTTCCAATCACCCATTGACAAATTACCAGCAAAACAAAACTATCAAAAACTGTTATCAACACAAATGTGGTTAAAACCCTAAACTTATATAAAACAAGAGCTCCAGAGAAATGTTAACTTAACTCACCTCTTCTGAAAACGGTTGAGATGTTAATAACAGACTTTTTCGACGACAGAAAACCAACTATAAAGTAAATATTCAACAGAGCGTAATTAATTACACGTAAGAAGGGTGTCAGGAACGTTTGTATCTATTATTTGTGTGATTTTGTTAACTAAACTTACCTGAAAGCAGTGAAAACAACAGACGTTAGTTTTGCTGTTTGTCAGTTTTACGTTTGGTTCCTCGTTTCCATCTGATCGCGCGTGTCTTTGAATGCGACGCGAATGTTTACGCGCGCACGCGCATTAAAACTATACGTCAAATGATTTTAAAACTCTTTGTGTAGTTCTATGACCCATTTACTTATAGTTTTTTTTTTAGCAACAACAAAATAGCATATATTTATTACAGATCATTTAGCTATTTCTTACTCTTAATAGAATAATCTTAATGTCGTAAATAATCTTATTATAATAGTTATATATGAATACATGAGTAAGCAGAAGACATTTAAAAAATAAAATTATATATATATATATATATATATATATATATATGTATATATATATATATATACATACAAATCAGTTTAATGCTTCATTTTTAAATCCATGCATGTAAAGGCTACATATGTCTGTTTATAGCAATGAAAATGCAAATATATATGGTAGTCTGCCAACCTATTAAGTTGTACCTATAATAACACAAGTTTTACAGTATGTCGGATAAGTAGCAAGGTGTCTTTATTGAATAGGCAATCTTCCTTTTCAATACTACAAAGTGGAGACAAATTCCACTTAAGTGTTCTGACATAAAGGACACTTGAGGAATGGCCCAGATATGTGGGTTAATTGCAAAAATCATGCAATTAGCTCTAATAGATGTAACTGAGTTCAAGTACTGACTCACTGCTGAGAGTAGCTATAGTGGATCTATAACAATGTCTTCTATGGAAGCAAGCAAGGTGGACGTATAAAAAGCCTTTATAAAGGTCAATCAAATATCATGTTTTGGGCAGACAGTGAGATGTGATTTCTAAAAAAAAGTCAGGGCTGTGGACATGAGGGAATAAAGAAATGGAGCAACAGGTATGTTCCCTGATTTGTGTCTGTCCCAAATAGCATGCAAGAACAGAATGTTTTTGTCTCAAACTGCAGTGCAGACTATGTTCAAAATAGTCTTCCAAAGGTGTTCGGACACTATTTCAGATGGATTTTGTAATCTGCATCCAGGTATGCTTTTTTTTACGTATTACCCACAATCCCCTGAAGTATTGGTAAGGTGATGATGACTGCCACACAAACTAAAAGTAATAATTAATTTAATTCAAGAAGTTCAATTATGCTAACATAAACATTGTGTTACATTTAAAGTTATCCCAAATAGGGGCACTTTTTCTGAGTTCCAGTGAAGTAAGAATTTGTTGCTTCTTGGAGGAAACCACTAAGAAAGAAAGTTTTGAGTCAGATAGGCTACATAAAAACATACTTTGGGGGTTCATAGACAGTTCACCCAAAAATTCAAATTCTGTCATCATTTACTCACCCTCAATTTGTTCCAAACCTGTATGAGTTTCTTTCTTCTGTTGGAACACAAAATAAGACATTTTGAAAAATTGTTGGAAACCAGACAGTTGATGGACCCTTTGACTTCCATAGTAGGAAAAATAATACGATGGAAGTCAACTGTTACCATCAACTGTCTAGTTACCAACAATTTGTCAAAATGTTGTTTGTTTTAGGGTGAACTATCACTTTAAGACGGTGTTAATGGCTGTAACTGGCCCAGAACACATTAGCCTAAAGTTTTAGCCTACACAGTAAATTACAAACACCCTATTTTAAACAAATAAAAATGCTTAAATTAGGCACGTACTTACATTAGCTACATGATAGCATAACAGATGCATTTGTTTTTTCCTCTTGATACAAAATGGGGGGTTGGGGGATATATAACTCATATTCATCCACATTTGATATGCAAAAAACACTTATTTGGATGCTATATATTCAAATAAAATGTATATTTAACTAAAGTTCAGATCACAGCGTTTTGGGGAATTTGGAGCTACCATAGCTCGTTGTAGCCTGCATTTGTTTAGATTTGGCGCCCTCTAGACCAGATAACAAGTGGAAGAAGAAGCAGGGATTCTGATGATTCCTCAGTCGAAATTTTTAATGAAAGTCCCTCTCAATTCAGTCAATACATGTCTTGTGAACACAACCAGGCCTTTTATGCTGCGTCATCGAAGGCATTGGGCATTTGCATTGTTTTTGTTCTTTAATGCACGAATAATTTCGTTAATGTATTGTGATAATATATTCATTACACGTTTAAGATTGTTAGCAATTTAATTAGAAAAGCCCATTGCAATGCATCGTTCGCGTATTTGTTGAAATACAGTTTGCGAAAAGGATCTGGAAAACACAAGTGCATGAGTCCTTTGGTCACAGCTTATAATAATCGAATCCGAGTCCTTGAATACTAACAGACACTGAAGGGCTTTAACGGTCTCAGTGTACAGCGAGTTGTCAAACAGCCTATGGATATTTCGATCTGTGCTATAATATTTCGCAGCTATTCAGATTTGCACGTCTATCAAAAAGATCACTCTTGGCGATGTCAGTCAAGTCCAATTACCTTGAATAATTTTAGTTAGACTCCACGACGTGTCTGTTGTTCTTTTGGTCTGTACATGGACAACATTATTTCAAATCTGTTGCAAATGTATGTATGAGCGAGTCGAGTCTACGGTCCAGATTAGATTTGTTGTGCAACACTGCCACCTGTTGGAAACCAGAGGTGGTGATTATTTTACCACTGTTCAAGATTTATTATTTCACACGACGTGGAAAAAAAATGACTTTCTGAAATAATAACATTTAATAATAAAGGCCATTGCTCAATAAATATAAGCATATTACCTTTAGTAATGAGAATATATACACCTAGCCGAAAAAGCATAATTTTGTTGTTTATACGGTTGCCACAATTGGACGTAGGCCTACATTACCCGTTTTACGACTCGATTTATTCGTAAAATAAAATATATTAAAGAGACATTTTATTATTATATTATTTAGGCTACATTTCCAAAAAGAACTCGTGGCTCGAAGATGATTTCCTCCTCAATGTTAGTTTTACGACTAAAAACTGAGCAGTTGTAGCTCTGTTTTCAATAGAAAGTTTAAAACTTGTCAAAAGGTTGTTGTTGTTGTTTTTTTTTAGAGATTTAGATATAATGTTGTTGTAATGATTTACTGTATCGTTAGGCTCTCTTATCCCAGTCATTTGGATTATTAATGTGGCCAGTAAGCACTCAGAGCATCTAATTTGATTTCAGAAATACCCATGCTAGCTCAAAGAGTTGCGACTGTTATCATTTATTATTGACCCTCATGTTGTTCCAAACCTGTATGAGTTTCTGTCTTCTGTTGAACGCAAAAGAATATATTTTGAAGAATATCGATAACCAATTAGTTGATGGACCACTTTGACTTCCATAGTCGTTTTTTCCATAACATTGAAGTCAATGAGGTTTACCCAACTATAAGTAGGCCTACTTCGAAATTATTGAAGAAAAAAAAATCTCATTTTAATACGTTCAGCAGAAGAAATAAACTTTGAGGGTGAGTAGGCCTAAATGATGACAAAATTTTCACTTTTGGGTCAACTTTCCCTTTAACAAGCTAAAAGTTCCTATTACCAGCAGGGGACACTAGTAAACTATGAAAAACAAATGGTATTATGATCATATGACCTCAATATGTAAAATCAATTTTTACTAATCGCAGCTAAAATCAAGAACTCATCTCAAAAAGCTACATGGCTCGCTTAAAAATCCCTTTCAATTGAGAATTTCACCCAAAAACAAAACAAAACATCATGTCAATTTGGAAATGTGCTTGACATTTATAAAGACAATAAAATAAGTATATTTTGAGTATGGTACACACACAAAGTTGAAGGCACCTTGACTTAAACAAACACTAACAGCCTTGGATTCAATCAAAGACAAACAAAACAAACATTGAAAAGAGACTTTAACCCTTGAATTTAGAACTATATTCTTAACAATACAATCTTTATTCATCGAGAATAAAAAAAAAAACGAATAAGACAACAGTGGTGTTGTGATGCCTAAAATATATTATTTCATATATATATATATATAAATATATATATATGAAAATCCTACATTTGCTTTTGTTGCCTAGAATATTTTTTCTTAGTTGCTAGTACACTGTGCATCTGAAATAGCAAATGTGTGCAGTTAGCTCTTATATAAATGTGATTTACTGTTTATTTAAGATACAAACACTTATTTATATACTCAATAAATTATATTATTTTATTGCAACAAACTATTGATTGTACTACATATCTGTAGATTTCAGAACGGTGGCAGATTATGAGACTTTGATTGTCATAATCAACTGTTTGTGCAACAGTCTTATAGAGAAACAATAAAGGAGCTACTTAATATTAGGGCGCTCAGTGTTTTCTACACACAGAAATGTTAGGTCTTATCGACTTATAGACGTGGCGTTAATGTCACTGCACACTTGCTGAAGCATTTGCAACACTCACTGCTGTAAAATATCATTTTTGGCCACTCAGATGTTTAAAGCAAATACTTCAAGTTAAAAACGTTGCATTTGAGCTGGACTTCTGCCTGCAGAGATAGTTATGCTTTTCGTTCCAGTTGCCAAATCACACCATCCAGGTGCAGGCGGAAGATCTTCGTGGAGGACGATCGGATCATGGCCAGACAACATATCTCAGCTCTGCTTTTAGTCAGTCATCATCAGACAAGAGTCGCCACAGGAACTGATGTGTCTGCTGAGCAATAGCACCCCTCCTGCATTGTTTTCCATGCAAAACAAGGAGAAAAGATGATTCCAAGCTCCTCTACCTCATTCACTCACATAGTACACACCCTGAGATACTCATTCATCCTTAGAGGAGGAGTGTATTAGCCCATTGTGCGGTGAGCAGCAAGCCGTGTTGGGACATAATGAGTGTTAATCTGAAGCTACTCATAGTGTTTGTTATAGTGCATCTCTGCTGCAGCGGGTTGAAGGGGAACGTGGTCATTTGTTAAGCGTGATGGTAGCATAAGTTGTTGGGATGTAGCCCTCGTCCCCGTTGTTCCGGCGCACCCGCGTCCACCCATCGCCCTTATCCTCCTCCACTACAGACAGCACCTCTCCTTCCTGCATGGATATGGTGCCTTCGCTGGAGCCTGTTGACAGATGGATGATGGCGGAGGCGAGTGTCAGAGGACAAGAGGGGGATATGATATTCGCCACTGCTTGTGCGATGCCTTGTAATCGTACCTGGGAAATTATAGAGCGCTGTGCATTGACCAATAGGTGCGGCGAGTTCCTCTTCCTCGAAGTCGTCGTCAAACTCGGTGTAGATGGCATGGGAGGGGTCCGTGTCATCTGAGAAAACTCCAGGACTAAAAAAAAAAAAAAGCACAGGACTATTCTGATTATTATTGCCTTGACCGGGATATTCCTGCTTATTTGAATTCTGTGTTTATTAATATCTCTGGGTATCCACATTACTAAGTAATTTGAGTATAACAAGAGAAGTGAAGATACGAGAACTCAAATGACGTATTACAAACATTTAAAGGAGTAGTTAACCTTGCATATAATGGACTTCAATGGGAACCAAACGGTTCAATGTCCAAAAGACACTTTCAGTGCAAACTGCAAACTGTTCAAAGGGCTTTAAACGATTCCAGACGATGAATAAGCGTCTTATCTAGCGAAAAGATCGCTCATTTAATAAAAAAATAACAAAGTTTAAGTTTTATGAGCTCAAATTGGTCGCCTTGCTCTGTTCTGTGACGCACGTTTGTGACTCTCCTGTTCAAACTCGTTCATCAAAATAAACGAATCTTTTTCCAAGTCATTTGGTTCATTCAACGAACAAATTGACTCGGAAAAAGATTCGTTCATTTTGATAAACGAGTTCGAACAGGAAAGTCACAAACGTGCGTCACAGAAAAGAGCAAGGTGACCATTTGAGCTTATAAAACAAACTTTTTTTTTTAAAATGAGCGATCGTTTCGCTTGATAAGACCCTTATTCATCGTCTGGAATCGTTTAAAGCCCTTTGAACAGTTTGCACTGAAACTGTCTTTTGGACCTTGAACCGTTTGGTTCCCATTGAAGTCCATTATATGGAGAAAAATGCAGGAATGTTTTCATCAAAAACCTTTATTTCTTTTCGACTGAAGAAAGAATGACATGGACATCTTGGATCACATGGGGGTGAGTAAATTATCAGAAAAAGTTTTTTTGAAAAGTGAACTACTTCTTTAAGAGTGCTTCGGCTTTATGACAGTCCCTCAAGAAAAACGCGATTATGCGATCGCTGAATTCAATGCAAAATCAGCCAAAGTCCGCATATTTATGCGGGGGCCGCATTTTTTCAAATATACGCCGCACTTTCGCCGCATAAATTGCCGATTTCCGTGCAAAATATGCGGGGTTTGCATAATTTCATAATCCTCGCATTTTCGTTGCAAAAAAAAAGTCACATGTATCTTAGCAGAAAGTTGAAAAATGTTGCGTTTGCTTCACACAAGAGCAGCCATTTCCCCCTGTTTCCATGGGAACGTTATGAAGAGACGCAATTACGCGACGCCAGACAGACTCACGGAGGCGATTGACATCTCACAAATCGAACTCGTATAACTGTCTGTCGAACGTTCTACTGTCACATCGTTACTTAATAAACAACATAAGATAAAAGAAGTAGCATCAAACAGAAATTACCCGCACACATGGGGTGTTCGAGGCGCACATATAACACTGCAGACAGTTCAACAGGGAGCGCGCAGCTCTTAAAGGGGCCACACCTTATTTACACTCTTACAGTCTGAAATAAAACAAGATGAGAAATTAAATATTCCCAGCGCTTTCTATGATGTAGTATGCTTTTTTATCAAAGGAAGTAATAAGAAATGACTCTTATATTAACAGGATGTTGGGGGAATCACTTTTTTCTCTTTTTCATCAAACCGCAATTTTTGCAAGTTCTCTCAATTTTTGCAAATTCCAGCAATTTCATCGCATTAAATTGCATAAATATCCCACATATTCCATCGCATTTTTAAAGAAAACTGGCCGCATAATCAAGCAATTTTTGCCCGCAACAATCACAAAAAAGACTCTGTGTTTTTCTGGAAGGACTGAATACTATTATGGTAAATGTTAAATATAAATCGCAAATTTTTTCACAAATTTTTGGAAATTACCACCACAAAATCAGTCATTTTGATCGCAAAAATCACACAAAAAAATCGTGAAATCCTGGAGGGACTGTTATGAGGACTAAATTTATAGAAAGGAGTGAATGGACCATGCTAGTGAATTTTGCACAGCATAATCAGAAATAAAACTGACCTGCTGGGGTTGTGAGCACCGTTATTGTTCAGAGAGTGAGTGGAGTATCGTATCGAGTCTCCCCGGCCGCCTGCTTCTGCAAGCCAGGACTACAACAAACCAAGACGTGAGTGTGCTGAGAAAGTCTTCATGAAGCGGATGAAGATTTACAGACAGTGTTAAAACTGAAACCTCATATTTGTTGAGATCTCCTCGCAGTCTTTCCATGTTTTGTGCCGTCTGAGTGATCTGAGGCGCCAAACTGGCGGGATCTCCCATCTGAGGGTTTTTTTCATATACGTCTTTCATCTTACCCAGAGCCTCACTGCAGAGAGATATTAATATATTTATTTAAGATAGAAAGAGATTGATCATAAAAGAAAGAACAAACAGATTCGGTTACTCGTGGCACTCAACAACACTGATTCCTTGGAGACCTGAAGAGCTTAGTAAACAAAGCCCAGACCCCGGTAACCCTGAGGATTCAGCTGTGGCCGGTTGCCATAGAGATGGTTGTCGGAGAGGCGACTCACCTCTGATCCATTTCCTTCTGCAGCTCCTTGCTGATGTCATCGATCTTCTGCTGCAAGCGTTTCCGGCGCTGCTCAGGAGGAAGATGGGTGAAACCCTCCGTGTCCACGGGCTGAGAGAGATCGGGGGAGATAGAGTCACTCACAGAGAGTCACACCAAAACACAACCCACCGACACCACAAGATAAGACGTGAACCAGAGACCCAACAGTAAGAGTTCAGGTTTGCAGTAGCAAAAGATCTAACATAGCAATTCGTCACCAGGGTAATTACCGCCTGTTACAACTGTTCCACTTAAACACTACAGGCCTGTATGCTTTAACATGATTTTGGCAACACATTTTTCATTTTAGACAAGTCAGACATGCTTAAATGGGTTTTACTCAAAAGAATGTTCTGGGCTTAATAAAACTAGCTTTTTGAACAGAATTTGTGGCATGCTGTCGACTATTCTGTAAAGGAATGGTGACTGGAGGGGTTTAAAGGCATTAAAGCTGATATTTAAAAGGTTTAAAAGCTAATATTTATGTTAACACAGTTCCATGAAATGAAGAGTTCAGACGCAAAAGCCTCTAAGTGCCATTTGAAATTCTCTTTTAGAATAATCATTTTTATCAAGCTTGTATATTTAAATTCAGTAATTTCACTTAGATGGCAATTCATAGGTAATCTTCATTGCCATTTAAGTGAAATTACTGAACTGGCTTGATAAAAATAACATTCTTGAAGAAAATTTCAAATGGCATTTAGAGGCTTTTGCATCTGAACTCTTCAAATATATTTAGAAGGGCTGTCAAGCGATTACATTTTTTTTAAAGAATTAAATCATCTAATTAATCGCTATTTAATTGTATGTCAAATTTGGCTGAGAAATTACCCACATTAGATCATTTAAAGTCATATTGTGTTAAATAGCACAATATCAAATAGAAAAGAAAAATTATTTTATTTGATTAAACGTTTAGGCTTAAACGACCACGAGGGCGAGTACATTTTCATTTCCGATGAACTGTACCTTTGATGGGCTTTTATTAAAACGGTAACTGAAATATTTTTTCAATGAAATGATACTCTAAATAAGAAACTAAAAACTAATGTCTAAATGAGTAAGTCGAGTAATTGATACGATTCATTCAGCTGATTCATTCAGCAATCAAGCAAGTGGCTTTCTTTATGAATGGGCCATTAAATCATCGGTCCACCCGATTTATTCACTAAAAACGTGCACCATGCATCATGTTTGCCACCATCAACTGAATGAAATAGGTCTAGGACGGGACGGATGTGTTAAATTAGTTCATTTGAAAGAGTTATTTCTTAACCAGAACTAATAAATAAAGTTAACTAATACAGTAAATAATTGGGGGGGTTGGTTTGCTTGCCATTTCACGGTAAAAAAAAAAAAAGAAACAGGTGAGACAGAATATAACAACAGCAACTTTAGTTTTAAAGGGATAGTTCACTTTGAAATTATTTTTGATATGTTTTAGCTTACCTCAAGGGCATCCAAGATGTAGGTGCCTTTGTTTCCACAGTATTTTCAATTTTGATATTTTAAGGTCAAACCGTTCGTGTCTGTCAGTCATATAATGGAGGTCTATGGTCACCACCTCAAAGAGCATGCACAGAGAAGTCCAAATTAAACATGATTTAATGACTCGTAAATGTAAGTACACATTGATGGCCTAAGACACGAAACGAGCGGTTTGTGTCAGAAAACGAACAGTATTTATATCGTTTTTACCTCTTGTAACCACAGCCACGTCCAAGTGATCTGAGGCCGCGGGCACTTTGTGGCTGTGGTATCAAGAGGTAAAAACGATATAAATACTGTTCATTTTCTCACACAAACCGCTCGTTTCGTGTCCATCAATGTGTACTTACATTTACGAGTCATTAAATCATGTTTAATTTGGACTTCTCTGTGCATGCTCTTTGAGGTGGTGACCATAGACCTCCATTATATGAGTGACAGACAAGAACGGTTTGACCTAAAAATATCAACATTGAAAATACTGCGGAAACAAAGACACCTACATCTTGGATGCCCTTGAGGCAAGCTAAAACATACCAAAAATTAATTTCAAAGTGAACTATCCCTTCAACAAGTACAAAAAGATGGTCATAACTAAGTAAAATATCACAGACACTGGACAAGGATGAAACTTTCTCTTGTGCATGTGTCAAACACCTGTGCTATACTTTAAAGTTATATTTTATTTTAAAGTTGGATATTACTTAGAGCAGACTGGTTTAATAGTAGCAATAGCCTATTGTTAGTTAAATGATGAAATATAATGGATAAAAAAGCGTGACAGTTTCATATTTTTAGCTTTTATTCACAGTGCTGTAGAATTGCCCCATATACCTCCTCCAAAAGTGTTTTCAGTTGTTTTTACAAACCCGAGAGAGAGATGATCTCAACAGGGTATAGATTTAATATAACCAGGAATATTCTTTTGAGCAACCCTCAATGCATTTAAACCACATGCATAGATTTATCAATGCAACTTTAAAACATGTCCAATATAGTACACCATAACATCCTGGCTTAAGCATCAATGCATAGAATATGTGTTTATATGCCTTTGTGTTGCAGTGCTCACCCTGGAATGGCTTGTCACGGTTTAAGAGCCATGATATAGAGTGTACTGTTAATAAGCCCCGAGCCTTCTGTGCCTTTTACTGAGAATGGCCACCTCTACAATAGTTAATAATAGAAAATCTGTCATTTTAGAGCAGATGTAGAGGTGGTCATAAGTGAAGATCCTCAGAAGAAGAAAAAAATCCAATAAAGACAGAGGAAGTGAAATATACATGTATATGACAATTACGGGCCATACCATTTTAAGCTTCTCTGGAGCAAACTAAGAGAGAAATAAACAGACAGTGCTTTATAAGCTGGCATCACACTAGTCAATTTTTTCCTTCTGTTTCTCAGAGTCTCTCATGCTGGTCACTTCACTTTTTTCTAGTTCTGGATCTTACAAAAAGCAGCTCATATCTTCAGCTTTTGCGTGACCTGCTTCTTGTAGGACCCCTGAAATATCATGCAATATCATGAAACATGATTGTATTTGCATAGCCATAGTAGATGTGCATAACCAGTAAGCTCTGATTCAACAACTGGCATGCTCTTGAGCAATTTTGTGCACTGCTCAAATCTCATCCAAACAGCATTAAAGTGCTGATCATTGTCGACTGTGATTGTGTAAACATGCATTTTTGGCATTCGCCCTGAACTTACATGGGCAACAAAATAAGAAAGCAAAGGTAGAACAATCGACTTTTATTTTAATTAAAGGAGTAGTTCACTTTTTTTTTTTTTTTTTTTTACTTTTGCTGATAATTTACTCACCCCCATGTCATCCAAGATGTCCACATCTTTCTTTCTTCAGTCGAAAAAAAATTAAGGTTTTTGATGAAAACATTCCAGGATTTTCTCCATATAATGGACTTCAATGGGAACCAAATGGTTCAAGATCCAAATGAGAGTTTCAGTGCAGCTTCAAAGGGCTTTAAACGATTTCAGACGGTGAATAAGCGTCTTATCAAGGACCCTTCGAGTCATGACTCGAAAAAAGATATGTTCATTTTGATAAACGAGTTTGAACAGGAGAGTCACGAACGCTAATCACAGAACAGAGGAAGCCTAGCATTTAAGCTTATAAAACGTAAACCTTTTTATTTTATTTTTAAATGGCCGATCGTTTCGCATGATAAGACCCTTATTCATCGTCTGGAATCGTTTAAAGCCCTTTGAAGCTGCACTGAAACTCTCATTTGGACCGTTTGGTTCCCATTGAAGTTCATTATATGGAGAAAAATCCTGGAATGTTTTCATCAAAAACCTTCATTTCTTTTCGACTGAAGAAAGAAAGACATGGACATCTTGGATGACATGGGGGTGAGTAAATTATCAGCAAAAGTTTTTTTTTTTTTTTTTAAAGTGAACTACTCCTTTAAGTAATGTTTTCACATAAGTTACGCTGGAAAACATGAACATACTACAAGCTCCAGAGAGACAAACACACAATCTCACTGACTCAAAGGACAAAGTTACAATGTGAAGTGCATTCTAATCCAGTCTTTTCTCCTGTTCTTATTTTCAGCAAGCTTCATGTTGATTTGATGCCAATATGAGATGTTGAAATTCATGGGAATGAGAAAGAAATATCCGCAAGAAATATTTGACACCAAACTTTCATTCTTAATCGCGGAGTGTGAAAGACTCACTGCCAGAAGAGGGTGAGACTGATCTCCTACTGTCATCAGTTCTTTTGAGTTGGCTAGTTGTGATGTCAGCCTTAGCTACAACTCAGTAGGTGTTATAAGTGTATTAGAGGAGTGTGGCAGGAATAGGTGAAAAGCTGGTGCTGTTGTGATTGAAGATGAGTGGTGAAAGAGCTGTGATTTCTACTTCAATTCATGTGCATGTGACCACTACTCAGATCAATCTCGTGCTGCCGAACGCCTTAAAGAGACAGCAGCACACAGGTGTAGAAAACTTGCTTGATCCCTGACCGGTCACACTCACCGTTTTCTTGAGGGTCCGGAAGGACGAGATTCGGGGTTTGACTGTCTTATTGATTTCCTTCAAACAGTACGACAGGGGGTCCCGGCCAAACTTTGGGGAAGGGGGTCCGTTAGCGGGCGAGGGGGTGGGGGGTGTGGAGAAAGGACTGAGCGAGGACGAGGGAAGCTGGGACAGACACCAGGCACAAACCCAGAGGAACACAGGGACAGGACGGCAGGAGAGGGACAGGGTAAAAACAAACAAAAAACACATATGACAAGGGAAAATAAAGAGACACCATCAAACACCTCAAAGCAACATCAAAACAGCAACGAGGACAACACTAGACCAACCTTAGCCAGAGCCGAGAGAAGCACGACAAAATAAAACCCAAACCCACAACAGCCCCAAATCCACAAGCCCCAGCAAAGCAATCAGCCAGATGAAGAAGCAAACAATGGCTCCATCAGAAAACAATAAAAGTCTTGGCTTGACCTTCAAGAGATGCAGGAATGATTGAAAGGACATACATGAATGGCACCACCATTTAAGGTCATGTAGATTACACAATATTGTTGATGAAAAACAGTTATGACGTTTTCTAAAAATTGAGGTGACAGGACTACCCATCATTACCCAAACATCATTACTAGCCCAATTTTCTTTCTTTTTTTATGTGGCAGCATGAAAACAGACGCAAAAAAACAAGGCATAAATTACACGCCTACAGCGAATCCACTGCATTTGCTAAAAAGGTTCTGGTCTGGAAATTATGCCAACAATGTCCATTTCATTCAAACCAAAATCCCTTGAGAGCACATCAAATTGAATTTATGATAACCAAATGCATAGACTTTCCAGAATAATTTGCACTGTAGGCAGCATTAGGCCGTGAGTCCACCAAAGCGTTTTTTCCACGGGCCTGGCGTACGTTTTCAATTGTTTTCAATGGGAGCGCCGCGTTTTTTAAACGCGCTGAGCGTTTTTTTCACGCTGAAGCGCCGAGCGTTTTTTTACTGGTCGCCGAGAGTTGAAAAATGTTCAACTTTGGATAAAACGCAGCGCTCATCACTTTTTACCCAGCCGTCCAATCACGATGGAGGAGGGGCGGGACTAATACCACACCGACCAACTGTCACAACATTCTTTCTGTTCAACGACATCAACCAGCAGAGCTAACCCAACAAAATGGATGGAAAATACATTTTTGTAGTATGAAACAAATTATCTGCGAAATCAGTTACAAGTAAACTGTGCTGCGGATAGTGACAGTGATGAGCGCTGCGTTTTACCCAAAGTTTCAGCGTGAAAAAAAAAAAGCTTAGCGCCTCGTTAGGCTCATGGCGTTTAAAAACCGCGGCGCTCCCATTGAAACAAATTGAGGCGCGTGGAAAAATGCTTTGGTGGACACACGGCCTTAGGCCCCGTCCACACGGAGACGTTTAGCTGTATACGTATAAATCTTTTATCGTATTGGCGTTTCGTCCAGACGGATCCGGCGTTTTGGGACACTGAAACCGCTGTTTTTTGAAACAGGGTCCCAGGGTGGATTAATCTGAAAACGACACCCTTGCATTTTCGTGTGTACGGCCAATCCGTATATTTTGTGAAACGATGATGTCATCACCCCACTTGTCGACTAGTCAGACAGACACGTAACAGCAACAACTGCCGAACTGCTTGTATAATAAATAATAATAATATAATATAATGAGGCAGAAACTACTGAGCCTCTTGTATTCCTTTATTTATTATTTACTTGAATGTTTTTATTGATTTATTTAGGCCTATACTTTCTTTCGTATACTATGGTCTGTTGTCTAATTAAGACATTTCGCATTTTGTATGGGATGGGGATTTAAAGCAAAAATAATATTCGACGATCGATGGGAATTATTTGATTATTACATTTCTCTGTAGGTTATTGTAGGCCAAGTTGAAGCCATTAAAGAAATATATTTAGTTTAATATTTATGTTTAAATATGTTATTTTTTTTATTGAATCTATGTTGATTATGAAAAGTGAACCTTTTCATAATCAACATAGTGCATATGTGTGCATATGCGCAATATATCGGGAGAGCTAATTTTGACCACATTAAGTTTGGCTTTGTATAGAGCCTTTCTTTAAAGTGAATTTCGTTTTTGTATAAATTGTATCTTAATTTTAATAAATGTTTCATCAACTAGTTACCTGGATTTAATAAATAACTTGCATTGCTCGTGAGCTGGAGCTTGTCTCATAAATGAACCGAAACTCAGAAATATATAGAAAGCTTGAAATGGTAAGCGGAATTATGGCAGAATTACAGCGCCACATACTGGTCTGGGATGTATACTACATAGTTTTGAGTGGGTTTCAGTGGTTTTGTGTGTACGCAAATATTTGAGATGCCGCCGTGTTTACAGACTTTTTTTAGAACGAGGAAAAAAAAAACATCGGCTAGGGAAAGCTTCGTGTGGAAGTGGCCTTAGAATAGTCAACTGCTTATAGTCAACTATTACTGTTTTACGCCCCATTATGAATGTAATGAGTGGAGCCACTTTTTGCCCAATCAACATTCAGAGGTTTATGTTGGATTGCATAGCAACAAAATAGACTAAAAATGAAAGGAGCCCTGATAATTCAGTGAATAAGCTGTGCACACCTGCTCTTTTCAAAAGTGAGCTGCCTACAAAGACAACCTCACACTTAAAGGAGTACAGTAGTTCAATTTTCAAAAAACTTTTGCTGATAATTTACTCACCCCCATGTCATCCAAGATGTCCACTTCTTTCTTTCTTCAGTCGAAAAGAAATTAAGGTTTTTGATGAAATCATTCCAGGATTTTTCTCCATATAACAGACTTCAATGGGAACCAAACGGTTCAAGGTCCAAAAGACAGTTTCAGTGCAAACTGTTCAAAGGGCTTCAAACAATTCCAGACACTGTTCTGTGTGACTCTCCTATTCAAACTCGTTCATCAAAATGAACAAATCTTTTCCCCAAGTCAACTTGTTCATTTTGTTCGTTGAATGAAATAAATGACTGAAAAAGATTCGTTCATTTTGATAAACGAGTTTGAACAGGAGAGTCACGAACGTGCATTACAAACTCAAAACTTTGTTCTTTACTTATTAAATGAGTGATAGTTTCGCTTGATAAGACTCTTATTCATCGTCAGAAATCACTTAAAGCCCTTTGAACAGTTTGCACTGAAAGTGTCTTTTGGACCTTAAACCATTTGGTTCCCATTGAACTCCATTATATGGAGAAAAATCCTGGAATGTTTTCATCAAAAACCTTAATTTCTTTTCGACAGAAGAAAGAATGACATTGGCATCTTGGATGACATGGGGGTGAGTGAATTATTAGCAAGTTTTTTTTTTTTTTAAGTGAACTACTCCTTTAAATCTACAGCTCAAGAGTTGATTCCATAAGAAGTTTTAAACCCTACAATTGCATCAAACAATCCTCTACGAGTTTTGTGGCTAAAGGAATGACAGCTTGGTGCTAAAAATAAGTATTTCCCCTTAAAATGGTTTAAGCTTCTCGACACAGCGACTGTCTCAGCCGGAAAGCAAACATGCACGGTGAGCAAAAAGTAAAGCGTCAAGGAATAAAGGAAGATGTTTGATCTACACGACTAAGGGTAGTAGATTTGATGTGCGACTTTTGTAAAAGACAACAAATGATGTTTGCCTACTCGCAAGGAAAAGAATGGATCTGCACAATGATTAGGACTGAAGACAAGACTGGACAGTTAAGCTGGCAAACTCAGAAAGGCTGCCAGAGGAAGCGCTGAGGGTCGTGTGAGGAACGCAAAGCATTGAACAAGCAGGAAATAAGATAATTGGAGGAGCAGGAAATGATATTATTAATATGAAGGTGGAGTGTTCCTAGAAAACACTTCAGACCTATATAAACACCCATTGAATCCTATGCAGAGCTCTGAATCATCACATGACTGAAAAGGGAATGTTTTCAATGCTTCAATGCTCATTTTAAGAGGATTTTTCTCCTTAACAACTTAACCAGATGCAACCGAGCATCTTTCCTGATGGCAAACAGTGCACAAAGGTATCATTGTGATGGGACTGAATGATATTTTATACTAGCATATAATAGCAGTAGTGTGTGTGTGTGTTAAGGCCCATAGCAGAGACAGCAGTGTCCCAAAGAAAAGCACAGACACAGCAGAATGAGCACCAGGTCACACGCTGAGCTAAACAACAGAGCTGGGGGCTTTTCAATCCCCATTTACAGCCAGACAGCCATGCAAAGGGTGTATGCTGGAGAACCATCTGTGTTGGGTGCGTCAGAGAGATTGAGAGCTGGGGTAAGGAAAGGTGACGGGTGGTTTCAACATCATGCATCTTTCCGCTGTGGCAGGGAGACAAAGGGTGCCAGAGACCACATCTCTATACCTTTACTTTACCTTTTCTAGAGACCTTTCAAAGACCTGAAACTATTTTTCTCCCAAAATCATCTCAAGCCAAGAGGGCAGGATTGTTCAAACAATTATTCAAGGTCTTCAGGATTACTAACATTTTCCAGGCAAGTGTGGAGCTAAACGTTTGCTGGAGGTCCTACAGGAGTGGGATTGGACATCTCTTCAGCAATTAGGTACTGTAGAAACCTGCAACAGATCTATGGTTCTGGTGGCTGGGTTCAAAGTTCCTTCAAGCTGGACAAATTTGGTCAGGAGTGTCCAATTCTGCTCCTGGAGGGCCCAAATTAAACACATCTGAACCAGCAAATCAAGCTCTCCAGTAACGCTAGAAACTTCCAGGCAGCTCAGGACCAGAATGGGACACCCCTGATTTAGATGGCTGATCAGCCGTTAGAGCTGTTAGACCAGTATGGACAATCTGGTTGACGATCTAACTAAGCTTTGGCCATTTTTCTCCACAAAGAACACAGGAATTTCATCAGAAGGAACTCTGGTTTCATGGAGAGGTGAAGCCTACCTTGCTCTTCTTATTAAACAACCGGAAGGTTTTATTCCTGTTCTTGCCCAACAGCTCTAGGGGACCTTTAGGAGTGCTAAGGCTGCTCTCCGAGGAGGCCCGGTTGATGCCCTGACTGTAGTCCTCAAACTCCAGATCTCCTGGTCTCTCGAAGCCAGACTTATGTTGCTCTATAAGAACCACAGAGTCCTGAATAACACAGAGAAGGGTTAGGGTTTTCAGGAGGTTGACTGCTCTCTCAAAGTGTTTGGGGTGTCCAATCCCTATGTCCTGCTGAGTTTAGCTCCAACCTGCCCAATCACACTAGTAATCCTGAAGGCTTTGATTAGATAGTTCAGTTATGGCTAAACTCTGCAGGATTGTGGCCCTCCCGGGGAAGGATTGGACACCCTCGGTTTAATGAGAGAAGGATGTGAATCGACTCACGTTCCTCTCGTTGACATTCGTGCCGGCTCTGGAAATGCCCTCCAGACACTTCCCAATGATGGGCATGACTTGACGCTCCGTGTCTGCAAACTGGATGTAGCCCTGTGCCATCTTTTTGATTCGCCGTTCATCCATGTCCTGCAGATTCTGCGGAGAAAATAACATGCGTATAGATATCAGTATAAACTCTGCAAGACTCCTTGGGATCATTCCCATAGTAAGCTGACAGGAACAGACAAGTTAGGACTGAGGCGGGTGCTTCTTACATTGAAAATAAGGGGCATGTCCGTGAAGTAGAACTGATTCTGCTCTTTGTTGTACTTCTGAAGTTGCGCAGCATAGTCGTTTTTACACTCTTCTGCTATGTGTGTTCGCATATGTGCCTGCTGTTTGGCCTATGGTTAGATAAAGAAAAAAGCGAAATCAGACACCTGTACATAAAGAGGAACAAGGAAACAACAATAATGCATTTGGATATAATGGAAATGAGATGGCAGGATAGGAAGATGTGCATACAAAGGTGTGGCAACACCTGTGAAACCTTTTGGGGAAACGAATACCTTCTCCACGTCGGCTTTGGTAGCGTTGAGGTCTTGATCTGTTTTCTCTGCATTTTGAGTAGCCTTTTCTGCTTCTCTCCACTCCCTTTCAAATCGTTTTTTACTCTACCAACAAAAAAGAGAGAAAAAAAAAAAATCAAAACTATCCATGATGGTTACTACTTACACAATGCTCTTATTTGAAAATGTACCCATAAGTAAACATTGTGTCATCACCAAACCTATATCACTTTTTTCGTTCCTCTGACATTTTACTACTGGCAATTACACACAAATTAAACAAGGCATTTAGCATCACCAAATGCAAACCTGCTATGAGTACTCATGCATGCATATTTGAATATACATGTAAAAGTCCCTGTGAAGGGGCTTGAGTGCGGATTTATCAAAATATGCGTAAGCTACATATTTACACTGCCAGAATAGCTCTTTATTTCGTGTCGTTCACGTAGTGTGAGTAAGTGCGTGAATAAGTGATTCATCGTATCATCCTTTTATCGTGTAGGAGGTGGGAAGCTTCAGTTCAGATTCTAGAGATAATTTGATTGGACAGACAATATGGCGAGTTCCCAAAGTGCACTGTTGAATTTTGAATGCATATATCTCCTAAATGTGAATTTTGCCGTACGTTTGGAGCGCCCTCTCTTATTGATGATCTTTTATTGAAATAATTTTTGGTATTTTTGTAGCTTGACAGCATCTATCCCCACTCACTCTTATTTCATGGACAATATCAGCATTAATATTCTATCGAACATCTCCTTTTGTTTTCCAAAGAGGAAAGAAAATCACACTGGTTTGGAACAACGTGATTTCTACATGAAAGAAGGCGGAGCCTCAGTGCCACACCCACTTAGTACGTAATCACCACAAACCAATGGTGGCACGAAGGTGTTTACCAGCTGGAGTGAACTTTTCTGGAAAGTTTGATTTGGCAAGTCATTAACGAACTCCAAACAAACTTCGTTTTGGCCTGATTTTGTTCGAAATGACGTCACATCATGGCTGCGTTTCCCAAAAGCATTGTAAGCCTAAGTTGATCATAGAGACAATTTGTGGCAATAGTTTGCGATCAACTTACAATGCTTTTGGGAAACACACCCCTGTTCGTTCTTGGATTTCGTATACCCTTAACACTTAACACTTCAAACTTTCTATTTTACCTGCGTCAGTTTCGCTCTTGACACGCGAATTAACACAAAGTGGTCAAGCGCCAAACTAGACGCGGTAGACGCGAATTTGACGCGCTATTCGCGTCTGGTGTGAACGTAGCATAAGTTGATCGTAGAAACAATTTGTGGCAATCGTTTGCGATCAACTTACAATGCCTTTGGGAAACACACCCCTGTTCGTTCTTGGATTTCGTATACCCTTAACACTGCTTCCCCCCACTCCCCCTCGTGCGTAATGTGCACAAATGTTAGCATTAATAAAGTCTGAAATAGCTAAATTACACTGACTGCATATGGAAACTTATACTTGACTGTGTTTCTATTTACGTTCCTTACCCTTACCTGAACAAACACAATGGCCACATAAATGGTAAACAATCACTTTCAGTCCCCCTACAAAAGAGCTCTCTCCCCACAGTCAGCGCTTACGCCACAAAGAGACGTGACGAAAGCCTCTGACAGGGTGCAAGAGCCAATCAGATCTGGCTGCTCAATGATAAACTCAAAGACACAACGCCCACAGCAGGGTCTCAATCACAACCTGTCACAGAGAGAAACTTACATTGTCGAGCTGCTTGTAGGTGCCCTCCAGAGACTGTTGTGCTTTCTTGGCATCTGACAGATGCTGTTCATTATAGACAGAAGGAGAGAGGGAGAGAGAGAGAATGGTCATTGTGCTTTGGGCTTTTTGACATAACATCACATTTTTAGATTTTCTGAAGGAAAAATTTGAGTGCTGGCTTGTATGAAACTGAAAACCATGATTTATAAGATTAAAGTCTGCATGAAATAAAAAATCATCCCATCTATTTTTTTAAATGAATCATTCATAATAAGATCTAAAACATGCATCCATTTCTTTTCTTGACTTCAGAATTTGCAATGGTGAAAATTAAGCTTTTTAATGTTGTTTGTACATTCACCTAAAGGATTATTTGGAACACCATACTAATACTGTGTTTGACCCCCTTTCGCCTTCAGCGAAAGCATTCTTTAGAAATGTTGGCCCATATTGATAGGATAGCATCTTGCAGTTGATGGAGATTTGTGGGATGTATATCCAGGAGACGAAGCTCCCGTTCCACCACATCCCAAAGATGCTCTATTGGGTTGAGATCTGGTGACTGTGGCGGCCATTTTAGTACAGTGAACTCACTGTCATGTTCAAGAAACCAATTTGAAATGATTTGAGCTTTGTGACATGGTGCATTATCCTGCTGCGAGTAGCCATTAGAGGATGGGTACATGGTGGCCATAAAGGGATGGACATGGTCAGAGACAATGCCCAATTGGCACTAAGGGGCCTAAAGTGTGCCAAGAAAACATCCCCCACACCATTACACCACCACCACCAGCTGCACAGCGGTAACAAGGCATGATGATCCATGTTCTCATTCTGTTTACGCCAAATTCTGACTCTACCATCTGAATGTCTCAACAGAAATCGAGACTCATCAGACCAGGCAACATTTTTCCAGTCTTCAACGGTCCAATTTTGGTGAGCTCTTGCAAATTGTAGCCTCTTTTTCTTACTTGTAGTGGAGATGAGTGGTACCCGGTGGGATCTTCTGCTGTTGTAGCCCATCCGCCTCAAGGTTGAGCGTGTTGTGGCTTCACAAATGCTTTGCTGCATACCTCGGTTGTAACGAGTGGTTATTTCAGTCAAAGTTGCTCTTCTATCAGCTTGAATCAGTCGGCCCATTCTCCTCTGACCTCTAGCATCAACAAGGCATTTTCGCCCACAGGACTGCCACATACTGGATGTTTTTCCCTTTTCACACCATTCTTTGTAAACCCTAGAAATGGTTGTGCGTGAAAATCCCAGTAACTGAGCAGATTGTGAAATACTCAGACACCAACAACCATGCCATGCTGAAAATTGCTTAAATCAACTTTCTTTCCCATTCTGACATTCAGTTTGGAGTTCAGGAGATCGTCTTGACCAGGACCACACCCCTAAATGCATTGACGCAACTGCCATATGATTGGTTGGTTAGATAATGAGAAATTGAACAGGTGTTCCAAATAATCCTTTAGATGAGTGTATGTCTATGTGGTGTTTTTAATATTCTTTAAGATAAACCATGAGAAAATTCGTAAGTCAACACCATTGCTGAGTATTTTCTCCTTAAAACCGCAGTGAACCAAAAACAGCCTCAGAGTGGATCTCTGAGCTGGTGTGAGTGAGTGGAGGCAGGGTTAATTTCACATATTCATATTTCGCATATACTAAATGAGGCAAGAGAGTTACATTCAAGCTATTTTAAGGCAAGACAAACTTTTTTTCTAGGAATTTTTCTGACTTCAGGCCAGGGGGACTTTAAACATTTTAAACATCTCTCGAGTGAAGCTGAATCATTCAGTCTGCTTAAACCCCACCCCTTTCTTACTACTCAAATCAGATTCCATACAATCAACAGCTGATGAACCCTGATTTTTTCAGCCCATTATATCGTCTACCAGGCAAAAATATGATCGCTTAGGGGCCGGTTTTCCATTCAACTGTGCTACTTTTCCATTGTTTTTCAACGTAAACACACACTCGACGAACGTCTTTAACCGCTTCGCTCGCATCTTTTGCAGCGTCACACGGCATTCTAAAAATGCAGCACTCAAGTTTTTAAATAAATGTGTTTTTAACAGCAAAAACGCGTTCTGCGTGAACATATTTAAAGGATATTTACCTCACAAATCTGATGTATCATTCTTGTCTATATCAACAACATGTTGGGTTGAGTTAATAGTTTAGTCATTTGTTTATATGTCTGACTCTGAGTATGAGCAATGGTAATAGTGATTTGTGCCTTAGGAAGCACAAACAATAAAACAGTGTCCCATAAATTCCACGTGAAAAACAAGAGGAGACAGCTGAGGTTATATGGTGAGCATTAACTGTTGTTTATGAAGAGCAGTGTGGCACAAATCAAAAACTCCCCAATAGACTGTAATGTTTTCTTCACAAGTTCGCCTCTCTTTTTACCCACAATCCCCCTTTCTGTGTCCTTCCCAGCTCTCTGTCCCACAGCTTGCTTTATTTTAAGCATGTCCCAGTTTCTCCGACTGCCTCTCTCGCTCTCTCACCATCTTGCGCTCCTGTTTGAGATCCTGGAGGTACTTTGTGAGTTCGATGCAGATATTGATCATCATGTTCTCAGCGATCAGCTCCCTCTGGCCCGCATAGTCATTCATCTCATTCAGGATGTCCAGAAAGGCCTGGTGATTGGAGAACCTAAAAAAAAAAGTGATACGAATGATACAATGCAAGAGATCTCCATGGCCTTATTTTAGTGAACTCATGTTCATTCATTCCCCAACGAATCTTTAATTTCAGACTCATTTTTGGAAAAGACTCAAAAATCAAACCTCATTAGGGGTTGCAAACAAGTTTTACCCAATGCATACAAAATCTGTAATAATTTAATAGCCCACTTTCACAATCCAAATCAAACCCCAATGTTTTACTTGTAAATGCGCCACATATTGCAGAGGTTCAATGTGTTGCGAATGTTTATTCAAATAGTGCCTGATTTCCATGAGTGACTTCATTAGCTTAGCTTTCCAGAGGGAGCATACGTAACGTCATTTACACGTGTATGCGCTTGTTTGTTGAACTCGTGTGCTTTTGTTTGGCGTCGGCAACGGCCCCACAGGTCCTGCTGCTCAGTCACCGTAGCAACATCAGACATAGCTCAGCGTACCACAGTGAACTGATTATAGCGACTGGGGATTTGTCAGCTTTATTCTCTGATTGCACATTGTTCAGGTTGGATAGATCAATTGTCATCACAATTGTGAGGAAAATTAGTGCAAAATTACCTGCATTCCTGCTCTTCTTTGCTGCCTCGTTTAGGGCTGTATTTCTTGGTTAAATTCCTGGAAACCAGAGAAATTAAATCCACTGGATCAACAACATCATATTAATGTCATTTGCAAGTGCTCAAGTTTCAAATGGCTAAAGGTTGCATAACATGCCAAGCTGGAGATCGAAAACTGCAGAGGTCCTGTCGGAGCAGGTGACTGTGAAGCATTTGCATGGGACATTGTGTGCAGAACATTTGTCCTTTCCAACACACAGAGAATGGGGAATTCTCTTTACTCATTTTTCTTACACTAATCAGACAGAAAGGGAGTTTCCATGTCTATATCTGCTGTCTATATCAGTGGTTTTCAAACATTCAAACTGCAAAACGCCCAAAACAATCCCCTTGTGAGAATAATAAAAGTATATATGATATGATATATGATATGAGATCAAAAAGTTATAAAACTGAAGTCTTTAAACATATTATCAGTTTAAATATTCAATTATTTGTTTATATATTATATTATATTATGTGTGAGATTTGTTTTATTTTATCATTTTTTTATAGAATTTCTTGGTTCATTTATTAACTTCTGAATTAACTGCTTGTATGACTTAACTGCAAACATATGATTTAATATCCCTAAGTTACATCAAGGGTCAAATCAAGTAGAAATAGCATATTAAAGTTCCAGCTGCATGATGTAACCACTTTTTGTCTCTATTGATTTATCCAAAAATGCACTGAAAACAGTATTCATACATACAATGTCTTGACTAAACCTCTTCTATGGTATTTATTAAACTATGAATCAACATGCACCAATGCTAGTTATCCAAATGTATGTAATTAAACAATAATACATTACTTGTAACAATTACTTCAATGAGCTCATTGTTTCTGCCTAAAATGTATACATGTATACATGAGCCAACTGCGTGATTAGTATTATGTATATTTTTTAAATATATAATTTACAGTATACGATATATATATACGTATATATATATATATATATATATATAAACAGATCACTCTAAATTGTAATGTTGACAATTAGACTGCTTTAAAACAATATATATTGTGAAAAGTGCTATACAAATAAATGTGACTTGAACATGTAAATTTACTTGGGGTTAAAATGTCAGGATGATTCTACTGTTTGATATCATAATTATTATAATTTAAAAAAGCCTCATTAAAAGGAAAAGCTTATGAAATAATTAAAGAGTAACTAAACACTAAACCAACTTTTTTTAGTTAATGATCTGTAAGAATGGATCTTTATTAATACCAGTCATTGATTCGAGTAACTTATTTGACATTTGTTTATAAAGTGTTTTATTTCTACAATATATGGTGTAAAAACGTCTTAGTGCTGCCCTCTTCAGGTTGAACGGTGGCTACTGCAGTTGAATTTTCCTATTGGATGTTCCGCATTTCGTGACGTACGCAGGTTTCAGCTCACCACATGAGCTACGCCCTTGGCAATATAAAAACCATCTTGTGTCGTCAAAACCACTGTAGCGAGTCAGGAGTTGGAATTGTGAGTATTGAAAACGATCAGGATAGAGTGTTTTAGCATCTACTGTATTTCGTCTCCTCTATCTCCGCTGGGGTCCGCCCACTTTTTCAGCATTTTCAAATATTGCCAGTGGGTGGAGTCAGGCTCTGACCAGGGGTTTAGTTACCCTTTAAGCATAATCTTTCTTTATTATAGTTTTTTGGATTTAAAAAAAACTGCTTAAAATCATGTGGTACGATAGACAAAGTAAAGTGATGTGTGACCATGTGTCAAGATCAATAAAATACGCACTTTTTTTATTGGGAAAGTTATTTCAGGTTGTAGACTGTCATGTGGTGCAACTCGCTAAAAAAACAATTATTCTTTATGAATTAATGTTGTTACTTGGGCTCAATCCCAATTCACCCCTTGGCCCTACCCCTACATTTTGCGCGTTCACGTCTAGGGGTGACTCACGTCTAGAGTGTCCCGATTCTTGTTGAGATCGAGGGGAAGGGCGAAGGGGTAGGGCTACATAGTCCTCGAAACGCAGATTTTTCAGAGGCACACTCCAAACGGAGGGCTACGAGAAAGTTCACGGAATGCATCGCAAAACACCAGCGAGATAGATCGCAAACGGTTAAACATTTAAATTTAGCGCCAGATGATTCCACCACGCACTTTATTTACACTTTTAATAACACTTTAGTAATTTAAATTAAGAAATGGTATAATAAATTACTTTTACGATCAGAAAAGACATACATTTCGAGGAAGGAATGTTATAATCATCATGTTTCCTCAAAGTTAAGAGCCAGTGTCAGTCGCTGTCATGGAGAAATCCTGTAAAAACTCTGTAACAGCAGAGCCATCGCCGACGACTGATGACGTATCGGGTTCATGAAGGGTTGTTCCATTTTGTTGGGGAATATTTCAACCCCTTAGCCCTTGTAACTCCGTTTTAAGGGCCATGGGGTACACTCGAAAACAAGGGGTAGGGCCAAGGGGTGAGTTGGGATTGAACCTTAGAAATGTACTTTTACTTTAACCTCTTAACTGTCACCCCCCCTTTTTTGAATAGACATGAAAATGCACATTTCGAACTTAAATGGTTGTAATTCAAGAATGCTTTGGAATATAGACATATGATTGGTCTTGTTTTAAAGAAGACATTTGGCAGATTTTTGTAGAAGTGAAATAAATTAAGAAAGTGAAACAGAAAAAAAGTTATAGAAGTTTGAGTTTATGGAAATGTACAATGTAAAAATATTAATCATTCATATTTTACATAAAATATATATTTTCAAAACCTGGGCTACTCTAAAATGGCAGAAAGATCAAAGCCAAAAATCTGAACAAGTTGTGTTTCAAATTTTAGGTTGATATCTCAAAAAATGAGCTTTCAATAAGATTTTGTTTGAGCGCAGTACCAAACTTTTTCACTAGGGCACAATCAGACTCCATTACTGCCCATATAAGGGCGCCTCCATTTCCATTCGTGTTTTGAGTGATATGAACCATTATTTTCACAATTTTCATACAATTTCTGAAGTAGAGATCCTATTCAGAAGTAGTTTGGGAAGTTTGGCAGATTTTGATATGAATTGAACCTCTAAGAAACACATACAAAGAACACGCATGTAAGTCATAGCTAGCTGCCACGTCACAAATGGTGAATTTATTATTTTTTTCTTGATATTTCAAACTTTTCAGACCTTTTTTTCCCAACATAATTAAATGGATTCTGTCTTTTGAACTTTTGGCATGAAAACAAACTGAGGTATCTACCATTTTTTCATGATTTTTCATGTTTACTGCTATTTTAAAATAAAGGTCTGAACACACCTTATGAGTATGAAAATATTCTTGTTTTATATTGATAAATTATGGCTCCTCTGTAATATATTTTGAGAATCAGTCACCAAATATGGAAACTAGAGATTGTAAGCTTTCAAATGATATATAGTTTGTCAATATTATTTAAGGTATTTACTAAGATATTATTGTTTTAAAAATATAGTGGCAAACGTCCCACCTGTGGGACGGTGACAGTGGTGGTGGTCACACCACATGATTACAGTCCTTAAATTTGTATTTTTATTTGAAAATGTTTTTCGAAGTCATTAAAAAAAGCCAGTATAAATGCAAATTATAAATCTTTAAAGGAGTTTTCATTTTCTTTAAAGACATTGGCCACTTAGTCTTGCGATTTGTCACGGTCAGTGAGGACAGAACGTAGCCTAGAAACAACACGGTTTCAGTTTCGATTGACCAAGCACAATTGGGTAATCCCAGAGAGCTGGACTACAAACTGAAAGCAATGAAATGAGTAAAATAAGGAAGGCCATCGTGATCAAAACCAGGGGGCATTTGGTTCCCTCCTTTGCATACGAGAAGCCGAGACAGAAGCCGATGTTAAGCTTTCCACACTTTCACTCTATCCCCCCACATCCCCTCAGTCATATGCTCGTCTGCTCCCACTTCCCCTCTTCTCTCAGAGCGGGAGGAAGGGAGGAGAGAAAGAGGCAAGCGTGAAGATCTTTGAACAGTCTGGCAGAGATCAAGAAAGTGTCGAGGCATAGCCATGAATAAGAAGGGGAGCAGGCGCGGATATGCTTATCCTCTGGGCCGAGGCCAACGCTACAGCTCACAGGTGCCAACAAGTTCAGTTCTGCCCTGTTCAGTCATGGGGCCCGAATATTTCACAATCAGCCCCAACTCTGGATAAACATTCACAAGCATGCATAGACATGTACACAATCAAACAGCCCAACAGGATATACCGTAGGCCTGTATAGTAAGATCTCTTACCGTAGTTGCTTGGCATAATTCTGTTCAATCTCTGTTCGCTCCTTCACAAACTTCACGTATTTATCCACCAAGTCCAAGCCAGATTGTGTGTGCTTATCAAGGATGTCATATTGGTCCTGTAATACAAAATCGAGACCAGGCTCTTAAAGTCCCTGTAAAGGCAATTCTACAAAAAAGTTCTAAACACATTATAAATGTTACATATGTATTGCTAAAACATATTACAAAGTCTGTGAACTGTGAAGTACTGAAATGTGGAATTAGACCGTTAACCAGTTTTTCACCATTGCAATTTTACGGATTAATTGGGCGGGGCTAAAACAGGGCTCGATGACGCACTGGAACCCATGAGCTGCTGGACACCCCCCTATTTGATGACACACAGAGTCTGATCTCCCCCTCTCCACACACACTCCCCGAACACATTCGCATTCACCTCTCAATCGCGAGTGACTGTCAGTACTATTAGTTACTACAGCTGAGCCTACAGTTTTCTAGCTAGCTATGCCTTCGACATGGACATGCATGGACTACTACCTGGATGCGATCATGTACAAAACAGATCGGTATCTTCATTTAAATTCCCTTAAAAACGATCACATCAACAACACCCGCCTCTGTAGTGATCGTTTTACACTGGATCGTTTTATAAACTTTCCTCAGAGACAACTTGGATTCACTAATAATTAGGGTTGGGTATCATTTGAATTTGAACGATTCTGATTCCGATTCCTTGTTTCGATTCCGGTTCCTAACGATTCTCGATTTCGATTCTTTTAAGAGGCAGGGTCAAAAAAAGTTTAGCTAACCTTGCTAACCAACGGTCTTTCTGAAGGAAATACTCCTTCGGTCACAAATACTTGTCACAAATTTTGCATTTTGCCGAGATTTCGTTAATTTTTAGAAAAGTGAAGCCACCCCAGACAGCAAACTGACATTGAATCAACGTGGAAACGACGTCTCTAATGACATTGAAACAACGTTGATTTTGCTTATCGAATTAACGTTGAACCAACGTCAGACGCGGCATTCTTCAAAGCTAAATGAAAATCGAAAATTGGTTTGCTTTCATAACGTTGAAACAACGCGTTGATTTCAAGTTGATTTTCCGTTAGTTTTGAAAGAATGACGCGTCTGACGTTGGTTCAACGTTAATTCGATGAGCAAAACAATGTCAGATCAACGTTGTTTCGATGTCATATTTCCACGTTGATTCAATGTCAGTTTGCTATCTGGGACACTTTGGACCGCCGACGTAAGCTACTCATGTTCGACTCGCGCGGTTATGCCAACACTTCCGGTAGACGCTTCTTCGTTGGTGTTGTTCAGCGGTTTCTTCTTCCGCTCGGCGGACTGTGAATATCGAAACTATTCCGGGAAAAACTAAAAGTTAGTCTCGGTTCCAATCGATACTCGATTCTCGATACCCAACCCTACTGATAATTCACTGATAATCCACTGTTACTGGTGAACGGGCCCGAAACGACGATCTCCCGCCTCAGTGTGTTCATCCTCCCGTCTCAAGCTAACCAGCTAATATCACCGTCAACAGCTTTCCCGTGAGTGGGCGTGGTTTCAGCGCAGCCAGCGGACACACCCCCAGCGTTTGAGAGCAGAGAATCTGCTCATTTTTTCATGATTTTGATAGCTTATTTTATGTACTTCCCGGCTTTTTTTATCATTCAAATTTGGCTGGGTGGCTAATTACACATTTTTCTGTGGTGTGACAAACTCAGAACACATACTTAATTTTGACTTTACAGGGACTTTAAATAAAAATGTCCAATATTTGTTTTTTACTTGTTTTGATTTGTCATTCCTTGTTCAGGTAGCTGTTGCACCTCCCACAATGGTCACAATTTATGATATTATTACAGGGAAGCATAACACTTTCTTCATACTGATTATTTTCACCATGATGGCATACTACAGATGGAGGATTAATCATTAAAATATTGCGATCTTGATTCAAACACAAAATGACAATGATTCGGCAATGTCTATTAAACTATTCAACCAATCATACAGGGACATTCAGATCATGTCTAAATCTGAAACAGCTTTTCAACCACACAGTATCAACATTTCTGTCTTACAATACAAATATTCAAATTATCACAAAACTAAAACGTTTTTTTTGAAACCGGGTCCCAAAGTGGATAAATCTGAAAACGACACCCTTGCGGTTTTAGTGTGTACAGCCAATCCGTAAATTTTGTGAAACGATGATGTCATCACATCACGTGTCGGCTGCGTCAAACGCCATCTTCGTCTTTTTCTTCTTGGTTCGTATACAACGCGCAAGGTTATTAAGTCTTCTTCTCCGTGTATAGTCTATTTCTGTGGCAGAATTACAGCACCCCATACTGGTCTGGCATATATACTACACCGTTTTCAGTCGGTTTCAGTGGTTTCGTGTGTACGCAGATATTTTTTGAGACCACGCTGTTTACGCTGTTTTACTGTTTGTTTGTTTTTAGAACTAGGGAAAAAAATCGTATAGGGAATGCTACGGCTACGTGTGGACGTGGCAAACTCTTCTGATAACGATTGTATCGTTAACATCGTTACACCAGTAGGTGGCGACAAGTGACTGTTTATAAAATGTTTTGTCATTGGATTGACTCAAAAGATTTGTTCAAAAACACCGATTCATCCAGTGATGAACCAAGTTATAAGTGAGTCATTGAATCACTCATTCAATGCGATTTTTTTAAATAATTTAAGTTAATTTAACATTTTAAATAGACAGCAGCAGCAATTAACATTTTGTCAGAACCTCTAGTAAACAACGTTAAATAAATTATGTTATTTTGATATAGCTGTTTGTTAAAAATCATGGGATTATTATTTGATACAAAAAAAAACAAAACAAAAAAAAACCTTTAACCTAGGGGTCTTGACTTAATTTTAAGCCAAAAGGGTTCTATGTAAGGAAAAATGTCTTATATGATTGCATAATAATAATAATAATAATAATTGAATAATAATTGAAAGTTTAATGGGTTATTTCATTTTTTCTAGTGATGTAGTATGTTTGCGAGTGGTTTAATTCATAAAATTAATTAAAACAAAATGACCACTAAATCAGTCAAATGATCACATGATGTTTCCCATAAAAGGTTCTATATGAAGCCAACTTTTAAGGTTTTATATAGAACTTTTTCTTCTAAGAGTGTGAAAGATAAAAAAATAAAAAAATCCACAATTAATTAAAATTTTTCTCCCATCTTTTATGATAAGCAAAGCAAGCATATCTCAGAAAATCTTTAAAATATGCCAAAAAAACACTCCTGGGATGTTGAAACACTGCAAAGCAGCTAATATGGAACAGAAAACACTAGAAAATAGGCCAACAACACATATGGCTCTTCCAAGCTTTATAATGGGAGTGAATGGTAACTGAGATTTTGAAGCCCAAAAGCACATCAATCCATCATAAAAGTAATCAATACGACTCCAGGGGGTTAATAAATGCCTTCGAGGAGGGCCATAAGCCTGTGAAAATAGTTTATATGGATATTTTTCTTACAAAAATGTTTCGCTTCACTTCTGGAGCACCCTGGAGTCGTATGGATAACTTTTTGATGGATGGATGTGCTTTTATGTGCAGTTACCATTATAAAGCTTAGAATAGCCAGGACATTATTTAATATAACTCCGATTGTGTTTGGCTGAAAGAAGAAACTCATATACACCTAGGATGTCTTGAGGGTGAGTGAATTATTAATTTATATTTTTGGATGAACTATGACTATCCCTTTAAGGATGAATCAGAAATATATTTATAAGGGGAAGTTTCTCATCATTTGTGATGTTTTCCCTCTAGTTATTATAATATAAATCCTGCTGAAATGATTTTTTTAAAGTACAAATGACTGTCACATGCATAGTCTCTCATCTAATATGAGGCAGTCAAAGCAGCATGCATAATAATTGTAAAATGATTATAATATACGCTGCAGCTTTAGGCGAACTTGTCCAAATGAATGCAATCATGTAGATGGAAAGACACTTCATAAGTTTTCCTAATTCCAAACATCAGTTGAAAGCCTGTGTGAAAGTCTCCTGACTGGAGTTGATCAAACTAGAAATGCAAGTGAAAAGAGGAAGAGCAGACAGTTTGCCAGCTTCACTTCTGCAGAAACTTAATGTCCAAAAATTGCACTCTCTATAGAGAGATATTTTTGTATAAAAATTTGCATTAGCATAACCCTGGTTCCCTCAACAAAATCCCAATTGCCTTTTGGCTTATTGCAGAAAATAAGCTCTGTTTTGTTCATCGTGATAATCTTCACAAATGAACACAACTATGAATGTTGTAAATACAATCGGCCGAAGTCCAAGTCTAAAAGCAGGCCCAGTGCCCACACAGAGGACATCCCAGAGATTCCCTGCCTGTTCACAACCCTTGACCCTATAAACGTTATCTGTGGGAGGCAGAGGGTTCCTCTGGGCTTTAAATGCATCCTGACACAAGTGACTGAGCAGACGGAACACAGGAAGTGGAAGTCTTACCCACTTCCTGCTGTATTTCAGCTGTGCTCAACAAAAATATGAATGTAACGTTCTATTTCCTACAGCATGCCTGAAGCAAAACAAAAACAGACGCATTTTCCCCAAGAAAACCCCATCTGAGACTCCCTGGTTTGCCTCTATTTTTCCCTTTTTCCCCAGTTCCTTATTCGGTGGGGCGCTCTGTTACTACATTTCAAGTATGGGCCTGACCACTTGAGAGTGATGATGTCTTGAAACGTCCCCCACCCCCTCGGTGCTACCTCCATCGGCATGGATGTAGATATGCGTTTTGAAGTGGGAAGGAGGGAGGTGCCTTTGGGATGACATTCCTAACAAGCCAGGCCATGTCCTGACTCCACCTCCTCCTCCTCGCTCCTCAAAATGGTGTCCATTAATATAGAACGAGAAGAATTCCCTACCCCCTCACAACCCACTCACTCGCAAAAATAGAGCGCTTTTCAACTTCAAAACAAAGCCCGAGGCAGTTGTTTATGTCCCAAGATAAGCTTTGCGTCTTGGGACAACAGCAAATATTTGAAATATAAAAAATTATTTATTTTTTGCATAGTGAGTGACATTATTGTTCATTACAAAATTCTTGTTATTATGAAGTGAAAAATAATCTCATTGCCATTACTGTAAATAATAGTACTTATTTATTTTTTTTAACTGTGGTGGATACTGTATTTATAATAGTATTAAACAAGTAATGCAAAAAGCGTGGGGTGTAGAATCCGTACCCCGGTATTATGAAGGATAATTCAACAACAACAAAACATATCAAGCCAAGGCACTCGAGAGTTTAAGAAAAAAATATATAAAAAAAAGACTTTATTGAAAAACAGGTAACAGATAAGCAAACTCTGATGCGTTTATAAATATATATTTAAGTTACAGACTAGAGCATTTTGTTTATTTGAACATATTGTGTTTGGTTTAATTATATTTTGGTGAGATTTTATAATCTTTATATTATTAATCATCTAAATAAATGTTCTCTCTTATGATTATTCTATATTATGCAATCATGTCATATGACTAATAAATAGCTATTTAAAAGGACTCAGGAAATGATTGTTGTCAACACCCTGATGAAGGCTCGTTAGTCGAATGTGTCTGTTACTGGTTTTAAAATGCCTAAGCCATGACTCAAATATTTCCTTAATCTCTCTGTTGCCTCGACTTGATGTTTTTATAGTATTGGGCCTTTTTTGGATTACAGTAGGCTACTGAGAATTTGGGGGTTCAATAAAAATGAAATAATATTTTAAAATATCTCAATTGTCTTAAAAATAGGCTACATTTTTATGTAATTTATTATATATTTTTTTGTTTTTGGGTGAAAAATAAATGGGCATTTCTTGACAGTTTTAATGAAATTCACAGAAGAAAATCAAAATGCCAACGGATTTGTTTGCACCAAACATTTTATTCTGTCATCATTTACCATTAGACTTTCGGTAATTCTTGGAAACAAAGACGTTTTTATATTTTCTCATAACTTTTGTTTGCCTAATGAAAATCTATATAGTAATCAACATTTTTTAACGTCAAAAAGTACAAATTTGTGGATCCGTGGACAGAAATTTTCTGCTTAATTTTTTACAGAAAAACGATGATAAGCCTTTCATTTCATCTCGCATGAATTAGGGCTGTCAAATGATTAATCGCGATTAATCGCATCCAAAATAAAAGTTTGTGTTTACATAATATATGTGGGTGCACTGTGTATAAATATTTTATATATATATATACACACATACATACACACACACACATGCATGTATACATTTAAGAAAAAATATATAAAATATTTATATATAATATAAATTATATATAAATCAGTATATACATGAAAATATTTCTTAAATACATACAAGCATGTGTGTGTATATATATATATATATAAAATTATACAAAATATAAAATAATTATACACGGTATATATATAAAATAATTATACATGGTGCACCCACATATATTATGTGAACACAAGCTTTTATTTTGGATGCGATTAATCGCGATTAATCGTTTGACAGCCCTAGTACGAATTAGTACGATTTTTGCTAAATCGTACATATTTTCCGAGTTGGCCAATTCGTACGAATTCATACGAATGACCTACCCCTGACCCCGCCCCTAAACCAACCCATCACGTGGGTTTACACAAATAATACGAATTTGTACGAGTGAGGTCGTATGAATTAGCCACTTTTTAATCACTTGTACAAATTGGTTGTGAGCTAGCGTTGGAATTTCAGTCTGTCATTGATGTTTCTTTGCTGCTCTTCTTGACACCAGGCCGTTGTCCAAAGTCTTGGCCTCAATGTGTGTGCAGATGCACTCTCTCATGCCCACCTGCTGCCAATATTGAGCAGCTCTGCACCGGTGGTGACAGGATTCCAAACCCCGAATCCTCAGGAAGAGACGTCCCGTCGCTCGCTAGACACTCTGGGACGTCCTAAAGCTGTTTTCACTGCAGTTGAACCTCACTCCTTGAAGTTTCCAACTCTTTCCCCTGCCATTGGTGGAGTTTTCCTGCTTTCTTGTGTGTTTTCACTGTTAATCACTAAGGAGCGCTATAATGCATCTTCTGAAAGAGTACTGAATCTCCTGATCAAAATACGTGCGAGGAAGATGCAGAAACAAGCGATATCATATGAAATCATATGTAAAATAACATGATCATCAACATTAAACGGCACAGGCATAAAAACCGCCTAATGTTGCAGAATGAAATGTCGACCCAGGACGAGCTTTAGGACTGTGCAAGCATTGGGGGTGTTGATGGACACGATCTCCATCTAGGTTTAGATCATCGTTCTGAATCAGATCTGGATGTAGTCTTTGACAAAAACACAATTTTACACGAACTTTTTGCTCAAAATGTAGCTTTTTATGAAACTTGAGTGTTGATGAAATAAAAAGAATGTATGAAGCTAGAATGAAAATTTAGTTTAAAAGCAGAGGATCTGTTCTTTAACTTGATATATGGCATGTTCAGATATTCATTCAACAAAATATTCTGGGGGCCATGAAATTGTTGTGAATTGATCAAACACGCTGGCGGTGGCTGCCAACTCTATTTTTTTACGCTGCCGTGGAAAGAGTTAAAGATTCAATATTCTTTGCAGCAATTTCCTTGCATACGAGGCATCTTTCTTTGGAAGTAACCATTGTTTGCAAACATAAGACCACTATGATTGGGAGCATTTATTCCTTCTGTTTATAACCATCTGCTCTTATAACCCAAACAGAATGAGAGTGAGTTCATCTGACTATTGCTCATTCACACTTTCCCATGTGCTGATGATACTCTGGTCATTTTGTGCCAGCCAGGGCCAAAAAACAGTGAAATTTGGGTTTTTCTGATAAAGTAAAACTTTTTTTTTTGATCAATTAAGCTTTTTTCCAATTATTTAAAGGGCATCTCAGGCCACACTTACAAATAGCCCAGTATATACAGAGACAAATATACCAATAACAACATCGTCCACACAACATCGTTTTCAAAAAAGTTGTCATTTACATCAACCCGTAAAAATATAAATATATTTTGTGCCATCATAACTATGCCAAACTAGGTGCTCACATGACGTTAAGCATTTTCTAGGGCATTAATGTGACGTTTGAGAACCTAAAACCCTGTTTCTACCAGTTAGCATGGCAGTTTTAGGAACTCTTCCTCCTTAATCTGAACACTTACATCCTCCCGAGGTCTGCAGGGACATATCACCTGCACTCACAGGATCTGTTTTTATTGACAGTCCCTAAAGCCCGCACTAACTTTGGCAAAAAGGCTTTTATTTTTGCAGCACCATCTGCATGGAATCAGCTTCAGAATGAACTAGTTGAAGGAGTTGGTTTGAATTTATTCTTTTAAAGGCTTTTTAAAGAGCTTGTAGAAAGGCAGGCTGTCTGTCACTGTTTTGATTTAGGACCCAGACATTGTTATTTGAATATGATGAGTGAAAGTGTGTCTATTTACCTGTAACAGGGCTCCAGACTAACTTTTCCACTGGTTGAACTGGTGCTACCAACTTTCTCAGTCGGTCGCACCAGCATATGATTTGATCGCACTTTTTTTTTTTAATCAATGCATGCTGATGAATGATGGTTTTAATGGACCAAAGCTAGCAAAGGTGTTCTGGGTTGCAGCATAAACACCTGTAATATATTAATAATCATTGCCAGATTTCAGGATTTTCAAGGATTTTGGACAGAAATTTTCATCTGTAATTTTAAGCATTTTACATTTGAATTAATATAATCTAGTCTATCCTATCTATCTATCTATCTATCTATCTATCTATCTATCTATCTATCTATCTATCTATCTATCTATCTATCTATCCATCTATCTATCTATCTATCTTTTTCTTAACTATCTATCTATCTATCATCGTCTTTCTATCTTTTAAAAATCATTAAACATTCAAATGTATTGTATGCATTACATTTTAAAAGATTAGAGTATATAATAAGCTCATACAGATTTTTCATTATCAAAGTTTATAGTTGTAACAGAAATTTCACACTCCTTACCTTCTGCATTTTATAGACCATTTTGCAAGATGTAAACAACACTGGTCCAGAAACACTTCCTGTTTCAGTTTGTAACCGTTTTCTTTATTTCACATGTAAAGAATAAAGATGTTTGTTTAACTTTTTGATTCAGTTTTATATGTTCTGTTGGTTGTATTTTATCCCAGCTTTTATGTAGTGTTAAAAAACTGAAACAGGAAGTGCTTCTGGACCAGTGTTGTTTACATCTTGCAAAATGGTCTATAATAATTTCCTTTTCCTCAATCAAACGATTACTCTCATCTAACCACTGAAAAGACGTAGGAAGGGGCACGTTGTTTCGTGAGACATTTTCATTTTTATATGCCATAATTCGTGAATTCGTAATTGGCGCGTTTCACCATCAGTGTGCAATGTGCGTGACGTCTACGTTCGTCAATAAATAAACTGCACGTGTCTTGCGGAAGAACACTGTAGCCGGAGCTAGCCTACTTTTCTCCATTAATGTCTATGGCGAGTAGGGTTGGGTATCGAGAATCGAGTATTGATTGGAACCGAGACTAACTTTTCGCTTTTCCCGGAATTGTTTAAAAGTTAAAATTTCGATTCCTAGTTTCGATATTCACAGTCCGTCGAGTGGAAGAAGAAACCGCTGAACAACACCAACGAAGAAGCGTCTACCGGAAGTGTTGGCATAACCACGCGAGTCGAACATGAGTACCTTACGTCGGCGATCCAAAGTGTGGCTTCACTTTTCTAAAAATAACGAAATCTCGGCAAAATGCAAAATTAGTGACAAAAGGAGTATTTTTACAGAAGGAGTATTTCCTTCAGAAAGGATTATTTCCTTCAGAAAGGCCGTTGGTTAGCAAGGTTAGCTGAACTTTTTTGACCCTGCCTCTTAAAAGAATCGGAATCGAGAATCGTTAGGAACCGGAATCGAAACAAGGAATCGGAATCGTTCAAATTCAAACGATACCCAACCCTAATGGCGAGTCAAGCAGGCACTGGGCAACTCCGCATCCGAGTCGACCCCGGGATAAAATAGTCTGAATATTAAACACTTATTATAGGCGTACCATAGTGATTCAGGATAAGTCAAAAACACAGTTTGGAAAATGGATTCATCATGTAGCCTACTCGTTCATTTTGAACATAAGTTACGGACTGCAGCCGCTGATACAACGGCGTTCTGTTGCGCGAGCGTCCACTAGCACATATGAGACGACATATAATTTTAAAGGGCACCTATTATGCCCCTTTTTACAAGATGTAATATTGGTCTCGGTGGGTGTCCCCAGAATGTATTTGTGAAGTTTCAGCTCAAAATACCCCACAGTTAATTTATTATAACCATTTGAAAATGTCAATTTGGGGCCTGTTTAAAAATGAGCTGTTTTGGTGTATACCACCTTAAACACAAATGAGCTGCATATCCCCGCCCTGCCTTTGGATGAGGGCGTAACTTGATACCTACGGCAGTCGGTCTAAGCAGAAGGGCTGAGAGAGTGAGAGACCCGCTGTTTTTTGGAATGTAATTCAGCCATAGACTGTGAATTAGGGTTGTGCCGATAGACGATAGTATCGTGTATCGACGATAGTCTGACATATCGCCGATGGCAGATGCCTTTGACGATATCAATATGATAATTGGCTCGTTTTACCATAATGTATTAAATTATTATTATTATGCCTATTATTATAAAGCTAGTATTTTTATTAAATGAATATTAGGAACTACAATCAATTTGCCTTGCCTAAATTTACAACGACATCACCTCATAACAATTGCAACAACACACGCACTAATGAGGACTCCTCTAAGAGAATGTTTTTAAAACAGACTAAAAAACATCCCACATCAAAATTTAATTGCAAGGTGATCCATTCCCAAATTATCAAGTGTGCTCGTTTTAACAGACGCAAAATTCAATTTCCTACAGATCCAAGATGAAAACGGCATCGTTGTTCGTCAGTATTTGTTTCCGTAACACATTAACAAAACGTTTAATGACACTAACACTAAAAACAATATAATTACTAAATAGTATTAATAATAATATCACTAAAATAGTATTATAGTTACCGTTTTCATCGTCGTCTCTGAGGGAACGCGGCGTTAATGCAGATGCCGAAAGCAGTCCGTTTTTACTTTCACTTTCAGAGATTGAGCGCGTTTACATGCGACGACGTTCTTAACCTGATTATGTTGAATAAACTTGACAATGCATGTGGTCATGTAAACGTTTCCTTTATCAGAGTCAAGTCATAAGTATAAACCGATCGACTCAGCTAGACGTTTGGCCCTTGCTCTTGTTTCTCCCGGCATTTAAAACACATTAACCCGCGTACTTCGTACTGAAGTGCGCATGTGAAGTGCGCAGAGAGCGCACTGGTAGGGGGGGCACATATCGCAAACTCCGACTTTTTCTGACCCAAGAAATTATTAAAACGTGTTTTCATCTCGTGCAGAAATAGGCCCTAGTCAAAATGCTGTATGTAACGGCATGAGGATAGGCTAATGTGTCCGTAAATTTCCCGTTGACAAACAAAAGGATTAGGATCTCTTTTTTTTACCTCACTATACCAGGAAATAACCTGATCCTATTAATAAACACTCCACCTTTGCTAGCAAAATAGAAAAAAGATTCTCGTATATAAAACGAAGTAGGCTAATAAAACAAGCAAATTAATGAGTAGGCTAAATAATCAAGTTAATAATCAAATGTTAGCCCCGCCCCCTCACGATACTATCGTGTATCGCCGATCTCGCAGGCTGACGATAGGACGATATGAAAATGGAGCATATCGCCCAACACTACTGTGAATTCAGCCGTACGTTTGAATCGAAATATAAATAGTACGAAGACAAGAGACTCCGGCAGAATAAACACAAATGAGAATGGACCAGTACGTCTCGGTATGGTTATTTGATACATTTATGTACTTATAGAGTTGTAATCACGTCCCTTTTGTAATTATGGATGTGCAACACACACACACAAACACTAACGCTGGCGCAATTTTTTGAAACTACATACACATTCTGTGATAAAGTTTGCTACGTAGTACGTACAAGCGAAATTACATTTATGCGAGGGACCTCTGTGGCAAATGTGAGAAGATGGCTTACTTACAGCACAACAACATGCAGTTTTTAATACAATAACTTTAAAAAAAAATCTTTATATCTTTAAAAAAATATACCACACTGTCAATCAAACCACTTGCTCAATTCTACGTCACAAAGGGCTGAATCTTAGAACAGATCGTTCTGAGACAGTGCAGATGATTTATTGAGATTGTAAAAAAAAAACACTGGGTGGATTTTTATCATTCTGGGTGGTTTTGCTCACACACTGCCAACACACATTTATGTTCAAACACCATGTAAAAGTGAATTTTCCATAATAGGTGCCCTTTAACTCGCACATTCTCAAAAAATGGTCGCATATGCAACCAATTTGGTCGCAGTCTGGAACCCTGTGTAAGGCTGTGGGTCCACCAAAGCGTTTTTAGCCAGCTGAAAATGCTAGACGCTCTGCTGAAGACGCCGTGCTTTGGGCGCTTGAGAGCGTTTTGTCAGCGCAGCGTTTTTTCCGTTGAGCCGTTTCGTTGCTATGATACAGAATATCCGCAGAAGTTTGAATGTTGTGACAGTTGGTCGGTGTGGTATTAGTTCCACCCCTCCTCCACTGTGATTGGACGGCTGGGTAAAAAGTGACAGTGATGAGCGCTGCGTTTTATCCAAAGTTGAACATTTTTCAACTCTCAGTGACCAGTAAAAACGCTGGGGCCTCGGCGCTTCAGCATAAAAAAAAACACTCAGCGCCTCGGTACGCTCATGCCGTTTAAAAAACGCGGCGCTCCCATTGAAAACATACGCCAGGCGCATGGAAAAACGCTTTGGTGGACACACGGCCAAAGCGTTTCTGTATCTATTTGAAACCACGCTGCTGCCACTTGAATGAATGAATGAACACATAACGACGTTATCAGAAATCTCCACTTTGGCTGGAGTTTTTAGAAATAATCGTTTCCTGTGATAAAAACGGGGTTTTTCGTGTAAACGAGAGGCCAAACCGCAGGGAAATATCTGTCTTGCCTTCATGTAAACGGGGCATGAATCAGATACAACAACTGAAGCAGCAAACTAAATTTATGCCATTAACAATACAATACTTGTCTGAATGCACTGAAACAACTCCCCTGGATTTGAATCAGCGGAGGCTTCAGTCAAACTTCACACCAACTGCTATCATCACAATCTTTAAACCAACAGAGATTCCCTCTGCAAACATCCAGTCAATCTACAAAAACAGTCCGAGCACAATTGACAGCAGGGTTCCTCTTATCTGTAGCACTGTATTCGGGCCATCCGTGACCCCTCCTCTTGTACTTTACTGCTATCATTATAACTCCTCCTCCCCATAGTGCAAACTAAAGCTATTCTCCCCGCCTGAGCCGAGAGTATCAGTCAACAGCCTCCACGAGACGAGAGTACACGGTGAAATACCACTGTCCTTCCTTAATAAGGACCATGTTGTGTGCGGCATGCAGAAAGAATTCAAACAAACGCTAAAAATCATACTTCAGCCACACTCCCATCGGTACACATCTGAAATCTTGAGCTGCCAAAAATAGCAAGTGGCTTAACAGCAAAGGAGTGGACAGATGCCACAGTGTAGGCATGGGAATGGCACTTAATGACTAACCCAACCAAAACCAATTAGGTTAGACATTGCTTAAAGTGACGGTAAACCAAAGCCAGACTTATGAAAACCAATGCCCTTCCCACCTGGACCGCCTCAAGCATCTAAAGCCGAGAAACAAGCTTTCACTTCCGTCTACCACAGAGATGAAACTACTGTAATTTCCCTGCATCCCTCAAGAAGCACACAAAAGGGAAACTTTCTAGTGAAATAAACAGCAACGTGAAGTGCTGTTTTTATGAAATTAGGGCAAAACTAATTAGGCTGGTGCAGTAGAAGATGGAAAGGGGACAGCGGACAGAGGCCTAAGGGGAGCAACAACAGCAATGAGGTCAAACTATCTCCACCCATTTCAGCGCAACGCTCCATTTGCACACTGCAGGCATGTGGGAGAAGGGTCTGCGTAAAATCGGTCTCTCGTCGAAAGAGGTGGGAACCTCTGTGACAGAATGTGATGGCAATGCGAGAACTAAAACAGGCAGGATGAAAGTGAAACACGGCTGATGATGATGCAATCCAAAACAAGCACTTACTATTTCTCTAAACTAATTCTACTTTTGGTAGCTTAAGTGCTTCGGTGACAAGATTGAGGTGTCATCGCGAACAAAAACAAATGCAATTAGTTGGACTAAATAAAGATGAGCTCCTCATTGTCAGATGATACTGATAGACAGGGACTGCTTATTAAAATTAATCTCCAAATCTACAGAAAACATTCAAATCAAGCGACAGAAACGATGAATCATAAGCTATCAATTCCCATTAGCAGGAGACTATTAAACCTGTCTGAGCAGATAAACGAAGCAGAAACATCTTTACAAAACAGGGTCACAGAGTAGGATACTAAACATTTATGGTTAAAGTTATTGATAGTTCACTCATGTTATATTGAATAAACAAATATCTGCCAAAATAAAAATATGGATGGATGAATCTTTATATATATATGTATACTTGCATTAATGCATACAGTACCGGACTAAAGTTTGGAAACATTAATATTTGTAATGTTTTTGAAAGAAATCTTTTATGCTCAACAAGCCTACATTTATTTGGTCACAAATACAGTAAAAACAGTAATATTGTGAAAAATAATAACAGTTTAAAATAATGGATTTCTATTTTAACATACTTTAAAATATCATTTATTTCTGTGATGCAAAAATGCTGTGATGCTCGTCTTCAGTGTCACATGAAATCATTCAGAAATCATTAATATGATGATTTATTATCAACTTTGTAAACAGTTGTGCTGCTTGATATTTTTCATAACCTGTGAATATTAAAATATAAATATTTTGTACAATATACACTACTGTTCAAAGCTTTGGGGTCAGTATTTTATTTTTTCAATAAATTAATAGTTTTATTCAGCAAGGATGTGTTAAATTGTTAAAAAAAAAAAGTGATAGTAAAGATTTATATTGTTAGAAAATATTTCTATGTTGAAAGAAATGCTGAAACTTTTTAATCCTCAATAAATCCTGTAAATTTACTTAAAAAAAACTTTTAAAAGTATCACAGGTTCCAAGAAAATATTAAGCAGCACAACTATTTCCAACAATAACTGAGAATTAAATCAGCATATTAGAGTGATTTCTGAATGATCATGTGACACAGAAGACTGGAGTGACGGTTGACGAAAATCCAGCTTTACGTCACAGAAATAAATTATATTTTAAAGTATACTAAAATAGAAAAACATTATTTAAAATTGTAATAATATATCACAATATTTGTGTGTTTTTCCATTTTTTTTTTAGTCAAATAATTGCAGGATTGATGAGCATAAGAGACTTTTTTTCAAAAACAAATAGTAATGTTTCCAAACTTTTGACCGGTACTGTATGCATATATGTGAACCATAGACTGTAAAAAATATGGACAAATCGATATGAACACACATCAACGTTAAATAGAGATAGACGGTAGCTAACTGGGCCGACTCTGATAATATGAGGTTAACGGCGATACTGTTGTTGTTGTTGTTGCTGTGATTCCGCTCAACTGTCTGGTAGAGCGGATGTTCACATTAAACGTGGCAATTAATAGAACTAAATAATGACAACCGCAAAGTTTGAAAAATTAGGTCATAAATATGTTTCACAATTCGCCAGAGATTCTTTTCGTGCATTTATCTCCTTCCAGTTTGCAAAAACAAAAAAAACAAAAACAATTGTCATAAATCACGTTTACGCCCATCGAGAATTTCATTGATGCCATTGAATCGGACACGGACTTTCTGAAACAGAAAAATGAAACATAAAACAGAGTTTATACTCCGAACTTACCCAAAGCTCAGTGCCCCAGTCCATGTTCAGCTCTCCTACCGCTTTCCCTCCTCTATTAACGTGAAAAGTTATCCCAACTTACGAGAGCAACATATGTTCAAAATAGGATCAAATAAAGCGGCTCATATCTTTCCCACATTCACGCGCAACACAGAACAAAATCGGTATGGTTCTCCAGCGCGAGCTACTTTGTGGCGGCGGCACAAATACTTTTCGTTGCAGTCTTGCGGAGCAAGAGAAGGATCAACTGGATTTCATTGCCGCGTCACTCCCAGATCCCTAATTCTTAAAGGAGCCGCCGGATCCAGTTTCCAGCTTTCAGACTGCATGTCGATCAACAGACGAAGTGAGAGTACTTCAAACCAGAGGGAATAACATTATATGACCTTAACTAAATTATTAACACCACAGACCAACAATCCAAAAATACACTCTGAAACCATTTTCCATTCATTTTATTAATATTATAGAAACATTTAGCTGATATGAAGCTGATATCCAAAGGGTTCATTGGGGTATATGAAGCATAGGGTTCTTTACTCAACTCCAAAGAACCTTTTATGCAAAAAAGAGGTTCTATAATGACAAGAAAGAACCCTTATGGCACAAAGGTTCTTTATAGGCTATTATTCATATTACATTATTCTTCAACATTTTGTAGTTGTAATTATATTATTGTTTACTAAACTGTTGTAGTAACTTAATATCACATTTTAATCATGCTGAGAAAAACTGAAATGGCACTCTTCGTGTGATATTGATCAACTACATAAAATGATAGAAATATATACATTTATACATATATACATTTATATAAATATATACATACCCCCATAATATCTTGAATTTTATGATCATTCACGTGTAGTCATAAATACATTTTAGGGTCTTGATGTTTGTCAATAATATGAAAGGACAAAACAAATGATAATGAATGAACCCAAAAGGTTCCATATAGAACCTTTTTCCTGGTTACAAAGAACCCTAAAGGGTTTATTGAACCCTTTAAAAGGGTTCTGCATAGAACCTTTTCGGGGTTCCAAATACGTAGCACGGATAGAACCTTTTAAAGTTCTGTTTAGAACCTTTTCTTCTTATCAGTAGACGACTAGTTTGAAGAAATGCATTAAAAAAATCAAGTCACACAATATTTTAACGAATATTTTGACTGTCTGAATTAAGAGTAGCTATTTATTTATTTATTTATTTATTTATTTTTTGTAAAGAGTAGTATGATCTTTTATTATTATAATTTTTTTTTAAATCTGCAAAATTCATTTTTTTTAAAACGTGTTGTACAGTATTTAAAAGAACAAAATAGGCTTATTACTATCTACCAATACAGAATTCAACTACAGACAGTGGTGGAATGTAACGAAGTACAAATACTTTGTTACTTTACTAAAGTACATTTTTCATGTATCTTTACTTTACTTAAGTAGAATAAATAGTGCATACTTTTTACTTACAATTTGCAGCAATTATTATACTTTCTACTCCACTACATTTCTACAACTTGTGTTACTTTTTCATTACATTTTCTGATCAGTTTTTCCCCTGCCAAAACGTAATCTGACCATCCGTTCGTTGCACGTTTGTCTCACCAGTGACGTTTGGTTGCCATAGATACATCAACCCGGTCACACTAAATGTGTCTCGCACACAGTGTGTTTATCTTGCAATTTATATGCAAAAATTAGTTTTTATGTGCATAGGAAATGCACCGTGTGTAATAGGCCTATACATTTGGTTAGGATTAGCCTATGGCAAGCCAAGAGGTTCAGAATTATACCATAAATTAATCGCGTTTACTGCCAAAGATAGTTATTAATATAAGCATGATGTGTAGCTATTGTCTAATTGCAAGCTTGTTTCAGATATGGTGACAACAATTTTTTCCCATAATTATTGAACATCATTATAGGAGTATTAGGTTGAATGAGTTAGAATTAAATGTTTTATTAATCATTAGAAAAAAATAGACATTAAGAGAATAAATTGTTATGCAAGTACTTTTACTTTTAATACTTAAAGTACATTTAAAATCGGGTACTTTTTACTTAAGTATGGTTGTCATTGTGTTATTTCTACTTTTACTAAAGTAAATATTTATCTGTTTATTTGTACTTTTACTTAAGTACTGAGATTCAGTACTTCTTCCACCACTGACTACAGATCATCATTTATGCATAAATATTTCTATTAACCCAACTTTAAACCCACAATCTCATGGTAGGTAACACTTTTGTAAAGCAAATAAAAGTCAGGATGGCATAGGCTAACCAACATACAGGATAACATTTTGTTGTCATGTGATAAGATAACCTGATACGTTGATAGGTTTTAAACGTTTCTTTTTTTATCATCCAAGACATTCTTCTTTGACACTGACACATAGTCACACACTTGACAGCGCATGCTTCTATGAGCTTTTACACATTGAAGGCCCGGTTTCACAGACAGGGTTTAGATATTAAGCCAGGATTAAGCCTTAGTTCAATTAGGGCATTTAAGTAGAATAGTAGTGCATTCGGAAAAAAACAGCACTGGTGTTGATCTTGAGATAAAACAATAGCTCTGACATGTATTAAAGTAAGGCCAGTGCAAGTAGCTTTCAGTTAAAACCTGGATTCTTGTCTGTGAAACTGGGGGATAGATAGCCCACCCGTTATTTTTGAACGTATGTAATGAATGATGGTCAATAGGCAATATCATCTTTGTTCAATATTAGCATTTGCCTCCATTGTTTAACAGTTGCATTTCAAACGACTTCACTGGCTGTAAATGATAACTTCCCCTTGATTGTTTCTTTCTCCACAGATAGATAACTGCGATGATTAAAATTAGGACTACAATTACCGGTATAACAATTTGAATGTAGTTTGGAGAGTTGCCTAGAAAGGAAAAAGCAAAATGTAGGTTCAGTTAATGTAAAACTCAAAATATTTGGCATAACATTCATTTTGTGGTTAAATGACTCAACAGTGCAATATCACATAAACCAAAATCTGGGGGCTAAATATCAAATCATTACCACAATTGTTGCGCTAACCTCTTATCTTCACTTCGAAGGTCTTGTCCTGGTGTCCAAGTAGATTCGTGGCATTGCATGTATAAACTCCTGCACTGGCTCTGTCGATGTTAAAGAGGATGTGGCGCCTCCCAGTGGAGACGTTCTTGTTTTTAAAGCTCCAGGTTATTTTAGGCTCTGGGTTACCACTCGAATTGCACTCTAGGGTTATATGGCTGCCTTCATCCACATCAAACTTGTCCTGGCTGGCATGCAACACTGGGGCATCTGTGTTGGAAGTAGAACATTTTCTTTTTTATTTCAGTGTCGAAGGTTGTTAAAAAAAAAACATATATAAAGTATTGAAGAATATTTTTTTCGAAGAGATAAAGAGATATTACAATATATTTTTTACTAACAATATACAGTAATGTTGAGATGTTTTGACGGGGCTGTTGGAGGAGGTTGAGGTCCTTCTTCTCCCAGTTCTAGCTTTGCTTCACACCAGTACTGAGCTCCATCATCAGCTCTGTCTGGACGGATCAGGAGTTTAGATGTTTTACTGACTGGAGTCTTGATGGTGTCAGTGAAGATGGAGTCAGTGAAGTTGGTTTGATCCACTTGAGTCTGTCCTTTGTACCAGTTGATAATGAGATTCTGAACAGGAGCCACATTGAGAACGTCACACTGGAGCTCATACTGGTTTCCCTCCATCATTGGTCCGGTGTGATTCACAGTGCTGATGGACACACTGTCTGGAGTCTCTGTGGAGGAAGATTTACACTCTGATATCTGCAGTCATCAATGTATAGTAGATATTTCTGAGAATATAAAAGTATCAATAACAGAGAAACTCACTGTAAATAGTCATTGGGAGAGTCACTATACACTGTTTCTTATAGTTTATGTAGCAGATTGGCTCTATGTCCCATTCTGTCAGGTTTGAAACTCTCCATGTGATCAAACTGTCTTTGCTCATAGGCACTGCTCCCTCACTGGCTTCCCATCCCAATCCTGTATGCGGGACAGAAGTGTTGCAGTCGGCTGAGACAGAACCGCCGAACTCCACAATAACTCTCTGTGGGTTGAGCTGAACTGGACAATCGCTGTCTGTAATTAGATGTGATTGAAAACAAATGAATCTCTATCACAGAATAACAGCGTCATTTATAATCACTTTGGGCACTCACTCGTCTATCTAGTGATAAAAAAACAATAAAATAGTAATGTTTTAGGATTCAATTACATTGAACACATTTAAGAACACGAGATGCAGGGCAGTGGGAAAAAAAAACGTGTAGAATTGAGAATGATACAAAAATGCACAGTTACCTTGTATGGACACTTTTACACGTCTGATGGAGGTGCCAACTGAATTAATTGCAATGCAGTGCAGATCCTCAGGTGTTGATTCTGTTATAGTAAGAGTTTCACTATAAACTATTTCAGTTGTCCCGAGATTCCAGCTGATTAATGGTGTTGGGTTTCCCTCGGCTTCACAAACAATCTCCACTGGATATCCTCGAAACACAGGCACTATGGAGGGCAGTTTGGTCTCATTGATGATCGGTCCATCTGCAGGAAGGAGTGAAAGAAAAACAGTTTAAGAGGTTTTGTATCTGCACTGCATCTTACATTTCTTATGTTAATCCATATTAATTTTAATCTTGTAACAAAACTCAAAACTAACTAAATGTAGAAATGTAACAAGAGTTACACACTGGCTGTGTCTGTAATCGCATAGTCTCATGAGTAGGTACTTATTTTGAGTAAGTAATTGCTTCATGGCTGCCAAAAAAGTTTTTTTCTATAGTATGAATGTGTTTAGGAATGTAATCTGGACGAACTACACTCGCCATGCTGTCATCATCATGTGACCGGCGTCAGTTTAGTCGCTTCACTGCCATTCATAAATCCTCTCCTGTGGCCTCATGGGATAGTGTCTATTGTATGTCTACTTTTTTGTGAGTACTGTAAATTCAGACATACTCCTTGGGTCATAAATTGTTTTCACCAACTATATTGTAGAATAGTTTGCGATTTCGGATCCAGCCACTGTGTCACATGGTAAGGGCTACAACCAAAAGTCTGATTCGGACAACAGATTTTCTTAAAAGATTAATGATAAAAGCTGATGGATCTTACTTACAATATACAGTAATGCTGAGAGGATCTGATGTGACTTCAGGAGGAGGTTGAGGTCCTTCTTCTCCCAGTTCCAGCTTTGCTTCACACCAGTACTGAGCTCCATCATCAGCTCTGTCTGGACGGATCAGGAGTTTAGATGTTTTACTGACTGGAGTCTTGATGGTGTCATTGAAGATGATGTCAGTGAAGATGGTGTCATTGAAGATGGTGTCAGTGAAGATGGTGTCATTGAAGATGGAGTCAGTGAAGATGGAGTCAGTGAAGATGGTTTGATCCACCAGAGTCTGTCCTTTGTACCAGATGATAATGAGATTCTGAACAGGAGCCACATTCAGAACGTCACACTGGAGCTCATACTGGTTTCCCTCCATCATTGGTCCGGTGTGATTCACAGTGCTGATGGACACACTGTCTGGAGTCTCTGTGGAGGAAGAGTTACACTCTCTGATATCTGCAGTCATCAATGTACAGTAGATATTTCTGAGAGTATAAAAGTATAAAAGTGACCATTCCCAAATAAATATATTTAAGCAGACCACTCTCAAATAAATATATTTTTTTAATATCAGACAAACACACAAAAATGTGTAAGCCAACAATTATGAAAAAACAAAACAACCACAGTTCCTTTCTGTATGTATTACTAAAGCAAGCTGAAATTGGCAATTAAACTAAGTCACTTAGAATTGAAAATGATACAAAAATGCACAGTTACCTTTTAATACAACTTTTACACGTCTGATGGTGGTGCCAGCTGAGTTGTTTGCAATGCAGTGCAGATCCTCAGGTGTTGATTCTGTTATAGTAAGAGTTTCATTATAAACTATATCAGTTGTCCCGAGATTCCAGCTGATTGATGGTGTTGGGTTTCCCTCGGCTTCACAAACAATCACCACTGGATATCCTCGAAACACAAGCACTTTGGAGGGCAGTTTGGTCTCATTGATGATCGGTTTAACTGCAGGAAGGAGCAAAAAACAGTTTTTAAGAGGTTTTGTATCTGCATCTTAAATTTCTTATGTTAATCCATATTCATTTTAATCTTGTAACAAAACTAACTAAATTTAGAAATGTAACAAGAGTTACACACTGGCTGTGTCTGTAATCGCATAGTACTTATTTTGAACAAGTAATTACTTCATGGCCGCCAAAAAAGTTATCTTACGAGAGGTTCTCTCGTATTGCGTAAGCTAGCTAACGCTACGGGAAAGATTAATCTTTTCTGGGATATTGAAGCCAAAAAATTATCCTTAATTTTTGTATCCATTGTCAACGCAGTGCAGCAGCTGCAGACCTAGAGCGGGCTAGCTAACGATCTCATTGGTTGCTCTGCGGCAAACTGCTGCAGCCTATAGATGAACTTGAGTGAACTCGCAATGAGAGGCTTGTGCCGTCATTGCTTCATAGCCCATCAGAAGGGGCGTGGCTAGAGTGTATTTAAGTGAGGTTCGGAGGCTGCATCCCTGGTTTTCATCTCTTCAGAGAAGCTCTTCGCATCTCTGAACTGCAGAAGCCGCGTCGCCCTTTCAAGGTGCATCTAACAAGCTTGGACAGCGCTTGAAGAAGCCAGCCGCCTTCGCCACCTTCAGCCATCCTGCGAGCTACGCCATCCGGCGACGTATCCTTTTTAGCAAGCTAGTTCCTCAGCGAACTTCACAAAAGAGCAAGCGAGCGTCTTTGTAAAGATGCCTCGCACCACCTGCGGCTCATGCCGAGCCCCTCTCAGCGCCAGAGACCGCCAGCTCATCTGCGCTCTCTGTCTGGGACTGGAACATGCAGAGCTCGCTCTCGCTGGCGGCAGATGTGACCTCTGCGAGGAGCTTCCGATGTCGACCCAGCGGGCTCGACTCAAAGCATTCAAGACCGAAGCCGCCGTGCCACCTTTCGTACCGCGCCAGAGTCGAAGGGGAACTAATGCGCCTCCTCGCGCAGGCCATCAACCGCCTCGGGCTCGAGTGGTCACCGCCTCCCGAGCAGGCTCACCACAGACTCGACGCCTGCTTTCTCCAGAGCCGCCGCTGCACGGCCCCCTTCCTGCCAGAACTTCACGCTGAGCTCACTAAGTCATGGAACGCGCCTCTGTCGGCCAGGACTCGGTCCCATGTCTCCACCTCTCTCTCTTCGGTGGATGGTGCCGCCGAGAAGGGCTAGTCTTCCACCCCCCCTGTCAAGGACTCGGTAGCAGCACACCTTTGCCAGCCCTCTGCGAGATGGCAGTCTAAGCCTGTGCTCCCATCCAAGGCCTGCAGAACTACTTCCGCTTGAGTTGGCGTGTCTTCGGGAGTGGGATGAGAAAGGCAGGCAACCAGAGGCTGTTTCAGATTTAAGGAACATGTCGGATCTCTCCCTTCGCACCTCGAAATCTGCAGCTCAAGCCCTAGGAAAGTGCATGGCCGTGCTGACTGTTACCGAGAGACATCTTTGGCTAAAGTTTGCCGACATGGGAGAATCTGAACGCGCCACGTTCCTCAACGCGCCGCTCTCTCCTTCCGGTCTCTTCGGTTCCGCGGTGAGTGGCATTGTTGACCGTTTCTCTGAAGTCCAGAAAGCCACCCAAGCCATGAATCTCTTCCTGCCTCGTCGCACTAGCTCCTCTGACGTGACCAGCCTACTGCACTAGCCTCTTCACAGCACCCAGCTCAACAAAGCCAGACTTCTCAGCGTCGACAGGGCGGCTGCCCTAGATCACGCTCAGACAGCCGCTGCAGACTGCCGCCCCCCCATCCCCCCCCCCCCCCCGGCGGGCCTCGGCATAAGATCGCGCCGAAGCCTGAGCAACCGAAGTCCTTTTGAGAAAAGGTTGAGAAAACGACGGCTCAGTCCCACCGCGGCCGGACCACCGTCAAAGCTTCGCTTCCTGTCAGTCCCCTTCTCTCAGGTTACTGCATGGTGCATTCAGCAACCAACAAGCCGGTGACACTACCCGCCGGTGACATTACCCGCTTGCATGCACCCAAACGCCGTTTTCACGGCGACCCAGAGAAATCTCTTAAAGAGCAAACATGCCCTATGTGTAGGAAATGTGCCCACAATCCAGTGTTCACCCCTACACACAAGCATTACACTGCCCGTGTCCCTGTCAGAGCCCACTCCCATAAAGCGGGCACCGCCCGCTCGAGTGTTACAGTTAATAAACGCGCCCACGAGCCCGTGCGCGCGCCCTTTCTCTGTCCGCTCTGTCACACGACCAGCAAACACCTCACTGAGTGTGTGGCAGTGGGCTGGGCTTCCCTCTCCACCTTTGTCAGATTTTAAATTATGGAAGTGCCCGCCCTGCAGGCAAAGCTATTAGCAGTTTAATACGCTACAGCTCCCCTGGTGAGCTGCACTGCTGGGCAGCGCCGCTCTGTTTTTCCCTTCCCACTACGTGCTTATGTATTACACACACACTGGCCCGCACTCTTGCTGGCCACTTTTATTCATGGGGACCCCCCCCCCCCCCCCCGGGGCTCATGCAGTGGACACTTGGCGCGCACAGCATTGACAATGGGTTCCCGTTGCGTAAGACTGGCTTCACTGCCATTCACTGCCATGCAGTCGCTTCACTGCCATTCATAAAGTAACCTCGGTTCTCTCTAGATGAGGGAACGAGTATTGCATAACCGGCCGTGCTTGTGCCACAAGCGATATTCGCTTCAGTCAATGAAAACCAGGGATGCAGCCTCCGAACCTCACTTATATACACTCTAGCCACGCCCCATCTGGCGGGCTATGATGCAATGCTCTCATTGGGCGCGAGTTCACTCAAGTTCATCTATAGGCTGCAGCAGTTTGCCGCAGAGCAACCAATGAGCTCGTTAGCTAGCCCGCTCTAGGTCTGCAGCTGCTGCACTGCGTTGACAATGGATACAAAAATTAAGGATCATTTTTTGGCTTCAATATCTCAGAAAAGATGAATCTTTCCCATAGCGTTAGCTAGCTCAGACATATACAGAATTCAGACATATACTCTTTCATATACTGTTTTCACCAACTATATTGTAGGGAAGTTTGCGATTTCGGATCCAGCCACTGTGTCACATGGTAAGGGCTCCAACCAAATGTCTGATTCAGACTTTAACAGATGTTCTTAAAAGATTAATGATAAAAGTTAATGGATCTTACTTACAATATACAGTAATGCTGAGATGTTTTGACGGGGCTGTTGGAGGAGGTTGAAGTCCTTCTTCTCCCAGTTCCAGCTTTGCTTCACACCAGTACTGATCTCCATCATCAGCTCTGTCTGGACGGATCAGGAGTTTAGATGTTTTACTGACTGGAGTCTTGATGGTGTCAGTGAAGTTGGTTTGATCCACCAGAGTCTGTCCTTTGTACCAGTTGATAATGAGATTCTGAACAGGAGCCACATTCAGAACGTCACACTGGAGCTCATACTGGTTTCCCTCCATCATTGGTCCGGTGTGATTCACAGTGCTGATGGACACACTGTCTGGAGTCTCTGTAGAGGAAGATTTACACTCTCTGATATCTGCAGTCATCAATGTACAGTAGATATTTCTGAGAATATAAAAGTATCAATAACTGAGAAACTCACTGTAAATAGTCACTGGGAGAGGTACTGTACACTGTACTTTATTATAGTTTATGTAGCAGATTGGCTCTATGTCCCATTCTGTCAGGTTTGAAACTCTCCATGTGATCAGACTGTCTCCGCTCATGGGCACTGCACCCTCACTGGCTTCCCATCCCAATCCTGTATGCGGGACAGAAGTGCTGCAGTCGGCTGAGACAGAACCGCCGAACTCCACAATAACTCTCTGTGGGTTGAGCTGAACTGGACAATCGCCGTCTATAGAATTGGATGTGATTAGAAACAAATGAATCTTTATCACAGAATAACCTATATGCCTGTATAGCCCAATGTATGTCTATCCCTATTGCCTAAAAGAGTAGTTTCGGACCATTCTCAAATAAATATATTTAAGCAGACCACTGTCAAATAAATATATATTTAATTTCAGACAAACACACAAAAAATGTGCACACAGTATACACACCTCATGTCATTCTAAATCAGTAAGACATTTTTCGTCTGTGATGAGTCATTTTGGCTGCAGTGGTTTGGTGTGTTTAGTGGTTGTTAAGGCATTGAGCTTGGAAACAACCACCAACCAACTGTTTGAATGAATTTAAAAGATGCCTTAAACATTATTCAAAAGACCACAGTTACTGTATCAATCTAAAAACATATTCAGTGTCTATAAAAGTTCATGAAATGATCTCATTCATTTGTTTCCACAAAGTGAGCACACAAAGTGTGTTAACTTTTGGGCGTTAGAAGTGTGAAACCTACTTGAAGGACTGTCAGCATGTGGTTTAGTTTCTGTTCAGAGACTTAACAAGTGAAAAACCTTTCTAAATAGTTAATAAAAAAAAAATGCTGGGTTATTTCAACCTAAATTTGGATCAAATAATGACAAACCCAATAAAACCCAATACATTTTTTATTTAAAACAACCCATAAAAAACAACCCAGCATTTTTTTTATTGTGAAGCTTTTTGATAGTAAAAAAAATGTTCTTGTGTCTGGCTTTAGAAATTAATATCTTTTCTCAGATAAAATCAGATTGAACACTTTGAAAAGTTCCATAGATTTAAAACATTTTCATATTAAAAAGAACATGCAGATCTAACAACATCATCTATGAGACCATCTCAAGAAAAACAGATCTGGTTTTTAGTACTGTAGAAATAGGGCTACAAAGACGTGAAAGAAACAGGGTTACAAACATTATTAACTCTATCCCAGGAGGGCTGTTTGGCCTTTTAGCCATGACAATGCTTAAAGACATGACTGAAACCACAGAAAAGACAAAATGGAGAGAACTTACCGCCATGAACAAAGGTGAAGATCAGCAAGAGACTTATCAACCGTAGAAGCAGAAGCATTGTCGGCAGAAACAAATGATTGGCAGTGATGAAGCGGTGATGCCGGAGATGGATGATAGATGTTGAAAAGGATCTATTTTCTTCTAACTGTCAAAAGCACGGTGTGATGCTTCTAAGCGAGCAATTGAACAGGAAATCCTGCTCAGACTCACATTTTAGAAGAGGAAGCCCACAAGTGTGAGGCAATGTTTTTTGACGCAAAAAAGAAATCAAAAATGTATAAAAGTTTTAAAAATGAATACTGTAGTATTGTCTTTTATTTCAAGGAATAAAGAAAAAAAATAGAAGTTTGGATGATATTCTGGAAGTGACTAAAAAAATATGTACATTTCATATGCAGTTATACAAAAATAAGACATTTTATATTTAACAGTTAAAAACAACTCAGTCTAATGCAAATATACCAGAATACAAAACTGCATCAGACAAAATTCAAATCATGTCTTTGTTCTAACAACATTAAGAAAACTTTAAGACTAAATCCGCAATGAAAAAAATTACTCATTTAGTGCTCATTGTCACATCTTTGTGAAAAGGTACAGTGGCACTCTTTCTGTCTGCTGAGTTGTTTCAGTTCAGCTTAGGCAGGTTTGATCATCATGGCCACTTTCTTTAGGGCGTACGAGCCTCCGTGGAACTCCGCCCAGTAAACGCCATCCTGGTATCGGCTTCTGTAATGGCCGCCTCTGTACCACACACCGTTCAGGTTTGAGTGAGCACACATGTGGTACCACCAACCGCCCTTCTGGTAATGAGCGCAGTTACCTATGGAGGACAGAAAATGTGGCTTTTAAAATAGTTTTAAGGACAGAAAAGAGGCAGGGAAATAAAAAAAAAAAATCGACAGATCACCTGAGTAGGCATCCTTATCGCGGTCCAGAGTAGTGAACGCTTTATTGTTGTGCCATGAGAGAGAGTCTCCTGCACTGCCTTGGTAACTGCCTAATCGTAGACGATACCAGTCGCTCTCTGCTTCCACCTGAAAGCTGTCGTACTCCGCAAACACCTGTCGTCCTTGCCAGTCTTCCATAGCTACTCGCAGCTTGTACTTGGCCTGCGAGGTGAGCCAGTACAGGTGCTCCAAACCCAGCCAGTATTCTCCATCCAGATTCCCAAAGCCTTGCTGTGTAAAGGAAATAGCCATGTATTTAATTTTGCATTAAAAAGTACATTGTGTGCATTAAAAATGCAGATTATTTTGCTCATTAGCGCCCCCCATGGTCACTGTTTTGCGCTTATGTGGCATTATGGCACCAAAGTGTGGAACGTAAGGGTTAAGACCATCAGTTGTGTAGGGTCATTGACTATGGGACCATTTACACAAGCTGTTTTCAACTAAAAATGGGAAAACAATTAGAGCTGTCTAATGATTAATCGCATCTATAATAAAAGTTTGTGTTTAAATAAAATATGTGGGTGCACTGTGTATAATTATTTTATATATATAAATACACACACATGCATGTATATTTAAGACAAAAATATTATTTATTATATAAAATATTTATATTTATATAGAATTTAAATATTATATAAATCTATATACAGTATAATATTTCTTAAATATATACAATCATGTGTGTGTATTTATATATATAAAATAATTATACACAGTGCACCCACATATTTTATTTAAACACAAACTTTTATTTTGGATGCGATTAATCGCGATTAATCATTTGACAGCCCTAAATATATATATATATATATATACACGTTTTGGCCATTCGTTCACACGAAAACAGCATTTTGGGGGCCTGAAAACTCAAAGTTTTGAAAATGGGTATCAAAGTGCACGTTTTTTGAAAACCATTTTGTAGAAAACTACACAAAATGTGAATTTGTGAAAATAAAAAGCATTCTTATTACAAAGCGACATCGCCAACTACTGGCCTGGCATGAATAATACAGTGTGTTTAGTCGTTTTCACTGTTTTGACGTCTGTCTACGAAAACGCAAAGGAAAACCTTTTCTGTTTTTAGTACATCGTTGTTGTGTAAATGTATCTAAAATAATATAGACCATTGTTACCCATGGCTAATAGGTTTGAGATCAAAGATGAAATGCACTACACAACTTGTAACTTAAAATGTGAACACATCGTGTTCTAATACATCACACACTTCTTGCCGACTTTGCATATGCATATGCATGCAAGAATATGCATTCTTTCCTAATATATAAGGTTGCCAAGTGTTTTGTTTCATGCACCTTGTACTGATCCCAGGTTCTGAAGAAGTTGACCGAGCCATCCTGTCTCCTCTGGATGACGGTCCAGCCACCTTGAGCTCTGCTCTGGTCACACCAGGCCTGCAGCAGACGGTTCGTGTTGCGTGGTCGCAGCAGGTAGATGCCGCTGCTCTTCTCTCCGGACTCCAGCGCATGATGACAGTCATGCCACGGCCCTTTAAAGGAGACAGTGCGCTGCTCATTCAGATTTACTACATTTTCACATCACAATCATCTATACTACTGGTCAAAACTTTGGAATAATTAAAGGGATAGTTCACTTTGATAATAATTTTTGGTATGTTTTAGCTTACCTCAAGGGCATCCAAGATGTAGGTGTCTTTGTTTCCACAGTTTTTTTCAATTTTGATATTTTTAGGTCAAACCGTTCTTGTCTGTCAGTCACATAATGGAGGTCTATGGTCACCACCTCAAAGAGCATGCACAGAGAAGTCCAAATTAAACATGATTTAATGACTCGTAAATGTAAGCACACATAGATGGCCTAAGACACGAAACGAGCGGTTTGTGTGAGAAAACGAACAGTATTTATATCGTTTTTACCTCTTGTAATCACAGTCACGTCCAAGTGATCTGAGGGTGCGGGCACTTTGTGGTTGTGGTGACAAGAGGTAAAACGATATAAATACTGTTGTTTTCTCACACAAACCGCTCGTTTCGTGTCTTAGGCCATCAATGTGTGCTTACATTTACGAGTCATTAAATCATGTTTAATTTGGACTTCTCTGTGCATGCTCTTTGAGGTGGTGACCATAGACCTCCATTATATGACTGACAGACAAGAACGGTTTGACCTAAAAATATCAAAATTGAAAAAAACTGTGGAAACAGTAAGATAAGATAAAAGTAAGATAAAACATACCAAAAATCAAGTATCAAGTCAAGTTGGCTCTCAAACACACACTGAGCAACTTTAGCTCTACATCTTTCACCCTGTGACCCTGCTCTTTTAGAGAACTTTTAGAGAAGTTAGGATATGGGTGGTTTCTATGTTTGTAACATTTGTTTTGAGCACATGAGATGTGTGGCACAACAGACAGTGTGGAGGAGCTGGACGAATGGTAAGGAAGGGCTGCGAGGTCATGATCTGTATACTGTATACAGGCGTCTCTCAGACTTCATTTATCAGCTCACCATGGAGGAATTCCCACTCCCACAAGCCAGAGAATTTCACCTATACAGCACATTACTGCCATCTTCTAGATACAGACTCAAATCTAAAACAAATAATTTGTAGTGTGTAAAATATTTTTTTTTTTTTCAAATTTGTATCTAAGTCTTTAATTTCTAAGCTTTTTATTTTTTTTTATTGGCATCACAAAACTAAAAATTATAAAAAAGTATGTGTGTGGGTGGTGGGGGGGGGGTTATGTTGAGCATTTTATTTTGAAATCATGTTATAAAATGATTTTACAGTGTTATAAATTCATTCAGCCTTGCCTTTCACTGTCTCCAAAGACTGTATAACTGTTCAGTCTTCTATCGTGTATGTCTAAATGTGCTCTAGTTTCTGTTTAGAGACTAACACCTACCTCGCCCTTTAAACACTTTGGCTACTAAAATAGTTACTTGTATCTGGCTTTAGAAATGATTATCACCTCTCAAATAAAACCAGATAGAAAGTTTTTTTGTAAAGTGCCATAGCCTTAAAGATGACCTTTATGCTTTTTTTAACATTTTCTACTTTCTTTTGTGTGTAATGTTGCTGTTTTAGCATGAAACGGGTATTCAAAGTTCCAAAGGACAAAGTCACTTCAAATGGATTTTTTTTCTATATCAACAAGCATTGTTTCTAAACTCAACATCTCCATTGTAGTCATGAGTTTTCTTCTGAGAACGTACACATCCCTATATTCCTCATTTGAATCATTTTCTGATTATTTCAATGCTTTTGTGTTCTCTCACAATTTTTTGCGTTTCCCAAGAGACTTTGTGTCTGCTCAAAAGCATTGACACTTTGACACATTGACACATTTTTTTCAACCACCTTTGAAGTAGCATGTTAAACCCTGTGGTTATGATAAACGGCATGACAATTCTGAAACACACTGGAAGATGTTGACCAATCAGAGCACACTGGTTCAGCCGACCAATCAGAGCACACGGCGCTTTTTAGAAGGAGGGGCTTCACGGAGACAGGAACTAAACAGTTACTGACAGACTGGGAAGAGAGGTGCTGCAACTATAGCCGCGTTTCCACTGAAATTACGCAGAACAATTTGTCCTGTTCCAGACCGTAGTCTAAAGTACCGCGAAGATTAGACAAATTAGTCCGGTGACGTAGCACTGCGCGCTACTTTACAGTTCCCGCTGGATTTCATCCTCTGAATTTAAGCTTAATGAAACCTGACCCTCGTCGTCAGTCCATCTGCCGTACTTTTTAAAAACCATTGTTGTTTCTAATAGAGGGTATGCGCGTGACGTCGCTGTCAGCCTGCAGTTACTCACAGTGAGTGGCAAAAAGACTGAGCGGCTGTATTTGTTGTTAGCGTGAATGCCGCAAAAAACAAACACAACACATATAAAGCGGGAAAGAGCTTTGCGATCGACTGTACAACTAGATTTGACAAAAAAATCTGAGGTATATTTTTACAGACTGCTATAGAAAGAGGAGTTCACAGAGTTCGCTGCAGTTCACAGAAACAACTCCAGTCAGCGAAAGGTGGATTTACAGTTATCATTTTGTGTTAATATGCTGAATTTAGCTGTAAAACCATACCCAAATATTTTGAATTGTTGGAAAGGAACACTATATTGCGTCCAACATTTAGTTTAAATTGATAAAATTGTTCGTTTTAGTCGCATTTCCGCAGTTTCCCCTATTAAATCCAGTCACACGGCAGATCTTTTGCCAGGGGGGTTGTTCCGGCGGGAAAGTGACGTCAATGCATTCCCTCTATACAAAACAACTGTTACTGCACGCACCGCAACAGATTAAAAAAAAATGGTGGTTAAAATAAAATCCTGTGTTGAGTCAACCAATCAAAATGTGGCATTAACTCAACCAATCAGAATGTTCAGTGCCCAAGTCCCACCCCTTGAAAGTCCCTGAACTTTGAAAAGGGACTACCTCGCAAGGAGGGACTTTCGGAGGGGAAAATATTTATTAAAACTTCATTTAGACCCGGGTTTCTCCACCGAGTACCAGCCCAAAGTCCCTATAGTTCCTGGGGAAAGTTTCTGCGGTGGAAACGCGGCTAATGTTAAATATGTGGGGAAACTTTTTTTTTAAATTCAAGTACGAAAAGCTATTCTAGTAGTAGTATATGAGTCGCCTGTAATTTATGAGTCAGCTGTAATCGCCGGCTGTAATTTGGAGACGACGTGCGTCCTGTAATCTCACACCCGAGTTGGTGAAGGCAAAAGCATTGCATTGTAATTCAAGGGTTGTGTGTGTCACAAAGCTTTTATAAAGGTGATGATTAACATGCATGTGTTTTGTGCATGTGTGTGTGTACTTGTGCCAATACACAGCTTTCAGCCTGAGCGCAGCTCTCACAGTCGGTAGGTCGTGTGAAGACTAATCAGGGTCACCACCTCTGATAAGACACTGTTTGGAATTCTCCGAGATAAAGCTTCCTGACTCCAGGTCACTAACACTCAAGGCTATTGAACTCCTACATGAACACAGATAGTTTCATATAACCCACATCTTCTGCTGAGGCAGATGTCACCAATTGCTGTTATAATTTAGAACAAACACTTAAAGGAGTAGTTCACTTTAAAAAAAACTTTAGCTGATAATTTAGCAAACATCATAAGTTGACCTCAGACAACAATATAAAAAAAATTAAAAAGCCAGTTCATGACCCCTTTAAGAGTGAAGCCTTTCGAGATTTTTATTCTACCTGGAGATTTAGTCACAGGGTAACTGATGAAAGGTGTGTCAGTTGGTGGACTGGGAGCGTCATCGAACGTCTCCAGCTGTACTTGCGGACTCTGTTCCTGGTGCAAAAGGACACTTTGGTCTCTTTGGACATTGCTGGCAACTTCTTTAGTCTCTGTGTTCTCACTCAACAAAGTACTTGTGTGTTGAACCGGAAAAGGTGTGGCTTCCTGTGTAAAGAGATTCATAAGAAATTGACCTTTCAGTTTTTTGCACCTACATACATACTATAGAGAAAACTGAGAGCTCGGATGGCTCTTACCTGCAGTGTTTTAGCAGGATTCTTAAGCTGGCACTGTTTCTCCAGATGTGAGATTAGTTGGCTCTGGTTGCTCACGAGAGAAGTGAGTGTGTCATACTTCTTTTCCAGGTCTCTGTAACTGCTGGACACCTGAAGCACCTGTCAGGATTTGGCATTAAACGGTTGCAAAGAGTGATCAAAATACTAGAAAAGTATAAAACGTCACAAGTGGTCCATAAAAATAACCTTTTCAATACATCCCTTGAGGAAAAGAAATGCATTCAATTGTATTGAATGTGCACTTGTAGTGTACTTCAAAGCTTAAAGTGATAGTTCGCCCAAAAATGAAAATTCTGTCCTCACTTTTTTCCCTCCATACTATGGAAGTCATCAACTGTTTGGTTACCAACATCCTTCAAAATATGAAGAGTTCAGATGCAAAAGCCTCTAAATGCCATTTGAAATTTTCTTCTTTAATGATAATTTTTTATCAAACTTGTATATTTAAGTTCAGTAATTTCACTTAAATAACAATTAATAGGCAATTATCATTGCCATTTAAGTGAAATTACTGAACTTCAATATACAAGTTTGATAAAAAATCATCATTAAAGAAGAAAATTTCAAATGGCATTTAGAGGCTTTTGCATCTGAACTCTTCATATGTTCTTTTGTGTTCTGCAGAACAAAGAAACTTTTTTGGAACAAGTTGAGGGTGAGAGTAAATGATGACAGATGTTTCCTTTTTGAGGGAACTATCCCTTAAATATTAATTCATTTAAATGTATCTATCTCTGTCTGTCTGTCTATATATACGTAGATCTATCTAATCTATCTATTTCTTAATTGCCTACAGAACACAAAGGTGAATAAACCATAAGCCAAGAGGAAAAGCCAGGAGCTCACATTTGTCACTCTCATGCTGCATTCCAGACGAGGTTAGACGTGGGACTATCCAAATTAAAATACCCCACTTCAGACCTATCCTTCAGACATTAGTGAGTTCCAGGCGAGACGACGACACGTTCACATTTTGACCACATGATGTCGCTACACACAAGGAGAGCATATCGTATTTTTGAGTCAATTATGGACAAACCTAAATAAAAACAACATAAAATCGCTTTTAAAACAGCTGTCGAAAAGCAAAAAATTAGCTATTGTTTCATAAATGTTAAAGACTGTTTTTACGTCATATGTGCTCATTGGAAGCAGGACTTGCCGATATTATGGAATACGTCAAATGACGCGTCTCGCTGAGGTGGGGTTGATCGATGTACCAACGAGTCCACAGGTAATAATGTCCGCTTTGAGTGCCGTTTCAGCCATTATTTCCAAGAACGAGGTGGAAAAATACAAACTGCGAGCTGTCTAGAACGCAGCATCACACCATGCGTCAAACCTGACGAAACACACACGGGCGAATGACGTACGCAATTTCCCGCGAAAACCACCCTGACAGGTAACATACAGCGAGCTTTCCATTGTAAATCAGGAAAACATCAGGGTTCTCAAGTTTGAGCAAAAGCTTGGAGTGAGATCACACGCGGTTAGGGGAGGAGCCATAATGAAGCCCCGCCCACCCATCCCCGCCCCCAATTTTACCCATTGTTCATAATTAACCGGAACAAATTAAAATTTTAACAATTAGTAAATCTGATAAATGACAGAGCAATTCATCACATCAAATATACTCTTTAATACAGTATTACAAATATAACTAACCAAAAATATAACAAATAGCTCCAAACAGTTTCAAACAAATCTTTAAAAATTGCATTTTGATTTTTGAATGCGTCTTCTAGACGAATGATTTATTGTGTGGTGGGAATATTGAGAACAAATGGACAGATTAGAGTGCACCACCTCTTCCACTGTCTCCTCCTCTAATCTGGCAACTTTTTTAGGGGGCTTACCCTTTGGTGCCCAAAATGACAAAATATCTTTCTGCTTTTTTCCTGACATCTTTGAAAAATACAAATGCAACATTATGACAATGATTAAATATTACCCAGAGCAATCTGCTGTAATACATCCTTAATGTAACTAGAAAGACTATTAATATTACAGTATAATATAATTTAAAATAAAATGAGTAAATCTTCATTCCTTTCCATACCCACTAACATTTCTCTTAGTTTCACATAACGTAAGATAGCCAAACTGAGCCTGGTTGCAAAGTAGTTGTAGAGTTTTTGACTGCATCAATAATAATGTACGATGGGCTACATATTAAATGTTCTAGCCCAAAAATGTTAGACGAGCTTCTTCCAACTTACTTCTCCATCACGACACATGTGTTCGCGCGATGTTGTTGGTTACCTAGTAACGAACGTACGGTGGCCGAGGATGTTCCGTCCATTTCCGTGTGTTCGCGCTACTGAATGACATGTCATGTATCGATCAGTGGTGCACGCAGCACGCATATATGTTGCCTAGTAACGAACGCAATCTGGCGGAGATACGCGCTGGCGGCAGCCAGGACAACTTGGTTGGCATTGCCTTTTCAGCGTGAGAAATACACAGTGTGGCGTGTGAGCGTGTGAACCGGTCGAAATGCGTGTGTCTCACGGCCAATGCGTGAGACTTGAGAACCCTGAAACATGTTTTAGAAGAAGTAGGCCAAGTAGGCTGTTGATTTGTTCATTTTGAACAAAATAAAGCTACATGGGGTACATTTAAATCAAAATACATTTTAACTGCAATTAACATGCAGTTACTCTTTTTAAAAGAATGCTTTTTTTCACAAGGAATTTTTGTTGTTTAAATTAAAATCTATGACTTTTCATTGCACATATTTTAGGTTTTGTAGCAATCTGCGCAGTTTGATGTTGAGATCTGAGACACTCTCATGGAAAATATGAGCTGTCCAGCAAACACAGAACGTTCCCCTAACATTCCCGTATGGTTCCCATTTGGTTATTTTTTGGGGAACCAAACAAGAACATTCTAGTAGGTTATTTTTAGGTTCTATTTTTATAACCTAAAAGGAACATTCCCACAAAGTTCCCAGAGCCTTCCCCTAAACTTTAAGGAAACGTTCTATTTACGTTAAGAAAACTTTACTGGATCACCAATAGGTAACGTTCTGGGAACCAAAAACTAACGTTCACAGAACGTTAAATTGTTTTCTGGGTGGAGACTCTGCTTGCTCTCCATTTAATCTCTCTGCTGTCTAGATGAAGCAACTGAGACAATAATGATGTTTCTTTACAGTAGGAAAAGCTACCTGGGATGTTGCGTTAAGCACCAAACTCTCGAGCCGCCGTTGCTCCAAAGCATGATCCTTCTTCTGGATGATCTCGTTAAGCAGTTGGGCGTAGAGTTGGGTGATGCGGGCGTTCATGCTGACGCTCTCCCGGCGCAGGACTCTCATCTCATTGGCCAGTGCGCCTTCCTTCTCCAGCTGTCCACGCATTGTATCCAGCTGTTCCTGCTGCCGGTCCAGCAGCGCGCGCAAGGATGCCATCTCAGAGCGGTTGACACGGGCCGTCTCGGTGCTCACGCAAAGTGCCCCGGTTAACTTCTGCTGAGGTACGATGAAGGTGTAGGAACAGCGGCTCGGCTTATTCTCTGATGTTTGAGGCGGCTTTTTGTGACTGGCATCGCCCTTGGAGGTGTCTGCATTAGAGGCTTCATTGAGGGCCTTTACAAAGCACGCCCCAGCCAAAAACAGCAGGACGCGAGTCACTGCAATCTCCATGAGAGTGCTACTGTTCCAATAAACTGTCCAATAAAATCCTAACAAACAATAATGCAAAGTCTTAGCAATTTACACAATAGCATACATCTCAAAAGAACTATTTCCTTTAGTAACTCAACGTTTACACCGAATCTAACTTGCGAAATTGTAACTGTTTGTCAGATGTGTTTAATTTTCGACTCGGCTTAAACCAGATGGCCAATGTAACCGTTTTAACATTGTAGCATCCACGAGTCGGTCAGTGAAGAGGCCTGCAGTTTTTGATGCATTCCAGATGTTTCTGTTTAACCATGGAGGGTAAAACACAGTTTTGCCTTTTCTTGGGGTTAATTAGCATGTCAACAGAAACAGAGCCTGGGTCAAGACATCATTTCATCTGACCGTCAATATAAATGGCTAAAGTCAATATACTGATGAAAATGACAGCTTTGGCACACATCATAAACACCTTAAGCAATTAACAGTCTAAACACTGACTGTGGCAACTACTTCAAAACAACTAAACAAAATAACCGAAAAGACTGTTTATAATTTATAATTCTCATAAAGAAATACTAAAACTAATGGCAAAAGTATGTTCAAATGTTAATGTACATATGTATTTTGAACAAGTTTCACACATTAAAAAAAAACGCATTGTTCAGAACATACACTTAAGAAAATTAGATGATCAATAAGTTGACTACATGTTTTTACATTAACTCAACTCATCAAAATAAGCAATTTTCAACTTTCTTATGTTAAACAAGATTCAACTCATTTTTAAGTCAGTTTAATGTGATTTAAGTTGAAATGACTTAAACATCCAAGTTGATTGTACTTAAAAATTCAAGGCAGCAACTTTATATATGTATAATTAGTGCTAATCGTGATTAATCACATCTAACATAAAAGTCTTTAAGTCTTTGTTTATCACACACATATACATATACTGTATATATACAGACAAGCGCGCAGACCAACACACACACACACACACACACACACACATATATAAACATAATAATAAACACACACAAACTTTTATGTTAGATGCAACAATTAATCTATTTAACAGCACATACTGTGTATGTGTATATATATATATATATATATTAAGAGTTCAGATGCAAAAGCCTCTAAGTGCCATTTGAAATTTTCTTCTAAATGATAATTTTTATCAAGCTTGTATATTTAAGTTCAGTGATTTCACTTAAATGGCAATGATAATTACCTATTAATTGTTATTTAAGTGAAATTACTGAACTTAAATATACAAGTTTGACAAAAATTAAAAAAAGAAAATTTCAAATGGGATTTAGAGGCTTTTGCATCTGAACGCTTCATATATATATATATATATATAACCAAATACCTAAGTCATACTGAAGAGGAATTCCATGTATGTAAATTTAAAAAACCTGGAAAAATAATAATATTTCTCCTACCTCCTCAGTTATATCACCAGATGATCTTCTCTTTTATTTTTGGCTTTGTTTAACTGATTATCTCGTCCTCCCGATTGATGCAAACAAAATCTTCTTATCTGCGCGTTATATAACTAAAATCGTATAATATCGTTGAAAAATCACCATGATAATGAGAAACACGGTTCAAACATGGCCTTTGCCGTTAGTAATTGAACAGGAGGACTGAAGCAGTGGATGTCTGGTCGGTGCTCTGGCTGGTCTTCAAAGGCAGTGGGAGACACCCAGACTGACAGTAAACTTTTAAAGCAGGATAATCAGCTCCTGTCAGAGGATCTCTAAACAAAGAAAAGTGTAATTACAAACCATCCTAATGAGACCAGCCCCCCTCTCTGGTCCTGCCCCACACGCACCACACTCCTTCACTCCTGTGACCCCATCCATCCCTCATACTGACCATGACTGGGAAATGTGTCGAAATACAGCTTACATGGGCCTATACAATTTCTTTTTTTTATATTTTTTCCACAACAAGGCAGCATTTTTACAGTATTTGTGCAGGGAATTGCTCAAGGATTATTTACATGATTAACACTAATTGAAATTAAAATAATTGGTATGTTAATTCTGGACTTTCTATTTAGCGTCTTAATCCTGAGCTGATGGTATTTTCTATCATCTAACCTGACTTCTAAACCTTATTAAGAATTATGTTTACTAAAAATAGAGAGATGAAAACGAAAAAGAAACATTAACAAGAAAAAGAGAAAGATGACGATACTGCAACTTTTTAGAACGGTTGTAACCCGCTTTGGAATCAGATCAATAGAGGGATTCATTGAGAATTAAGAAGAGTAATCTGGGATTAGCAGTGGATATTTCCTTAATAATCAAGCATGGTTCACCCAAAAATGAAAGCTGTCATCATTTACTCACACTCAAGTTTGTTCTAAACCTGTTTGAGTTTCTTTCTCAACATATATTTTAAAGAATGTTTGACAGTGTATAACATCCTACGGAGGCGTATTGCATTCACTTGAAGAAAAAAAATCTACTCTGTTTTTTATGGATTAACGAGTTAATTTTTCATGAGAAAAAAAATTGCTTAGTTTTTCTGAATTAATGAGTTAATTTTTCATGAGAAAAAAAATTTGCTCTGTTTTTCTGAATTAACGAGTTAATTTTTCATGAGAAAAAAAATTTTGCTCTGTTTTTCTGAATTAATGAGTTAATTTTTCATGAGAAAAAAAGTTGTTGCCCTGTTTTTCTGAATTAATGAGTTAATTTTTCATGAGAAAAAAATTTTGCTCTGTTTTTCTGAATTAATGAGTTAATTTTTCATGAGAAAAAAAGTTTTTGCTCTGTTTTTCTGAATTAATGAGTTAATTTTTCATGAGAAAAAAATGTTGCTCTGTTTTTCTGAATTAATGAGTTAGTTTTTCTTGAGAAAAAAAGTTTTTGCTCTGTTTTTTCTGAAATAATGAGTTAATTTTTCATGAGAAAATTTATTTTTGCTGTTTTTCTGAATTAATTCAGAAAAACAGAGCAAAAAAAATTCCATTAAAAATTAACTCATTAATTCAGAAAAACAGAGCAAAAAAAAAATTTCTCATGAAAAATGAACTCGTTAATTGAGAAAAACAGAGCAAATTTTTTTTTTCTCATGAAAAATTAACTCATTAATTCAGAAAAACAGAGCAAAAAAAATTTTCTCATGAAAAATTAACTCGTTAATTCAGAAAAACAGAGCACATTTTTTTTTCTCATGAAAAATTAACTCAATTCAGAAAAACAGAGCAATTTTTTTTTCTCATGAAAAATTAACTCGTTAATTCAGAAAAACAGAGTAGATTTTTTTTCTTCAAGTGAATGCAATACGCCTCCGTAACATCCATAATATTTTTTTCCCACTAAATTTTCATTTTTGGATCATCTGACTCTTTAAACCTACCAATGCAGGTGTGTGTAGTAATTCATCCCATCCGAGAGACGGCGCATGTAAATCAAACAAGTATCGTGCGCACCGCGTGCAGGACACTCATTCTGCGCATGCGCAAGCACGCCACATGGTTAACAGCATAGCTCCAGGATTTTTAATTTCAAGATGGACTCTAGTTAACAAGACATGTGAGATATTTTATTAGATATTTTAAGTCAAGTTCAGGTTTCCACTCTCAGTTTGGAAAAGTTGTACTGCTCTACAAAAAATGGGGAAAACAAAGGTATGTGTTTAACTTGCTTCTAGAGGTAACGCTAGACTATGAGGCTAGTCAGCCTGTCTTTATCTGTGCAGTGTCTCTAAAAGACGGTAAAATAAATAGAATAGTTATTTGTTACACTTCTGTTTATATCTCATAGACTAAGAACCAGAAGAAAGCCCGCGAGGCTGCCAGCGTCCTGGCGGAGGAGTCTTACTCTACTGTGCCGCACACCTTCGTGTTTCAACGGGGTCAGATCGGCAAGAATGTCGGCCAGCTGGTGTTGGACATGAGACGAGTCATGGAGCCTTTCACTGCCAGATCTCTGAAGGTGAACCTCCGATAACTCCGAGTATTCAATGTCTCAGGACCATACACTGAAACCGATGACATGTTTGCAGGTGCGGAAGAAAAACATCTTGAAAGATTTTGTTGCTGTGGCCGGACCTTTAGGAATCAGTCACTTCTCCATATTTACCAAAACAGAAAATAGTGTAAACATGGTGAGTATATTTGCATTATGAGGCCAAAAGTCACTCTATTTTCTGAATGCATATATTTACTCTTGTTGTGAAAAATAGTTATGTCTATACTTTTCTTTTTTTTTTACAAAATGTCAACCCAGAATAATATCTGTCAGTCAGCTCCTCCCCCATCTTACAATTGACTACAAGCTTGCCTTGCAATAAAGGGATAGTTCACCCAAAAATGAAACTTCAGTCATCATTGACTCACCCTCATGTTGTTCCAAACCTGTATGAACTCAAAAGAAGATATTTTTAAGAATATGGGAAACCAAACAGTTGATGGTCCCCATTGATTTCCATAGTATGGACAAAAAAACAACAACTATTGAAACCAGTGGGGTTCATCAACTGTTTGGTTATGACATTCTTCAGTATACCTTCTTTTGTGTTCAGCAGAAGAGAGAAGTTTATACAGGTTTGGAACAAATTTAGGGTGAGTAGATGATGACTGAAGTCTCATTTTTGGGAACTAACCCTTGAAGATATTACACCATCAAATCAACAACACACATAACCCTGCCCTAAAGTTTTAATTTGTTTCACTTAAATCTGAATGTCACAAACATATATTGGTACTTCTGTTACATTGTGACTTGGCATTGCTGATGCCATGCTCTAATTTTTGAGCTACAGGAATGTTTTTTAAAATGATAATAAAAGCAATGAGGTACTAGAGGCTATGATTTTGTAGGTTAATTAATTATATAGTAAGGCTTTCCTACTAGGCTGATATATGTTCATTTTTAATGTTATCGTTATCGGCCTGGTAAGAAAATGTGGCCGATATATTAAAGCCGATAAATAATGCATTATTCCCTTCAGCTGAGACACTCGTTGAGCACTGTTTATGTTTTATATCTTGAAATATGATAGAAATTTCTTCAAAAAATGGAAATTCGGTACAACATGTACAGCGCAAATCTGTCATATCGGTTATACAACACTATAATGAGAACATCATTATAATTGCGCGCTTGGGACATGGATTTAATTGTGAGACTTTTGTTTTTGTTATCAGGCTCTTAAAATTAGATACAAATTTGGATTTAAGTTTATCAGCCGATATATCGGTTATCGGCTTTCAAATATAAAGAATTATCGGTATCGGCTAAAATTTTCAGATCGGTACATCCCTACTTCCTACATAAGGTAAATGTCTCTTTTGCTGTTTCAAAGTTCATGGATGGATCATTTTCTCAGTCTTTTTGAGACAAACTGTGAAGTAATGGCTCTCTCTTTCTTCACAGAGGCTTGCTCGGCTTCCCAAAGGTCCAACGTTATATTTCCGTGTCGCAAAGGTATATAAATGCACTATCTTTGGTTTGGTTTCTCATATTCGAGAGCACAGATGATGACATTTTAGTCAGTATTTTGACTGTTGAGTGATTTCTTTTCAAAGTAAACGTACTGATGTGTTTCTAGTCTCACTTTCAACGCATTACGAATGCTCTTCTAAATTAATTTGTCGTAAAAGCAAATGGTCTCTTTGTTCCAGTACACGCTCATCAGAGATGTAGTTTCATCTTTAAAGAGGCACAGGATGCATGACCAGCAGTTTACCCATCATCCTTTGCTAGTGCTGAATAATTTTGGCATAGAGGGCATGCATGTCAAGCTGATGGCCACCATGTTCCAGAACATGTTCCCCTCGATCAACGTACACAAGGTAACTCGCTCGCTCACAGCTGGAAAACGTTTCTTAACTCATCATGATGAAAGTATAGTCTTCTGAGATCTGTGAAGTGTACAACCAGCTGATATTTTTGTCTTATTAGTGGTGACGTAATATAAAGGTGTCATGCTTGTTTTAATCATTAAAATCTTATCTCTCAGCTCAACCTCAACTGCATCAAAAGATGCGTGCTGTTAAATTACGATCCGGTGTCTCAGGAGGTGGAGTTTCGTCATTAGTAAGTAGCCTGGATTTGTGTTTTTTTTTTGTAACAATGTCAATGTGCACATGATGAAAATTTGAAACATGACTTTCCTGTGATTGTTTTCAAAGTAAACGCACTGATGCACCCTAAAACGAGCGCTATCTTGTGAGGCGTGTTACGATGTCTCCTAACGCTTTCCGTGTCCTTCCGCAGTAGCTTGAAGGTGGTTCCTGTGGGCATGAGTCGAGGGGTGAAGAAGCTCATGCAGGAGAAGTTCCCCAACATGAGCAAGCTGGAGGACATCAGTGAGCTCCTCATGAAGTTAGTCTTCCAAGAGCTTGGAGATCATTGGCATAATTTGATGCATATGATGAAATGTATTATAATTGATGGAACAGTGATGCTTCAAAGTAAACGTTCTGATGCACCAGCGTCATGCTTACATTTGTAATTAAAGTAAGTGGTTTTATGAGTTACACTTTCGTTGTCCATTGCACTTTTCAGAGGCGTCAACCTTTCCGAGAGCGAGGCCGAGCAGGACGGGGATCACAACATCACGGAGCTTCCTCAGGTGTACTCGGGTCGTGGGAACATGGCTTCCCAGCAGAGTGCGGTTCGCTTAACTGAGGTGAGGAAACTCTTTAAAAGCCATTAGTCAAGTTGCTTGTGATATCTTAAAGGGTTAGTTCACCTGAAAATTGTCCCATAATTTACTCCTTCTCAAGCCATCCTAGATGTATATGACTTTCTTCTTTCAGCCGAAAACAATCTGAGTTATATTAAATAATATCCTGGCTTTGTGTTTAACTTGTCATTTAATGAGATCTAATATATGTTGCTAGTAGGGGTGCACGATTCAGAAAATGTCACGATTCGATACCGATTTTTTTTGTCTCGGGATTCGATTCAAAATCGATTTTCGATTCAAAAACGATTCTCGATTCAAAAAACGATTCGCAGGTCTATATAAATGTAGTTTACTTTTTCCTATGTGATTGATTGCAGTAGACATAATTTAAAAGAAAAGTTTGATATAACTTTATATGTCTTCATACAAAAATAAAAGCTTTTGCAACTAAAAAGTGCGAAGTGCCAAGCTTTGGCCAGCTTTTAAATACATTTAATTCAAGTTTAAAATAAAACTTAAATAAAAAGCTTTTACATTTAGCTTTAAAGTGCTGTAGTCAGATCAAACAAACAATTATGCTAAATGTGGTTTAAGGAGTAGGCCTACTTCAGCTACCAGGTTGACTGTTGAAATGTGAACTCGACTGGGCACATTGAACTTCCTAAAAATATATACTAATTTCAGAACCCTTGCGAAAATATTTTAAATAGATTTAAAAAAGCCACCGCTACTGGTAACATCTATGGTTAGATTGATTTGTTTACATCCAGTGAAGTCGTTCATAGGCGCGTAATTTGCGGGTATCTCCAGTTAACTAGCAGAGCATTCATTTAGTTCGCTATTAAATAAGAGACCTGTTGTTTTTGAAATCAAGCTGAGCGCTCGTGTCCGCTGCAATCAGTGTCATGGATACAGTGTTCTCTGTGGCTCACGCAGTCTTCTCTCGGACGCGCGCTTCAATCTATCGCCGTTGTGGAGACTCCGGTGAAATCACAAAATAAAATGCACACAAACGTGATGAACATATTCAGTTTTGATGAGAGAGAGAAAAAACTATACGAGTGCGGTTTAGAACCCGTAACCTCTGACACGCTTGGCAAAAGATCTACAGAACTCAAACATAAGATCTGCGGATCGATGCATTTATTTACTGGTTGAGCAGAGTGGCTGCAAGAACTTGCAATAACTATTTATCAGACCGGCCCTCGCAGCCTCGAAACCATAGAAACACTACCGGACCACCGGTAAAAGTCCCGACTTACCCGATTGCCACTCCGCCCCTGCACGCCATTAAAAAATATAGCCTATGAATCGATTTTTGGAATTCTATGAATCAATTCTGAATCGGTAAAGATTGAATCGCGATTCAAATGTGAATCGATTTTTTTTGCACACCCCTAGTTGCTAGTAGCGAGAATATACCCGACTGTTACACGCATGCACTTTAATGGTCCAGTAGCAGAACTTTTGTGTCAGGTTTTTTTTCCCTCATCAAAACCGATTGTTTATTAGTGGTTATCAAGCACAGACATGTTTGTTTCGATTTCACGGTAACAAAAAGAGAGCCTCACCGCAATGGATTGAAGCGTGCACAGGGCTCTCAAGTGTCACTCATTGAGCGTGACAGTCACTTTTTTTCACGTACTCTCGCCACACATTGTATTTCTCACGCTGAAAAAGTATTTATAATATATTTAATACGCCGCTGCGCCCTAAATGTCTCTGGCCTCGCCGCTCTCACTATGGAACCGGCAGGAATCAAGCGCGTCTCCCCTGCAGTTCTCATTTAGGCTATTATATGCATTCATTTAATTCTCCACTAACCCTTTAAAACGCTGCCTGATTTGGCTGTTCACTTGGGTTTGGAACATGATGGGTGTCTGTTCTGCCATAGATTGGCCCCAGAATGACTCTACAGCTGGTGAAGATATTAGAAGGCATGGGAGAAGGAAATGTGCTTTATCATTCCACAAGTAAGTATAGCTTTGTGTAAGAGACCGTCTAGAAACCAAACGTAGACTGAAATAAAACCTAAGCTGTGATCTGTCTGCAGTCTCAAAAACAGAGGAGGAGCTTCAGGAGATGCTGAACAGGAAGGAGGCCCGTCTGAAAGAGAAAGCAGAGCGGAAGAGAAAACAAGAACAGAACGTTGCTCTAAAAAAAGAAAAACGTGACCAGAATAAGTGAGTATCATCCGTGGTGGTGATGAATCGCTAGATCTGGTGCAGTCTTGTGCTAACAGGCAGGCATGAAAACCCCTCACCACGGATCGTGGCCGTGGCCAGTATTTATTTACCCGCTATATCTCTTTAAACTTTTCAGTGCTAAAAATAAGACAATCATCATTCCTAATGCTGATGCCTGACAGCTAGTCTGGGGTGCGTTTCCCGAAAGCATCGTTAGCCAACTATGGTCGCAAGTTCCGTCGTTATCTGCATAGTTCAACGAGTCGGTGTTTCCCGAAACCATCGTTCCAACGGACATTCGCAAACAGCATCGCTAAGTTGTGTGGTTTGAACGACAGCTCTTGACCTGTGGTTAGAGATTTGGACGTAATAATTCCTTATCTTGAGTAAAATAAGCAAGCTGACATTCAGTACAACTGGTGCCTTTTATTTAGAATTCATACAAATGTAATTTACGTCTTTTCGTTTTTCAAAAGATTTAAAGTGCCGATTTTGAATAGTGCGCATGCATGTGTGAACGTGCTCTACTTTGTAAGAACAAGCCAAAAATTGAGTCTGGTAATAAAGCAAAATAACTGAGAACAATTAGAAATAGTCCTCAGATGACGTCTGTAATTTATATACAAAGAATTAGGGCTGCACGATTAATCGAATTTTAATAACGATCGCGATTTTGGCTTCCCGCGTAATTCGCGTGATCGAGCGATATTTAAAATGCGTCGTTCCGTTTCAAAGGGTTTTTTTTTTACATAGCCAATCTAGCGCTCTGTAAACCACTGTCTGATCACGTGCCTGTATGAGCCCCAGTGCGCGAGAGAGACCGAGTGTGTCTGTGCGCGAGCGACAGTGCACAAAAGAGACGAAGAGCGCGCTCGAAAGTGCGCGAGCCATACCGAGTGTGTCTGTGCACGCGAGAGAGAACGAGTGACAATGCGTAGTGTTAGGGATGGGCAACGATTAATCGCATCCAAAATGCTATCCATTTACCATCAAATATTTATATTTATATATAATATTAATTGTGAATAAATATATATAAATTATATGCATGCACATATTTCTTAAATATATACATGCACGTGTTAGTATTTATATATACAAATTAATTACACACTACACTACGCACATATATTATGTAAACACAAACTTTTATTTTGGATGCGATTAATCGTTGCCCATCCCTAGTAGTTATTACTCCACCACGTGCGAAACCAACGTGGTTGAATGATACTTTGCGACAGTGGGTTTCGGGAAACAGTCGTGACTAGCTAGTTGATTTCTCCAACGATGCATCGTACTATGGTAGTGAAGCAGCGAACTAGGGCAGAATTGTTTTTAAAGTATTTTACACCGCGAGTTTGATAACTGGACTCACTGCCGAACAATGAACTGCACGTCGGAAAGCAAGCCTGAGGTAAGGTAGCTTACAATCTTAACTGTCCTGTCAGATACAGATAGTGATTTTGATTAATTTTAGATCAAATGTGATGGTTAAAATTGTTTCTATACAGTACAAGACTAATTATGAAAGTTTCCTTTATTTTCAGTGCATTTGTTTTACAATATGCTATTACTATCAAGTGTGATGTTCCGGAGTCCCTCTGGTCACACTTAGTCCAAAAAAACTAACTCTTGGCCAAAAATTGGGTCAAATTGATGTGGTTGGTTGGCCCAGTCAATTGTGATTGGTCAACCACTTGGGGTACGTGTCAGAAACGTAACGCCGCTTACTGTAATTGGGACAGTGAACAGCTGTAAACAATATTATATCTATGGTAAATATGGCATCTTCATGTTAATTATATAGTACTTGGTCCTAAAAGTATTTAATTTCTTAAAGGAAAAGGAGCTTGGAGGGAATCAAGAGAAAGGGGCAGCAGGGAGGGCAGGTGTCTGATGATGAAGTGGAGGATCCTGGGAACCAGGAGGACAAGCCTCCAGCCGAGGAGTCTGAGGACGAAGCAGATTATTACAGACAGGCTGTAGGGGAGGAACCAGATGAAGGTATCATTTCACACCCAATTACTTGAAAGTTTTACTCTTATTATTTGCAGTGGTGGTAATTTTCTTCTTTGACTCCATCTCAGACATGTTTCCTGGTGCAAAAAGGAAGCGTGGCCCCGGAAACTCACCGAAACCCTTCAAGAAGAGGAAGCTGTCACCGGGGAAGGGCCCTCCCCAAGACAGGAAGAGTTTTAAGTCGCCTGATAGGGGAAAGAAAGCTGGTGGGCAGCGTTTTGGGGATAGAAAAGCTGGTGGGCAGCGGTTTGGGGATAGAAAAGCTGGTGGGCAGCGGTTTGGGGATAGAAAAGGGCTAGAGGGGAAAAACAGGTTTAGGAAGAGCGAAGGAGGCAAGAGGTTTGGTACAAAAGGGGGAAAGGGCAATAGATTTGCAGGGCCGAAAAAAGGAGAAGCTGGGAAGAAGTACGGCGGGCAGAAAACATTTAAAGGACGTGCTGGTGTGAAACACCAGAAAGGCGCTGGAGGAAAAAAGGACTTCAGACACAAAAAAGGAAAAAGCTAAAGGAAACGAAAATGAACCAGAAGGTGGGACTGTTGCTTCACTGATGCGTCAATTCTGATGCATCATTTCCATGCAAACTTCAGTGTGATGTCAGACTTGTGCCTTGTATAAATGTTCATAGATTTGGATGCAATTGCCAATAAATTTTCAAACCGCCATGCAGCTTTTGTTGGGGGTCGTTCATATTCTTTATAGTGTCACTCAAGCACTCTAGTGTGCTTGTCTGTGCTTGTCTGAGTTTCACACATTGTTCTCTAAAAAAAGTGCACCCTTTGCAAGAGACAGGAAGTTTGACACCGTTTCAAGAGAGATTGTCGGAGTAACTTGCTTGGTAAGTTTTACCAGCTTGTTTGATTTTTAATCAAATTTTCATTTTTTTAATTATGTTTATACACTATTCGATACAATAAAAAACTGCAGAGGATAATATAAAAGCAAGGCTTGTTTCTGTTGTGTTCCTCGTGTATATGTGCTCAGTACAAATAGCTGTTACGTTGTATTAACATGTTATACATGTGTCAGTTGAATAAAGGGTAATTGATGTATAACTTTTCTTGTGGATTTATTGGTTTGAATACATTAAGGTATATGTGCTTAGTCTTATTTAGTGAAAGATTTCTTAGTCGTATGTTTCCAAATATGGTGAAATATTGTTTTGGAGTTTGCAAATTATTAAATTAATTAACTTGTATATTAAAACAAATAACATTAGAAACAAAGCAATGCAGATATATTTTCCATCTCGTCATAAACGGCGTTTGGCATGTGCTGAAAAGACGTGTTTTGCAGTGCACGGGTTGAGCTGTTTTTAGTCATTACACTTGGCTAACCGCAGGGCACGTGTATCTGAATTACAGGAACAAGCAGGTAGTGATTTGTCTTTTTTTAATCATTGCATCTTTTATAAACTAAGCTAAATTTCAAGGTGTAATGTTGATTATGTAAAAGTATTTTGTTGGCTTTAACAAATCATTTTGAAAAAATGCATGGTACAAAAAACTACAATCGGATAAAGAGTTGAATCATAAACAAGGTAGCGAATGGAAAATTATTGTTCTGTTATACAACTTGAAATCTTAAAAATTGTAGAGATACACAATCAAGTTAAATACTGTAACGGTATTATTGTTAGTTCATTTCATAACCTAATAACTTAAGTTTTAAATTGCTTGACTTTTTTTGATATGGAGTTAAAGCAATGTAAAAACATGTTAACATCAATCATATATTTTTTTTACAGTGTAGACACTGCTCAGATTCACAAGTTTTTGTCAAATAACTGGTCGTCACCTGTATATATAGCTCTTTCTACAATACATATTTCAAAGCAACTTTACAAGTTTTGTTTCGTGTCTTAGGCCATCAATGTGTACTTACATTTATGAGTCATTAAATCATGTTAAATTTGGACTTCTCTGTGCATGCTCTTTGAGGTGGTGACCATAGACCTCCATTATTGACAGACACGAAGGGTTTGACCTAAAAATATCAAAGTTGAAAAAACTGTGGAAACAAAGACACCTACATCTTGGATGCCCTTGAGGTAAGCTAAAACATACCAAAATTAAGTTCAAAGTGAACTATCCCTTTAAAGATGCCCTTATTGAAATTGTTTCCTAGGGCCATTTAACTATAAAATGATGCAATATTTGTTAATGGGGCTTTCATTCTGTTGGCAGATTTTAAACTAGTTTAAAAAAAACATATTGTGCCATTTTTTTTTTTTCAGGTTTGGCCATTAAAGCAAATACTCTTCATTCCTGTTTTTTGCTTCTGCATATTATAGAGCCAATTGGATAAATTATGCAGCTATAATTGTGTGTGTGTTGATAAATCATTTTCATAAATTTAAACCTCTATAACTTTTTTTTTGTTTCACCTTTTTGTTTTGTTTTTTATTTCACCAATAATCTGCCATGGGTCTGCTTTAAAATTAGACCAAAATTTTTAAACGCTCAAGGGTTAATGCAACAAATATAGTTTTGGCTGTACAGCAACTCTAAAAGAAAGTCATTGTCTAGCTTAAAGGCACGCTATGTGAGATTTTTGGATCAAAATGTCCAAAAAAACACTAGAACAATATTATATATTTCGTCGATTTGTGCACTTACATTATCCCAAATGTTTCTAAGAGAGTTCAAATCCAGAGAAATAAGCAGTTTTAACAGGACACGGACCATGTCCGTGCGTGGCATATCAATTACATGTAGGCTTTCAAAATGTTAGTATTTTTGTTTAAATCTTGCGCGGCCTCGTTCTGCTCCAACGGCTTTCATAACGTTAATAAATCTTTAATACATGCTGTACCTATTAATCCAACATTCCACCCAGTGGCCAACAGTGGAACTACAACAAATTATAGAGCATAATAGACTGCCGAAGTTATGATATCACTTTGTAGGCCAAAACGCGGAAGTGAAATAGACTGCCAAAGTTATGATGTCACTTTGTAGGCCAAAACGCGGAAGTGAAATAGACTGCCGAAGTTATGACATCACTTTGTAGGCCAAAACGCGGAAGTGAGTTTGCATTTTAGCACTTCCGGTTCCCTCGCACTAAAGTCTATGGGTTTTTTGAATGTGTTTTTGCTAGATCACCTGAAATAAGGTCTGTGGTGAACAAAGCCTCTAGATATTTTCATGTTTTGATCTCTGACATAAAACACACCAGTTATAACCTGCTTGTGGTTTTTTTAAACTTTATTTTGTCTGCTTGTGTTTTTAAAAAACTTTATATATGCTTCGAAATGTATAAATTATTGATTAACTTGTAAAGATTATCTTGATAGACAAAACGTGTGAGGGTCACAACTTTGTTTGTTTTTTGCGATTTTCCAAAAATCTATGGGGAAAATGTATAGCTTTTCGATCTAGGGAACCCATGCGCCGCTAGCTTCCGAGTTGTCCTACAAAGTGACGTCATCACTTCGGCACTCTATGGCTCTTACAACCGGTCATCTATGAATATGATTTCTGCTTGAGCGCCGTTGTATTTTGCACCGGCTGTAACAAGACAATAACTCTATCTACGATTCCCTGAAATCAAGGCGTCATCAAGCCACGCCTTTGTTTTTGAATAAACAACCTCTAGTGGTGAAAAAATTACATGGTGTGCCTTTAAGTAAGTTTTTGATTTATTCTAGGGCTGTCAAACGATTAATCGCAATTAATCGCATCCAAAATAAAAGTTTGTGTTTACATAATATATGTGGGTGCACCGTGTATAATTATTTTGTATATATACAGTATAAATACACACACATGCATGTATATTTAAGAAAAAAAATATGATTTATATATAAAATATTTATATTTATATATATATAAATTATATATAAATATATATACAGTATATACGTGAAAATATTTCTTAAATATATACAAGCATGTGTGTGTATTTATATATATATATATATAAAATAATTATACATGGTGCACCCACATATATTATGTAAACACAAACTTTTATTTTGGATGCGATTAATCATTTGACAGCCCTAATTTATTCATTTCCATTGTAAAAAATAATACGTTATTTAGTGACACTACCAACTCTGTTTGTATTTTTAGGGGTCAGAGAACACCAGAGACAATGAGCAACAGTTCAGAATATATGTACAACTTTCAAGTCCTCCTCCTCCCCCCCATGTATGGCGTTCAGATGTGTGTGGCTCTGCTGGGGAACGTGTTTGCCCTGTGGCTCCTGGCGACCAAAGAGAGGCAGAACTGGCACAGTGGAGTAGTTTTCTCCTGTAACCTGGCCATCTGTGACATTCTTTACGTCCTGACCTTGCCCTTGCTCATCATTTACTATGCCAAAAATAAGAACTGGTCCTTTGGGGATGCTGCATGCAAAATCGAACGCTTCCTCTTCAACTGCAACCTCTACGCCAGCATATTCTTCATCATGTGCATCAGCGTCAACAGATTTGTCGCAATAGTTTACCCGTTCTTCACCCGGAGCTACGTGCTTCCTAAACACGCAAAGATCGCAAGCGTGCTTACGTGGTCCATCGTGATCGTCGCTTCATCACCGGTCTTCAAATTTGCTGGAATCGAATTGAAAGCAAACCACACTCTCTGTGTCTCATGCCATGATGAAAGCCTGCAAAATTCCCACTTTAAGTACAAGCTATCTCTTATGGTCGTAGGCTGCTTGATTCCTATGGTAGTTACCTTTGGGTCTTATTTGGGTGTGATTTGGACCATTCTGAAAAATAAAAACATAACCGCTCTGGAGAAGAGGAAAGTAGCTCTGTTGGTCTCTCTGGTCTGCATCCTTTACGCCACGTCATTTGTGCCCTATCACGTTCTGCAGACGTACCACGAGTATCTGAAGTCAGTGAAACGCACCAAACTCTTGGTGTATAATTCATATCAAGTGTCAAAAGGCCTGACCACCCTGAACATGTGCTTACATCCGCTCTTGTACATGGCTGTGTTTGACAGCATACGGACAACTTGCTGTGGAAGGAGCTCGGATGACTAACCTTCATTATATCTTTTGCCAAAATCTCACGCAGTGACATCCTGGATGACGATTTTCAGCTTGTACTCTGTGCTCGAACGTCTGAAAACCACAAACCACATAGATGAATGAGAAACATGTCCTTGAGTTATTTTTCTATTAAAAAATGTGTATTTGTATGCAAATAAGAACATTTCTGACTGTTACTGACAATTAAAATGCTTGATATGTGTTTGAAACTGCAAAAAAAATAACAATTAAAGATATTTAAGAGATGACACAAAGTGTTATACATAAATTATAGCATTAAATTACCCAGAAAATAACTTCTTATTTAATAATTTGGGGTTTATTGAGCTCCAATAATATTGCAGTACATTGCCATTTAATATATTACTCTCATTGGACTTCACAACTAATATTGTTTAACTCAAGTGAACCTTAAAAGCTTCCTGTATTATATATAATATGCAAATGTGACTTTCCTGAAAAACCTGTACACTCATAATCCACTACATGACTTCTGGCGTCTTAAAGTTTTAGTATAGATCTAAAAACGTCCCCCTTCAGATTGCGAAACACGCATACAATGATTTTTATAATGTAAACATAGAAATAACTTTTATATTCTTAGTGAACACTTACTGGAATGAAGCAAATTAGGTTTACTTGACTATCCATTTAAAAATAAATAAAACATGTTAAAATGAGGGTATCAAAAATCAGCCTTTTGAGGAACAATTTATGCACAAAAATATTTGATCATCTCGTAACCATATTGCATTGCATTGTATTTTTTCAATGCTTTGAATCATAAAAATAGGCATTTAAATATAATCTATAAGATTAGTATTTGTATACTAATGGATTAAATATGCTCAACAATATAACAAGCAATCCCTTTTTTCATTTTATAGTTTGTCTATAAGATCAATAATCTGACTATTATTTCATATTGTCAGGCTTTTGCAGGGTTAAGTCAAGTGTGTATAGCCAATTTCCCAAAATATATCATATTAACCCTCTGGACTTCTTCATCCGAAAATGACCGAAAACATTTACATCGGATGGGGCTGAAACTTGGTGAATTTTGTTGTATTACCTATATGAACACACAAAAAAATCAAGGAGATGATTCTGATTTGTTAAAGGGTCGATTAAAAAAAAAAAAGTCACACTTAGCTTCTTCCCGGTCAAAAATTACCGACATAGGAAATGAATGGGAAATACGAAAAAACAGGAAAACTCAGAGAAACCTTTGGTGGTACAAGCTACAGATCAGCAACTGTGCAGAAAAAAAAGTGTACAGTAATGAAGGGGTGACGCTCTAAAACATCAAGAGTGCAAATAAGACTCCACACACACACACACACACACACACACACATACACAGATAAACTGGCAAGACTGCAACAGCAAATTTGTAGAATATGCAAAATAAAATCAAGTGAAAAAAAATCTTGCTCAAATGCACACACACACACACACACACATACATACAGAGAAAGAGAGAGAGAGAGATTCACTGGTAATACTACAACAGCAAATTTTGACAATATGCAAAAATAAATAAATAAAAATAATAATAAATAAAAAAAGAGGCTCTCAAATGCAACACACACACACACAGAGAGAGAGAGAGAGAGAGAGAGAGAGAGAGAGAGAGAGAGAGAGAGAGATTCACTGGTAAGACTGCAACAGCAAATTTTGATAATATGCAAAAATAAATATAAAAAAAATACAAAAGAGACTCTCGCTCAAATGCATCACACACACAGAGAGATTTTATGTTTCTGTTCGATCATAATTGCTGTTCCCTTCTGAAGTTTTTATTACTTATTGAATTTAAATTAATAAAAATACCAATTTATTGCAAAATGTCTGTATAAAGTGTTTTGAATTATCACTAACCATCCCTTTTTTGTTCAATTTTTTGAATGATCAAATACTGAGTAACAAAAATCTTTGCATTGTGTTCTCTTTCTAACCAAATGCTATAGTTTGATTGTAATCATAATGCAACACCTGATACTTATTTAAAAATGTTGTTAATTTTTTTGGTACATTGGTACATTTTTTTAATTAAGCTGGCACTCTATTTTGTTGCATTTATTGATATATATATATATATATATATATATATATTAATTCTAATTGAAAATATAGCTCATAAAATTATATAATTAAGGCAAAGTATCATGAAAAACTAAAAATTCTAAATAATAATCAGAAAATATTAGGCTATAGAACAAAAATATATTTGAATGGTTATCCTGGGAAAAAGTAAAGTTAAATTTTAAGGCTTCGTCCATTTTTGACCGGGAGGAAGCTATTTACGAAGAAGCCCAGAGGGATAAAGTAGCTTTAGAGAAAATATTCCAGCTAAAGCAGCTTTAGAGAAAATATTTGCTGTTCAGCAACACATGTGAAGCTCTGAAGCTAAGCTTACCATAGTGTTTATGCATTTCATAGGAAAAGTTGGTAACACTTTACATTAAGGTTCGTTATTTAACATTAGTTCATGTATTAACTAACATGAACTAACCATGAGCAATACATTTGTTACTGTATTTGTTCATCTTTGTTAACGTTAGCTTAGGGTTCGTTTTAACTAGTAAGTTATCGAACCTGTAAAGTTTTACCGAAAAGTTGTGGTTGCTATTAAATTTTTGAGGCAACATAAGGCATTTTCTTATGTCCCTACGTAGATGGATGAAATATAATTAGAAGAATACCTGGTTTACCAAGAGGAAGAGGGGGGGGGGGGGGGAAACTGCTAATTTTAGCCTTTACTGTCTATGATTTTAGCACAATTTATCTTCTCTCCCCTCCCCCCTCACGCCTGCAGTCGTCCTCCGCGCGCACAGGGGTCGCTGTAGCGCAGCGCGTGCTCTCGTCGACCGCTCGCTCACTGTCCCGCGAAACGCTTCCTCTCGAGGCTACCCGTAAAGATGCCGTCGATCGAATTCGACGAGTAAGTTTTTCATATCGTTTTTACAGACTCTTATTCCTGTTCAATAGGCGTCTAATGACTTGTGTTTTTCGACAGCTCAAAGCCGAGCTGGGCTGATCAGGTGGAGGAGGAGGGAGATGAAGGTACGAGGCCGCAGCGCAGCCTCCGCTTAAATATCATCACACACACGTGTTTAACACACACTCTTTCATTAAAATACACTCATTACACGATGAAGCCATATGAGAGCATGCTTTACAGATATAGAAACACTCAGATTATTGTGAAAGTACAGGAAGTGCCCACTGAAGAAGTCAGCTGGTGTTGTGGACGGTGGCTACTAACGTTATATGTCACTGTACTTATTTGCCATATTAAATAGCACTGTTCAATGTACTCTACTATAATGTTTACTTGTCAGTCGTGACAATTAGGCAAATGGAGTAAAAAATAGATGCAAAGAGGCTTTTTTTTACACTACTTGGATATGTGACAACACTAAACATGTTAATATTCCATGCTGTCAATTAATATGAGGTCATACAAGTGTAAAAATACAAGAATTATGATTATAAAATAGTATTTGTATTAGATAGCATGCTGTTCCTGCCTTGTGAACTTAATAACCATAGTAACGCATCTATAAGAGATCAGTTCATATAAAATATATCTCAACAGGTTCACTTCCTTCGCCAAAAGAGACCGTCAAAGGTAACATCAAGACCGCCACAGAATACAAGATAGATGAAGATGGCCAGAAGTTTAAGGTCAGTAGTTTTATAGTATTTATATTATATAGTACTTGTGTAAAGGTGTCAGGAAAATCAGGTTTCATATTTGTCCGTTGCTCCTCTGGACAGATTATCAGGACGTTTAAAATTGAGACACGGAAGGCCTCCAAAGCAGTCGCCAGGAGGAAGGTATGTCTTCATTTGTCTTTAGTATATTCATATCTAGGCCTGTCACGGCCTAGATAGGAATATAATATCATGAATTTTGTGCCGATGATTAATTGTCAAACAAATAATTGCGATTAACAATTTACTATAAGCTGAAAAAAAAAAATATATATATAAATATAATTGCCTTTTAACGTGATAAACTGAGCCTGAATGTTTTACTTAAATATGCATGAAACTAATATTTAAATAAGACTTCGAGTTTCTTTTGTGTACTTCACAACAATTCATTTTATATTCTTGAAACTTAAACTGCACAATTAGACGATTAATCAATAATCGTGACGAGCCTATTTATATATCCTTATTAAACATTTTGTAATCGATTTTATGAGAGATTGATTGTCTTTTCCCCAACAGAACTGGAAGAAATTCGGCAACTCTGAATTTGATCAACCAGGTCCGAATGTTGCCACCACTACCGTGAGTGATGACGTCTTCATGACCTTCATCTCCAGTAAAGAGGTATGATAGTGATGAACTCCCACTTTTGGCACTGATCCTTACTAAGAAACGTGTTTTTAAAGTCAGCTCTAATTTGGTGCGAGCTGATATATTTTTCGTCCTTTGACGCGTTTCACTTCCCTGTTGTACCGACGCCAACTTGAAGTGATTCTCCCTGCTGTTTTACAGGACTTGAATGCTCAAGACCAAGATGAGGACCCAATGAACAAGCTGAAAGGTCAGAAGATCGTGTCTTGCCGTATCTGTAAGGGGGATCACTGGACCACTCGCTGTCCGTACAAGGACACGCTCGGTCCAATGCAGAAGGAACTGGCCGAGCAGTTGGGCCTGTCCACGGGAGAAAAGGAGAAGGCAGCGGGTACAGGTATGTCAAGCATATTTTGGGGGTCAATTATTCTTATTTTTATGTAAATCAATAATTTTGTTTTGATATCTAGAGCCCGAGCCTGCCCAACCGGTTCAAAGCAAGACTGGGAAGTATGTTCCCCCCAGCCTGCGGGACGGTGGCACTCGCAGAGGAGAGTCCATGCAGCCTAACCGCAGAGGTGTGTGTGTTAGAGATTCAGATCTACAACACTGATGTTCTTCGTCATGAAGGCTAATGCTAATGTGTTGGTAATTTCTCTGCAGCGGATGATAATGCTACAATCCGCGTGACCAACCTTTCCGAGGACACCAGGGAGACGGATCTGCAGGAGCTTTTCAGACCTTTCGGCTCCATCTCTAGGATCTATCTGGCCAAGGACAAGAACACAGGCCAGTCTAAGGTGAGAGATGTGAAACACCACGAGGAGGAAAAGATCCAAGTTGATTCATTTACTCATGAAGAAAAACAGGAACATGGGCTTGATCGTTCACCTAAAAATAAACCAAATTGCTCACTTGTTTTTATGTGTTAATAACACATGAAACAACATGTGAGTTATTTTTCTGGAGAAATTCATATGACTTCTTTTCCCGTCACTCCAGGGCTTTGCCTTCATCAGCTTCCACCGCCGCGAGGACGCAGCCAGAGCCATCGCGGGTGTGTCGGGCTTTGGATACGATCATCTCATTCTCAATGTGGAATGGGCCAAGTGAGTGCTCCAGAAACTCTTCATTTATAGGAACCGAGATTAGTTGTCGTCATTTACTCACCCTCATGTTGTTCTAAACCTGTATGAGTTTCTTCTATTGAACACAAAAGTATAATTTTGAACTAGAGCCAGACCGATATATCGGCAGACCGATATTATCGGCCGATATTAGGCATTTTCCAAACTATCGGTATCGGCAGTTATAATGGCCGATAAATGAATATTTCAAAAATAAAATAAAAACGGACGAAACACGCTTGAACCATTTCATGAGTGTTGGAGTTGTATAGTTTGTCCACCAGAGGGCACTCTACACCGTCCCTGTTGGCAACACTCGTTGAGCTGGTCATGATACATAAATTGCTTGAATAACAATTAAAAGAACGTCCTCATCAGTTCTCTTAACTCAGATAAGCATGACAAAATTTGTGACTATCATGTCCAGGTTTGCTGCTGTTAAATAAACCGAGAGTGAAGCGGAATTAGCTAGTAATAGTTACGTTACGTTGTTACCGTGTAGTTGACTGACTGTCCTTTTAACTTAAGTATTTCTTTAATAGCGTTACATCAATGAGACGCATCATCTCTGCTTGGCCTGTTATATTGAAAATGTATGTTTTACAATTTGCAGTATGACGTAATCCATTGCTAAATTATGGCTCATCATAGACTAGCTAACCACAAAACTAGCCAATGCATCAGTCTGTTCTGTTGTGACAATAAAAGAAACTGCATTATCATATTATTTTAGTTAAAACTCATAAATAACTACAAATAACTAATGTTATGGAAATCTGTTAATGTTTTGTTGCGTGTTTCTGAAATAAAAAAAATTAAAAATATTGGCCGATATATCGGAATATCGGATTTTAAAACCAACAAATATTTGTATCGCCCATCGCTATCGGCCTTCAAAATCCTTTATCGGTCGGGCTCTATTTTGAACAACCAGTTGACGTCCATAGTATTTTTTTTCCTACTATTGAAGTCAGTGGCTACCGTCAATCGACTGGCCTCTGACATTCTTCAAAATATCTTCTTTTGAAGAGATTTCTATAGAGATCAAAAACATACCTAGTATGTGATCGCCATGGACCAATGGTAGTTTGAAGGTGTTTACCAGTCGGAGTGAACTTTTTGCGAACTTTTGTTTCAAAGTCTCCTAACAAAATTTTTGTTTTTACTTCAATTTCGCTTGAAGTATACCAGGGCCTTTAGAATGTAAATCGAGCAGCAGGTATGTTTTCTCTGATCTGATCATGTTTTGTTTTTCCAGGCCCTCCAACAACTGAGAAAGTTCCAGAAATATTCCAGGAGGTCTGGAGCTGTTCTCAAGGCAGTGATTCAAATAAATGCAAATAATAAAACATCCAGTTGTCTGATGTGTTGTGGCTATGTTCCTTAATTTGTCTTTGATCAGCTTGTTTTCGGAGTACTTGCAATGATTCTCTTACAAATAATTGGGAAGTAATGAAGAATTCTGAGGGAAATGCAGATCTGCTTTTGTTAAATGTTCTATATAGCAGTCTGAAGGTGGACATCACTTAAGACAGGGCTGAAACCACCATAGACATATGGATGACAAAGATTTAAGTGATTTTTGAGGTGGTTTTCCTCAGCAGTTCATAATTACCAATCAAATCAAAGAAGTTAGGCTTCCGGTCACAGATCCAGAACATTCCAGCGCGACGCGGCAGTTTTATCGGTAAAGTCCGTCTTTAGACGGTAAAGTAAATTCTACACACAGCAAAACAAACATTGGTCTTATTTGTCTTCTTATCATGAAAATATTCATGAAAACTATCAAGTAACAGGGCTGAACTCAGCATAACGGGGTTGAAGTGATGATCATTATTTCCATATAGAATGGATTTCTTTATTATGGCTTATTTTTTTTCTTTTTCCCTGCCTCTGTGTCCCCTTTCCACCTTTCACACTCACTCCTAATAATCTCATAATCGATAATTTCTGACAGTTCACATCACAATACAACAAGTCTACAACCGAGTACTCTACTAAGAAGTGTCAAACATTCAACCCTGTTATACTAAAAATGTGACAGGGTTGAAGTTTTTGGCTAATAGTAGCCATAACTCCTTACTTAGCCAAGACAGTAGCACTACATGGCATTTAGGACATCATAAAATTGTAATGTTTTGCAAAACTATTATTTAATTCTTCTTAAACCATTGTTTACTATCATTAATCATACAACACAGTTGAAATGTTCAGCCTGACAATCACAATCTGACAGTGACATACATGAAATATAGGTAAGCAAAGATACTGACACTTGCCTTTCTTTGCAGCATGTTCTTGAAGAGACTTGTGTGATGTCACTTCCTGGATGAGATGCCACAGGGATTGAACCATAGTATGGCATGACGGGGTTGAAAAACTGGAGGATGTGTATAAATAGTTTCATATATATATGTATCTATATATATTAGTTAAAGTAGACCAACATATTATATTAGCTGCAACATTTTGGTATTAATTGCACTTTTTATTTGTTGTTCAATGGAAATTTAATGGTGGTTAGTAAGGATATGCAAACATGGTTGTTGGGCAACCCATTATTTTTTAAAAAAAAAAAACTTAAAGCAATTGTGTTGCATTTAAGACACCTGGTTCTATTAATTGAAAGCATTAAAACACATTTTGTGACTTCCTTCAATTGAAAATCTTTTAAGCAAGTTTGGGAGACTTGAAGGGCACCCAATTCAGAGAATCACCCATACACTGTTTTTAGGAAACTATATTTTCAATTCATTAATACAAGAGAGAAATGTAAACCCACCGGTCCACACAAAAACATTTAAAACTAAAAATATAAATGATACAATGAAAATAAATTTGTTAGATACAGATTTAATTCATCACTTTGATCTTTTTGCAATGGTTAATGTTTAGTTTTCATAATATTTTTGGTGAATTGTACCAAAACTAGTTAGGGTTTTAATGCAGGCATCACATAAATATAATGTACAAATGTTACAAAAATGTTTTCCCCGTTTTAAATTATAGAGAGCAAGTCAGATTTCAATGGTATTTTGGCCTATGAACCGGTCTCAATTCCAAAAATCCTAATTAACTCAACACTAAAGCCTGATTGTTTTTAAACGAGTCAAACACACCATTTACTCGATTTCAGAAAAAAACAAAACCCATTTGACAATGAAACCATTAAGAGCTTTATTTGAAATATTAAAACATATAAAAGAAACTACACAGAATTTATGCCACTGTCTCAGAGTGGATAATTGCAAATACACAGTTAAAATCACATTTAGAAATTGATAAAACATCACATAATGGCACTGCACAGACGGTCCATAGAAACGCCACTGAAGTGGCCGGGCTCCAGACCAGCTTATGAATAAATGGAATGAATTTAATGGCCTGATGCATCACACACACTCCCAAACACAATGAAATGGCCGGCTGTTTTGATGACTCAAACCTCCATCTTCTCCTTTTTTACAGACTCTGAGAGAGAGAAAATTGAACAAGGAGATTAAAATGGTGTTATAGTGAGTACTTGAACAAGAAAAAACAAACCCAACACACACCTGTTGCATTTTCCTTTATTCTCTCCTGCACACATTTCTTGATCTCCAGGCCAATGGCTTTGGAGAGGGGTGGAGGCACTGCATTACCAACCTGAGATGCACAAGGACAGATAAGTGTTACTTTGAAATTTACACTTCACAAGATAACTGAAAGGCCTTAGCCGAGGCATCATACCTGTCTGTGTTTGTCTAGGACGTTGCCGAAGAAGCGATAGGTGTCTGGGAAGCCCTGGGAGCGAGCACATTCCCTGACACTGACCACACGGTGTTGCTCGGGGTGCAAGACGCGTCCCTGGGGAAGTTACACCTCGTTAACATCAGTGCCACCACTTTAATGGGGAAAGTCAGCTTGTGAACTCTCTCAATGCAACCATGGTGAGAAGACCACAAAACTGTAATATTGTTTAATATTTCCAATAATGGTTTATTTACAAATGAAATTTATTTTTGTGATGGCACAGCTGAATTTTCTGCACCACATGTTCCTTCAGAAATCATTCTATTATGATTAAATAAGAAACATCAGTGTTGAAAATGGTTGTGCTGTTTTTCGGGACTCTTTAAATAGAAAATAGGAATTCTCCTGTCACTTAAAGGGTTAGTTCACCCAAAAATGAAAATTAATTCATTAATTACTCACCCCCATGCTGTACCAACCCCGTAAGACCTTCGTTCATCTTCGGAACACAAATAAAGATATTTTTGATTGAATCTGAGAGCTGGATCAGTCCTACATAGACTTCCTAAGGGACTGGCTCTTGATGGCCCATAAAGTCATTGAAGAAAAGGTTTAAATATTCCATGTGCCTACAGCGGCTCAATTATAAGTTTATCAAGCGACGAGACTACTTTTTGTGCGAAAAAACATAAATAACGACTTTATTCCACTATTCCATTACATCCTTATGGGCGCATGCGCGAGAACGTTCTCATTCGTCTTCTTGTTACCGGCTGCTCACCGATTAGTTTTACCGCCCCCTACCGTATAAGATGATGTGCTGATATAGCTGGAAGCGCAAAACTTTCTGTTTACAAGCAGAGGAAGATGCGCGCTGTACATACGCTTTTCAATTTGCGTATTTTCCGCACTATAAGGTGCACTTAAAAGCCTTTAATCTTCTCAAAAAATGACAGTGTTCCTTATAATCCGGAGCGCCTTATATATGGATCATCATTTTATACGGTAGGTGGCGGTAAAACTCCTAAGCGGTGAGCAGCCGGTAACAAGAAGTAGACGAATGAGAACGTCCTCGTCTCAGTTCTCGCGCATGCGCCCATAAGGAAGTAATGGAATAATAGTGGAATAAAGTCGTTATTTATGTTTTTTTCGCACAAAAATTAGTCTCGTCGCTTGATAAACTTATAATTGAGCCGCTGTAGGCACATGGAATATTTTAACATTTTCTTTAATGACTTTCTGGGCCGTCAAGAGCCAGTCCCTTAGGAAGCCTATGGAAGAGTGATCCAGCTCTCAGATTCAATCAAAAATATCTTTATTTGCGTCCCAAAGATGAACGAAGGTCTTACGGGGTTGGAACAGCATGGGGGTGAGTAATTAATGACTTAATTTTCATTTTGGGGTTTAATCAGTCAGGCATGTGATTGGCTAAGGACAAATTAGCAGGAAAATACACTCATGATTTGCGTACGCCACATTTTCAGGAATTACGAATTAATCCGGAAAAGATCCCGATCAATTAATCGAATGCATCCTTGCTGAATAAAAAGTATTAAATTAAATGCAGTTCAAAAGTGTAGTGTCAGAAAGATTGGTTCATGTAAAAAAAAAAAAAAAATGTCATGAATGCATGAAGGCAATACCTGCTTTCCCATTGGCTCAGGATTGGTCACCGTTGTGCTGAAGAACCCGTCCCATTCCAGACGGCCGTACAGACCAGCCCAGTGATTGTGACGGTTACCCGTGTGAGGCAGACACCAGGGAATCAATGTGTTGAACTGCCTGTCCGCAGGGTCACATGGCTTTCCTAGTGCAATAAGACAATAACTGGTAAGTCAGGATTTTGAGCCATTGAAAAAACAAAACAAAACAAAAAAAGCTCCAACTAATTGAATTACAGACCCTCAGCACAGGAACACACTCCTCTTAAAGCACCGGTGCCACTGCGGCCATTCTTTTTGTCGGAGTGGCTGTAGCGAAGCTTTTTTGTGGTGGTGCCGTCCCGCAGCCGCACCTCAATATTAGGCAGATCCCTCCAGTCAGAACCAGGAGCCAAAGGAATGTGGCGCATGCGGGCCGCGACCAAGGCGCTCATGTCCTACAACACCACAACATCAAATTATTAGCTTATGGCTTGAACTACGGTGCCTTCTCTCTTGCTTAACCAAATTTAGCACACACCCACACTTAGAGGGATAGTTCACTTTGAAAGCTTTGTTTTATCTTACCTCAAGGGCATCCAAGATGTAGGTGTCTTTGTTTCCACAGTGTTTTCAATTTTGATATTTTTAGGTCAAACCGTTCTTGTCTGTCAGTCATATAATGGAGGTCTATGGTCAGCACCTCAAAAAGCATGCACAGACAGACAAGAACGGTTTGACTGAAAAATGTGACAATTGAAAATACTGTGGAAACAAAGACACCTACATCTTGGATGCCCTTGAGGTAAGCTAAAACATACCAAAAATTAATATCAAAGTGAACTATCCCTTTAAGAGAGCTATTCTGGTATCTAACGCTTAACTTCCTCTACGTCTCACAGGAGACTTCTCTACAGCTGCAATTTGTCAAAGTTACTTGTTTTGCATGAATGAAAAGCAAAAACTAACATTTAATTCAAAGCCACATCATTTAACCATAGCACTGGAGAGGGACTGACCTTACAGATGTGGTCTCGGAGGATGGGCTGGTACTGAGAGCCACGTATGTGTCTCTGGAACCAGGACTGCGGCTCACCATTGTAGGAGATCTCCAGAGCAGAGGCTCCGTTACGGATCTCAGGGAGGTCTGACATGGTGTCCCGCACTGTGATGGTGCGATATACGCCCCCATTTCCACTGGAGAAGAAAGAAGTTTAAGATTAGTACAGAAAACTGCAGAATTTCCTAAAGTAACTCCAGAATTAGTTCACAAACGCGTACCGAGTCACATTGCTGACGTATTTCTTCTCGTCAACCGCCACACTTAGAGAACACGCTCGTGGTGCAAACACATGCAGGGGTTCGGGGTAACGGGGCAGCTTTTCACCCGGGGCTGCAGCCAGGATGATCGCCCTGCGTCGGGTCTGGGCCACCCCATACTGCCCAGCCTGCAGAGATAAAGAGATTAATGAAGCATAACAAAATGACTTGCACCCAGTAATCCTTGGCTTAGGCGTTTCGTCAAAGAAACGTCTCAATATTACATCTAGTCAGGAAGGGGATAAAATGGGCTACCACTTGCCTGTAACACACCAAAGGTGCACTGGTATCCCATGCGAACCAGACAGCGCAGTGTGAGTTTCAAGACCATGGAGCGCTTGAACGACACAAAGTTCCTCACATTCTCCAGCAGGAAGAACTTCGGTCTGTAATAGTCACAGTAACTGAAAGGAAGGAGTGATGCACACAAATGGTGAACAACCAGCATTTCCAAATACGCAAAGCCTCATTTAACAGCATGACTCATTGTGCTGACCTCAGATAAGACACAACCAGAGAGTTCTTGAACTTTGAGTACGTGCGCGAGTTGAAGCGGTTCATTCCACTGAACCCTTGGCAGGGCGGCCCACCACAGAGCATCTCCACGTCACCCTTCTGAGGCAGCTTCTGTCCAAGAGAGTTGGTCTTCTCTCCAGACATCACCAGCTTCAAAAGGACATTACAGTCCTCTGTGAAAACTGTGGTGCCAGGATTGTTCAACCTGAAGGCCTGAGCGGCGGGATCCCACATCTCTATGGCCCAGTTGGTCTCGGAGATTCCTGGTGTTTGGGAAAGAAATGCATAAGCAGGGTTTTTTCCTTTATAAAAGTGCTCCCCCCCTCACTTAATCTTATTAAATATATGCTTTAACTTTAATTTTAAATTTGATCAATAAATTCAACTGGAATAAGACACTATTAGGGCTGTTACCAATCAAATTAAATTTAGACTTAAATATTACAAATGCGTTGTTAGAGGTTTAAAAAAAAATAGATAGCAGCAACTGACCATCTTAAATCAGAGTTATTCATTCAACAGGCAAATTTATTCAAGTATGAGGCAGTGGTTTATGGATGGGTCATTAACCCTTATGCTGCATTAGGGACATTTTTGGTCTTTTGCAGTTTAATTTCTTTGACCATTTTGGCTGTTTTAATGCAAATGGTATGAAATTTGGCAAAATTGTGACTTTTTGGATACATGTAAAAAATGTGATCCCATTATGCAAAATATGTATAACACACACTGTGTAGATCAAATAGTAACACTCAGCACCATGAAGACCAAAAATGGCCCATTGAAACCCATTAAAACGTTGTTGAAATCTGAGGCTGTCAGTAATACATGAAACATGATTTTTGCACAAACATCCTTTCATTTTGAAGCAAAAGCATTATATTTGCATTATATAGTGTATTCCACCAGATGACGTCACTACATATTTATTCCCTATGGGTGGAAATGCACCTTATTTTAGGCAATAGGCAATGTTTAATAGGTGGCCATTTTTGGTCTCTAACGCGCTAAGTGGGATTTTTTGCAAAGTGGGACTGTGATAATCCAAATCTAAAGTTTTCTCTTTGCATTTAGTTTATTGAAAATAATTGAATTTGTGTTTTTTCCTCTTATACAAATCGATGGTTTCACAAACAAAACTGGTAATTAAAGGGTTAAAATCCTGAAATTGAATACATTTTTGGTAGTTATGATGAGGACTGATGCTGGTTAAAAGATTTAACTTGATAAAAGTGGAAAATAATAATAATATATAATATTTTAGGCAATGTTTAATATGTGGCCATTTTTGGTCCTTAATGCACTCAACAGTGTTAAAAATCTAATGCAGCACAAAGGTTAAATCTTTAAATGATTCAGCGTTTTGAAAAAAAAAAAAAAAAAAAGATGAGTGATAACTCTGCTGAGTGTTGCAGAGACACGCTACGTGCTGCTCTGTAACAAATTTTGCTGCTGAAATGGAACAAACAACGATCAGTCAATATTGACTACTTGTAACGATTAATTTATTAACTTGTTTATTGAACAGATGTATGACATCAGTTACATTTTCAATCATGATGGTATTCAGAATAGCACGCTTGGTTGTGTTGCGTTACTGTACCATATGTTATAAATACAAGTCTACATTTTGAATTACCACAATGTAAACACTGTTTCGTGAATTTGAGGCTGCGCAATCAATGCAACCTTGTTACGCCACAAAATTATACATAACATATTATCCACTATCAATCACCACTTAGAATAAATGTAATAAAATCAGAATCTCTTGCCTTCTGGGAACTCTTATTAATTAGGCTACTTGTCTGACCAGGCAAGTAAAGCTTTCACTTACCCTTTGGAAAAAAAAAAAAAAAACAAAAAAAAAAAACGATAAACATTGTCAAGCCCTGAATATTAAAATAAATTTAATACCTGCTTGATGGAAACCCTCAGACAGACCACCACAGCCAGAGAACACATCCAGCGTGCGCAGTTTGGGGAATGCCGGCTCTTGCGGCTCCTGATCCGCTGACTCCTGTGAGGCTGCTTTACCTTTCCCTTTCCCTGCAAAAAAAAAAAAACACAATGTACACATTATTTGGGTGTAACTTTTCTCCAGACAGTCATGATTTACTTTATGGAGGATTTAAACAACTGCGTCGATGGATTTTTGGATTCAGAATGGATTAAGATTGTCTGTCTGTTCTAATCATTCATTCATTAAGCTGGGGAAGAAAAGATTGGGTTTCATGGCTTGAGTTTCAGCACAGGATTGCGCATAAATTTACTCCTTCCTGCAGGTTAAGCTTTTATAAGGAGGGAAATTCCCACAAACATTTAGAACTGCAATACAAGACTCCTCGTTTCGGGACAGAATTGTCACTTGCCCAATCGGCCTATTGTAGCACAGTTACAAAAATGCATAGCTTGCCCATTTAAACGATCAATAGAAGTTGCACTCCGAGATACCCAGAGCTCACAAAGCTGCCTCTTAAACGGATAACTAGCACCAAACAGAGCTTTAGCAGCTTGTGCTCCAACTGCCAGAAACTATTTTAAACATCTTGGCAAGTATTCATATTCATTCATTAATTTAACAGTTGGTGATCTCTTAAGTCAGGGTTCCTCAAACTCTGTCCTGGAGGGCCACTGTCCTGCAGAGTTTAGCTCCAACCCTGATCAAAACACACTCACAGGTAGGTGTGTTTGATCAGGGTTGGAGCTAAAACTCTGCAGGACAGTGGCCCTCCAGGACAGAGTTTGAGGAACCCTGACTTAAGAGATCATAAACAGTTGAGAAAGAACACATGTATCAGTATATTGGATCCATGCATGATCTGTGACACCAGCCAAATATACCTGCTGCTGTCCGGCATTAATGTGGATCAGATACAAAAGCCAGTGAGAAGAATCAATCTTCCTTTGTTCAATTTCTATAGTATTCTATATCTAAATACTGTTAGACCCACCTGAAAACCTCAAACCAATCTCATTTGTATTTTGTGAATTCAATTCAAGGTTGAAATCAAGCTTCCTTGTGGCGTTTAAACAAAGCAATAATTACCTCATTGTAAGAACAAATACATAGTTAGCACATTTAGGTGAGAAATGTAATAAAGAATATATAAAACTATTGATTTAGTTGTTCTTGGTGTTAATGGGAATTTACACTTACCTTTCCCCTTTCCTTTCCCTTTGCCCTTATTCACAGCTGACCGGGCATGATTGGGAGGATCCTCAAAGCTCTTAGTCCTAGCATTATAAGCCTAAAGCAACAACAGAAAAACCAAGTGGCTAACCTTTTCTCTCGCATCATGACTCGACCACAATACCACTAATTTGCTCTTTAAAAGCTCATTCTCACCTCTAGGAAATAAAAGCGATCAGGTCCTCTACTTGAATAGTCCTGCACACTTTCCACAAGATCCTCCGCATACTCCACGCAGCAGCGGCCCAGCACATCCGCCATGTTCACGGTCACCTCTTCATCGCTCCAGTAGAGCTGGTTTATGTCAGAGTGGTAGGCACCCTTTGGTCCTTTATGAGTGTTTTCAGGCCTGAGAGCAACAGTCATTGGGGTGAAAAAGTTAAATGTACAACTAGGGATGCACAGATACCACTTTTTTGGAAAACGAGTACGAGTACTTGCATTTCAGTACTCACCGATACCGATACCGAGTACTTAATAAAAAAACAAAAAAAACATGATTTAAATATTTTTATATACGGGATTTTAGGTCCTTGATTAAATTACTTGGGTAACACTTTATTTCGATAGTCCACTTTACTAACTATAAGTAACTTTTCAATTACATGTCAACTAACTGTCATTAGAGTATTAGTAGACTAGAGTAGCCTATTAGTACGATCAGCTTAATATCTGATAACACTTTATTTATTTGGTCCCCCAACAGACATTCAACTGACTATAAGTAACTTGGCGACTACAAGTAAACTTATTCTCCTAATCCAAAGCCATTCACTTTGAAATTGTTCCACACCAGTGATGCACGGGTTGATCCAAAATGAGCGGGAGCGGGTGCCTGCGCCGCGGTCACCCGCGGTTACCCGCAGTTACGGGTCATCCAAAAATATTTTTAATGATATTCGGGTCGCGGTAGGTCAGGTCGTTTGGAAAAAAATGCCAATTAAACCTTTGTATTTATATAGTACTAGATAGAATTTTCTATGAAATATATAGGCCGAATTTATTTATTGGCTGAATAACTGGCACGAAGATGACACACAAGCTCAGTCTAAACAGTTCTCAGTTCTGTACTGGTGTGATCCGAGAACCGCTGTACCTCTGCGTTCGTTACTATACGCGGATGCGCAGTATCAGCAGTATCAACAACATGTCTCAGTTCAGTGAACTGTTAGAGTTACTGGAGTAAAATATAATTCGGGATATTGGTTTATTTCAACTCGGAGGGACTGTCAGGCATGTCTGAAAGTGAGTAACTGTAGTAACTTGTGGATCAGCACTGACGCAAGACGTGAACTGATGCGAATGATTCAGTTCGATTTAGCGTACTGGTTCGACCGGTTCATTAAAAAGAACCGATTCGTTCACGAACCGGCCATGTCTATGATCACTAGTCTGCAGAGAGATGGAGGCGGCAAGAGAAAAGGTGATAGAAAGAGTAAGTGTGGGAGACATTTACCGAAATAATGAAAGATGATGACCAAAGTGCTGCCTTTGTTATATGTAGGCTACGTCTTCTTGCGATGCTGTGTTGTTACACGTTTATGGCCCAATGACGCTACGATGAGCATGTACTACTTTTAAAAAATACGGTCAGGATTCAGGAAGAGGGTCGGGTACAATATTTTCTTACTTTTTTTGCGGTCCGAGTAGCGGGCGGGTAGTTGAAAACATTGGTAGTGTGCGGGTTGTTTATACATTGACCCGCGCATCACTGTTCCACACGGCTGACATGTCTCCCCATCTCCCCGCTCTGAGCTGCAGCCGGAGCCTGGGGGTGGGCACTCGGCGCCTGTGATTAACCCATTTCTCAGAACATGGTATCGGTCCCCGGTATCGGGGGACTTTTAACGAGTACTTTAGAAAATGTGGTATCGAGGCCGATACCAGATACCGGTATCGGTGCATCCCTATGTACAACCTTAATGGAAACTGGAAGGAAATCCATTTCCTGAAGTACAACATTTTAAAGCAGATCCAGTGTGGTTAACATGCAAGAGGATGAAAATGTGTCACCTGTAGAATTTATAGAGGCGCAGTTTGATCTCGCTTGTGTCCGGCTTTCCATTGCTACGCTTGCTGCAAAAGATTTCTTTGATGCGGCCGATGCGGAAGGGCTCTGGAGCATCCAGGTTTGAGCCCTTTATGTAATCGGAGGACTTCCTATAGTATTCTGGGTAAAGATCCTCATCGACATCCTCCTTTCTGTGAGAACGTTTCACTGGGCTGGCAACCTTCACCCTAAGAGAGAAAAGGCACACTTAAAAAAACTCCTTCCAACCTCAAAACATCTTAAAGCTTTAAAAAAAAAATTTAAAAAAAAATACGTACACAAAATTAAAAGCCTCGGAGGGTAGATAGACGCTGTCTCCTACTCTGTACTGCTCTCCCTTCAGGCTCGCCATCCCATAGAAGGCTTTAGAGTCTCTCTCCTCATCCTCCAGGGGTTCATAGGCGTGAGGCATGTCCTGAGCCATTCGCTCCTTAATCCTGGTGCAGCTGGCACAGAACCTGCCATAGAAAACGCATTAAAGTGCATGTAAAGAAACCAACCACAGGAAAGAAAAGGGGCTCAAAAGCAGTGCTTACTTATACTTGCAGTCCTCCGAGGGCGTGACACTGGGAGGAGTCTCAAAGCGAGCACACTCCCCTTCGTACCAGAGCTGATAAAAGAAGCTTTTGCCATCATCCTCGATGACTTTGATTTCATCATCCATGCCACCCTAAAAGCACGCAAATATTAGCTTCTGCCCAGCTCGTTACCAAAGACAAATGTAGCTCAGCCTTCAGCATCTGTACCTCCATGAACCAGTTTTCAGATGGAGCCTTGTAGAGGACGTTGACCTTGCCTTGGACAAAACTCAGCTGCATGTCTTCACACTCATCCACAAGAAAGAGCTCGAGAGGGTCTGATGACTCTCCTAGCACAGTATCGGTGCCACGGCAGAACCAGTGGGCATGAAACATCTTCTCACCGTCCTCCCACAATGCTGTAATCCTACAAAAGGAAACCACAGGCTTAGATTTGATTCTTGAAGCAATAATGTTGCCTGTTTGATTTAACCTCCTTGCAAAAGCCCAAGTTGGCTTCGATAAAGGTTACCTTGCCAAGTAGATGGGGTGTGATGGGTCATCAGGGCTGACAGACACACAATCTCCAACCTCAACCACCTCGTTCTCAATGCGCACTTTCATGTAGTATTCCTTCTTTCCCTCAGTCTGAAAGGACAAGATCAATACTTTTAAGTCCATAAAAAATATATTTAAGACTTATCACAACATTGTCTTTTGTCAAATCAACTTAATTTATTTAGTTATGGGATAACTTCTTATTTTGAGTTTCTGATGATTAAATCAATCGCATTCATTGAATTAACTCACTTTTTCCAGTTCAATCAACTTAAAATTAAGGCGACCAGGTTAATTTAAGTTAAACCAATAGGGTTGGGTATCGAGAATCGAGTATCGCTTGGAACCGGGACTAACTTTTAGTTTTTCCCGGAATCGTTCAAAAGTTAAAATTTCGATTCCTAGTTTCGATATTCACAGTCCGCCGAGCGGAAGAAGAAACCGCTGAACAACCCCAACGAAGAAGCGTCTACCGGAAGTGTTGGCATAACCGCGCGAGTCGAACATGAGTAGCTTACGTCGGCGGTCCAAAGTGTGGCTTCACTTTTCTAAAAATTAACGAAATCTCGGCAAAATGCAAAATTTGTGACAAAAGGAGTATTTTTACAGAAGGAGTATTTCCTTCAGAAATGATGATTTCCTTCCGAAAGGCCGTTGGTTAGCAAGGTTAGCTAAACTTTTTTGACCCTGCCTCTTAAAAGAATCGGAATTGAGAATCGTTAGGAACCGGAATCGGGTATCGTTTGAATTTGAACGATTCAAACCCTATAAACCAACAATAATTTAGAACCAACAATTGTAGAAAAGGACATCCAGGTTCTCAATGCAAGTGAAGCACCATACCTTGATGGGCTCTCCCACCCAGCTGATCTTATTCTTTGTCTGCTTCTTTTTCTTGGCCTGAGACATTTTCTTTCTCTCTTTAACCGGCAACACATCCTCCTCTTCCATATTCTCATCATCCTCCGCTTCTTTCACTGCCAGGTTGGGACATCTGGAAAAGACACCCATTTAGCTTTAACCTGGCCCATTCAGCCAAAACCAAGGCCACAGCTGGATAAACTGGCAGGAAATAAAGAGCTTGCGAAAAAGGTTATCATACTCGCTCTCAGTACGACACAGTGCGGAGTCTGACTAGAATAAAAGCAAGAGTCTGCTTTTTATTAGCATGAGTGAGATTAGCACTGAGCAGATCTGGAACAAAACAGACACGACGAGCCTTTGAACAGATATCTAGAAATATGAGCAAATACAGGAGAGACCAAGGCAAGTTCAAAACTAGCTGACATTTCACAACACATGGAAATGTTACATTTCTGCCAAGCTGCCCAACAAAATCATACCTCCTCTTCTGACAGGCTTGTTTACTTCTGCCACTGCCGCCAAACTTGATCATATCCTTACAGGCTGAACACTTGCCACAATCTGGCGCTTGACACACCTGAAAGAAAAAGACTGCATTAAACCAGTCTCGTCACATGGACATTTTCCAATTAAAAGGCCATTTCTGGAGAACCTACCTCACAGACGCCACACCGTTGTCTCTTCACTCCCCCATCCTTATTGTTCTGGTCAATCTGATCGGAGAAAAAGGTGTCAAAGATTAGGTAGACCAGTTTAGTGGTGGTGGCTTTAGTCGGGCCCTTGTTGTCCTTCTCAATCTTGGTGGGATGACGAATGGCTTGTCTTCTGGCTGCTCTCCTGAGGGTGGGGGAGACAAAATGCAATTAGAAACAAACACAACATTCAATATTTTTTATAGAAGCCACAAACAGCCAAGCGAAAATGGAGCCATGCATGTAATATGTACGGAGGTCACAATACACTGAATGGATTGACAGTTTGTCTCAAAATTGGGTGATACAAATTTAATCGCTTCAAAGTCAATTTTAAAGATTAGCTTTTTCTTTTTTTTCTTTAAAAGAACAAGGACATTCAGTTCCTTCAGAGGCTTAGTTTCTCCAAATGGGAAACTTGTAAACTCAAACAATGGGAGTGCAAATTAACATCTGTTATGCAGAGCCATGCTAGTTGGGGTGGAAAGAGCAATGGAAAATACTCCTGTCCTCGTCACCCACCCCTTTCAGCTAGTGAAGTAGGTTGCCACCAACACAGACTATTGAAGTTGAGCGCATGGGAAAATGGATAAAAACCAAGCCACACACTCTGCAGAAACATCAGGTTTTACATACCAGTACAGCTGCCTGCTGCGTAAGGGAACGTTAGGGGATCATTAGAAACAACCACAACAAAACACTGAACGTTCAGAGCCTACCATAACAAGTTAAAACTTTAAGGGATCCTCCACTATTTTTTCATATTAAACTATGTTATTTCTTTAACTAAGACGAGTTGATGCATACCTCTGTCGTCTCGGTGCGTGCACTCAATTGAGAGACTTTTTGAAACACTAAACTAGCCCAGTTCATTCAATATGGGCCAAGCAGAGAAGCGACCAAACACCTCCACATTTACCCTATTTAAATACAGTTACACGAGTGGTGCAACTCGACCAAGGATGGTGACTCAAAATAAAACGTTGCACTTTTCTAAGTGTGTAAAGTGGATAACTATTAGGGGTGTGCAAAAAAAAAAAAAAAGATTCACATTTGAATCGCGATTCAATCTTTACCGATTCAGAATCGATTCATAGAATTCCAAAAATCGGTTCATATATATATATATATATATATATATATATATATATATATATATATATATATATATATATATATATATATATATATATATATATATATATATATATAGGCTATATTACGTGCAGGGGCGGAGTGGCAATCGGGTGAGTCGGGACTTTTACCGGTGGTCCGGTAGTGTTTCTATGGTTTCGAGGCTGCGAGGGCCGGTCTGATAAATAGTTATTGCAAGTTCTTGCCGCCCGCTGGTCAAACTGTGCAGCCACTCTGCTCAACCCGTAAATAAATGCATCGATCCGCTGATCTGTTTGAGTTCTGTAGATCTTTTGCCAAGCGTGTCAGAGGTTACGGGTTCTAAACCGCACTCGTATAGTTTTTTCTCTCTCTATGTTCATCACGTTTGTGTGCATTTTATTTTGTGATTTCAACGGAGTCTCCACAACGGCGATAGATTGAAGCGCGCGTCCGAGAGAAGACTGCGCGAGCCACAGAGAACACTCCATGACACTGATTGCAGCGGACACGAGCGCTCAGCTTGATTTCAAAAACAACAGGTCTCTTATTTAATAGCGAACTAAATTAATGCTCTGCTAGTTAACTGGAGATACCCGCAAATTACGCGCTTATGAACGACTTCACTGGATCTAAACAAATCAAACCATAGATGTTACCAGTAGCGGTGGCTTTTTTAAATCTATTTAAAATATTTTGTATTTTTGCAATGGGTTCTATGAAATTAGTATATATTTTTAGGAAGTTCAATGTGCCCAGTCGAGTTCACATTTCAACAGTCAACCTGGTAGCTGAAGTAGGCCTACTCCTTAAACCACATTTAGCATAATTGTTTGTTTGATCTGACTACAGCACTTTAAAGCTAAATGTAAAAGCTTTTTATTTAAGTTTTATTTTAAACTTGAATTAAATGTATTTAAAAGCTGGCCAAAGCTTGGCACTTCGCACTTTTTAGTTGCAAAAGTTTTTATTTTTGTATGAAGACAAAGTAATATCAAACTTTTCTTTTAAATTATGTCTACTGCAATCAATCAAATAGGAAAAAGTAAACTACATTTATATAGACCTGCGAATCGTTTTTGAATCGAAAATCGATTTTAAATCGAATCTCGAGACAAAAAAAATTGGTATCGAATCGAATCGTGACATTTTCTGAATCGTGCACCCCTAATAACTATATTGTATGGCAGAATACGACAGCCAGGGATTGAGCACTTGACGTTTTATTTTGCATCACTGTCCTAGGTCGAGCTACACTACTCGTGTAACTGCATTTAAATAGGGAAAACGTGGAGGTGTTTGGTCGCTTCTCTGCTTGGCCCATATTGAATGAACTGGTCTAGATAAGTGCCATCAAAGTATCTTATGCCAGAGCGATTGAGTGCACGCACTGAGACGACAGAGGTATGCATCAACTCGTCTTAGTAAAGGGAATAACAGTTTAATATGAAAAAACGGTGGAGTATCCCTTTAAGCATTTAGTCACTGAACACAAACACAAATATCATTAAATTGACTCCATTAAGAGCATGGGGTCAGACATTAGAAGTACTTCATAATTTGTGCATCTAAAGACAATTACAATCTCTGCCTGCCAATTAACAAACCTTTGCACCCCTAGCACCTATTAGAGTAACTTTTACATGATCCAGTGCTTGGACATGTTTGCTAAAATATTGTACGAGTATATATATGGAGACAATAAATACAAAAAACAGGCAGGCCCTTTGAGACTTTGTGAATGAGCATTTGAATTGTTAATATGCAGATGTCCACCACCTCTTTCAGCTCATATCTAATGAGGATCAAGTTACAGGCTAATTTAATAGGTTTAAATAGGGTGTAAACCTTGCCACACTGCTCTCTGGGTATAAGATTTGGCTATTATATCAGTTAAACATTACTTGATCGCACTGAAACATCAAAAACTCCTTGACTCTATAAACTGACCTCTTTCCCAGAGTAACACCAGCCAGCTTGATCAAGTCTCGCATACAGGGAGTGATGATGATGGGCTGCTCGTCTGAGTCTCCAGCCTCATCATAGCTCTCCACCTGCTCCACCACAAACTGGGCATGTCGCAGCAGTGTGTCCTCAGTGAAACGGTTGAAGTTGAGCCCAGCAGGCGGAACAGTCGTCTAAAAGACATGGACGAACACATCAGCACTGCTTCTGTGGCACAAGAGACTTATACTGTGCTTCATTTAAATCAGCTTACCTCAATTTTGTTAAGCAGATCCTCATATGTGGCGTCCTGGTTCTTCTGGAGAAATTCAACCACAATCTTGCTCATGTAGATCTTCTCCTGCATCAGAGCAAAAATGAGCGAGTACTCTTCACTGGGGTCCATTAGGATGTAGTCAGCAAAGGCTGTGGAGGAAAAAAATCAAATACACTGTTGGATCCAAGTGCGCATGACGAAATTTGACGAAGTTACTTCATGAAATATTTACCTGTTGTGAAGCCAATTAAAGCCTTCTCTCCACCATCAAAACCAGTGATCCACCAAGCATTGACGGGACCAAGCTTCTTAGCAGGAACCCCACCTGAAGAAAACAATAGGAACCACATTTTCAATCTACACGAAACAATTTTATTTTGCTAATTTTAGGATTTAAATGTCTTTATTGTAAAAAAATAGGGCTAGTCATTCATTGAGTCATTAAGTAAGCCTAATATAAATGTGTGATTTAGTTAATAATTTCCCAGAATACGTGTAATATCTAGCCTATTGTACGCTCAAGCACACACTTAAAGCAGTATACATCTTTTGCACTCGAATGCACAGCCTTGCAAAGTATGCTTCTTTCGACTCCTATAACACAGTTGAGCAATCTTTTGCCGAGATACGACCCTGGTAAATATCTTGGTATTGGTTCATGCAAAAGTTGAACAAACGAGGGTACTTTAGGCACTTAGTTTGGATCTCCTGACAGACACCAATTACCACAAGGACCAGACATTAACGATCTGTCCCTCGCGGATTGTGTGATTGACACTTTGTAGAGACTTATCCAAGACTGACTAAAATCTTCGGTCAAATAAGCCTTTTATCATTAACAGACAATTAGTCGACAATTAGGGGGCAGCACTAGTAAACAAACTTGGGACATACCATCCATGCATGGGTTGTCGTCATAGATCGGCTTAACAGCACAACTGAAGTACAGTTCCACATTTTTCTCGATGAGGCCGGAGTCAAACGGACACAGATGCCCATGCTTGTCATACACACTGTGAATGAGGAGTACCACAGTCAAACCATTGGGGAAATAAATACGAATAACGTTCAAGTTCAATGCATCCCTTTTATCACCTGAAATTCGTAATCTTGTGCTGAGGCAGATCTTCATAGCTTTCAAAACCATCCTCATTTGCATCAAAGAGGGAAAGACGCTCATCGGTCAACATCTCCGGTTCATCCAACTACAACACACACAATTTGAAAGTGTTGCAAAGACAATAAATATCAACTTTAAACTTGAGTTGGAGCCATTTAGATGCCATGACAACAGCTGGATCTCTTTTAATTGGACATTAAAAACAAAAACAAGTTAAAACAAAAGCTCACAGCATTGTCAGGATCTCCCTGGAAGAACTTGAGGTCTGAATCATCCAGAAACTGCCTGCAGTCGGGACACTTCGGCGGAGGCGTCTAAAACGCAAAAAAAAAAAGGGATTAATTTGCTGCATTAAATCAAGTAGCAGCGCAAAAGGGGGACGAAATGAGTCACCTTGGCTGTGGACACAGGCTTGATGTTGCCATTAGTGGCGTTCTCAGCGTCAGGCCTGAGAGAGGGGATAAGAATTAAACTCATGTGCATTACCTATGGAGAACAACAGTTTTATTAAATTTGCAACGGGGAACTCACTTCTCAGCTTCCGTTTTAAGGCGTTTCTCTTCGTGGACCTTGACGAAGGGAAAAGCTGCTGTTAAAATATGACTTTCATGCACTTAATAAAATGGCACTACCTTGCAAAACAATTTTACCTCCTCTGTAATATCTTCCTCAGTCTTAACTTCTGCGTCACCATTTGCTGGTTCTCCATTCAACTCATCAGACTTGCGTTTTGGGCTATTGGAGGAGGGTACAACACCTTTCACGTATAAACCGAAGGGACTAAACTACTTATTTCAACTGCTCGAGCACATTTCACAAGCCACACGTTAGACTTGCACTAAATCAGATATTACATTTTCAACTTACACTCTGGAGAACATTGACAGGATAGTTGGCTGTTTCCCGGAGTTGCGTGTAACCCTGCTACTGCCTGGAGATTCTGTGCGCGGGAAAAAAAGAAAAGTCATTAATAAACACTCAACATTCAACATCAGCACACAATGTGGAGATACAGCTGTCAACTCACTCTTGGTCTCAGAGTCTGCTTTACTGCGACGGCCACCCCTTCCCTTTGGGACGCTGGGAGACTTTATAGCATCTCCTTCCTCCAGAGTATCCATGGCTCCTTCCTGCTCGCCACCGTCTTTGTGAGATCCGTTTTCAGAGAAGCCGTTTGAATGTCCATTCTGCTCCACTCCATCCACCCGGACAACTCCCAGAGCTTTCTTCAGTATGGCCTTCACCTCCGACGTGTAAACCTCCTGAACACAAAGACACGAGTTAGAGCTCAAGTGCTCATACTCTAGATGAGAGAATTGAAAGGGCAGAGCAAACTCACAGTAGAAAGCTCGGAGCTCTTTAACTTGTCCTCAAGGATTTTGAGCTGGTCCTGAGTATCAGAGAGCAGGAACTCCTGCAGTAACCTGAGCTTTTCCTTTACACACTCCTGGACAATGAAGAAAGAAAGAGTGCAGTCAGGCTGCATAAATATGTTCAGTGGACTTTGCTGAGTTTTTTTTAACTTAAGTAGGATTGGGATGGAAAAAACAAAGTTCTCAATTTAATAGACCTCATTTTGATGAAACCATTATATAAATTCTAACATCCCAAAAAATTTGAGGCTGTGTTTTGTTGTGTGAACAAGATCTCCAATAAATTACAATAAGCTTTGTTACTTTTGATACAAAACTCTGAATTTCATACGATGAGAAATTCAGAACATGATGCATAAATGTCTTCCTCTAAACTGCTAGTTAAAACAGCCAAATAATATTACATTTGCCTCTATAGCCAGCTAGACAAACAGAGGAGCATTTTGCCAACTATACTCTACATTTCTGAAGCTTACTTATGTAATTTCTTTAAGTTTTGTATAGACTAGAAAAATTCTACATAACTGCACAGTGGATTTAAGTTTTAAAATGCATCTCTTAAATGCAACCTCCCTATAAATATTTTAGTCAGCTCAAAAATAATCTATGCAGCAATAATATATTTGAAATAATTAAAAGAGCGGTTCCATGTCTATCCTTGTATTGTTCAACTGGTTAAGATTGATATGGGATTTAGAAAGTACCAATACTGTATTAAGAGTGTAATCAGTACAGTAAGCTAATTACATTATATCTCCATGAAATTATCAGGAATAACCTAACCATTTTAATTGAATACGTTTCCAAAGGATGCAAAGAAAACCCCTCACCTCATCTGACAAACTGTCACCACCTTCATCCAGCACCTGAAGCCTGGGAACAAGGTAAACATCATCTCATTAACATTGGCCCACAGATCTCTCCACCCACTTTGAGTGACCAAAATGACGAGTAATACATTTAACAGTATAAATAATACTTTAATTGTTAATATTTATTCTTAACTCTACGGTAATATCAGATGCTAACATGTTCTACTCAACAAATCCTAGCATGTGATTGCTCAAGTAAACAAAACACGCGCATACAGAGACATCTATTTTCGTACTAACACCATTCAAATGAACTTCCTTGAGTAAACTACACGAAATACAGGCGAAATCAATCAGTAGCAGTGGGTCTAATGACTTGCAATGATGGAGTAGTGGGAGACAGGAGGCGGGCAGGGCTTCACTAGGACGGACACATGTTTATTTGGCGCCAAATGCAGTCAGACTGACACCTGCAAGTCAAATCGCATCAAAACAACCGGCCGCCGCCTGTTTTACCAACTAAACGCGAGCTAACGGTTGGTTGAGCATTTGTAACATGGCTAAATGCTAACTAGAGTAGAAAAAAATCTAAACCGTGACGTTTTTAAATATTCAAACAGCACTTAATACACCAGCCGTTATGTGACGTGATCAACGTGAAACGAGTCGCGAGCAAAGCCCGCGAACTAGCAAGCTATCAAACCCAGTTAGTTGCTTTAAACAAACACAGCACCGTACCGTTCCTTGACATCCTCTGGCAGAGACAGTGAGGTCCTGGTAGGCATTTCAAGTTCGAGATTGATCAAAGAAAATACTATTTAAAAACACGATTTAAAACAATAAAGACAGATAAAAGCCGTTATTAAAATCTGACAGTGCCAACAGCAGCGCGCGATAACGGGGCTCAGCGGGCTTTATGAATTGACGCTAGCGGCTGGGAAATACGCGCGGGCCGCTTTTCGCGCGGAAACGCGAGTTGGACGCTACCACTCTTATTCAAAGCACGGGGGTCAACTGTGTCAAATAAGTTGTGCGTTTCTATTTTGGTTTTAAATAATTCAAGTACGTTCTTTTGAGTATATGAAAATGACATTAGTATTATGAAATATATACTTTAAGGGTGAAGGAATATCAAATCGTACGTTGTTTCCAAGGATTCATTTTTATGTGCACCTCTTGTACGGCTTCAGAAGACTCAACCGATATAGGATGTACCACGTTTTGCCTCGCTCAGGGGTGCAAATTTGCTCCAAGAGCCCAACTCTTCCAATGTAAATATTTAACTGCCAGTGACGAATAGAAATTTGGAGCGAACCGACCAATTAAATTGGTCTATTTTAATCAAGTTTATGTATCTTCAAACAAACAAACAAACAAACAAACAAACAGATAAACGTATAAATAAACATAAATAAATGCAGAGTCCTGTGAAATAAAGGCACCCTAAAATCAACATGAATCTAATGTTAAAGAAATTCAACAGCAGCAGCAGCATTTCCTATAATTTGCATTTTCAGTGTTCATATTTGATATTCATGTTTATATTGAACTATTAAAAAGAAAATATAATAATATCATATATATACATATATAACCAGTATATAAAGAAATACAAATTAAACATTTTGTTATTTTAAAAGTTTAATCTTTTTTTAGATGATTTTATTTCATAGTAACCTACTCCTGTCACCACATTGCCAACCACAACAATCTGACATAATCATTCATAGTTTGATCAGCCCACATTATCATGCAATCCTCGTTAATCCTATAGATGGCGCAATAGTCCAGTACAATGGCATATGAGTCAAACTCGTTTCTTTGGCTGACCACAAGGTGGCACTGTTGCACAGCGGTTGTAGTTTACTGCTGTCTGAATAATCATCTTCCCACATATTGCGGCGTGGAGTGGGTGTAGAGAATGAACATAAATCACGGAATTTACTGAGAACAGCTCTATATGTTTGCAGCAGTTTAACCATGACTGACGTCACTTCCTGCTAACTCATGGCCATATTCCCAGCTGTGTAGTCTCCCAGGGTGGGTTGCTGTTCCCACTCAGGAATTCTGGATGTTTGACAACAACCAGGCCAGACCATCTTTAAGCCCACTCAGTCAGGGTTCACAATCTTTTCTTTTCTTTTCTTTTTTTTAGCTAAGAGTAGCCCCAGCTTATGGTCATGCCGTCCCAGCAACCCCTTTCCCATGCCAATCCCATTGATCTAGTCATACTCCTGGTATCCTACAAAAGCCTTCAGCTAAACATCTGCACTCCCATAAAACCTTGGAACTGGCACTTATTGGACTGTCAGAAATCAAGGCCAGCAGTTGGGTAATGTTGTTAGCAAATAGATTCATGTCATGGCGAGTCTGCCTTTAACCATGTTCGTGCATGCTAACATTTTTAGTTTTTTTTTTTTTGTGTCTCTTTAGATTTCTGTAATATGTTGAATAAGCTCTTGAGTTCAGATTGTTAACCCAATACTGCGTAGGTCTGACATTCAAAACAAATTGCGTAGTGGCATTAATCATTTCTGTCACGCACACAACAACCACCTCAGAAGTTACACTTAAAGGGACAGTTCACCCAAAAATGAAACTTCTGTCATCATTTATTCACCATGATGTTGTTCAAAACCTGTACAAGTCTCCTGTTGAACACAAACGATTTTTTTAAGTATGTTGGTTGATGATAGCCATTGACTTTCATAGTATTTTTTTTCTTACTATGAAAGTCAAAGGCTATCAACCGTCTGTTTTTCTTGTGTGTGTGTGTGTGTGTGTGTGTGTGTGTGTTTGTTTATGTCCCTTTTGGGTACATTCACCAGGATACACACCAGTAAACTGAGGACCACCTCAAAAATTGGGGACATTTTCTATGTCCTCATTTGTTTGACTATATAATGGCATTCAGCATGCTCTAAAATGGTGTCCAGACTTAAAATCTCACTTGTCCCAAAAAATCACTTTTAAGTGATTTGTGTATGTGAAGTGTGTATCCCCCCCCACTAAGTGTGTATAACACAGCGCCCTCTAGGAGTACTGCACTTCCGGAAAAGATACACACTTTGGGGATTCTGACCAATCAGAGCGCAGGAAGCGACTCTGAGAGCGGGACTTGTTGATATGACCAATCAGAGACCATTACGTCATCAACAAAGATGGCGGAGGCAAAAAAATCATTATTATAAATAGATAAACAGAGAATCTACATTCATATATAAATAAATTGCCAATAATTATTATTTAAATTAACATTTACTAATTTACCCTGAGCAGCAGGAGCTTTCATGACGTATATGAGCATGTTTTTAAACTTTAATCCTCGCAGTTTTGCTCCCGCATCTCTATGTGTGAAGATCGCGCTGCTGCGCGTCACCGAGACTACACAGTAACTTACCTAGAAGTTTATTAATCATGCAGGAACGAGTTTGAAGCGGGGAAAGGACAGACATTGCGTCATGTGAATTTTAAAAGTACGATACATTTTTATTCCAAAAGCGGAGGATTAAATCTGTCAACATGGTGTGATGATTTCCAAACGAGTTTGTTTAATAAAGACACACAAGCCACAAAAAGATGTGAAAACATGCTTAATCGCTTGCTTTTATGAGTGATTTACCAAAAAAAAAAAAGTATTTTCTCTTACTTTGCCTTCTGCCGTTCCCTCTCACTCACTTAATACATCAGATGACTTCCCGGAGCGGCCGCCGCCACACCCCCGCCCACCGCACGTGCAGGAGTCCGTTACCACAGCAACACATTCACTTACAGCAAACATTTCTCTTTATATTATATTATATAGAGGAGAGCAGTTACAGCAAACATTTCTCTTTATATTATATTATAGTATATTAGATTAGATTTGATTAGTTTAGATGTATTGCATTATTTTATTTTAGGAGAGCAGTTACAGCACACATTCTAATATATTATTATAATAATTATACTGATGTTTTTTTCAGTCGCTTATTTGGTGCATTTCTCAGATCACAACTAAAATTCTTGTTTTAGACATCATCATCTAGTCACTTATGCACATCATAAAAGCAGTTTATCATTCTTTTGAACAAATTGCAAATGCTTTGGTAAGTGTCTGCTGATTCTTAAATGATTTATTGCTTATATCATGCTTATCAAAATGTATTATACTGGTTCTCTATTGAATAGTCTCAATACATAGCCTATAGGCATAGTTCCATAAGTCATTAAATGCAGAATGGTAAGTGCATAACTGTAAATGCACAAGTCATTAAATGCAAAACTAGTTGTCACAAACTGTCAAACATATTTTTTATACAATTCTATTTGACTTTTTCTGTCCTGAATTGTTGAATTGCAGATGTGAATTCTGTATTTCACTAATGAAGGGGAATGTAAAGCATTAGATCAATCAATGATCACCAGTTCTCTATAATCGCTCAGAGTGCATCTCATGATCTTACCCTGGCATATAAACAGAGCACAAAACGTCACACACTCTGAGAACAGAAGAACAACAGGGGAAACAGCTAAAGAGAAGAAGAGGAGTAAGGATGTGTGGTGGATACAGAGGTAAAACAGAGGAAGACTGTAGGTTTCTGAAGAAAAAAGGGTCGCTTTTGTAATCAAGTTCAGTCATGACCTCATGACTGAGACGGGTTGAAAGGTGAGCCATGAGAACAACGTGTGTGTCCTCAATCATTCAAGCATTTGTTGACAGAACAGGTGTGTGATCAGACAGTGTTCACTAAAGGCTACTGTTCACAAGTCTTTTTTTCTTTATTGCAATGACATTATACTGTAATTTTTTAACACACCAACAGTGTATCAGTCTCATCTTGAGCAGGGATGGGCAACTCCGGTCCGAGGGCCACTGTCCTGCAAAGTTTAGCTCCAACCCTGACAAAAATTTGTTTTCAATCTTGAAAACATTGATTAGCTTGTTCAGATGTGTTTAATAGACTATATGCACACATAAGTTCCGCATTTGACGCATGATTCTCGTCAGTTTCCGGTTGGGGAGATTTAAAGTGGAGGAAAACCAAGGCAAATGGGATTATGGCAGAGTCTTCAAAATTTACTATCCTCCCGTCTTTGAAACAAAATATGAATACGTTTAGGTGTAATTTTATATATAGTTATGTTTATTTAATATAATTAAAAAAAGAACCATAAACACAATAAGGGGTGTCTGTTTTGTCTGTTTTTGTGACAAATGTTTCTTTAGTATAACCATAGAGTATAAAATCCAATATAAATTCTCTGTATAACATTGGACTCAACGATTGGTGGAAGTAATCCAGCATCCTTAGACCTTCACCCGAAATACCACCGTGCATAGAGCCCATTAGGGTTGGAGGTAAACTCTGCAGGACAGTGGCCCTCAAGTAACGGAGTAGCCCATTCCTGCTCTAGATTAATGTGTGGCCATGTGTGTTTATGTGGCATACAGATAAAGGACAGTCTTTTGTATTTTCAATCATTGTGATCAAAATCGTAGCCATTGTTTACTTCTAAAAGTACTGATACAGTTATACTGACAACATCTAAGCATTTTGACATTCTTGTTAGTGACACAAGGCACTGATATGTTCATTGATATATAATGTACTAAGGATTTTGAGCAAGTTGCAGGCTTTTGATGGTAATCTATTGTGTTCTGCTGCTTGTACGAAATGCACTTTCCTTGTTTGTAAATCTTAAGGATGATTCAAGAAATGTACTAACCCTGATAACACGCATAAATCACAGAGATGTCTATTTGATGTGTGTGTTTACATCTGGAAGACGTAAGAGTGTTTGCTCATCTGCAATACGTCTAGTGTTACCTGTCAAATGTCAAATAGTCGTTTAGAAGATGTCTTTAAGATGTAATGATTTAGAATGTATGTTAAACTGACATCTTAAAGGTGTCTATCAGATGTAAGTAAACAGCAGATTCTTTCCAGATGAAGTGATCTTTAACAGACATCTTGCAGACATACGTCAGGTCAAGTATATTTACAGTATTTAGCATTTTTTACAATATAGATTGCATCAAAACAGATTCACAGTATCAATCAAAACATAATAACAGTGTTTGTTTCTTAGTGGAAAAACATCAACGTTTGGTAGAGCTGATAACTCTATAGTACTTGCACACGTACGTGTGCAATAGTGACTGAACTGTGTTTATAAAGGAGAGCAGTTGCAGCAAACATAAATCTCTATCTCTCTCTATTGATAGATAGATAGATAGATAGATAGATAGATAGATAGATAGATAGATAGATAGATAGATAGATAGATAGATAGATAGATAGATAGATAGATAGATAGATAGATAGATAGATAGATTGATTTTAAAAGCCATTGGATCTGGACTAACCCTAACCCTAACCCTGCCTGTGACTGTCAGTCTGACTGAGAACTGCTCATACTGTGATCAGCCTGCCCTTCCCCCCACAGCACTGAGACTGACTTCTTTAACAGACATCTTGCAGACAGGTCAAGTCAAGTATATTTACAGTATATATAGCGCTATTTACAATTTAGATTGCATCAAAGCAGCTTCACAGTATCAATCAAAACATAATAACAATGTTCGTTTCTTAGTGGAAACGTTTGGTAGAGCTGATAGCTCGTGCACACAACTGTTTATTAAGGAGAGCAGCAAACATAGGCTATCTCTCTTTCTCTCTCTATTGATAGATAGATAGATAGATAGATAGATAGATAGATAGATAGATAGATAGATAGATAGATAGATAGATAGATAGATAGATAGATAGATAGATAGATAGATAGATAGATAGATAGATAGATAGATAGAGCAGAATATAGTCATACAAAAGAAAAAAAGTGTTTAAAAGAATCATGAATCCAGCTGACACGTTAAATGTTTGTTTACAGAAATATTCTGTTCTGTCTTTGATTATAAAAGCCATTGGATCTGCACTAACCCTAATTCTGCCTGTAACTGTCAGTCTGACTGAGATCTGTTCATTCTGTGATCTGCCAGATCGCCCTCCCCCACACTGACAACTAATTGCGCGCGAGCGCCCTTCCCCCACTGCACTGACTGAGACCAAAGTCCAATTGACTGCACAGAGAGCTGAAATTGCGGTGACAGACAGGTAGATAGCTAAGCTGAAGTGCTGCTCACAATATGACAATCTTTTGTGGCTATGGGTTTTTAAAGCACTTTTATAAGGTCTATCCCCCATCTTAACTCAAATAATTTACAACACAGACTCGTGCAAAACTGAGAGCTTGAATATCAGCCCTGCTGTGTATTTGCAGACATCAATTTACTATTTTGATTAATCAATGCTATTAGTAGAACAGAAGATGTCTGTTCAAGAGATCTAGGTTTCTTATTTAGGTATTATGTGCTCTTTTAAACTTGTGCTTGTACGGACATGCGCACTGGTTTCTAGTTCGAGTCGGCTGGGTTTGTTTAAAAGACTTACTCCACCACAGGTTTTTTTTTTGTTTGTTTGTTTTTTTTTGTGTGTGTGTGTGTTTGAAGAGCACTATTGTGATTAAAACATAGAATCTTCATCAGAGTTTTTTTATTCGGTCAAATAAATATAGTTACAATTTCAACGTGAAACACAAAACGTAACTACGTCATTGACGCAAGTCTGCGACAGTCACTGTATTTTCCCGGGAAATCCAGACACGTGACAGTGGGTCGCGAAACAGACGACAACCCCCTCCCTACCACGCAGGAAAGGTGAGATCAAGTCTTCTTGTTCTGAGAATGCATGATAACTATATACAGTGTAAAATATGGAAGTTTATTTTAAGTAAGCGGTTTATTTTAGTGGTTTGATTAGTTTTTTTACTTGTTGGTTATAATTGATTTGCTTCTAATTTGATGATTTGTTGCAATAAGGAAAAAAGTGTATTGCCTACTTTTAGACATTCCAAATTAATCAAAACAACCGAGTCAGTGATAGCCTATCATTGTTTTTTTCTCAAAAGTGTTGTTAAATAGCTTCTGTCAGTTTAAATAATTAATTCTATATTTATATCATTATATAATTATTTTAATATATATATTTATTATTTTATGTTACATATTATGATATTATTTGCCCAAAATATTTTTTTTCCAGTGAAATGTTTTATTTGTTTATTTGTTTATATTATTATTAATCTTCACAGAACTTTTTTTGGCCAATGACGGTACATATAGTATTTTTATTGTGTGTTTCAATGTCCAAAGCAGACAAAAACGCATTAAAAATAGTCCCTTTGAATCTAGCTGGTTGACTGAAAATCTCCTGTATGCTGTATCTCTTAATTCAGATTTGAATATACAGTAGATTCATGTCAATGGGTCACAAGACACAGAACAAATGTTTATTGGCATGTTGCCTTTTTTTAATCTAAATTCCTGTTGGCTAATCACACATGCTGTCATTGAATAGAGCTCTGTGATATAGGCTAATGCAAATATTTACTTTAGTGTTGAACAGAAAAAACACAACACAGGTTTGAAACAACATGAGGCTCAATTGGAACAACAAATAACGTAATTGTATGTTAATTACGTATGTTTTTCGGTGAACCATCAAGATTTTTTAAATATGCTTGTTTATTTCATTCACATTATATTTATTTTAATTTATTTTTTCCACTCATTTCAGGAAAGAAAGTCGCCATGCCTGGAAATCAAATCGTAAAAAAAACACTGCAGGATGCTGAGCATCACATTTCCTGTGAAACCAACAAGCCTGTGCTTCTAGAGAAGTTCATCAGCAAATGTATAGGCAAGTATTTATGACTAAGCAGTTTAGTACTAATGTTAATCTACAAAACTGAGAATTTATTGTTAGGCGAGTGTGCACCTCTCACTGCACCTGCACGTCTCACTGCACCTCTCACTGCACCACCACTGCACCTCTCACCTGCACCTCTCACTGCACCACCACTGCACCTCTCAACGCACTTCTCACCGCACCTCTTACCTGGACCTCTCACCTGCACCTCTCACTGCACGTCTCACTGCACCTCTCACCTGCACCTCTCACTGCACCTCTCACTGCACCTCTCACTCCACCTCTCACTGCACGTCTCACTGCACCTCTCACCTGCACCTCTCACCTGCACCTCTCACTGCACCTGCTCGTCTCACCTGCTCGTCTCACTGCACCTCTCACTGCACCTCTCACTGCACCTCTCACTGCACCTGCACGTCTCACTGCACCTCTCACTGCACCACCACTGCACCTCTCACCTGCACCTCTCACTGCACCACCACTGCACCTCTCAACGCACTTCTCACCGCACCTCTTACCTGGACCTCTCACCTGCACCTCTCACTGCACCTCTCACCTGCACCTCTCACTGCACCTCTCACTGCACCTCTCACTCCACCTCTCACTGCACGTCTCACTGCACCTCTCACCTGCACCTCTCACCTGCACCTCTCACTGCACCTGCTCGTCTCACCTGCTCGTCTCACTGCACCTCTCACTGCACCTCTCACTGCACCTCTCACTGCACCTGCTCGTCTCACTGCACCTCTCACTGCACCTGCTCGTCTCACTGCACCTCTCACTGCACCTGCTCGTCTCACTGCACCTCTCACTGTACCTGCTTGTCTCACTGCACCTCTCACCGCACCTCTCACCGCACGTCTCACCGCACGTCTCACCTGCACCTCTCACCTGCACCTCTCCCCTGCACCTCTCACCTGCACCTCTCACCTGCACCTCTCACCTGCACCTCTCACCTGCACCTCTCACCTGCACCTCTAACCGCACCTCTCACCTGCACCTCTCACCGCACCTCTCACCTGCACCTCTCACCTGCACCTCTCACCTGCACCTCTCACCTGCACCTCTCACCTGCACCTCTCACCTGCACCTCTCACCTGCACCTCTCACCGCACCTCTCACCCGCACCTCTCATCTGCACGTCTCACTGCACCTCTCACTGCACCTCTCACTGCACCTCTCACCTGCACCTCTCACCGCACCTCTCACTGCACCTCTCACTGCACGTCTCACCGCACCTCTCACCTGCACCTCTCACTGCATCTCTCACCTGCACCTCTGACCTCACCTCTGACCTCACCTCTCACCGCACCTCTCACCTGCACCTCTCACTGCATCTCTCACCTGCACCTCTGACCTCACCTCTGACCTCACCTCTCACCGCACCTCTCACTGCACCTCTCACCTGCACCTCTCACCTGCACCTCTCACTGCACCTCTCACTGCACCTCTCACCTGCACCTCTCACCGCACCTCTCACCTGCACCTCTCACCTGCACCTCTCACCTGCACCTCTCACCGCACCTCTCACCGCACCTCTCACTGCACCTCTCACTGCACCTCTCACTGCACCTCTCACCTGCACCTCTCACCGCACCTCTCACCTGCACCTCTCACCTGCACCTCTCACCTGCACCTCTCACCTGCACCTCTCACCTGCACCTCTCACCTGCACCTCTCACTGCACCTCTCACCTGCACCTCTCACCGCACCTCTAACCTGCACCTCTCACCTGCACCTCTCACCTGCACCTCTCACTGCACCTCTCACCTGCACCTCTCACCTGCACCTCTCACCTGCACCTCTCACCTGCACCTCTCACTGCACCTCTCACCTGCACCTCTCACCTGCACCTCTCACCTGCACCTCTCACCTGCACCTCTAACCGCACCTCTCACCTGCACCTCTCACCGCAACTCTCACCTGCACCTCTCACCGCACCTCTCACTGCACCTCTCACCTGCACCTCTCACTGCACCTCTCACCTGCACCTCTCACCTGCACCTCTCACTGCACCTCTCACCTGCACCTCTCACCTGCACCTCTCACCTGCACCTCTCACCTGCACCTCTCACTGCACCTCTCACCTGCACCTCTCACCTGCACCTCTCACCTGCACCTCTCATGGCATCTCTCACCCGCACCCTTCATCTGCACGTCTCACTGCACCTCTCACTGCACCTCTCACCTGCACCTCTCACCTGCATCTCTCACCGCACCTCTCACCTGCACCTCTCATGGCATCTCTCACCCGCACCTCTCACCTGCACCTCTCACCTGCACCTCTCACTGCACCTCTCACCTGCACGTCTTACCGCACCTCTCACCTGCACCTCTCACCGCACCTCTCACCTGCACCTCTCACCTGCACCTCTCACCTGCACCTCTCACTGCACCTCTCACTGCACCTCTCACTGCACCTCTCACCTGCACCTCTCATTGCATCTCTCACCGCACCTCTCACCTGCACCTCTCATGGCATCTCTCACCCGCACCTCTCATCTGCACGTCTCACTGCACCTCTCACTGCACCTCTCACCTGCACCTCTCACCGCACCTCTCACCTGCACCTCTCACCTGCACCTCTCACCTGCACCTCTCACTGCACCTCTCACCTGCACCTCTCACCTGCACCTCTCACTGCACCTCTCACCTGCACCTCTCACCGCACCTCTAACCTGCACCTCTCACCTGCACCTCTCACCTGCACCTCTCACCTGCACCTCTCACCTGCACCTCTCACCTGCACCTCTCACTGCACCTCTCACCTGCACCTCTCACCTGCACCTCTCACCTGCACCTCTCACTGCACCTCTCACCTGCATCTCTCACCGCACCTCTCACCTGCACCTCTCACCTGCACCTCTCACTGCACCTCTCACCTGCACCTCTCACCTGCACCTCTCACCTGCACCTCTCACTGCACCTCTCACCTGCACCTCTCACCTGCACCTCTCACCTGCACGTCTTACCGCACCTCTCACCTGCACCTCTCACCGCACCTCTCACCTGCACCTCTCACCTGCACCTCTCACTGCACCTCTCACTGCACCTCTCACTGCACCTCTCACCTGCACCTCTCATTGCATCTCTCACCGCACCTCTCACCTGCACCTCTCATGGCATCTCTCACCCGCACCTCTCATCTGCACGTCTCACTGCACCTCTCACTGCACCTCTCACCTGCACCTCTCACCGCACCTCTCACCTGCACCTCTCACCTGCACCTCTCACCTGCACCTCTCACTGCACCTCTCACCTGCACCTCTCACCTGCACCTCTCACTGCACCTCTCACCTGCACCTCTCACCTGCACCTCTCACTGCACCTCTCACCTGCACCTCTCATTGCATCTCTCACCGCACCTCTCACCTGCACCTCTCATGGCATCTCTCACCCGCACCTCTCATCTGCACGTCTCACTGCACCTCTCACTGCACCTCTCACCTGCACCTCTCACCGCACCTCTCACCTGCACCTCTCACCTGCACCTCTCACTGCACCTCTCACCTGCACCTCTCACCGCACCTCTAACCTGCACCTCTCACCTGCACCTCTCACCTGCACCTCTCACCTGCACCTCTCACCTGCACCTCTCACTGCACCTCTCACCTGCACCTCTCACCTGCACCTCTCACCTGCACCTCTCACCTGCACCTCTCACTGCACCTCTCACCTGCACCTCTCACCGCACCTCTAACCTGCACCTCTCACCTGCACCTCTCACCTGCACCTCTCACCCGCACCTCTCATCTGCACGTCTCACTGCACCTCTCACTGCACGTCTCACCGCACCTCTCACCTGCACCTCTCATTGCATCTCTCACCTGAACCTCTCACCTGCACCTCTCACCTGCACCTCCCACTGAACCTCTCACTGCACCTCTCACCGCACCTCTCACCTGCTCGTCTCACTGCACCTGCTCGTCTCACTGCACGTCTCCCTGCACCTCTCACCTGCACCTTTCACTGCACCTCTCACAGGGCCTGTTCTTCTCTTCTCCCTGGGCTCCTTACTCTTACTCATCCAGACATTACAGTGTTAGTCTTTTTCTGTTTCTGTTTCCAAAAACATCACTTCTCAACGTCATCCTTTTACTATATTAGCGTCAATTAAATAAATAATTAAATAATAATTATTTAATAAACGGCATAAGCATAAACCAATTGACACAGCTAGATTTTTGGATGTTTTTTACACATTGATTTGGTCTTTACTCACTGATTTAGTTGAGATGAGAATGAGATGAATGTAATAATGAGAATTTATTTTTCAACTGTTTCATAGGTTCTTCAAATGCTCCCAAAAAGAAATGGAAGGACAGTGAGGTAAAAGCAGTAGAGAGACACATGAAGTTCATGAAGACATGCCATGTTCCTGGTAAGCAAGACTATGCATTCATACAGAGCCAGAAGCTTTGAAGCAGCGAACATGGACTGGTGTGAAAAATGATGTGCAGAACAGGATCACGATTCTTGAAATAAAGGGTGGTTTGTGGGGCTTAATACAGCGTCTGCTTGAATAAGAATAAAATTCAACATAAGCGTAAATACAGATGAAGTGGGGTCTACAATGTATAAGTTTTATTTTTTTAATTAAACATGACACAATATAACATTGCGACTATATTTCACTGTTATAAAAAAACAGATGTGTGAGCATTAGTGGAACTGAAGGTGTAAGAATAAACACATGCAGGTGTCATGCAGAGAATCCGGCCAATGGTGGATCAGTTGTGTCGTCATCAGAGCTTATGAGTCACTCTGGAGAAACTGCACTGGCTGAGTCTTCCTGCTCTCCAATCGCTCTCACCGGACTCTGATGTCACACGGCACAGTCACAGGGCTTCGCCGTCTGAAGTCGGACACAAGTTTTAACCATCATTCACTGCTTCAGGTCAGCCGCCGATCAGTCTGTGCAGCGCTGCATGAAGTCCAACAAGCCTTTTCTCTCCTCCCCTCCTTCTTTCAATCCCTCTTTACAGTCACTCCCTCTTTCACTCCCTCTTTCAATCCCTCTTTACAGTCACTCCCTCTTTCACTCCTTCTTTCCATCCCCTTTACATTCACTCCCTCTTTTCTTCCCCTTTACATTCACTCCCTCTTTCCATCCCCCTCTTTCCGTCCCCTTTACATTCACTCCCTCTTTCCATCCCCCTCTTTCCGTCCCCTTTACATTCACTCCCTCTTTCCATCCCCCTCTTTCCGTCCCCTTTACATTCACTCCCTCTTTCCGTCCCCTTTACATTCACTCCCTCTTTACATCCCCTTTACATTCACTCCCTCTTTCCATTCACTCTCTCTTTCCGTCCCCCTTTCCATTCACTCCCTCTTTCCGTCCCCTTTACATTAACTCCCTCTTTCCATCCCCCTTTAGATTCACTCCCTCTTTACATCTCCCTTTACATTCACTCCCTCTTTCCATCCCCCTTTACATTCACTCCCTCTTTTCGTCCCCCTTTACATTCACTCCCTCTTTCCGTCCCTCTTTACATTCACTCCCTCTTTCCGTCCCTCTTTACATTCACTCCCTCTTTCCGTCCCCCTTTACATTCACTCCCTCTTTCTGCCCCCCTTTACATTCACTCCCTCTTTACGTCCCCCTTTACATTCACCCCCTCTTTACGTCCCCCTTTACATTCACTCCCTCTTTCCATCCCCCTTTACATTCACTCCCTCTTTTCGTCCCCCTTTACATTCACTCCCTCTTTCCGTCCCTCTTTACATTCACTCCCTCTTTCCGTCCCCCTTTACATTCACTCCCTCTTTCTGCCCCCCTTTACATTCACTCCCTCTTTACGTCCCCCTTTACATTCACCCCCTCTTTACGTCCCCCTTTACATTCACTCCCTCTTTCCATCCCCCTTTACATTCACTCCCTCTTTTCGTCCCCCTTTACATTCACTCCCTCTTTAAGTCCCCCTTTACATTCACTCCCTCTTTAAGTCCCCCTTTCCATTCACTCCCTCTTTCCGTCCCCCTTTACATTCACTCCCTCTTTACGTCCCCCTTTACATTCACTCCCTCTTTACGTCCCCCTTTACATTCACCCCCTCTTTCCGTCCCCCTTTACATTCACCCCCTCTTTCCGTCCCCCTTTACATTCACTCCCGCTTTCCGTCCCCCTTTACATTCACTCCCTCTTTCCATCGCTCTTTGTTGTGGGAGTGGGAGGGAGTGACTCTTAAAGAGGGACTGAAAGAGGGATTGAAAGAGGGAGTGACTGTAAAGAGGGATTGAAAGAGGGAGTGAAAGAGGGAGTGACTGTAAAGAGGGATTGAAAGAAGGAGGGGAGGAGAGAAAAGGCTTGTTGGACTTCATGCAGCGCTGCACAGACTGATCGGCGGCTGACCTGAAGCAGTGAATGATGGTTAAAACTTGTGTCCGACTTCAGACAGCGAAGCCCTGTGACTGTGCCGTGTGACATCAGAGTCCGGTGAGAGACGACACAACTGATCCACCATTGGCCGGATTCTCTGCATGACAGGATCACATATTTTTAGTCTCACACCTTCAGTTCCACTAATGCTCACACATCGGTTTTTGTATGTAGTCACAATGTTGTAGGAGTTGTTTGGTTGTAGTTCCACCTTTCCTGGTGTATTTTCCTGAATTCTTGGGCACACTCAGCACGATCATGATCATGAATCTTACAGAATCTTGTTCATAAAGGACAGTATTTTCTTGAAACCTTTGCTCACTTGTAAGCCTATTGGTGTGTTTAGAACACAGAGTTTGAATTCTTTTCCGGCCCTGGGCATCATCCTCTTTAGGCTTCAGGGGACAGTTTTTGATACTTTTCCAAAGGCTATGCTTGTTAAAAAAAAAACCCTTGGCAGTAAATGCAGTGAATAAATTCTTTGTCTATTTTCTCCCCATGTCTCACCACATCTGTGTTGTGGGCAAAGTTGCCTCTTTTTCTAAGGAGGTTTAACTAACTTTGGAAAGAGGCTTTTTCAAATATCTTTATTCTTGTTCAAACAAACGTTGTATTAAGCGGTTCATGTATTGCATGAAAACATCTCTGAAACGTGTTTAGGCAAATAATGCAATTTTCACTTCAGCTGTGGTAAAGTATGCAAACACAGTGTGAGCGTCACTACGGGAAGCAGAAAGTGTCAGACTCATGTCTCAGTTTTCATTTTCTCCCAGCTGCACAAGGCAATGTCCAACACAGCAGATGTAAACGATGAAAAGGATGAGTAAATGTAAAGGAGATAGTATGGAGATTTTGAAGAAGGGTGGATGAAGGAAGTATAGAGGATGGTTGGACACTGAGAATCATTCCCACCTCCAACTTATTAGATTTGTCATTGTTCTTTTCTTATTTTTATATCTTTTTGAATTTCTGTCATTAACTGCAATGTGTATTTTCAACACAATGTTTAATACTCTTAATATTAAAGAGTCATTAAATCGGAGGGTGTGTATCACTAGAGTCCCCAAAGAGTCATTTAATCGGAGTGGGTGTATCACTAGAGTCCCCAAAGAGTCATTTAATCGGAGTGTGTGTATCACTAGAGTCCCCAAAGAGTCATTTAATCGGAGTGTGTGTATCACTAGAGTCCCCAAAGAGTCATTTAATCGGAGTGTGTGTATCACTAGAGTCTCCAAAGAGTCATTTAATCGGAGTGTGTGTATCACTAGAGTCCCCAAAGAGTCATTTAATCGGAGTGTGTGTATCACTAGAGTCCTCAAAGAGTCATTAAATCGGAGTGTGTGTCATTAGTGTCCTCAAAGAGTCATTAAATCGGAGTGTGTATCACTAGAGTCCCCAAAGTGTCATTAAATCGGAGTGTGTATCACTAGAGTCCCCAAAGTGTCATTTAATCTGAGTGTGTGTATCACTAGAGTCCCCAAAAAGTCATTTAGTCTGAGTGTGTATCTTTTTTTATTTGTATATAGTTTTTTTGACAGTTACTACACTTTATAGAAGAAATGCCTAATGCCATAAAGCCCCAGTGAGTGGCCAAAGTTGACTCTGGTGAGGAAAACCCTCAAGACATTTTTGTGATGATGATGATTAGTTTGCAGTCGGTGCTAAATTAACTTGAGGGATGCAGGCCATGGTCAGTGTGTTGTGTTCTCTGCCATGAAGTGAGGTCAGTTTTATTTCTATAGCGCATTATACAATACAGATTGTTTCAAAGCAGCTTCACATAAAATAACTTGCAAATTGCAACAATTATGTTCATCTTTTGATCTCTGATAGTCAATACAGTCAAATCAATAATATTTCTGAATGTTAATTGTCATTTCCCGACTGAGGGGAAAGGCACTTGATCTCAAGCTACAAATCCAACAAAAATGTAGGCTACTCATTTACAGTGATCTTGAAGAAATGAAAACCCAGTGTACTCTCTCACACCTTTATCTCTGCACTAGCTTGATTTCAGTGTCCACTAGTATTGGAACTTTGAATTGTAATATTCTACTTCTGTCTTAGGATAAATAATATAACATCTCTCAACATAGTCCTGAAAGTATACCTTAACCAGAGTCTGTGTACCACCATGGTCCTCAAAGTATGACTTGACCAGAGTTTGTGTATCACCATGGTCCTCAAAGTATGACTTGACCAGAGTTTGTGTTTAATGTCCCCAAAATGGACATAAAAAATATTGTCCCCAAAGTGAAGGCAAAATGTCAGGTCTTTAAGGAAGGCTTTTATTGATAAAATCAAGTGATAATTGTGATGACCGCTTCTCCAGAAGTGCAATCATGTTTTTCTTTTGTCTCTAGACCCTTCAGAAAGGGGTGTCCCTAAAGGTAGGGTTCCCAGTCATACGTCCTCACATTGTGGTTAAGTAGGTATGTGTGTGTGTGTGTGTGTGTGTGTGTGTGTGTGAACTATCCCTTTAAGCATATGCTAAATGCATAAATGCAATCATGATGGAGTCAATCAATCAATAAGCAATAATAATTTTCAACAACACCCTTAAAACATATAAATTAAAGAATGACAATCAAGCAATGACTTTTTCATTTATTTATTTAAAAAAAAGGAATGAACTAATGTGCATGTACCTAGATTAGTGTTTGGGATTGTACCGATTTAGCACAGGTAGCTTACTACTAAACACAAGGCTATTGCACACAAGACATTCTACATGTATACACACAATACATACATTCTGTACATAGATACATACATACATTAATATATTTATCATACAAAAAACACTAGCATTGTTCCACAGGGTAGGCAATGTTTTACATTGAACGGAGTGATAGTGATGCTCACACTCTTCATGCATTAAAAAAAAAAAAGAAAGAAAAACCAAAATACATTAGACCGGCATTGGAAGAGCTGCCAAAGTGCTTTCTCTGCTGAACCAAACCGATCAACAGAGGAAACTAAAACATGTTGGGATCAAACGCTGAATGGGTTTGATTGTGTGAGTGAAAGTGTTGGGCTGATGACATTAACTTATAACAACATTAAGGTCAATTCATAACAACAGGAGGAAGCGTAGGAAACACCGGACTTCCTGAAGTTGCAGGAAGTTTAAATCGTCTTCAGAAGACTTGTGATCCATTACAAGACAGGGTTCCCATATTTCAGAATGAATATGCCTTCAAAAGAGAGAAAGTCATACTCAATTTGTCCCATCAACGGCCTATCAATTTCAATTAACTTTAACTGTCGTTAATACTTCACAGTGTGCGAGCCTTCTTGTTGCTGCAAGCTCAATAATCAACAGGAGAACAATAAAGTTCACTAATACTGTCGATCAGCGAAAATGTTCGCTTGTAACACTTCATTCTTCTATTCAGTTCCATTCGTCAAGAGGGCACAACACGAAGCACACGCTGCCGCAGCGACGCTACGACGTTGTCATGCCAACAGATCCAGAATTTACACCGGCTGCTGTGAGAAACTCATTTCAGGATTACAGTAATCATATGCCGACTGTGCTTTCCTCATAGGACAAATTAGGAATGTTAAAAAAAAAATAAAACGGAAAGGGACAGTGAGTTTAGATGGACAAATTGAAGTAACATTGACAATTGTACATAGGTTTGCCATACATATTAGTTTTTACACAGGTTAGACATTCATGCAATACAATGAAGCTGAATACTTGTCTTGTCGGTAATCAAAGGGTGTTATGCATATCAAGTAATTCGATAAATACATGGGAAAGGTTCTGCAAGCATGCGTGGTGGTTTGGCTCATGTGGAGTGCATTGTCGATCCTTACATTTCAATAAGTCCTCTCATATCTCTGAACCATGACAGTGGCAGTCGAACTTGCTCTACTTGTGGATAGGATAGGACACATCTTGTATTTGACTTCTGGTAGGTTAGTCAGCACAGGAGAAATATACAATCCCAAACTGCCTAGATAGAAGTCTACAAAGTGCAATATTTTTACATTTTGGTTTTTCGTATTCTGTCAAAGAGCTAAAATACATATTCCCATTTGGATTTGGCTCTTTTTAATTTGCCTGGAAATGTCAAACATGTGATGGTCTTATTCTGTGATGGTCAAGAAGCAACAAAGGACACAAGGGAGTCCAGTACCACACCTGTGAGAGTCCAAAGACGTTGATTGTGATTCTCATTTTATCCATGAGGTCTCTGAACGTGCCTCGTCTCCAAGATGGAGTCTCCCCTTATCTTTACCCACCTAGGTACTGTGGAGGCAGAATCAGACACAGGTAGTGCAGTCCTGCATGATGGGAGTCGACTGATGTTCGTGCTTGTTGGTGCAGTGCTCCATTGAGCTTGAGCTCTTGAGCGGCACCATGCAGCGGTGAGGAGGTCTGCCGCAGTAGAGCAGCCCCCAGCAGCACAAAACCCTGAGGAACTCCTTCCTCATGTCCTTACTCCGCAGCGTGTAGATCAACGGGTTCAACGCAGAATTCAGCGTGGCGATGCTGAAGAAGATGTCAGCTTTGTGGAGGATAGGGCATTGCTGGATCGGACAGGAAGCATCCAGGATCAGGATGGTGAAGGCGGGCAGCCAACAAATGATGAAGACGCCCAGCACGATCGTGACCGTCTTCAGGAGAGCGTAAGCTGGAGAATTGGTGGCCTCTTGGTGGCTGGTGCGCACAATCAGGTAGATGCGAACGTAAAGGATCACGATGGACAGCAAGATGATGGTAAAGATGGTGACGACAAACAGGACGTAGTAGCGGGTGTTGAGAGGCAGAACAGCGGAGCAATCCTCCAGGTGGTTAATGCAGTTCCAGCCGATAATGGGAAGACCTCCCAGAAGGATGGACATCACCCAGCACGCTCCGATCAGAAGGAACATGCGGCAAGTTTTGTTGGAGCCATAAACCTTGACCTTGGTGATGGCAATGTAGCGCTCTATAGCGATAGCCAGCAGGCTGAAAACTGAGGCGGACAGGGCGATGAAAGCGGTCCCCTCTCGTATGAACCACTGGACGGGCACCAAATGAAATGTCCTGGGGCCTGACAGAAAGATGTTGGCGATATACGCGGAGCCAGCGAGTAAGTCAGAGAAGGCCAGGTTTCCAATGAAGAAGAACATGGCCGAGTGGAACTTCTTGTTGCGGAACACGGCAATGAGCACCAGGAGGTTTTCCAAGATGATGATACTGCAGATTATGACAAATAAAATTTTCAGGGTGTCCAGACTTTGTTTACTATCCATGCGCTCTTTAATTTGCGTATCGTTCATGTCCTTGGTAAAACGATAGTGGACCTTTATGAGGGTCTTGTTGAAGTACTGGGAGTATTTGCTCATGGTGACAGCTTGGCAAAGCCGTGCAACTGGACGGCCAGTAGTCATTCAGAGGGCAGGTTGTCTGAGCTTGTCTGGGCCAGCAGGGCCACAGGAAACGAGACGCCCAGCCCGAAGGCACGTCTCAGCGGCCCAGGAAGCTCTTCGGTGTCACCTGGGAACAAATACAAAAAAATAACAATTACTGGCAGGCCAAATATTTTTTTTAAAAAGGGACAAATTATTAAAAGTTGTAATTTCTGCACCTCTAACAGTGCCAGACAATCTTTTTGAGTGGGCAACATTGACAAATTTGAGTGAGATTACCAACGCATTCTCCTTCTTTGGCATCAAATAGGTGACGCCAAATGACATTTCATCGAAATACTCTGCACATGGCATCAAAATATTACGCACTCTTATGGGTAGGTTTAGGTCTGGGTCTCATATTGATGCTAAAGGATGCCAGTCACCTGAAGGACGCCTTGGGTTCTGCGTGTTATATTGACGCTAAAGGGTGCCATATGCGTAGTATTTCGACGAAATGTCATATGGTCACCTATGACACCAACGGATGAGAACGGGCTGAGATTACTAGTGTGTCCAAAAAATGGAAGATGGGGGGAGTGTTGTTTTTTTATTGGCAATTTTGTTGCAGGTAAAAATCTTTTAAACCCATTTTTATGTCAGCTCTAATATGCTTCATATAATGCTATTCAAAGTCTCTGAAATCTGGTCAGCCTCAGAAAAAAAGGTACAAAAGCTGTCACTGGGGCTGTGCCTTTTCAAAAGGTATACTTTTGTACCTTAATGGAACATATTAGCACTTAAAATGTAAATATTAGCACCTAGAATGTACATATTAACAGCTAAAATGTACATATTAGCACCTAACATATTAACTCGTAAATTGTACATATTAGCACCTAAAATGTACATATTAGTACCTAAATTGGACATATTAACACGTAAAATGGACATGTTAACACCTAAAATGCACATATTAGCACCTAAAATGGACATATTAACACATAAAATGTACATATTAACACATAAAATGTACATATTAACACCTAAAATGTACATATTGGGACCTGAAACCTTGAAAAGGTACAGCCCCAGTGACAGCTTTCATACTTTTTTTTTCTGAGAGTGTGTACATTAGGTCCTGATTCCCCCTGGTATTAAGATGTGTTTTCAGTGATCCGTTTCAGAAGTCGCCAGGCTAACTGCATTACCATTTCCACCAGGTATTATCATGCGTTTCAAATCTCCTGTGATCAGATTTCGTCTAGACCCTCCCCTCCAAATTCATCACACTCTACATCACTTTTATGGGATCAGTCTGTGCTGCGTACATATACAACTAAATGCACAATCTCAAGTTACACATCTTACGAGTGAGTAGGAAAGGAAGTGAATGTAAAAGATAAGGAGGGGAGCTATGATTTTTGTGTTTCACAACACAGTGAAGATCGCTTGTTTCGGTGTGCTCACAAACATGTCCATAAAACATTCAAGAACCCATTTACACATCCTAATACCAGGTAGACACATGTTTGTCATGTTATACACAATTACAGACACAAGGTTACTCTGCTCCAGACTGTAGCTACAATTGCTCACTAACAAGCTTCATCCTCGTAGTGTGCGCCAGGCTTTATCTAACGATCAAGCAGTGGTCCTGCACTGATCAGACACATGTTGGAAACCCAAAATAGCTCAAGTAGTGTTCTGGAATTTCCCTTCTGAGTAAAGGCGCCATGCCAGAACTGTCCTTCAGCTACAATCTGTTCTTGCCCCATGAACTAAGATAAAAGTGCATGTGACAGACAGTCTTCTACACCTACACATAACTGCACTGTCTGTGGGACTGGATGCTTAGTCTCACTATTGTAACCTCATGAGATGTGTAAAACAACATCACAGAAACCATCACCTTGTCATCTGAATGTCTATTACATTTTACAAGAATCACAAAGAACATCAAACACAAAGTGTCATTTCCACAAGGCCACAAGTCTATAAACTTTCCCCGAATCTAAAATCCCCAACTGCTGATGACTACATACATAGGGGAAATGCTGAGATTGACATTCTTTGACGGACTGCTGAATGCATAAAAACTAATGCGCAGATTTGAGTAACAAGGTTCAATGCATGTCAGAGACAGAGAATGTGAGCAAACAAGTGTGATTACCTGCATCTGGCCTCAGACATGCAGTCACATTATTACACATAATTACAGTATTTTAGATTTAAGTAACCCCATTCAGCTTTTGGCTAGCTGCTAAAATTGCGTAATTTTGAAATTGAAATAGTTTTTCATATAATTTGCTTGCCCAGTGCCTTTGTATAATGCGTCAAGTACCGTGCAACTGTAATGCCATCAAGACTGGAACTACTTTATAGCCAAGAAGTTGTGGAAAATGTAATATCCAACATAATATCCATTTTTCCCACTTTTTGTGAATGCTAATAAAATTAATAGTGATAATTTGCCCAAGCACTATTGATATTCAACTATAGACTTGGCTATTTTCTAAATGTATCTCACTGTGAACAATTCTTCTAAACATATCTTTCATGTTTTAATAAAAAAAAATGATAAGACCCCTTTTGCGTCAACGTCACAGTTACGTCACGGCACTAGCTGGAGGCAAAACAAAGTGAAAACTGGAGGCGGCCAATGCAAACCAGCACAGATTCAGCTACATAATAAAGAGCTTAAATTATTGTTCCTATTATTAAATGTCATCTTGTTGTGTTGTTTGGTGCAAGAATTGTTGAAAAATTAATATGCTGTATCTGGAACTTTTATTTCTAAAGATGTATATGCCCTCAGTTTCTCTTTACGATCGGTTTCTCTATAAGGTAGGTGTAGAAGTCAGGCCACTCAGCCGAGGTAACGTACGTTAATCCTGTCAGATCGTCCATGCATTGAGTGAGCGTGTAGACGGCTACAGGTCGGCCAATCTGATTCTGTCCATTAAAAATAACTTTAGGAAATAACAATCGCGGTCCTGGACACTGAGTGACCTTACACATTAAGATAATATCGTATTTTCTCCAGTCATTGTTAAAAAAACAAGCTAACATTCCTTGCTAACTAGCGTTAGAGAAGCGGCCAGAGGGATCTTTCTGCCTCCACCTAAGCTCCGCCCACAAAAAAAAAACGTCACCATGTTTACCAACTGAAAAGGGGTCTATATCCTAACTCTATCTTCTGGTGAAACAACAGATTTCTCTGCCGGACTGATTTGAACTCATTTTGTCCCCTTAAACCTGGCTATTGCAATTAATTGCAATCCAATCAACAAACAATGGTTAGACCAAGTGCATGACCTAGCCTAGATTGTTTTTTGATAAATTTCACTCCATCACTATATACGGGAAATAACTTATTTCATTGCGACTTAAAACTACAGATTTAAATATTACATTTACATTAAAAACACAACACAAATAAAGAGTCAAATCACATGCAAACAGGCCTTTTGTTTCAATTCAGAAGGGCAAACAAGAGATCTCCAGGAGATAAAGTACTTAACCACAAGGTGTCTTTGAGCTGTGGCCTAGTGGTTAGGCACACATGCTCAATACGTTGAACCCCGGTATTGTATCATGTCCAGATCTCTAATTTCCTGTCTACCACCAACTGTCACAAATTACAAAAGACCCCAATAAGTACATCCCGTAGTACTTTAGAGTGAAGTCTGAACACAATGGGATGTGCTTTGGTGTATACTTGCATACTTTTGAGATGGCGAATCAAGATATTTGGCTAGGATATGATATCTCTAGGCAGGTGGTTACAAAAGTGGTAGCTGGGCTCACATAGCTGTTCTACACCAGAGCAAAAAGGCCAAAGCCTCAAAACTAAAAGATGCAAATCCCCCGTCAGGGCAGAGTCACTGTAGAGACTATGCAACCATGTGGAATGGCATCTGGAGACAAAGGCAGGAATCTAAGACATCTGTGTGACGCACACACCTCACTTCGACATCTCTGTTGGCTGCACACAGTTCAAAACACCTCACAGATGTGGACTTATGTAAACATACCAGGAAACGTGTCTCAGTCACCTACAAACACACAATAAGGTACAGCTGCGCAGACAGTGGCACTAACCTGCTGCCAAATATATATCCAGCAATAATATAATATCCAATAATATCCAGCAAGGCCATTTCCTTGAGCAGCAGCGAAGAACAATGGTCTCCTTGTCCAGGTTATGTTTCACTCGATACTCTCCAAAGGCACACTGTGCTCCGAAATTACACCATGCATCAACTACCAAATGCAAGCTCTACAATTCAAACTATTCTCAGCAAACAATCAACAGCTTATAGCATCTGGCCGAAACTTAAATTACCCAAACAGGTAAGCTGCCATCTCAGACACCGAAGGACGCTTTTAAAAACAGCCCTACGCCTACACACTGAAATTTCACTCTCAGAACAAGTTTAAGAAATTAGTTTCGCTACTGACAACTTGTGTTTGTAATTTCACCGTGTCGTCTGCAAGCTCCCGCTCACATGCACTCTGGTCCTCGGTGTTACCTTGGGGACCATGCCGACTTTCATCATGGGATTTGACAACTTGTGAAACCTGATGGGCTGGTTTGTCGGCAGTGCCGTCTCCGGCCTGCCCCACTTTACAAGTATCCCCATTCCCCGCCCTGTCCTGTAACTGCAGACTAGAAGGGACGCCAGATCGTCCTGTCTGAAATAAATCGTTTGTCTCTTCCTCTACAAAAACCATATTTATCATGCTGAAAGATAAACAAGACGTTCAAAACTGTGAATGCATCGCCAGTAGCAGGACTCCTCAGTCCAGCTGGCTAAGAAGAGCAGTCTTCCTGTACACAACTATTCTGTTATAGGCCAGAGGAAGTGTTTGTGGTGTCAAAAGACTAACATCCTGTTCTGACTTGATAGCTGACTGGCGGAGAGCTAGACAGTTAACGTGGGAAAGGTTCAGTGGAAGTGAGAGACGCGAACGCAGAGCAGAGCAGAGGAAGTTTATTCGGATTCTTACAGGTGTAATACGTGCGGCAGGAAATGAGCCAAGGCGAGGCAACAAGCCGCTTCTTTTCTGTCAAACTTGCGCGACAGACAGACATAACTTCGAGAAGCCTTTGTTGATTTGATCAGAACTGAGTCATCATAAAGGTCACTGTTACAGTTCACAACAAGGCAACCATATGATTACCATCTCTCGTTCCACAGTCAGTGAAACCTGAACTGATGACCCCAGACTCGGACAGGGCCCCGCCCACATCCCTGTGACAAGTCTACAAAGGCCACAGGTGCTGTTTGCGCTTCCCAGCAATACCTGATAAGCCCCAATTAGTTAGTGGCGTCTATGCAACCGTTCTTCCCACAACACACCTGTTACCAAGCATCAGTTGGAGAACATTTGCCTCTTTCTCTAGAGAGATCTTACACCTTCGCAGCTTGCACAAACCGTCAGCAACCACACACCGTTGGAAAAAACAAAATGTATAATAGGCAGATGTTTCACTTCAGCTTATTATGGCTGGTTCTCATGTTCGCCATCACGTACTTGTTAAATAACCAGAATGAGCCGAGATGATACCGCGAGACGTACGCTTCCTTTAAGTTCTGCTGAGGGAGACAGGTTTAAGAACAGAAAACACAAAGTCCTGTTAGAAACTACGCATTACTGCAACGTCTGTTAGCGCAGAGCGTTCACACATGAGCATGTGGATATTATAGTTTTTCTCAACATGTGAAACAATATAAACACTTTACACTCTCAGAAAAAAGATACAAAAGCCGTCACTGGGGCTGTACCTTTTCAAAAGGCAAAACTTTTGTCCATTTTAGGTACTATTATGAACATTTAGGTGCTAATATGTACATTTTAGGTGCTAATATTTACATTTTAGGTGTTAATATGCACATTTTAGGTGCTAATATGTACATTTTAGGTGTTAAGTACATTTTAGGTGCTATTATGTACATTTTAGTTGCTAATATTTACATTGTAGGTGCTAATATGTACATTTTAGGTGCTAATATGTAAATTTTAGGTGTTAATATGTACATTTTAGGTGCTAATATATACATTTAGGTGCTAATATGTACATTTTAGGTGTTAATATGTACATTTTATGTGCTAATATGTACATTTTAGGTGCTAATATGTACATTTTAGGTGCTAATATGTACCATTAAGGTACCAAAATGCACCCTTTAGGTACTTTTGAAAAGGTACAGCCACAGTGACAGCTTTTGTACCTTTTTTTCTGAGAGTATATTAGCATTTCGTGTTGCTTGAGCTTAAATGCCTTCGTTCTTTATATGTCTTGTTTAAACATACCGTTGAATGTTTTCAAAAGAATACCTTACGATATAACATAAGCTTGTTGTGTATATTGCTTAATCGTACGCTTGTTCAGAAATGGTGACAAAAACTTATATTAAATGAATAAAAAAAAACTTCTTTCTTGTTAAACGTCTTTTAAATAAACTTCAAAATCCAAATATTTGAATACAACATTTTTTGAATGCCCTTTGCCCACCCCTACTTTGCCACCTATTTAGTCCAGGTTAAGTGTCAGCCTTGCGGTCAGCCCAGTAAAACAATAAGCAAAGTTCCCTTTCTGTGCTAATGTTGTTGTTGTGCTCTATTAAGAGCTTCAGGCACCGACACGCTACTGATACTACATCCTGTCCCCATCGTGATAAGTGTCACCATCCACATGACCACATTTTTTCAGCTCCACCACAACTGCACCATTACCTAGAGCTTATTCTTGGGAAATGTTTTAACACATTAGCTTGTTGCAAACAAAACACATTCAACTGCAAATCCTACAAATGTGCTAAAGAGCAGTTGGAGGAAACCTTTACCAGAACATCAAGCACACTGTAAGCAAAACAAGTTTTTTTATTTTTGTATGTTTGAATGCATTGTAGAGGGACTGTAATATGAGTGTAATATCAAAATTCAATCAGTTCATAGCACATGATCATTAAACTGATAATACCTTGCCCTAGAGAGCGGTACAATTACGTCACACATAATTGTATTGATTTGCTAGCTGGTTCCATAAAATCAGATGTAAAAGGGTGAAGCAGAGCACTTACAGACGGGTGGGGAGGGAGTGCGGGAGGAAAATTCCATCTGTTTCGCTAAGCCAAAAGAGTTATGATTCAAAGCCAGTCAATGCAGTGAAGGTGATACAACACAGAATCCCAAGACCACAAAGCTCTATTCAACACACTCTCATTCCACCATGCTAATGACCCAGGTCTGATGTCCTTCCACGAAAATATGTCTTTTATGCCAGTTTATGAAACAAATAATCCTGGTTGAGGATTCTGATTGGTTAACACAGAATTTCAAACATGCTACAGGCTTGCTGCAGAAGGGTACACCAATTACATTACTTGCCCACCGTGGCACCAACCCCACTGTCGTTTTGATTTTTGTAGAAATAAAAAACATTTAGTGAACATTTAGTCTGCTGCAGATCATGAGCATCATTGACAAATATCTTCTCTTGTAAAATGTGCGGTCAGTACCACCTCTCCATATGTACAGAGAAGGCGTGATTGCGAATTCAAAAGTGAAAAGCGAGCGTGCATTCAAAAGCGATTTCAATACCCCGTTGATGGATAGCGACGTTGTCTGGATATTATAGGCCTATACGGAGAGCATACAAGAGCACGAATTCAAACATGCATCCAAAATATCAGTAGTTTTGTTATAAGTTTATATATCGGTGTAACAATATCCTCACATGCCTAGTGTGCTGTAATCCAAAAATACAGTAAAAACAATTTTCTATCGTTCTATGTTTTTTAAATGTAATATATTCCTGTGATCAAAGCTGAATTTTCAGCATCATTACTCCAGTCTTCAGTGTCACATGATCCTTCAGAAATCACTCTTATATGCTGATTTGACAAAGAATCAAAATTTTCTTATTATCGTCAATGTTGAAATTATGTTGGTTGAGCTGTTGCTTAGTTTTGTGGAAACCATGATACACTTTTTTCAAGATTCTTGATGAATAGAAAGTTTAAAAGAGTAGACATCTTTTGTGACATTAGAAACTGTTTTTAGTGGACATCTTTAATGTCTTAAAAATCTTACTGACCCCTAAACATTTGAACTGTAGTGCAGAGAAATGTACGTACGTCAACATATAATTGCACAGCTGTCAATGCATGTTGGAGTGTTTACAAACTCTAGCACAAGTAAAAAATTATGTAATGTGGTAACCTGGCTGGCATTTACTAGAACGTTCCTTTATTAATAAGCCACACAAAGGCGTTTGTAGTGCATTGTTTGCTGGTAATGAAGTCTGTGGGTGATTTACACTTCTATCAGAGAAAACCGCAAAGTTTTAATCTATTCAGATCGCATGCTGTCCTACAATAATACCACTGCAACTAGCCAAGCTGCATCTGACGCTGCATGAAGCCTCATTCTCACGAATCAAGACGCATAAGGGCAAGCTGAAGCAAGCCTTAACATCAATGCACGCCGACCATCCTAGCGCATCGATGCTGCCGCTCTGTAACAAAGCCTGGGGCCTCCTCCAACTGTTCCACAGAGCGTCTCTCCATCATAACCATGCATCGATCGGCCGCGCGGAAACGGCAACATTCCTAGAAATGAAGTGTATTAGCGTCAGAGTTCTGGAAACCGAAGTTCTGGTACTTCTACAATGCTGACAGACAGACAGACTGTGATATAACAGATATAAAGTGATATAAAACCAAAGCGTAGATGACATAATGCATGAGTGTCTTTGTAGGGAAGTGGTAAGTTTTTAGGTAACACTTTACAATACGGGTGCACTAATAAGCATTAATTAATGCTTAACTAATGCACAGATAATACTGAATTAATGTGTAACTAATGATTATTTAAGCTATTCATTACTGATTACCACATTAGGAACTAATTAAGAGTCTGTAAGGTTCATACATGAATTGTTATTAATTAAATATGTAATTGTGGATTAATTCCATAATAACTTTTTTTTTAACTAATAGTGTTAATTAATGTGTTGATTACCAGAATGAGCCAAAGCCTTGTATTTCAACTTCCAGATATATGACAGGTACACTAATATGCACTAATACATGATTAGTTACTTCATTGTTAGTGCAAATTCATGCACAAATTACTTCAATTACTAAATTACTAGTTAATAATGATGTGCCCCAACAAGTAAAGTCATAACATAATGGTACCTTTGCAAATCATTAGCTAGTGATTAATTAAAGCAGACAACTGAAAGTTGAAGTGCATAGCTTTGACTAATTGTGGTAATTAACACATTAATTTACACTATTCGTTAATAAAATATGTTATTAAGGAATTAATACACAATTATACATTGAATTAATAACAATTCATGTATTAATCTATTAATCATATAGACTATTTATTAGTTGACTACTTCTTAATTAATGGTTTAGTTCTTCATGAGTTATATATTAACTCATGATTATCTGTGCATTAGTTAAGCATGAATTAATGCATATTAGTGCACCCATATTGTAAAGTGTTACCAGTTTTTGATACCACATTTTAGGGGTTAAACAGATCGTAGTTGACCAGGCTCCACGGTTCAGCACGCATGTGATTCGCGGATTATTTGCAAAGTTTAATCATCATAGAGTGAAAGTTTATCACTTGTACGTGTTTTGTCTTGCCAGTTCACGCCTTAAAGCAGTTTTAAACCATTCCAGCGTAAGAAGAGACGAACGAGAACTGAATTTGGTCCTCGCATCCTGTTATCTGCACACAGGCGCACACACAGAAAGACGAGCTTCAGATATATCACGCGCAAACACAGAATTTGTTCTTTTGCATTTCCTTGCGCTTAAAAGGATAGGTGTCCACACAAATTGATGTAATCGGCAAGTATTCTCCCAAACACAGTCGGTTGAAGTGAACATAGTAATACATCATATGTGTGTCTGTTATATTGGATCCATACATTAGCTCTTAAAGTGACAGCAGCCTATAAATTCATGTTGCTGTTTATATCATTAATGGTTATCAAACAACAAGATTAATCTGTTTAATTTATACAGTGAACACTCTAGTTTTACATTTAGGCCTAATTATTACATTTCTGCCCCTCAACACCTTACCTTATTTGTAACTTTGCTATACTTTATCTATGCTTGTAATTGGTGTATTTGTTAATTTTTTTGTTTTTCAATTGCCTTTAATAATGTTTAACTTTATTAGTTAGGCTAGTAGTTTTTGCTGTGGTGTTGAAGTTCTTGAAGTATGCGTTTTAAAAAACGAAAAAACCAAAGTTACATTTGATACTCCCAAACTATTTTTTTTATTCTTGCTAATCTGAAGTGTGATCTGATCCAGGACTCAAAAACTGTAATATGATCCGAACCGTGTGTTTTGGGATCAGTTGAACCACTTCCGCATTTGATGATCCCCATTTAAAGGAACTTATATAAGAAATAAGCTATATTTTCATCCAAAGTAAAAATTATTTTCATAAAGTGATCATGTTTTCATGTTATAATATGTATTGGATTTTATATTGTGACTACCAAAGTATTCAAATACTATTTTGAAAATATTTACAAGGTATTAGTTAAGAGATATTTTATAAACAACCAACTATCTGTATATTACAGTACTGTTAAAAGCATGCATTTAGAGAAAAAAAATTAATTGTATACCATATTTCGCAATATCTTTCCAAAGCATTTTTTTTTTTAAAGATATATGATACATTGCAAGCAAGAATCTACAGTTTTAGGAGGGTGAAAATGAAAACAGGCACATTTCTGTTAAAAAAAAGACATCAAGAGGGTAAAATTAATCATGATTAATCAACTGGTTTCTGACCAGCCTTACACTTTTACACTTTTCCCCTCCTAAAATTCAGGGAGAATCATGGCCACCTAGTAGAATAATATAAATAAGTAGCAGATTTGTGCAAGTGTTGGGAAAGTTTTAGGGAGTCCATCCACTATCTGGAGAGATTTTCCTCATCTGACTCATATGAATACACTAAAGTACAAAATATCTGTCCTCAGCAGCAGACAGCAGCCTTCCTTGAAATGATTTCCACTCTTATCTCCAGGACGTGGATGAGCACCAGACATTTAGATAATACAGAAGCTAGAGGGCAGATCTCAAACATCTCAGAATAACACAACAAATGATTATCTGTTTCTCATCTGTGCAGGCAAACAACACTTCAGTGTACACAATTCAATACATGTACACAAAGCTATTAGGCTATGTCTCAAGACCCCTGTTCATCAATATTTACCAGTTATGTCGAGAAGCACGAGCTTTAGTGTAATGCTAGGGGGGAAAACAACACTGAGATTAAACCACAGATAGGATATGATGCTAACTTCAGTTGCAATACACACTTAAAAGGCATTAGGAAAGTGGCAAAAAATCTTTTGAACGGCTCCCAAGAGCAGTTCTTTGAAATGGAGCAGATACGGGTGATTTGATATGGTCTACCATATCTCACGTACACAACCTCAGAGAGGAAATTCACAGACATTTTATGAAAAAAAAACACGAAAAACAGAACATACAAGTTGCTTAAGCATGCAAAATACCAAATAAATCCCAGCACACTTAGTACAAGTTCTGATGCAAATGTACTGAGCTGTTGTGATTTCACCATCCACAGCAGCTGGAATAGCATCCTACAGGAATAATAATTTCTAATAATACAATTTTTAGATGTGTATTAGGAAAGACAAGATAGGAAAAGATTATAGAATGGGGATTGTGTAATAATACACGCCAGACTTGAAGTCACCTCTTGCATTAGCATCACTGGTCAACATGGCAGACAAGGGCCACTTTCTAACAGAAGATAATTTAAGTAGACCAGGGCTACATTTTTGCTTTTCAGAAGAAAATGTATGTTAATATAGTATGTGTGCATGCACAATGCTGAGGTGATGTGGGTAGTAGTTACTATGTGGTAGCTGAGGTATACGTTTCTAGTTTGTTTGCTAGAGTGTTCTGGGTGTTTTTTTTTTTAATTAAAGGATTAGTTCACTTTTTTTTTTAAACTTTTTCTGATAATTTACTCACCCCCATGTCATCCAAGATGTCCATGTCATTCTTTCTTCAGTCGAAAAGAAATTAAGGTTTTTGATGAAAACATTCCAGGATTTGGTCCCACTTTATATTAAGTGGCCCTAATACCTGTGAACTTACATGGTTACTAGATATGTACTTAGTATGTAAGTACAGTGTAAGTACACATTGGTACAGTACATAGTATTTACAGCTGTAATATGTGTGTAACTACACATATGTAATAACACACTGAAAGGTATGGGTAAGTACAAATGTGTAACAGGACATTAGTAACAACACTTTTTTCACTAGAGTAAGTACACATGTGTAACAGGCATTATGTAAGTACATTTTGTAACAACAATGTATTTACTTACGTTCTTCCACTCAGTCTTCAATAGGCACTGAAACTCCATTGAAATCATGATGATTCCTTAAGTTGTGGCCGTTTTACACATTGTATCAAGTGCAGAGTTACTGAGGAGTTACCATGTAACACTGTTAATACAGTGTTGCACAGAGGTTTGTGGGGTTTTTATATATATTACTCGTTAAGTTGAAGCCGTTTTACACTGCATCAAGTGGACCATTCCTGAGGAGTTACAACGCGAGTAGACTGTTAATATAGTGTTGTACAGAGGTTTGGGTTTTGTATAATACACAGTAAGTTATGGCCGTTTTACACTTTGTATCAAGTGCAGAGTTACTGAGGAGTTACCATGTAACACTGTTAATAGAGTGTTGCACACAGCTTTGGGTTTGGCCAAAAAAAAGTTATGGCCCTTTTACACTTTATATTAAGTAGACACTTCCTGAGGAGTTACCGTGTAAGTACACTGTTAATTCAGTGTACAGAGTTTTGGTGTTTTTACTATACACAGTAAGTTATGGCCCTTTTACACTTTATATTAAGTAGACACTTCCTGAGGAGTTACCATGTAAGTACACTGTTAATACAGAGTTGTACAGAGGTTTGGTTGTTTTTATTATACACAGTAAGTTATGATTGTTTAACACATTCAATCAAGTGCAGAGTTACTGAGGAGTTACCGTGTAAGTACAGTACACTGATACCACAAGGGGAAACTTTAGCTGTAATTCAGCGCGAGTCCTGCCAGTCATACAATAAATACATGGTATACACATAGGAATAATTTCAGTGGAGTTTCAGTGCCTTCCAAACTAGTAACTACAGTATTGAAGACTGTGTGGAAGTGGAAGAACGTGTGTAAATACATTGTTGTTACAAAATGTAGTTACATAGTGCCTGTTACACATGTGTACTTACTCTAGTGAAAAAGTGTTGTTACTAATGTCCTGTTACACAATTGTACTTACCCATACCTTTCAGTGTGTTATTGCATTTGTGTAGTTACACAAATATTACAGCTGTAAATACTATGTAAAATGTGTACTTACACTGTACTTACATACTTAGTATATATCTAGTAACCATGTAAGTTCACAGGTATTAGGGCCACTTAATATAAAGTGGGACCAAAAAGATAAATAACAAAGTTTAAGTTTTATAAGCTCAAATGCACGCCTTGCTCTGTTCTGTGATGCACGTTCGTGACTCTCCTGTTCGAACTCGTTCATCAAAATGTACAAATCTTTTTTCGAGTCATTTGGTTCATTCAATGAACGAAGTGACTCGGAAAACGTTCCGAGTGACGAACGTGCATCACAGAACAGAGCAAGGCGACCATTTAAGCTTATAAAACTTAAAATTCGTTTGTTTGTTTTTTTTAATGAGCGACCATTTCACTTGATAAGATTCATCGTCTGGAATCGTTTAAAGCCCTTTGAACAGTTTGCACTGAAACTGTCTTTTGGAGCTTGAACCGTTTGGAAGTCCATTATATGGAGAAAAATCCTGGAATGTTTTCATCAAAAACCTTAATTTCTTTTCGACTGAAGAAAGAACGACGTGGACATCTTGGATGACATGGGGGTGAGTAAATTATCAGCAAAAGTTTTTTTTTAAGTGAACTAATCCTTTAACTGGCTCCAAGTCAAAAATCTCCAAGTCTCTAGTATGTCATTATAATTTGTACTAGATGATGAAATCGTAAAAAATTGTATGCCCTGAATCAAATTACCAAATCCG